>NW_024467836.1:683204-1283204 GCF_001890725.1 Aspergillus wentii DTO 134E9
AAAAAAAAAAAAAAAAAAAAGGGAAAAAAAAAATAGTCAATAACATGCAACGGAATTAAAGATAGAATACTGTCCTTGTGGATTTGTTGGGAGATGAGTCGGATATAATCAGTGTGTTAATCTTCCCTTTTTGGGTTATTCTCCGTCTTGGTTTTGTATGTCACTTGACGGATTATTCTTTTATAAGGTTGATGGCTCGAAGGATATCCTCCAAAGACCATCCAGGTCCACCGGGAACAATCTCAGCCCACACTTCTTCCGGGACGCCGGAATCCTGATCCAGCAGGCTCCAATTCGGGCTGGGCTCTGGTTTGATCCATTTGAAATCTTCGACCTGACTCCAGCGGTCTTCATGGTCTGGGCGGTCGTGGTCCAATGCCTATAGGTGATCAAGTTAGAATCTTGATGACTGAACGAGTCGGATCTAAATTATCAACTTACATATGCCCTTGGTATCCGGCCAAAGCGTATATTCGTGCAATCTTCAATGATTGGGTTGCTGGATGAACTGAGATAGACATCCACATCCGAGCAATTGTGCATACGGAATTGACGACAAGAAACCACAAGGACGCTGTGCTCCACTCCTGTAATATGGGCGGGGCCGGCAACCTGGCCGCAAACCAACAAACTCTCCTTAACTCCCTTAACCGTGAGGCTCGCGTACGGCTTCCCGTCAGTAGTGGGGATAGACATATCCACCACACAGTGGCGTAAAGATGTTATAGAAGCGGGCACAGTGGAGGTAGAGCCCGAAGCCGGAAGCATGATATGAAGCCCGTGATGGTTGTTCACTGACACGGAAGAGACAGCAGCCGCTGAGAAACCCGGAGTCTTCTGCTTCTTTTCCACCTCGCTATCCGTATCATCAATGGCGATAGCAGGCATCGAAGTCGGTGCAATCTCTGGTCTTGACAGCTGTATCCGATCGGGCTCGTTGAGGGGAGTAGAAGGGTAATTGGGAGTCTGATTCGCAGACGAACTAACGGAGGACGTGCCTGGTGAACGATACCCCGGAATACCACGTCGGCCTTCAGCGGCGAGTTCAGCTGCATCTGACAGTGAGATAGCTGAAGCATTTTTCTTCGTCTTGAAGGTGAACTTGGACCGTGGCTCGACCGCTGCCCGAACTTCAGCCAGCTTATCCTGGAGCGCTTTGATGGCCTGGAGAGCAAAGAATCAATATACACCGCGCTATCGTAGCAGTCACGTTGTGCTACCTACTTCCGCATATATCCGCTGGTCGTAGGTTGGGATGTAGCTAGCCGCATCCTTGACTTCGTTGGATAACCGTGCGATCCCGGCCAGGGAATGGTCAGTAGCATCTGCTCTCTCACCTCCTACCAAGGCTGTATCGGCAAGACGGTCCATTTGTTCCTGAAGAGCTATGTTCAGTCAGGATCATCAGCTTATGTTCGACTGTACCCGATAGAGCCCAAGAACTAATCAAACCCATACCGGTGATCTCATGTTGAAAGTAGCGGAAGAACCGTTCCTTGAGTGGGATCTCAGACTTCGAGATGGTTTGGTTTTCTGCCTGTGACGACCGGCGCGATATGTCGAATTGTGGCTCCGCCATGATTACTTGGGTGGAAGAGAAAGATATTGAAGGAGATGTATGTTATCAAGCTGACTGCAGATCAGAGTTGCGGATGATGAGATGCGGGATGTAGTGATGACGTCGATCCGAGGTAGGTGTATGTATAATCGAGTAAGGTTTCGTACCCACGATGCTCCCTCAATTCACCTCCGCAAAGTGCTACGAGCAAAATTTGGGATATTGTCAGTTTGATATCTAGAAGCAAAAGAAAAGCGCATTCGAGACGCAGGAGGTTCAACAGTTGATATGAAGAGAGCTCGTATGCAGGCTCGTTGCTTTGACGTGGAGTCGATCCTCCGCACCGCAGATCCACTGAGGGGCAGCAATATCAACAACCAAGCCAGGGAAAATACTCCTTCACATTCGTTTTCCTCGCACTCGAGAGAATCACAGACTGAATGAAGGTATTCAACCTCATAAGCCGCAACGGCGCATTGGTGACGTCGAAGAGCGCACCCCTCGGCGTCGGCCTTTCTCTTATCCGGCACATCCCCGCAGTAGCGGCTTTTGGTTAGCCTTAATGCCTGAGGCAGACACTTCTATCACGAGTCGAAAACATCAACGTCACATTGATTCTTCACGCATCGACGGTTGCTCATCTGAACTCGTACGAGAAAACAAATTGTGCTACTGCCCCTCTCAATTGTTACAACCTCATCATTGGGATTGCCGGTCCAAAGTACGACTAGGGCAATGAGAATGGTCGTACAATTGCAATGGCCATTGGCATCATCAACATACGCCGAATGCTTCGCTTTGTGCAGCTTTCATTGCTCGAAAAATGACTCAAGACAATACTTGACAAAGTGGGATAAACCTGGAGAGACCATGTTTACATACGAAGTGTCTATGGGATGCTGATCCTATATCCTGTATGGTCGCACTGATAAGCTCCTCCCAGCCAGCCACATATTGAAGGGCATCATGACTTGCTTCTCCCGATCTCCCATGACCATTACCATGACCACTATTGCTTTAACCATGCATGCAAACAAGGATTGCGTCTCCTAGCTTCATTGATTCAGCTATGCCGACTACCCTGATGGTTGGTTATCGATCTGGGTTATCCTCCAGACCTTCCGGTCTATGCATACTAGACTATTTTAGATCCATACTGTGCAGATCATACAGCTGAGATCCAATTATTCCCGAGAAAGCAGAGTCTCGGTCATTCCAAACGCAACTAGAGCTGTTGGTCTAGCTGTCTGAGCCTGATTTTAATTACACGATCGAAACCAGCGAGTGGTTGAGATCTACATGCGCGCCGTGGTTTTTGCTTTTTATACTCACTTGTGTGACTTTCCGCTGGCTAATGCATGTGCATGTACAATAGTCAGTACGCTAGTACTCTGTAATTTTTACAGAGCACTCTATGCATAGATGGGTTTGTCCTCTTAGGATAAGTGTGGCCACATATTACAAAATATCTGCACGAATGAGTCAACTTCAGCTCAAGTTGCAATTGCACTCGAAAGATGCAATATGAGATCATCTCTCGATCTAGCAAAGCTGCTGACAGTCAATAATTTCAAATTTAATGGAAATGTCGCAAGTTGTCAATCATGTTCTGCACTTATGGGATACAAAAGGTCAACTATTTTGCCATCTACAGATCCTCAAACTCTCATACCTGATTATGCTATGATCTTCCCTCCCTTCTCTTTCCCAAAAGAAACACAGCCAGCATGAAGTCAACCAACCGTCAATACCACATCCATACCGCAAACTCCAGGCCTGATCTCTGGGAGGTCTTAGAAGATGCCCAACACCCCCTCAGAACTTCCTGGCCCCTATTCCTAGGCCAAGATGCCCCCTGCAAACACTACTCCAGCAAGCTCGCCAAATACTACGGTCTCGCAGAATTCCAATTTGCCATTGTCGAGCAGGATGCCACCACAGACAAAGAAACAATCGTAGCCTGTGCCCGCTCCATCCCCTTCTACTGGCCCGAACTCGACCATGTCGGCGGCCGTGCCGGGCTAGAAACAAACCCTGAGATCTTGCAATCGCTCCCAAACGGCGGCTACGATACCATCCTCACTCGCGGCGTTCAGCAATACCTCGCCAGAAACGGCCTCTCTCCCAGCATTACTATCGATCTTGACGAGTATGACCACGATGAGGCACGCCCCCGAACCGAACCTCCCAATGCCTTATCCGCTATTTCCATAACTGTTCACCCGGACAGACGCTCCCTCGGACTCGCAGAGGCCCTGATCCAAGCGATGAAACAAATCGCCAAATCCAAAAACCTCGATATCCTAGTCGTACCTCTACGCCCGACTCGGAAATCAGAATACCCCTTCGTGAAGATGGACGAATATATCACTTGGCGTCAACCTGGTTCGGATCTGGATCTCCCGTTTGACCCATGGCTGCGGAAACATGTGCGTCTCGGGGCGCGAGTCATCAAGGTAGCTTGGAATAGTATGAGAGTTGACGGGAATATGGCCGAGTGGGAACATTGGATGGATGGGAGTCTCAAGCTTGGAAAATTGGGAGTCAACTCAGACCATGTCTATTCAGAGGTTTCCTTTCCGGGTGGTTTGGTGCCGTTGCAATTCTATCCATTACGGGATAGATGTGTCTATGTGGAACCCAATGTCTGGATTTATCATGATCTAGCTTTTTAGCTTGTCTTGTATGGATTATGATAATGGATGGTTTCTATTTGCTACGGTAAGAGTATTTTGGCGTATGTGCACAACATCGTGTCGTCTGGGTTAGTAACTCGCACCTTATTAAAAAAAAATTTATCCTGAAAGAAAGACTCGATAAGAGAGATATTCAATTGAGCTGTATTCAAAAGTAGAGAGTACAAAATGGCTCATTCGAAGCGGACAAACCTTTGCGCTGCGCATCAATCTCCCGACGGCAACTCAGGCAACTGCGGCCGAGGTATAAATGGAGAGCCTCCCATTTCTGCAATTTGTTGAGTTGACAGGAACGACTGTCTTCGCGGCTGGAGGTGCAGCCCCGCAGTCGACGGCTTTTCAACCACCAGATGATCGAAATCTGACCATAAGTCGTAGTCATTGATTGTTTCACTGCCATCGTGTACTTTAGTGGATCGCAGTATTAATTTCCCATCCTTCACCCAGAACGCCAATACTTCGTTTTCATGTGGGAAGGATAATATCATTTTTCCGGGTTTGAAGATGGAAGAACTTAATTTGGCCGTGGATTTCTTTAGCCGGGAGGAGTTGAGTGTTCCGTTGGATTTGGAATTGCAGATATAGATTTCGTTCATGCCATTTACAATGGCGAACCGGGAGCCTGATGGAGACTGTGCTGCATGGACAACTCTGATGCTGTGCGGATCAGTCATCATTCTTTCCTTGGATGTAGAGAATAGAATCGGATATTCCTTCCCAAGAAAGGCTGTTAGGAAGACAGATTGGTGAAAGACATCATAGAATACGCTTGTGAGGTCGCCGTCGTTCGTTGTCCACTTTGACTGTTAGCATTTTTTTCAGAAGGAAAAATGAGCAAATCAGTATGTGAAAGCACCTACATTTGGAAGCTTGAAAGACCTCGAACGTCCGGAAATAATACTCCACGGCTCAACAGTGCAGTCCCATATATCCGTATAAATGTGATAATCTCCGAGATGCGTTGCAACCACCAAACTCTTTCCATCCACCGAAAACTGGAGTTTCCGTTGAATTACAGCGTTATGACTTATTCCCTTTTCGTTAGGGGCCATGTTAGATTGGCATAGTGAACCGTGATTGGGATACGGTCCTATTTGGTCGGCGAGTATGACCTTTTTAATCATATTTGCTCCAAGTCGGTAGACATGGAATTGATCTCCAAGTGTAAACGCAACGTATTCGTCGTCGCGAGACATGGTCATAGAAGTGATGGAGGGGGTTCGTTGCGGAATATCGATCGTCAAGTACGCTTCCGCGGTGGAACCAGTGCTTCCAAATACAAGTAGTTCAAGGTGCTGTAGAAGTGTCAGTTAAGTACACACAAATTTAATTTGGAGAGAAGATTCACCTCCCCAACTGAAGCAACGATAGCACATCGCTGATCTCCCACCGCAACATTTTGAACACCCGAAACATCGTATCTATGGCCCTGCGGTTTTCGTCCTTCAACAATGGACGGTACTTCGAACCGCATCACCCAATTGCTATTCGCTCCCCAAAGAAGCAAGGTCTTTCCCGTCGAGGAAAAGACAAATCGGGGCTGATGAGGTAGTCGTTGTTCTTTTGATAAAGATCTGCGCAAAGAGGATCTTCTGCCCGAAAACGACATCTTGACATTCTTGAGCTCTCTCGATAAGGATTTTATAGTCTGCTTCTCTCGTAGTTGCTCTGATGTATTTGCAAGAACCGTGCTTATACCCTCAGGAGCCATGGAAAAGGACAGGCGACTCCCTATTCTCATACTCCCAGGGCTTGGGGTGATTGGGCTGGTAGGGCTTTTGGAATTATCGCTTGACTCCAAGGGCGTGGAGGAGCGTCCCGTAGAGCGGCTTAGAGAGCTCGACCGAGAGGTTGTATTCCGAGAGACTGATTCGAGGAAAGAATGGCGGCTGATGCTACTTTCGGACTCGGAAACAAAATGCAAGGCATTGGATAACTGTTCAAGCGGCTCGATCATCCGAGCGTTCTGTATTCTAGAATCTCCGGGGCATAGTGGACAGGAAACATCCATTGTGATAAAGGGTGAGCTTTCTTGTAGTTGCTACTGAAGGGGTCAACGTTTTGTGAAGGATATCGAATGGGATTCATCGAGACTGAATATGAGCAAGCCAGTAACAATAGATTTCATACCTCATAAGCCGCTCTATCGCCTCCTCTTAACTGTTCTTCTAGGAGATCGCGAGGGACTGGATGAACTGCTGGGCAATTGACCACATATACAACACTACCTCGCCTTTCTGGCTCATTGGTTTGGTTGCCTGTCTCTGTCGATGAGGAGTTGTGCAACCATTGGGTCAGGTGCTGCTGATATTCCCGAGAAACAGCCTCTAATTCCCCATTGCAGTCCCATAGTTGAACCCTGCGGTTGATAAGCCACCTCACAAAAAGCCCCAAAGAGTTATCCAACGCCGTTCTGATATGCGAGAAATTAACCCAAGCCTCTCTGGTCCGTCGGGTCTGTAGAGGCGGGGCGCCATTGGCATTCTGGCTTAGTATCATTGTCGCAAGTACCTGGAGGGAGGGAGAGTCGGATTGGCCATCGGATGCCATCAGTATCGTTCTCGCCAATTTCTTGCGTGTCTCTCCTGCCTGAACGAATGCTTCTTCCACCTTGACGGCTGCCTTGCTAGAATATCCTTGGTCTTGGGCGAATCGACGGCGATCGACGTGGCACTGGATAAGCGCAGCTTCAGCAGCCCATAGAATGTCGTATAAGGTCCAAAACGGTCCCATTTGTTCTCCGTTGCTTCCAACCAAGGCAGTCAGAGTGTCCGTGATAAGCGTTTCGGGTGTGATTGAAAACGGGTACTATTGGATAGTCAGTTTATCGCTGTGGTTTGGATGAAAGTAATAATTGCTTACAATCCCGGAGACAAAAGGTGGGAGGCATGCTTTGGCAGCTGGGGATTGGGGGCTACCTGAAATATCAGGATATCCGATGAAGCCAATTGCGCTCGGTAGGAAGTCATTAACCAAATAGCTCTCCCCACTTGATAGACCAGGATGCTGCCATGCCGCTCTTATCGCTTGTTCCAGATTGACTTTCATATGAGTATGTAGATTCTCCCCCCGCAACACGAGCAGTCGAACACCAGCCAGTAAAGTCTGTGCGATCGAATACCTATGCTCAGCGAACTCGGGGGTCGTAGCCATAGAAATTGGGAACAACTCGGACTTGACTCGGATCAAGTACATGAGGGTCGAGAAGATGGTCTCTGATGGTAGGAGGTACGGCAAAAGGTACGGATGACAGTCACGCATCCCAGACATTCCCTGGAGATACGTTCGTTGCAAATCAAAAATGGCCTTGATCCAAAAGACCATCCGGGTGGTCGATTCGATATCGGAAGTCGGGCCACTCTTGACATGAAGGGTAGCCAACTCTGTCGCATACTCCCCAATAACCTCACGTAGAATATTGGCGACATCATGACGACCTAGTTGTTCCCACACAGCTGCCACGAGCGGATGTGACATGGAGGAGCTGAGACAGACGAGGGTTAACGGACATACGAGCGAGCAGACAGTCGTGCGAAGGCAGTTGTTCCCTTCGAGGCTGAAAGAAGATGATGAATGCTGGAAGGAGGGATGAAAGACATGTTACGGCGGGAAAGGCAGTAGTGTTTGCAGAGGACAAGAAAAAAAATTCAAATTAAATCAAATCCAGCAGTGGATGATTATTCACGGTCTGGTATAATGGCCAGCCCCGCCAGGCGCCCAGGATCGTTGGCCAGGATTGAGGGGGAATGAATGCGTTTGTGTCGCCGGATTTTCGTCTCATTTCTTTTTCTCATCGCAGCTGATGCCAGGGGGTACACTGCAAGTCTCACGCATTGGCGGAATCTGGCCATTCAGGATGGCAGCTGAATCGGTGAGAATGCGAGGGATTGGGCTGTTGGATTCCATCCGGTCTTCTGATTTCTTTGTGACCCCTCCTTGACTGAGGTTGTACTGGTTGTCTGGCACCGTGTCAGATCAGCATTTCTCCACCTTTGTCCTGCAATTCTGGATTTCTAGTTTTCATCATGGTTTATGCTGCCATTATTTCATGGGTTCTGCTAATTTTTCCGTGCCTAGACTGAGTCTGATTGACGTGTTTGGTGTGTTGTCTTGGAGGGTGGCATCGACAAACATAATTATCCACACTATTCTTCAAAATTATTTAATAATTGTGCATAAATTCAAGGCAAAAATGAAATGTTTCTTTTATTTTTCTAACTTTCTTTCTAACTTTTCCCTTCTTTTCCAGAATGCACCATCCCGAGACATCCCAGGCCGGGGATCCGACACCGTACAGCTTACTCGGGCATTTTCTAGGCAACCACAGTCAGCCACGACAGAGACAATTCCATAGTTTTGAATCATTGTTAATATTATATTTAATATGTTTGTGGCTTTACATGTTGATTTATTATATTTCTGATGTTGTGTTGTAATTTGACTATTATGATCTACGCGATGCCGCTGCAACGTTTGTTGGTAAACACGCCAAATAATTAATAGCGAGGCATGACGTCTAATAAAGTCTATATAATGCTGTATTATTATAGTCAAACAAATACAATAAAACTATGTTTTTGTTAAAATTAATTGGGTGAGCTTGTCTTGACAACAGGCAATAACATCTGGGATCCAATATATATATTCAACGTCGTGATCTAGCTGCCATAAAAAAGCCTCATTTAGAATAGTAATGGTTCCTGGCATGTTTTCCCAATGAGTATAAAATAAGCGTTATGCATCAACCAGACAATTGATTTCCATTGTAAAGCCGTGTTACGTCAACGATCAATTGGCATGTTGGCTGATGAGCCTCAGTGTCTCCGTCATATTATGTTGCATGGTGGCAGTTCTTCTACTACGTGGTGAGTACCTGATAGACTTGATCTATTATAACTTTCGATATAACTATTTATATCATCAAAAATGTTGACTGTCATCTTTACGACACATCTACTAGACTTGATACTTAAACTATTTCCAGCGAACCATGGTCAAGAAAGCCACAAGGCAGGGCTTTTTGTCCAACATTCCTGCGATCCACTATAACTCTATTTCCCCCCCCTTTTTCACCTTCATTCGAGAATTTTCGAGGCTTTCATTGTTCTTTGAGATAAATATTGACAGCCAAGAAAGCTTACGGACAACAAAGAAATGCTGGTGCCATTCCATCATTCTGATTTCTGATATAAGTATACCGATGTACCAGCATGTTATACTGCAAATATAAAGCCGTAGTCTTGTAGCATATGAATATGAATTGTTATTCTGTATCCCCAAGCATTTATATTTATTTACTTGGATTTAGGGCTCGCTCGAACACTGCTTGCCTTTCTGGGCATTGTCTCTCTTTGAAAGAGACTAGCGTCGATCTACCGGTGTCTCCTGACCAATAGAAGACTGACCCACTGACACTAGCGTGGTATAATGCACTATTGTTGGTTGTAATACAGCCACCCCTGTCTTGGCCTATACCTTATTCGACTGTCAATAGACAGCCTCAATCGGCACGGCTTCTGAGACTGGATTCTCCCATCTTTCTCCATCGCCCAACTTGACATCACCACCTCAACTTCCAAGAGGCCGAATTTATGGCAGAATCACACTTTGCTGGTCTCGTTGATCCCACTTGATACTCTTTCTATTTGTCATGGATCCGTTTTCCAGTACCAGACGTCACATTCCTTCGGGTGACGTGGGGACTCGCAATCATCCCATATCCGACGCGCTGTCCCTCCCACCCACGATGGTTGCAACATCCAGACTCTATATAGTGGTACACACCGTCTGATTGCTAGCCGAACGGAAGCATTGGCCAGTTTCCTTGGTTCACATGTGCTTCTTGGAGTGACGCGGCTGTGGACTGTACTATATACCTGATGACCCAGTCCCTCCCGTCTCGCGTGAAGCGGGCACCACTGTCAACCCTTCCAGTCCTTTCCGATTCAAAAGTTGACCGTTTCTCTCGTTTATCTTAAAATTCTACCGACTAGGTATTGTTTTCAGTCGATCAGTCTTGATGGTGTCCATCACCTATGTTTTGGGGACTTTGTCCCTCTTTCTGTCAGGTTTACAGCTCGCACAGGCTTTTACCCCTGGACACCAGATTATTGAGCGACTTGGAAATGCACCCAAGGGCTGGGAAAGAGGTGGGGCACCGCCGCCATCGACGTTGATGAGGTTTCGGCTGGCACTCTATCAGGAGAGAGCGGCCGAATTCGAACAAAAGGTCATGGACCTTGCAACGCCGGATCATCACAGCTATGGCAAACACATGAATCGGGACGAGATTCGGGAGTACCTACGTCCATCTGATCAGGCTCTGGAAGCAATCATATCGTGGATGGAATCCGAACACGTTTCCGCGAACTCAGTCGAGATACATGGAAATTGGATTACATTTACTGTTCCAGTATTCAAAGCTGAGCAACTGTTGAAAACACAATTTGTTCACTTCTACAACGATGTGACAAAAACGACGGTTATCAGGACGCTCGAATATTCTGTTCCCCGGGAGGTTCATTCGTATGTTCAATTGATTCAGCCAACAACCCGGTTTGGACATTCCGGTCCACAGGCAGGGCAACCAAGCCTTAAACCCGCTGTAGTTGGCTTCGATGAATTGACGGGAAACTGTTCGATAAATATGACTCCGGATTGCCTTCGGCAATTATATGGGATTTTTGATACCTACGCCAGGCCAGACCCTTGCAATCGACTTGGCATCTCTGGCTATCTGGACCAATACGCACGCTATGATGACTTTCATGCCTTCATGCAAACATTTGCGCCAAATAGAACAGATGCGAACTTCACTGTTGTGTCGATTAATGGTGGTCTCAACGAGCAAAACTCTGCCAAAGGGAGCACCGAAGCAAGTTTGGACATGCAGTACTCCGCTGCCTTGGCATATGACACGCTCACGACATTCTATACAACCGCAGGCCGCGCTCCTCGAAACCCCGGGGTAGATTCCAACCCTACTGTGTCCTCTAATGAGCCCTACCTTGAACAACTTCACTACCTCTTAGGTCTTACCGACGAGGAACTTCCCGCTGTTCTCTCCACCTCCTACGGCGAATATGAACAAAATGTCCCCGAGTCCTATTTAGAGGCCACCTGCAACCTATTCGCCCAGCTTGGAGCACGTGGAGTCTCGGTGATTTTCAGTAGCGGCGACTCGGGTGCTGGAGGATCGTGCTTAACCAATGACGGGACCAGCAGGACGAGATTTCAACCTTTCTTCCCAGCTACTTGTCCTTTTGTTACATCCGTCGGTGGAACATACGATATGAAGCCAGAGAAAGCTGCTAAATTCTCTGGGGGAGGGTTCTCTGAGCGATTTAGGCGCCCGGTATACCAGGAGCAGAGTGTTAATGCCTATCTCAAACTCCTGGGGAACAAATGGGATGGACTATATAATGCGCAAGGAAGAGGCGTTCCAGATGTTGCTGCTCAGGCCAGTGATTTCGTCATTGTCGACCATGGATCTTTGTTGAGAATTGGAGGCACCAGGTCTGCGCCCTATAGTTTCGATAGCCATGTGGAATGTACTAACTCATTTGCAGTGCCGCCGCTCCAGTCTTTGCGGCCATTATTTCCCGGTTGAACGCCGCACGACTGGCCCAAAACCAACCACGAATGGGATTTCTAAATCCATGGCTCTACTCCATCAACCAGACTGGATTTGCAGATATCGTTGATGGGGGTTCAACCGGCTGCACTGGGAAATCTGAATCTGGCGGCCGCGCATCGTTCGTACCGTATGCGAGCTGGAATGCCACCACAGGATGGGATCCAGCTACCGGACTAGGAACGCCATTCTTCAACACACTGGTCAAAGTCGCTACTGCTCCGTAAGGAGTTATTTTGATTATTCTTCGGGCTTTTGTGTTACTGTCTTTTGCTCTTCGTTGTCCATTTTATAATATGCCCCCATGTACCATATCGATTATACCACGAAGGGAACTTTTATTCCATTGATTTAGTATCGTTTATATTTATAATGCTATCAATATAAAAAAAAAATTCAAGTTCTCCCTCCCATCATTCTATCTGCTCATACTCCCTCGATCCTGATTGGCTGTAAAGACTGTGTCACATGACCCGCTGACCGCCCGCCAAGACCGGCGCTGGAGCTCCGTCATGAAGCTGTGACAACAGCACTGGCTCTTCCTCCACCATCTACTCTTCACGACTGCCTTTTCTTCCACTGATACTTTGTCATCGGTATCTATCGTTTAATACATTCTTTCTTGCCGGCAGACTCGTTTCTCGATTCCCATCTCGATTCTATCATACACCATGGCTAGCGCCGATCTTCGATCCATCATCTCTGAGCTCAGCAACGCTCTGGACCGCAAACAAATCGATGCTGCCAACAACCTCCTCAGCCGCGCCAAGCGAACACTCATGCTTCAGAATGCATTGATCCCGACTTCCTCTACCGCGCCCGAGCTGGTTGCTCTCGCTCGCCAGGTTCTCGAACTCGGCGCCCTGGCTTCTATCAGACAGACCGACGCCCCCACCTTCACAAGATATTACCAGCAGCTGCAGCCCTTTTACGATCTCGAGAGACATGCTGGTGGACCGGGTCAGAGCTCGGCGAATGTTGACTTCAGCACTAGCCAACGGAGCAAGATTACTGGACTCTACCTGCTGCTTCTGTTGAGCATGGGCGACAGCACTAGCTTCCACACAGTCTTGGAGGGTCTTGTTGAGGAGGCGAGCTTGAAGGGCAAGAGTGTTGAGGATGACCCATTCATCAAATACCCGGTTGAGTTGGAGAGGAACTTGATGGAGGGAAGCTACGACAAGGTGTGGAGAGAGACCAACTCCGAGCGTGTGCCATCGGAGGACTTTGCCTTGTTCTCTAGCGTAAGTTCATGACCTCATCCGACTACTGGAACATAAGGCAAGCTAACACTTTGAAGGTCCTTGTTGGAACCATCCGTAGTGAGATCGCAGACTGCTCCGAGAAAGCCTACCCGTCCCTCCCGATCTCCAACGCCAAGAACCTTCTTTTCCTCGACTCTGAGGGCGCCGTCATTGAGTTCGCTCAGCAGCGCGGTTGGGTCCTTCGCGATGGCCGGATATACTTCCCTGTCGAGCCGGAATCGGCCGCACGCTCCGAGAAGGACATCCTTGTGGCCAGTGGTACTGTCATTGAGAATACGATAGGCTACGCTCGGGAGCTGGAGACGATTGTTTAATTTATATTCCCTTTCGTCTCAGGCTCTCTGGTGTGGCTGTATTTTATTCCCGTTGTTTTTGCATCATGATTTTTATCAAGCGTATTTTCTCATGACAATAAATCATGCCATTTCTCAAACTATACACTTGCCCTCCATATACAAACTCGTTTATCATAGAAACTGCTGGAGACACAGAGCGTTTCCGAGTTTCCACCCTGCTCCTTTGCCCCCTTCCACACATCAGATGCATAATTCATGCTTTGATGCTCCGTAAACTCGGCCAGAACCTCCATCTGCCACTCATCACCCCCTTGTGTAATCCTCACAATGCGCGTCCCAGCATGCATACAGCTAGCCAGGACCAAAAAACGCCACCCACTGCCCGAGACATTTTCCTCACTCAACATCTGCAACCGCCACACACCACCTCCCAGACACACTTCGGCCAGAACTTCTCCCCTCCGCGTAGCATGATACACACGTAGATACTCATCATAGCTACCCGTAAGAAGAACAGGAGCACCATCGACAAGCGGCAGCGGAAGAGGAATGATCGAAGTCACACCAGCAGTATGATGACGGGCCCGATCATCATGATCCAGCAGAAGGGGTGAGAGAGGCTCTTCTTCGTCCTCATCCTCATCATTCTCATCCCCTCGACCCACCCCAAAGCGACGAGTATGCAGCGCCCCAAAATCATTTCCGGTAAACATATACGGAATCTCCGCTCCACTCTCATCCGCAAACATACCCAACGCGACAAACCACACCTCGATACACTGCCTCGCATCGAACCTGCCCAACTCCACAATCTCGCCCTCCGTTACCTTTGCGATATCGTCACCACCATCGCCCTTACCGCTCGTCCCGAAGACAGCCGTCCGACTATCTGAGAACGTCACGGCAAAGGCATCAGTTTGCGGTCTTTTCGAACACCAGTTCTGCGGGGCCCATGCGAGGAAGAGAGCTGGGATGGACTGGTCCTCGTGGACGGGGAGAGTCCAGAGGGGTGTTAGGACTGGTGCAGATGCAGGATCAGATGTAGAGACTCTGAATAGAGCTGCAGAACCCGTACTACCAGCGATAGCGAGGATAGAGGGATTCCTCGGATGAAAATGCAGATCGAAAACAGCATATGGTATTGGGATTCTTTGAATGAGGGATCTACTACATATTAGAATTATGAATATAAATCAAACAACTAAACATAGGCGACTACTTACAGTTTATTCTCAACAGGGTCAATCTCCCATAATTGCAAACTACCAGTTTTGGTCTGCGTGATATTTTCCTCCTCGTCCTTGCTCTCGGATAGGAAATACGTACCCACCACGAAGAAGTTGGGGGCTTCTGGACAGAACTGGAGACAGCTGGGAGGTTGGTCTAAGAAGATGGTTGTTGCTGATTGAGGTTTTTGGGGTGAATCTGATGCCATTTTGATGGCTGGTATAAAATATGAAGTGGGGTAGCGGGGTAGGAATATCAACTGTTTTGGGGCAATTGGTGATGGTATCAATTGTATCAATCATAGAAGACAAGACTGGTACGAACACTTAAGGCATTCCAGCATCTGTATCTGAAGACTCAGATTCGAAGATGAAGCAGAATAAAAGTGCGGGCGGTGAGATTGAATGACCTCAACACCCTCTGATGGTCCCATTATCTCCACATCATCCCAACCAGAGCATACTAGATAATCCATCTCAGACATTGTATAGACTTTCCTGGTGTTGGACCCCACCTGAGATACGAGGATCCTTCACGTGCCTTTGTCTAACCATGACTCAACGTCGAATCATGCGATGGTCTTCTCTCCATCAACTCAACATCTCCCACTGTCAATTCCATCTCATCTGTGATTGCAATAATGTCTAAATCATTCGACAAGATCCCCTCTTCTGCGAGGGTATCCCCATCTCCGTTGGAAATATCCTTTCCTGAGGATCAAATCGCCGATCTGAAGACGCTCGTGAAGCTCTCCAAGACAGCCCCACCCACGTATGAAGGCGCGCAGCCGGATCGTCGATTGGGTATCACGACGGCGTGGCTCACTTCGATGAAGGAGAAATGGGCTACTGATTTTGACTGGTAATTATTCTCATAAACATTGGAAATGTATGGCTTGTCTAAGATCTTGTAATTGACGTAATGTAGGAGAAAATGTGAAGCCCGTCTCAACAGCTTCCCTCAGTTCACCACGACGGTCGAGAATATCAAGGTGCATTTTACGGGGCTATTCTCTGAGAAGGAGAATGCAGTGCCTATTCTTCTCCTTCATGGATGGCCGGGTAATGACAGTCTGATGAAATCTATCTTGAATATCTTCTCATGATTTACAGGAAGTATTTTGGAGTTTCTTCCTCTCCTTCAACTGTTCAAAGACGAGTTCACCCCAGAGACTCTGCCTTATCACTTCATTGTCCCCTCGCTTCCAGGATACTTCCTTTCTTCTGGTCCACCGGTTGATAAAGACTTTACTACTCAAGACATTGCCCGAGTTGTGGATCAGCTGATGAAAGACCTTGGATTTGAGAGGGGCTATGTGACACAAGGAGGGGATATCGGTAGTAGGGTTTCTCGAATACTTGGAGTAGACCACGATAGCTGCAAAGGTAAGCACGAGTCGATGACATTGACAGTTCAGTGCTAACTATACTAGCGGTTCACTGTGAGTACAGTCTTCTGAATGATGCTGTGATATGATGCCAACCATCCACAGTGAACTTTAACTTGATGCAACGCCCCGATGGATTCTCCGATGATGTTCTAACGGCATCCGAAAAGAGTGGATTGGCAAGGGGGTCTGCCTTTATGAGTCACGGTAGAGCTTATGCTTTTGAGCATGGGACTAGACCGAGTACCATTGGCCATATCCTGTCCACCAACCCCGTGGCCTTGCTTTCATGGTACGCTGCTGTCTAAATATGGTTGAAACATCCTAACCTGTTGTAGGTGCGGAGAAAAATTCCTTGACTGGGTCGACGAGCCTCTTCCTGACGAGACTATCTTGGAATTCGTCTCGTTGTACTGGCTTACGGAGACGTTCCCGCGTTCCATCTATACGTATCGAGAGGTTGTACACCCTTCCCACTCGCTTGAACGAGTTTAAAACTGACGGGGTTATCAGTACTACCAAGGTCAAAGATACGACATGACCAGTCGATGGTACATCAATAAACCATTCGGTTTCTCTTACTTTCCCATGGAACTATTACCGGTACCAAAGTCGTGGGTAGACACAACAGGAAATCTCGTATTCTGGAAACAGCATGAAAAGGTAAGGTCATGTCATACGAAGTGTATTGTTCCATGCTTACAATTCATCCAGGGTGGACACTTTGCGGCACTCGAACGGCCAGGACAGATGAAAGCAGATATCTCCGAGTTTGTAAACCAGGTCTGGCCTACCACGAACTAGGCAATGAGTGGGATGTAGTTACTTTATTGAACACAAAATCTCATCTATTTGATTTCAATTAAACGAAACCCGCTAGTTCATACGAACAAGATTTAATCTAAGATAAGTCAACCTAATTCTCGATATCCTAGAATCTTCATAGGCCGAGTCGATCCTATCGAATAAACAAAACAATATCACAAATTCGTATTTCTCCAGAATAACTCACGTCCTTGAACTGTCGACTTTCTCACATAGATCTCTGCCTTTATTCATATTCTGCTTTAGGATAGTTCTTTGGTAGGTTTAGACCAGCTGAGTTCACAGAATAAGAGACACGAGCACTGCGCTTCTGATAGTCACTTGAGCCTTCCAAGGGTACCAGAAGTGCAGACAAACATATCAAAATTTTCCAGCCATTGTATAATTGTTCGCTCATCAGAGGACTTGACGAATGGTTGCCCGGGAGGCAGCGAGGGCCTCCTTTCGCCATCCTGCGATGTAGTCCTGGGATATCTGAACGTTTGGTCCAAACCGAAGATCCAACTCTTACTTCACCACGAGAGAATTTACTGGGCGTCCTGGATAATTCATGCAATGAATAAGACCCGGTAGAAGTATTAGTCAATGAGCTTATAAGTATCGTGCCACCATATTGCTTTTGGAAATGCATCATGGATTCGTGCTTAGATGGTGCCCAGGATCGCTTGCATACTGCGTAAAAGATGAGGTGTCTTGTGCGAACCGCCTTGGATGATATGACTTGTTGTAGGTGTAGAGTTCTCCATTGCATGCTGTGATGAATGCGTGGCACCCGTTACATGAGAGTTTAGAAACGCCGATATAACTGTGCAGGAAGCAGAAAGCACCATAGCTCCAAGTAATCATATTATGCCATCACAGGGGTTATCTTCTCTCCACGTCCAGTTCTAGATATAATTAGCAGTTTCCTAATGAAGACGTTGATGACATACCGAACTCCATTTGTTCGTGATGTGCAAATTCTGTAGGTTCCATTGAAGCTTGAATGACAAAGCAGTTGCCTGGAAGGGATTTTGCAGTGGCCATTCAAGGCATATGCCACTCTGGGAGCGTAGCAATTGACGTTGGTTCTGCCAAGTGGAACAATCGCCTGGGCCACTTGTTTGCGGTCCAGTGGTATATATTGAAAAGAGTTGAAGATGAAGCTGAAGATTGGTGGTATAGATTAAGAGGTATATTCACTGAATACCAAATATTTTGAATGGTATATAGGCTGAGTATTTTGATATAGTTACCAGACATCGAAGAAGAGAAGAAGAGGAGATGGCGATGATGGCTTATATCACTTCACCAACAAAGAAATCTTCTGTTGCCTAGTTATTGTAATAAAGAGTAGGTACAAAGAAGGGAATATCAAAGAATATTGAAGAGTGATTAGTTGAGTATGCTTCATTGTGTAAACTGAGAGACAGAATGCTTCATCGGCAAAAAGATCGGATTACCCCACCATCTTTCCTTCTCCATCAACAATTAATCAACACACCTCAATCAATGTTATAGAATGGATTCTAATAATACTGGAGACCCACAATTAAATGAAAACACTCTCGACCCCAGTGTCATCGCAGGTCAGCAGTTCTTCCAAATACTTCAACGACTACTAACCACCACCAGAACTCCCAAATGGCTGCCAAATACTCTCAACAAAAACTCACGGACTCAGTTTCTTTGCAAAAACAGCCTGTATCAATGTCAAATTGAGCAATGGAGCAACGCAATCCTTCTTCGTCAAGATCCTCTCCCACGAACTGGGCAAAAACATGGTCTACGCGGAGTTCGAATCGATGCAGGAGATCCACAAAACACAGCCCGAATTCGTGCCAAAACCAATTGCCTGGGGATCATACCAGAATGCTCCAAATACACACTTCTTTATGTCTGAATATCGAGATATGATCAAGGACAAAATGCCAGATCCACAACCGTTCGCTGCTTGTTTATCCAAACTGCACCAGAATAGCACGTCTCCGAATGGGAAATTCGGATTCCACACAACGACATATAGCGGCAACCTCCCTCAAATGGTCGAGTGGGAAGACAGCTGGGAGGTCTTCTTCTCCAAAAGCCTCAGACTGGCTCTCGAACTGGAACTCAACACCAAAGGACCGAATGCTGAAGTTGATAGTTTCCTTCCGGCTCTATTCGACAAGGTCATTCCGCGTCTGTTGCGTCCACTGGAAAGAAATGGCCGATATGTGAAGCCTTCACTCGTCCATGGAGATCTCTGGTATGCCAATTCAGGCGTTGATATCCACACAGGCCAGCCGCTGGTTTTTGATGCCTGTTGTTTCTACGCTCATCACGAATGTAAGTCCATCCAAATTGGATCGAAGATGCATGAATGACGTTTCAGATGAATTCGGTCAATGGATGCCGGCTTGTAATCGATTTGGCGATGACTACTTGGAGGCATATCGCTCATATGTCCCCAAATCTGCACCTGAAGAGGATTATGATGGGAGGTTGGATTTGTATAAACTGTGAGGAATTATCTTCATATATTCCGTGGAGGAAACTGACTTGAACAGGAGGTTTAATACGCATGTGTCTGCCCTTTTTCCACAAGATAGACAACTTCGAGAACAGTATGCATCGTTCACTCTTTAACGAAGACTACTAACAGGCTATAGAATGGTTGGCGATATACGAGACTTGGTCAATCGATATGGTTCAGGATGAAGTGTGGATATATCCAACATTCTTTGATACCAATGCATATCTCTTTACATCAATAATTGAAACAAATTGAATTTAATCCATCATAAACATCTTTAAACTGCCTATAGACCACTGCTAGACTGCTGCCGGAGTGAAGGCTACCTAGTTACTCGATCCTATGATATCGGTAATTGGGTTGAATGACTGCAGGCAGAAGTGATAATACATTCACAATGAAGACTAATGAGGACAGTGATTAATTTGAATGATCAGATTATAGTAGGATTCACTGACCACAATCTCTGGCTATATAAACCACATTTCGTCTCATCATCTTCAACAACTCAACAACTACCATCTACTTTACCAAGTATCACGGTAAGCATCCTCAGATCCATCTTTTCTTCCAAATAATCAACTGACTTATCGTTAACCATAGGAACCAGTCCAGGGCCTGCTTGAAACATTATCCTTATTGGATACCAACGCGCCGTCAAGGGAAGAAAGCACCGCCAAATTCTTGTTGCCCGCAAACACAAGATGCCAAGAGCAAAGAAATTCGTCAGAAGAAGAATGAATGCATGAATGAGGTCCATAAATGCTGGAACATCCTCCTAGACGGCTGGGCGTTATCCAAGCCCTGTGCACCAATGTCTCGAAGGGGTTCGTTAATCTGGGGGATGTCGGCGAAACCGTGGCAGCCATGATCTTAATGTTCGCGTTTGATAACGCACATGGGCTCCAGGAAATCAAGATCAGAGGTCTATGAGTGGAAAAATGAGGTCTTCCAAGGCTTCCAAGTGGGCTCAGACTAGACTCTCGGACCGAAAGAAAGAATTGGATGAGAAATGGGTACCAAAGAAGGGTCTCTCCTTGGCCAGCAAAGAAAACTGCCGATTCTTGAGTTTCGACAAATACGCGGCCAAGGTGATTGTACCACTCGGTAGATCGAATGTGAATTACTACGTACCCTGGGGTGGTCCGTCAAGGTGGAATATGCATCGGAGTCAACGTCCCATCGAGGGCTTTTTTCCAGCCATCGCTTCACGTTTGTTCAAGAGCAAACACGCCATCCTGGCATATCCCAGCTCGCTCACATGGACAGCCTTTTCGGTTTTCGTGTCGTACCTGTGCTGGCTGTCCTGAATTTTTGGACGAAGCAGAGATAGAAGCGCTCCCAACAGAGCAAAGAGGCGAAGAAACGAAAGCCAACCAGTGCGCCTGCGACGCGCCCTCGCTCGAGGTTGCTCATGTTGTGGCAAGGCAGGATACCGCCGTATGAGTGCATCTACATTGTGAATATCAGGAAATGACTCTAATATATTTATAGAGCAAAATGCTGAGAGCCCGGGGCTTACTCGATTTCGATTTTGACCTGAAGTCAAAGGACAATGCCATGGGCCATCGAACGAGCAACCTATTGGAGGCAGCTTTACGTCTCGTACTCGAGAGAAAGATACGGGGAATAATGTGGCTTTTATCGAAAATATCTCCACGAGAAGTGTTAGTTAAATCTCCAGACTCAGAGAGTGCTATCTTGTGGGCAACACAAGTCCACCGCACAATGCTTGCAGGTGGCAGACATACAAGCTGTGGCGGCACAGGAGCTGGAGTTGGCGAGTGATTTGAAGACAAAGACGTTGGAATGTTTTGGATTTGTATATAAGTCTTCTCTTCGTCATCTGCAGCTTTGTGATAGAAATAGAAATACTCAAGAATGAAGATAATATACCACTTCTATACAAAGTCTTGGCATCCCACCTTATCGATAAGCGTTGATCTTATCGAGACTGACAAGATCAGTCCACTGCATCAACACTCACTCTGCAATTTAAAACCATCATTATCCCCAGAAATACCCTCAAGGCCAATCATTGCATAATATGTCATCATATCACTCCTGCCCCGATGACCTTTTCTCCGACGAATCCAGTTTCTACGGTACGCGTCTCCATCAACAAACAAACATCAACCAAAACACTCACTAACTCACCACAGGCGATGAAACAGAAAAATCACGCCTAGAAGACCTCGCAGATTCCTACGATCCAGAACCATACTGGTCCGATGTCCATCCTTACCTCCTCTCCACTATCCAACAAGACCGTATCGCATCGGCAAAAGTAAAAGCAGAGCCTACTACATCCGATACAGACATGAAAGACGAAGACTTAATCCCACGACGAAATAGCCGCGGCGCAAACGAAGCTACGCCATCCTTCCTCTCTCGTCTCCCACCATCCACAACTAAAAAGGATGACATCGGACCCTGGATCTACGCATACCCACAGAACAAACCCACGCCGGAGAACGAAGACATCGCCTCCCTAGTCTCAGAAGGAAAGGAGCTTCTCTACGACTTCGAGAACAAGAAAACAACCCTAGAAGCCGAGCACGACAAATCCGGCGCAAAGACGAAGGCAGGTCTAACGCGGAAACTCAACCCGCTGCGACGAACGCTCGAGCAGGATCTTTTCACGCTTGCGCGGGATACAGGCGTTACGTCGGGCAAGTGGATGCTGTTTCCGACGGCGGATCGGGTGGATAGGTATTGGGGGCTAATTGCGGAGGCGACGATTAAGGGGGGTTTAGGGATTGCGGCTAAGGTTGCGACGGATGATGGGGAGGGGAAGGCGAGGTTGATTGCGGTTTATACGTATGATACGGCGGATAAGGAGGATGTGAAGAGGGTGTTGATGAAGTTGGTGGAGTTTGGGTTGGTTAATGAAGGTGAGAGGCCGATTTACTACAAGAGTGATGCGTTCACGTATCTGGAGATTCTGGGGAATAATTCATATGGGCTCAAGGCCAGTATGTTCTCCAGCAAGGATGTGTTGGCAGGGAAGTTTTGATGCGGCCATCTCATGCTTTGATATGATTGATGATGTTATGTGTGATGTAAATGTACATGGTTTGAATATACATGAGTTCATAGTTCATAGTAGATGCTGCGTGTGTTGCTTCCAGCGAGACAGCTTCTGTTGGATGCCTTGAAGTCGGTCATTTGGCTGATTGCATTCATTCGCTGTTGTCGCTCCCCTGATGGCAGTTGTGTGAAATTCCATGTTCCAGGGATTCACACAAGCTCGAACCGAG
Source organism: Aspergillus wentii DTO 134E9 (assembly GCF_001890725.1). Taxonomy (NCBI): domain Eukaryota; kingdom Fungi; phylum Ascomycota; class Eurotiomycetes; order Eurotiales; family Aspergillaceae; genus Aspergillus; species Aspergillus wentii. Next base: position 705,846 of record NW_024467836.1, read on the forward strand.
GTTCCTGGGCTTCATGGAGGTCGCAGCAAGGCAAGGCCATCACGGATTGTATATCGGTCTGGAGGATGGAGCTGCTATCCTGGGAGCATGCAGCAAATACAGGCATTGGAGAGGTAGAATCGTAAACTCCATCCTTCCTCAAGAATCCTTATTCTCCTTTTCCTCCATGATCTTCTTGCAAGCCTCCCGGATTTCAGAAACTCCCTTCACCCCATCCCACTTCTCGAGCAGACCCTGTATCTCGCTCCAGTCCTTCTCTGCATCCTCTCGCTTCTTTTCGTCGATAAGCCTTTGCAGTCTCTCCGGGGCTCCAAGAACCCATCTAACAGTCTCCTTCTCAGCCTTCTTGCGCTCTGTTTCCTCGTTGGCTTTTGCTTCTCTCATCCGCCGCCGTTGGTCTTCTCCCTCCTGAATCAACCCCCCAGCAGTCTCAGCAACAAACGCAATCGACGGCCCAAGAGTCTTGGTCATCGTAAGCGGTGCCCCACGCTCATCCATACTCCGACGCATTTTTCCAATTGTTTCCACCGCCCGAATCAACTTGGAGTAGTTATCGTAGACGAGCGCCTTACGCTCACTATCCAGCGTGCGAATATCACCCACAAGCGTATTTTCCGCCTTGAGAACCGTTGAGAGTGTCGATGTTTCCAACAGGTGGTTGACGTAACGCTGCGCATCAAAGTCCGGATTGTCGAGCTCCGTCCCGGCTGTCACCGCGGAAGACGGGCTCGAGATGTCTCCGGCATCGGTATGCCGGGGAACGCTGCGGGAACGGCGACCATTGCCGGCGGGATCGGCTGCTGATGGCTTGAGGTTATAGTAGTCACGGAGAGCGGCACGATTGCGGCGGGGGTGGAGAGAGGGCGAGACAGCACGTGCGGTCGAGGGGGTGGATGAAGCGCTGAGGCCTCCGACGTTGGTATTCAGCGTGTCCAGCGAGGGACGGCGGGAGGATGCGGGGGTTGGAGAGTGTGCACGGGAAGAAGCAATTGACGGGCGAGGAGAGGAGATGGTCGACATGGTGGGAGATTAGGAAGACAGAAAGGTGATTAAATATGTCAACAGGAATGGATAGGCAGGAGAGGAGAGAAGCCAGAAAGACAAGCTGGAGCCATCGTTAAGCGGTGGCCCGTGCTTTCCCCAGATCTTGGAATTTGAATGGCCTCAAATTTATCCCACCAACACTTCCCCTCGTTAGTTTGAGGATGCTCTTCTTGATGTGTCCAAACATCGATTTCCACAATTGACCGCAAGAAATCTCTTCTGCATCCAACCCTCCAAGTACAAGCTATCATGGCCAATCAACAACAGCAAATCGCAGCTCAATTACGGAGCACCAAATCTCTCCCCGTCTCTCCACCATGGCTAGATAGATTCGTCTCCTCCTCTACAGCCTCACAACGCAATGTCCCAATATCCGCCTTGACCCAAACCGCCCTCTTCCGCGTCTTAGCCTCCGACTTCAGAGAAAGCCTCACAACAACCAACCAATCTTCCCTACTCCCCGTCGACATTTTCGATCCCAGCGTCAAGGAACGACGAATCCAAGGTCCAATCCCCGTTCAAATTCTCGACATCGAAGACATCGGCACTAGTTTATGGGGGCAGGTTGAGGCGATCGAGCGCGTCGAACGCGGAGAGGCCATTCGAGGACGCGAAATCGTGCGAACCGTCAACGTGGGCGAAGACAGCGAGGAACGGGCGAATAATAACAATGCTGCGATTTCGGGGCTACACAGTGTTGGAAGTAATAGTAATGGGCCTCATCGGTTGATTTTCCAGGATGCGGCGGGTACTAGGGCTGTGGCTATTGAGATCACGCGCGTCAAGGAAATTGCCTTGGATAAACTGCCTATCGGGGCGAAGCTGCTGCTACGGAATGCAACAGTCGCACGAGGTATGGTGTTGTTATCACCCGACTGTGTCACTGTCCTGGGAGGGAAAATTGAAGCTATGGATAAAGCGTGGAAAGACGGCAGAAAAGCAAGGTTGTTGGCGAGGATTGCGGAAATGGATGGCGCGCAGCAAAACAGAAATGGAGATGCAATGGAAGAATGATTGGTTAGGGGTTACTATAATCTGTGGATATTCTGGTAAAGTGGTTGGAGGTATGCACTGATATCTTCTTTTCCTTATTGTCTACAAAGGTAAAGGTCTATGGAATTGCCAGACTCTAAGCCGGCCCAGACACGGCATGGTTCAACTCTTCCCATCCATGCCGTCTCCATGGTGCGATCATGATCGATCGTAGGGCATCGCTTGCCTTGCCTGTCTGCGCATAGGCCTCCGAGAGGTCGACGGCATCCAGGTTGCTCCGAGGCGGAATGTTGCGCAATGCTCTCTTAACGGCCATTTCTGCTGGGTAGAGCTCCTGTGAAGCAGCCGACAACTCCATCCATCCCTGAGGCTGGTCTGGCGATCGCATGACAGCCGCGGTGGCTTCGCCGATACGCCTCGTCTCCTCCGGGACATCCGCATTGTCAGTTAGACCCAGAGCGGACAACGCAGTCAGCAGTCTGATCAACTTGTTCCGCTCGTGAATCTCAATGTCATCACGCGTGATCATGGCTTGGAGGTCTGATTCAACGGCCTCGATAACATCTCTGTCGGCATCTAGCAGCGCAATAGCTCCCAGAAGGGTGACTGCCCCAACATGGTCAGGGTGATTTTCAACACAGTCGAACAGTTGTTGTCTGGCCACGGCCCGCTCCTCTTCGCCACCCTTGGCCCACAGGACCTGCGCCAAAAGACATACCACTTCCGGTGCATTGCCCGCCTCTTGAAGAGCATCACGGAACATGTCGATAGCCGAGTCCATCGACTTCATGTAGTAATGTGCAAGGCCGGCAGTTAGGTGAGCCGACAACCGTAGCTTGGTGTTAGCTTCCGGATCGAATTGTTCAGCATCTTCCTCACTCGACAGTGTAAGTGCGGTTTCCGCCTTTTCTGCGGCCTCTTCAAACTCGTGGCGTGCAAGGAGAACGCGAGCCATGTCCGCGTTTGCCTGTGCAAATCTCGAAAGAGACGATGCCGACTCGGTCACCTCGTACTCTTCTTCCACACTGGAACAAACAACCTTCAACATGGACTCGGCATCTGAAAACTCTCCTATTCTTTCCGCCAAGAGGGAAGATAGGTGCACGAACGGCAAATCAGATGGGTCTTGGCGGTAAAGCTGATGTAGTGCAAAGAAAGGTTGGATGAGCTCGGATATTTCGTTTGAAGCCGACTCTTCAGATATGAGGTGATCGAACAAGGTCAACGTATATTGGCGCTTCGGTAGGGCCGATGAAGAACTGGCAATTTCGAAGGCGTGTTCGAAAAGACCTCTTGCTTCCTTTGGATCGCCAAACAGAAGGGCCAGGAAGCCTTGGCCAATCCAAGCCTGCGAATAGTCTGGGTCGGTTGACTGCGCGCGGGTGAAAGCTTCATTCGCGAGCTGGATGTCATTGTGGATGAGGTAGAGTGCACCGAGGTTAGCCCAGACTTGCGCGCTTCTATCATTCAAATGAAGACTTCGAACGAATGCGTGCTGTGCAACCTTAGGGCTCATATTTGTAGTCACCACACCAAGCGAGTTCCAGAATTCAGAGTTTCCGGATTCCAATTCAATTGCTCTCTTGAAGCATCTCATTGATGCCTTCAAAAACTTTCGCGGGTGCTTCTTACCCTTTTTGCTTGAGCCAAATTGTACATTCCTGTACGCTCCATACTCTGCCCAGCCAAGGTTATACCAGGCGACTGCCTGGGCATGAATGTCCTGTAGAGAAACGTATATAGCGCGCTTGTATGCGAGTATCGACGAGTAGATGCAGACATCGGACGGTTTGAAGTCCCCGTTGCCTTCACCCTCCAGCAGTGCTACGTAGTTCTGCCCCACTTCATCTACATCTGCCAGAATGTCGAAAGCTGCTGTGTCAAGTTCAGTAGTAAGAAGTCTCTTGACATCTTTGACCGGCAATTTGTCTGCCTTCATCTTAATATAAGAAAAGTTGGCACAGGCATCTCCGACAGCCTTCCAGAGGTTGAAAATGTCGACTCTCTGTCTGGCCAAAGAAGTGGCCACAGATACAGCCTTGCGTGCAAGCTCGGCACTGTCATTGTACAGTCCCGATTCAAGACTTCGCCAAGAACTCTCAGTAAGAGTTTGGAGCAGAGCAATTTTCACGCCTATTTCATCGGGTCGGAAACTCAGGACATCCTCGTATCTCGTAATGGCGTCTTCATACTCGGCAAGCTCGCGCTGCACATTTGCCATCATATACCGTGCGAACCAAATCTGCTCTTTATCAGAGCTGGGAAGGTTTGGTTCTAATTGCTGGGCCTGATCAAATGCCTTTGTGGCAGCAATGAATCGGCCGGAATGATGATAACTCTCTCCCAGGCCAACCCATGAATGGTAATGACCAGGTGAAATTCTCAAAGCTGCTTGGAAAGAGACAATACTCTTGGTATACTGTTGTTTGTTTATCTGCACCGTACCTAAGGCGGCATACGGCCAACTGTACCCTTTGCGCTTCGAGCCTGGGGCCGGCTTGGCCTTGCCTGAGTCAACAACTCGCTGGGCTACGGCTTCAACCAAGTCCCATTCCTTCTGGTCTGCAAATGCACGGGATAAGCGCTCAGCTGCCTCAATTTCAGATGAGGATAACTCAAACGCTTTGTGGAAACATCTGCGTGCTCGTGTTTTATCCTTCTTGTAATCAGCATAGTAGAATCCCAGACTCGTGTAGGCAGGAGCAAAATTCATGTTGGATTGGATAGAAGCGAGGAAGCTGGCATAGGCACCATTGCGGTCTTTGCGTGCGGAGTACGATGGATCCAATTCCCACTGACAGTACCCTATCCGATACAGAATTTCCGACTTGAAATCCCGATTGTCTAAACGAGTTCTTTGTATTTCTGAGAGAACTTCTTGAAGTCCGTGGAAACCAGACTCCATATCTCCGTCAAGAGCTCTGCACCAAGATAATTCGCCTTGCACCTTGATGTTGGTAGGGTCTCGCTCCAAAGCACGCTCAAGGAAGTTCACGGCCTCTGTGTAATCCTCGTCAACCTTAAGGATGAGGCCAATACCAAGCAAACAGCTTGTTGATGTTGGCTTTCGCTGTAAGATGTTCTCGAATATTCCCTTAGCTTCGGGGTGGTTTCGAGGAGATTGGTAGTATATCAGAGCATTGCCGAGCATTATGTTCACGCAGTCGGTAGTATTGCGAAGATCAATCGCAGTCGTCTTGATCAAGTCTTGGATGTTTCGAATTCCCTTGCGAGCGACGTCCACCACGCTATCATACTCCTCGAGAGACAGATAGAGCTCACCCATGATCCGGTGTGCGATGATTGAAGAGGAAGATGCTTCGAGTCCTTCTACCATAAGTATCAAACGATCCTGGGCGGCAAATTCACCGTTTTCGCCATTTGTAGTTTCCGAGTCCTTTCTGTTGTCGGACTCCTGTTCATCTGATGGAGGCTTCGGGGGGAATGGGGAAAGTTCACTGGCCAGGAAACCCTTTAGCACCTTTGAGAGCCCATCTTCTGGAAAGAACTCAATGAAGTCCTCAAGCAACCCACGATCCCATTCCGAAAAGCTTTGGATGTCTTGCCACTCGAGAACAATTTTCCAAGCGAGCTCAAAAGGATGCTTGATAATGACCATTTCACGAGCGGCCTTCAAAACCTCTTTTCTCTTTCCATTCTTTTCCTTCGATGGGAGAACAAGAAGAAGGTCATAACCCCGCTGCAGAAGCTTTTCTTCGTATGTACGTCGTACTTCATCATCATGAGACCAATCCACAATTCCACGATAGAGTTGCTCGAGTTCGCTTCGCCTAAAAGCCTCCCTTTTGACCTCCAATGTCACCAGTTCAATTTTCGCACCCAAACGTGTTCGGCGCTCTCCAATCTCTCTATTGATGAACTCTTTCTCCTCCGATTCAGTGATTTCAATCAGGCGAAGGTATGTTTGTGCTGGATGCGGCACTCGTCCCTCGAGAAAATCGTACAGCGGGCTTGTTGGCAACTGTAATTCGAGAGCTTTCTTGAGTTGAGATCGATTTCCTTGTTTCCGGGTAAAGTTAACGAATTTATCCAGCACATCCTGGCAACGATGTTTGTCATCGCTAAGACATGTTAGTAGCGTTTTATGGGATAAGAGCGAGAGGGTCGACTTACCCCTCGGCAAATATCAGACCAAGTTTTATGACGGCTTCGCGATATTCCTCTATTTTTTGGCCTCCTTGTTTCTCATATAGGCTGATCAGTCCTTGCCATGCTGTCCTGTCGCTTTCTTTCACACGGGCTGCTGCGAGGTAAGCCTTTTCGGCGTCGCCATGTTTGTTCAATTTGTCCAATGCAAGACCTAAGAAGACATTTCTGTTCCGAAATCCAACATTAGCAAGGAGAATAAGTCTAGAAAAAAATAAGGTCCACGTCACGTACGCATGATAATTCTGGGGCTCTTGCTGCACCAGCGATCCAGCCTTCTCAGCTGCGAGCTCGAAGTCTTTCGAGTCGAGAGCTGCCCTAACAGCTTTCAGTGCCGACTTGCCCGACATTCTAGCGGAGACCCTTCATTTCTCTGCCGCAATGGCAGCTTTGTTCCTCTGTTGTTGGCTTGTCGGGTGCGGGACACTGGACTTTGGCGGGAAGAGAACTGGTGTGGTGTGTGGAGAAAGGTCGGCGGGCGATACGTCAGAGGCCGATCTCTTATCTCGTACCTCGTATTTCGTATCGGCGGTCGTCGTGTTCCCCAGTCCAGACCAGACCGCAACCGCTGCATCTCTAGACGACAGTCGCGGTTTTCAATCTGCTAAGATTTGGCACTGATGCAGGGGGATTATATCTTGTCTGTGTTGGTACTCTGACTTTTCCAAGTCTGCTCGTGGCTTCACACAACATCCTTCACCCGATAACTCGATCATTCAAGGGCCGCAGGAAGGTCAGTACAGTATCCGGTTCCAGTTCTGATTCACATTCTCTCCATCGCAAATTCATCAATTGCTGAGATATATTCAGACTACAAGCTTGTAATTTATTCACTTCTACGAAAGTACATACTATAACCTCACCCTTCTCTCGAGCTCCCCTACTGTCGACCCGAGGATAACGTCTCGCCATTCCGATTCTCAGTTCATCGTTCAATGTCCTTTGCTGGACAATATACATCTTTAATTCATTTGATCGTCTACCGCTGTGATAGACATCTTCCTTGATGATAATGGGTCCCCTCCGTCTCCGGGTCGATGGCCAAACGTTTAGGGATCCGCAAAACCGAGAGGTCACTCTGAGAGGAATCAACGTTGCCGGCGAGGCCAAATATCCCAGGAACCCTAATACACCTTCCTATGTGTCCGAAAATTTCTTCGACGCCGATAATGTTTCGTTTGTGGGCCGGCCTTTCGCCCTCGAGGATGCGCATACACATTTTGCAAGGTTGAAGAAATGGGGCTACAATACTATCAGATATATCTTCACCTGGGAAGCGATAGAACACGCTGGTCCTGGTAAATATGACCATGAGTGGATCTCGTTTACTATTGAGGTTCTTCGAATCGCGAAGAAGTACAATTTCTATGTTTTTATGGACCCTCATCAGGATGTGGTAAGTAAACTATAGACTCTAGTGGTTCCAACGAGTACTGACATAAAGAAAGTGGTCCAGACTTTCCGGGGGGTCAGGTGCACCGATGTGGACTCTGTATGCAGCAGGGCTCAACCCCCAGTCCTTCCAGAAAACCGAAGCAGCTTTGGTTCAGAATACCTATAGGGACCCCTCTCAATTCCCAAAAATGATATGGAGTACCAACTATACCCGGCTTGTCAGTCAGGTCATGTTCACCATATTTTGGGGAGGACGTGACTTCGCCCCCAAGGCTATTATAGATGGTGTGAACATTCAGGACTACCTCCAAGGACATTTCATTGCAGCATGCAAATATCTCGCCCAGAGAATCCACGAAGCTGGCGATATTGAGAATGATGTTGTCATCGGATGGGAAAGCATGAATGAACCGCATCGAGGACTCATTGGTGTGCAAGATATATCAGTTATTCCCCCAGAGCAACAGCTTCAGTTAGGAACATCACCAACGGCTTTCCAAGCCATGCTGACAGGTTCCGGCCGAGCATGTGAGCAGACCACTTGGGGATTCGGCAGTTTTGGCCCGTATAAGACCGGTAGGGAACTAGTGGATCCAGAAGGTGAATCCGCATGGTTACCAGCTAGTCATGATGACAGTAAATACGGATGGAAGAGAGACCCCGGGTGGAAGTTGGGAGAGTGCCTATGGGCACAGCACGGCGTATGGGACCCATCGTCGGATACGCTCCTGCAGAAGGACTACTTTTCGAAAAAGCCTACAACTGGGGAGCCTCTAGACTATGAAAAGTTCACCAACACCTACTTCTTGGATCATTACCGCACTTATAAAGATGCCATCAGAAGTGTATGGCCAGGGTCAATCATGTTCTGTCAGCCCCCAGTCATGGAATTGCCTCCCGATGTAAAAGGATCAATTGATGATGATCCCAATATGGTTCATGCTGTGCACTACTACGATGGTCTCACTCTCCTCACAAAGCATTGGTTAGTAATCGGCCCCGATCTTTCAACAGTTTACTAAGGAATATAGGAACCGGCTTTACAACGTCGATGTTATTGGCGTTCTTCGGGGTAAGTATCTTACGCCAGCATTTGCCGTCAAAATTGGGGAGTCGGCAATTCGAAATTGCTTGCGTGACCAGCTTAAATTCCTCCGGGATGAGAGTTTGCGATATATGGGGAAGCACCCATTGATATTTACCGAGATTGGAATCCCGTACGACATGGATGACAAGTATGCATATAAAACGGGTGATTATAGTAGCCAAACCAGTGCCATGGATGCGAACCATTACGCCCTAGAAGGCAGCTCCTCGAACGGCTTTACATTATGGCTCTATACCACACAGGTATTCCTTCTCCGTAATTCGTTTTCAGGGGAAGCAGATTACTAAATTCTTTTGCAGAATGACCATGAATGGGGTGATCAGTGGAACGGAGAGGACCTGTCGATTTTCTCACTCGACGACCCTGAACTACCGAGCGGGAAGCTTTTGCCTGGAAACGAGTCCCAAGCCCAGTTTGATCCTCACTCGCCCGCGTATTCAGAAAGTCAAAGCAATACCGAAGGCCAACAGGTAGGACCCGGAAACCTGAAGCACGCTCTGCAGTCGCCTTCAATATCATCAGATTACTCTCAGTCATCAAAAGACAAAGCCGGGTATCGGGCTGCTGAAGCTTATATCCGCCCGAGTCCGATTTTCACCAATGGCCGGGTCTCGAGCTATCTGTTTGATCTCAAAAACTGTACATTTACGCTGTCATTAGTGGCCAAAGCAGGGACCCCACAAGATGCACCGACAGAAATATATCTACCGGAGTTCCACTTCCCGCAGACAGAAACCGTTGTCACTGTCAGTGTTGGAAAATGGGATATTGATCTTCTAGAAACCAACTCGATCAAGGTCCAACGTCTCCGATGGTGGCATGCTGAGGGCAATCAGGATATCAAGATCCAGGGTGTGAAGCGCAAGCCGGGAGAGGCATCCAATGCTCCCGGAGACGATATCTCTTATCTTGAGCAATGCCAAAAGGGAGGGTGTACAATTATGTAAACCTCTTTGGGTCCCGATTTGGATGCTTTTTATTTTCTCATTCTTCATCGTTTTTGGCGTCTTTTCGATTGGGTTGCCTCGAGGGCTTCTTGGATAGTATTCCGTGAGAGCAGGAGGGTGTTACAATGTTATATTTGAGCATTTCAAGATTCAATATGAAACTACTACATAATTTAGTACCTCACCGTCAATCTGCGTATACTATTTTACATCTAATTGGCTTCGTGGGCTTACATGCCGTCCAAACTCGCAGCTACATAGGTAATCTATGGACTTTATCTGATTTGCTCCATCCAAACAACTACTTCTACCCATCCAGGCGTGACTGTGTATACTATACATCCTGATTTAGAGTAAGAAATTTCGCTATAGATAATTTGGATGGGTCATATTATTATTAATTAATTTAATCACTAAGCCATGGTTTATTGTTTTTAAAATAGCTCCTAACCATTAAGGAAGTTGTCCCATTTTGCAACCTGGAAACTACCTACTGCCGTACCTAGTACTTGACTAACTGGATAACCTGAGTGCGCTGTCGGGGCGGGACTACTGGCTTATGAGCCAGATTTGTAGGGCGATCTGATGAGACTGAGGGCGATTGAGACCGAGAAGAAGTTGGAGAGTCTGACGGCAGATAGTATGCCTCACTAGCTTCTGCAATTACAGCTTGGAGTATCATGGTGGCTCTTTCCTCGCCATTTGGTAACGGTATATTCACTTGAACTGATGCATCGATCATGGCCGGCCTGGCCCATGGGTTGACTGGATTTGCTGCTATGAATATCCAGAGACGACACCAGCAGCATGTGCATAACGTTGCTGGGATTTGTGAGGGATGCGAGATGATGAAGCCCAGCCGCGCTCTATCCCATATAGCAAATTAGTGCGTTTGTTTCTTATGTGTATGGGTATACATACCGCTGGCGCATCCATTCAACCCCCAGAGGGGACCATGCAAAGGTTACCATCATTATAACCAACTGGATATCGATATTGATCGTCTCTATCAGCTTTGTAGCAGCTCCAACCAGAGTAGTGGTAATGTTCGACATTGTGAAGAATAGGTAGTAAAAGGAAGAATTAAGGATTGGACTGGAAATGAAAGGTCTGCTGTAGGTAATTCCATGAAGATCAATTATGGTGTGCACCTTTTTGGTCGAGTGGTTGTAATCAACAATGTTTACAGTAAGAAAACATCTGCTATGAAGGTGATTTCTCTTACTTCGAGGCCCATGCAGAAGGAAGCTACACTCGTTCCTGCCATATATATCTTTGAGATGAAGTTGATCAATGCAAGACAAGTGCTGGATTATGCAGTCGTGCCTGTCAGAAAAGAGAAAAAAGCGTCTCATTTGCCCCGGAATCAACTTCCATTGGATGTCTGAGTGGGTGTTGGATTCAACGGAGGGGAAGACTCAATGGAAAGAGGACCTGTTTTTTATGTGAATATATATATTTATTGCATATGAATCAATGGCTTAGCTGTAGTTGACTAAACTAGCATACTGCATGTAATTTAATCAGTTAATCCATCACTTAACTCTGGTTATTTAGATGATAGATGATGCTATACTGGAAGCCAAGGATGCCCCTCCGGGAGGCTTGGTTGGCGGCCTCACTGCAAAACAGACGCAAGGATTCAGCTGCATAGCTAGTGAGCATGCCCAGTGTTACCAGAGCAAGATAATGCATCTCCAGGCATCCATTCGTATTGAATACTTAGGTTATAGAAGGAGGCAGTGAATGTCTGGCGGTGAAGTTGCCCCTCCAGTCGGTGTGGTCATTGGCACGGGAGCGCGTGGAAAATCCCCAACGGCGGATTTGTTATTTGATTTGATTTTGCTCCAACGACAACACGTCTTCCCCGGCAGTTGCGCGTCGAAAGAATACACACCAGGCAGAAATAACAAAGAAAACAAGGAACACCACTGCTTGGAGCACGCAGACTTTAGAAATAACCACTAGAGGCTTCGTCCATCCTCATCGGGAGACCGTTGAGCCGCAACGCATTCACTCGCTCTCTGCCTGATGGCCATTGCCGTTTTGTCCGCCCGCTGACAGAGCCATTTACTTCTTTTCTGGTCTCACCTCTCCAAGAGTCCACGGACCATGAAGGCATTGGTGTCGCGACTCGAGAAAGAGAGGTAAAATACAAAAAAAGTACTTATTAATATCCCATTAATTCACCAGATTAAGAAAAAAGCAAAAAAGCAAAAACAAAAACATGGCCGCGGAAGAGCTGTCGGAGAGCGGCATGGCCGACATCGTTCGTGCACTGGAGCTCATCCACAGCCCCTCGTCGACAAATGATCTGCGCAGACAGGCGTTGACCTTCGTGGAATCGCAAAAGGAGAGCAAGTCTGCCGCCCGTAATGGTTTCCTGCTGGCTTCCCAGACGGAGAACGCTCCCTTGGTCCGCTATTTCGGCCTGGGCCTTCTAGATCATGTCTTGCGCCACACTTCTCTCACCTCCACGGAGCAGTTGACCGTGTTGAAAGGTCTCGTTCTCAAACTGGCAGAGGCTGTTCGACCGGAAGATCCACCGTATCTCCGCAACAAAATCCCCCAGCTATGGGCGGAGATCGCGAAGCGCACGTGGGGCTTGGACTGGATCGATATGGACGAAACCTTGGTCCAGTTCTGGCAGGCCAGTCTTGTCCACAAGGAGCTTGTACTGTTAATCCTGGAGACCCTATCCGATGACATCTTCTACCGCGAGGACACAGTCTCGTCCTTACGCGGACCGGATCTCAACCGGGCGCTGGTCGAGATCTGTACGCCCTTTTCTGTCTTTCAAGAAATCTATCCGCAAAGAGATCACCATGTTGAAATCCGGTGCGGAAGTGAAGGCTGGCTGGCCAGAATCTGTGAATTCCTGGGGTATTGTGTTGAGAACCTACAGAACTCCAAGCAGGCAAGAGACTCTGCCCTCAAAGCCCTTGCGACCATGAAATCCATATTAGTTTGGTCAATCCCCAAGGCCATTGTCAACTCCAACTGCGTGGCTAGTATTGCGAGAGCTTTTACTTGCCAGGATGAGCAAGTGCTATTGGTAAGAAAATCACTAACCTATAGACTTGAATGTGGTACTAAGCTGTCTAGGCTGCGGTGGAAGCATTGCATGCGCTGTATAGCAGGTCAAACTTTGAAATCGAAGACTTCCAGCCTCTTGTGCACCTGATGTACGAAACAGACTACCTGAACTTGCTGCAAAAGCTATACGAGTGGTCGGTTGTCGGGCCCGACGACATTGATGAGACTAAATACACAATTTCGAAGAAGCTTTCTGAGGTACTCTGATTTAAAAGCATCATGGCTGGGACATTAGTGCTAACCAGTCAAGATGTTATCATACGTCGCAGGATTCCTTGAGGAGAAGGGGTTCTCTCTAGAAAGCGCACACGGAATGAATCTCCCATTCTTCTTCCACCTCATGATCAGTGTCATTCAACACCAAAGCTTGAGCGTCTCGATACCTGTTCTACATGTATGGTCCAAATTGCTGGCGTCGGAAAGGATTGGGAACACGGAGCTGGTTACTTCATTGGCTCCCCCGTTGCTGGGTATTTGTACACAGCGGCTCATCCGCTGGGAATCACTCCCATCGGATTCGGAAGATCCAACAGTGGTGTTCCTAAACGAGGACATTGACACAGTCCCTGAACGACATGCCTTTGTGGGCAACTATCGACGGTATTGCTCATCGATCATCGAAACAATCGTCCAAAAGAGACCACAAGAGGCCATTCCCCATATTCTCTCTGGAGTTGACACTAATTTGAATAACCTTTACAATGGAGTTGAGCCTTTCAGTGGTAGGTTCTTGTTCATGAAATAGACCCAGGTATATAATAATAAGACCTTTAGTGAAAACATTTGCAAAGGCCTCGATGCCACTCATGCGTGCTGACACTCAGTTCGCCGTTGTGGAAGCAACTCTGAAGGGTTACAACAAATGGGTGTTGGCTCATGGGAAAATGCCTCAGCAGGACGTATGTATACCGAGGTTCTCGGGGTACTATTTGGCTAATCAAACACAGGAGCAGAAGAGAAGCGAATTGGAAAGTGCTCTTGAAACATGGGCGCTCAGCTTAATGCAAAGAAACTATGATGTTAGACTCTCTCACATGGTAGCAAACTGAAATTCCCATATTGACTTTAACTTTTACAGGACCCCGTTTTGAAGCAACGGATCATCAAGCTCGTGGTTGACATCTCGGCCAGAACTTTGGACAAAACTCCCAGCTTTGCTCTCAAGGTTCTTGAGCATATCCTCATGACACGCCTTCCCGACCAGCCAGAATTCCCTGCTTACTCCGAGGCTGTGAAAGAGCTTCATGGCTTGGCAAGTCATGAGCTAAGACGTCTTGCCATGCGTTATGCTGAGTATTTCTCGGTATGTTGGATAAGACATGCGTATTATCTGGGGTTGTGCTAACGTGAATACGTAAGACCTTCTACGATTTGCTTGAACCGAAGATCAGAGAGATTACCCTTGCCAACCGGGTGGACGACAAGCTGCAGATGGAGCTTACATCGATCCTTCTCATAATAATGTATGAATTATTGAGTTTTGTCATACTTTATAACTAGCATCACTAACTTCATTAGGCAACGAGCAAGCAACGTGGATCCATACATTCGTCAGTCCCGATTGACATCGTTCTTGGAACCTATCAGACAGGCTTGGCAAGATGAGGAGTTCAGAAGAATGAGCTCGTCGTTTGAGGGATTCTGCTCCATGCTTGGACTCCAAAGCGTGGGGCCATACATGCTGGCGAAAGAAGCACATAAACTGGAGGACTGGACATCGGTCTCCTTGGATAGTGAAGGCAAGCAGATCCAGGAGGAGATGACACGGAAGTTCCAGGTGCGTTGAACCCATCTTTTAATGTGGAAGCAAATACTGAAAAATTCTCCAGCATTTGCCATTGAGAGGCACCAAGACAATGTTGGCAGTTTCCACCGAGAAGCTGAAGAAGGGCGAACCCGCATATGATCTTGCGTGTAATATTTGGCACGACACCATTCCGATGATTCTACCGACGCTGTTACAGCTTGTCAGGTAAAATGACTCCCAGCCCTTTTCAAAGCTAGTAAGCTAATCAGCGCCAAAGCAATGCCCATGCTTTCCACAATCCAGCCAATTGGGATGGTCTCACCAATGAAATGAAATCGGTCGTCGAACGTATCTTGACCGATAGATTCTGGCAGGCAGGTATTTCGACAGGAAGTCGCGATGAATTTTATGCTAAAATCACCTCTTCTCGGGCGTCTGTTGAGGGATTCGCATCATCTGTTCGGGGTAAAATCAGAGCAGTTCGGGAGTCTTGCTACTCTATGTTATTCAGCATGAGCAGAATGCGAGAGCACTTTTACGGCTTTGCAGAGCTTCCAGGACCCCTGTCTGAAGCTTTGTTCAAGGACTCGGAGCACCTTTCATCCCACCAATTTTCTGTCCTGCTCAATATCTCGCGATGCCTCATCGATGACTGTCCGGTGCGATTCCGTGGTCATTTCTTGCCTCCGATGCTTTCAACGCTGTTCACCCATATCGATAGGAAGGTGACAGCGGAATGGGATATTATCGAGCAGCGAAGAGAGGGGTTGGCGGATGGAGATCTTACCACTGAAATGAAATCGGAGAGTATCCTTCGACAGCTGACTTATTCTGCGGTCATCATGGTGGCAAGCCTTTTGGATCCACAAAGAGGCGGTAAGCAAAACCAGGAAAACTGATGCCTTTGCTTTTTTACTGACGTTGTTGACATCTAGACCCCGACGAAGCTGATCCAGCGGATCCAAGCGCACAGCAAGCACCACCTCCACTCTCCGATTCGATTCGTCACTTTGTTCTATCATCCCCAGAGATCTTCGAACCCGTGATGCTTTTCTGTACCCATGCACTTCGTATGCGTGATACTAGATGCTGCAGCATCATCACCCGGGTTATCCGGTCCATTTTGCAGGATTTTGCTCCTCCCCACAACAGTCCCACCACTGCGACAATCCGCGAATTCATCTCCTCGGAGGTTCTCAAAGCCTGTATCACATCTGTTCACGAGCCCTACTTCGTGGACATGCAGAAGGACCTTGCCCAGTTGATCGCATCCATTTGGGTTCTCTATGGGTCAGTCAGTCCGACTCCGCGCTCTGTGATCCTAAGCCTGCCTGGCATGAATGAGCAGCGAGTTGCACACACCGAGGCCGCTCTCGTTCGCTCGACTGCGGCACGGCAGCAGCGTGCTCTCATCTTGGATCTCTTGGAAGGCCTGAGAGGTGTTAGTATCGCCGAGCAAGGTAAGATCCTGGGCACACGGGAGGAACGTCGGAAAGCCAGGAGCGCACTACAGGAGAGGTACATGACCAGCGAAGCGATGGAAGGCCAGCAGAACCTGAAGGTTGATATCAACGATGGACCTGATCTAGGTGGGGTAGCCGACATGTTTGGTTAAAAGGCTACTATCCAGTTTATCTCCAAGAGTTTTGTACAATACCTCAAGTCTGGTTTGGTCTGGTCTGCTGCACGTTTTGGTACCGTAGTTGTTATATACTTATCCTTATGTGGGGTTTAGCAGGGTTGGGAAGGGGGCATTACTACTATATAGAGGGTCTTGAGTGAGCGGTTAAACAGATCGATTCATGAAAATAGAAAAAGAAAGGGGAAAACGAAAGAAAAGAGAAGGGACGTTGTGAATACCAAGATCAAACAACACAAAGCAAATGGATACTTCGAATAGACAACGGGGTAGAAAAACACATTTAATAAACTAATCAGTCTCACTTCCAGACGGTATATCTACAGCGTACAGCATTTTGTCCGAAAAAAATTGAAGCACTTCCTTCATTGTTGCACCGAAAACCAACACACCATAACACAACTTTCTGCGGGAGCACCAGAGCCGCGCCTTCGTTTTCCTTCCATATCATAAAAAGCAGGATGAGATATGCATCTCAATGTGGGGTGTAAACAGGAGGCAAATCCAAGCACATAATAACTTCATCACGTTTATTGAGTGACTTGGGATGGGGTATAGACGAATGTAGGGCGGATGAATCTATTAAACGCAATCAGCAAAACCCACAATTAACTCCACATCAGACAACAAGAATGCTTAGAACGTACCGGTCAGAGTTGTAGACCTTTTGTTCGCTGCCCAAGAGCTCCTTTTCTCTGGCCTTGTCGGCAAAGTGTCTGCGGACCTGGTCACGGTCTTCTTCGGCCTGAAGGAGAGGAACCAAGTGGAGGCGGGACCACATCTTCTCACGGGCAAGTTCACTAAACGCAAAAAAAAATCCCATCAGTCATTCTGTTTTAATCTTCTTCGGATAGATGATATATAAAGAACGCTCGCGGTTTTCCTTCAATCCCGAAGCGGTGGGCCGGGGCCATCTTGGCGGAGATGGGGAAGCAATTGAGACATACTGTTGTTCGCGGACACCGTGGAAGAGCTTGTAGTAACCGTAGGCCATGACGAGGTGCATTCCGACGAGGTAGGTGACAGGGCGGAAGCCACGGGCAGGGACGTTGCGCTATATCACAGGATTAGCCCGAATCGAATCTCACGAAGGGGATTGAATTATTGCAAGTGCAATAATTGACGAGGTAAAATGTACCTTGTACTGGACAGGCGCATAGCCCCCCTGTGGGGGCATATCCTGAGGCATGGTGAATGACTTGGAGAGCGATTAAACGACGACGGTCTTCAAGTCTGGGGCACGGAGGAAGGTCGAGATACGATGATGCCGGACGAACGAAGTTGGTCGGGTCACGTGGGATCGTCCTGGTTTGGTAATGCGGGCTGCGGGGGATTTGATTGGCTGTTGCCGATTTTTTGTGGTTTCCTTCCGACTGACAGCAGCGAATAGAGGGACATTTATCTGCCGTTTGCTCTTCATTCTCCGGGAATTTACCATCTACGAGACTACGACATGATGGAAGGGGAAGAAAGACCGAGGAAATTGGCCAAGCTGGATCACAGCAAAATGCAGGAAGATTCTGAACCCACAATGACTGGCGCACTGGACAAACCCGATCTTGCGGATGCGCACAATAAGAAGGCCGACGATGATGATGTCTCTGATAATGAAGCCTCTCCGGCCAATGGCGAAGATGACGGTTTACAGACCGGAGAAACTGCTGCCGGCGACGGAAATGAAGCAGAACCTAAACTTTCCAAACGTCAAATGAAGAAACTCCAGCGAAGAGAAAAATGGGAAGAGGGGCGCGAAGATCGCAAAGTGAAGCGCAAAGAAAAGCTTGCCGCCAGGAGAGAACGGCAACGAGCTGAGTTGCAGGAAGCTAAACTGAATGGCAAGGAAGCAACATTAGCAGCTCGGAAAGCGCAGGAGTCGACAAAGCAGCGATTTGCACGATCAAAGCTCCTCCCAATCACGTTTATACTCGATTGCGACTTTGACGATCTGATGCTCGACAATGAGCGCATTTCTCTTGCTCAACAGCTGACCCGTTGCTACTCCGACAATAGCAAGAATCCCTACCGCTCTCACCTGGTATTGTCTTCCTTCAACAAGAAGTTAAAGGAGCGGTACGATAATGTTATGGCAAAAATGTACAAGAACTGGAAGGGTGTTCGTTTCTTCGACGAGGATCACGTACATGCTGCCGCACTGGCAAAGGACTGGATGGCTGGACCAGAAGGAGGCCAGTTGGTCGGTATGTTTACGGACAAGACAGATGCCAAACCAGAAGATGGAGAGATCATATACCTCAGCAGCGACAGCGAGAATACATTGACGGAGCTGAAGCCATACAGTACATATATTGTTGGAGGCCTGGTGGACAAGAATCGCCACAAGGGCATCTGCCACAAGCGGGCTGTTGAAAAGGGAATCAAGACCGCTAAGTTACCTATTGGAGAGTATATCCAGATGGCTTCCCGATCCGTATTGACAACCAATCATGTTGTTGAGATCATGCTTCGATGGTTGGAATTGGGAGACTGGGGTAAGGCATTTATGGAAGTGCTTCCCCAAAGAAAGGGTGGTGTTTTGAGGAAGAAGGGTGATGAGGCAAAATCGGAAGCTAAATCTGAAGATGAACAGGATGAAGCTGAAGCTGAAGTGGAAGAAGACCAACAGACTAAGGAGGATGTAACGGAAGTTATTGAAGCTTAGGATGATGGCATATGTACAGTATCTCACGATTGAATATCCATGACTCCCATTCATTCCACCACGTAGGCTCAGATAGCTCAGACAGCCCTCAGATATCACTCATTCTGTAATCAAGTTTAATCGTCTCCATCAAATAAAATTACCTTGAATAAAAGTAGCACTTGAATAAAACTAGCACTTGAATATCATGAACCATGAATGCTGCTTACATAACGCACCGCCACCGTTGCCACAGTCCGATCGATGACGATCGCAGAATAACAAACAACCACTTTTTTCTCTCCTTCTGAGCAACCAAGAAAAAGACCAGGTCGATTTCTTTCTCGAGTCCCTCATCGGTTAAAGGACTATTATGCTCCTTTGCTGCCTGTGATCTCTTTCTTTTTCATTCTTCTTTCCTTCCCTGTCTTTCTTTTATTCCCTGCCCTCCCTCCTACCCAACGAAAATAAATAGTTGCTGTTGCTCAGCAGCCAGGGCCAGCTCGCAACCATGTTTATGCTCCGCAACGGTACGTACCCCGCCATCAGCCTTTGCAACATCTCCCGATCTCCATCCATGAACGATCTTCATAGAAAGCCATTGGTTATCATCTACTAATCCCTGACTTTTAGTGAGCAAATATCTCTTCGGAGATACCTCGAAAGAATCTATCATCGAAATCCCGCAAGGCCAGCTGTATCTGGTCCGCCCCCTCTCGCCCAAGGGATATTCGGAACTCATCTTCAAGGACGCCGCTGCTTCTATCCGGCGTACTGGACAAGACTTTCAGTACCAGCTTGTAATCCAGAGAGCCTACGAGGAAGGCGAAGAGGAGCTTGCCGACGACGAGGACGAGCAAGGTGCCGCTGACGGTCTTGACAAGGACGAGAAGGTCTTCCTTCTTGACCAGAGTCTGCACTTCCGGTCCGAAGTTCGCGACGGTGGTGTGAAGATTTTGGCCTGGAGTGACTTGAGTGGTGATCTGGGTGATCTTTTCGAATTCGTGTGCGACCCCGCAGTCCCCTCCGACAAGGTCGCCACCTTTGAGCTTGCAGCCGTTCAGTGTCAGTACGAACGGAAGCACAGACGAAGTGCCCAAAAGGCAACCGAGTCGGAGCTGGAAGAGTTTTCCTTCCAAGAGGAGAAGCCCATTCCGTCCGCAAGCCCCATCGCTTCCCCGGCAACCAAATCTCGAGCACACTCTATCGAACCACCTGTTGATTCGACTGCTGCCATGGCTAAAGACGTCGAGTATTCGCGCTCCAAGGGGCATATAAAACCTGCCGATTCTGGCGTGGAACCCACGACTGCTCCACCCTCTGCAGCACAGCCTGAGGCTCAGGAAATCCTCGCCAAAGAATCGGCTGAGCTGCACCTGTTTGACTTTACCACCGGGACCTTCGTCCAGCAGGATGAACATGTGACTGCCACCGTGTCTGAAATTGGCACATGGCAGTATTGGCTCCAGATCAGTGGTAAAGAGCGGGAATGGCTGGGGCAGGCGGTCATCGCTGATCTTAACCCCGTCTTCAATTTCGAATACCTTTCCTTTATTTTCAACCACTATAGCGCGGATGGTTCTGCCTATTCTTGGCTTCTGCGTTTCAAGGACCAGGAGACCGAGGAAAGGTTCCAAGAAGGTGTCATGCAGGCACTTTGGGAGCAGCTGAATGAGATGAAATGGAACAAGGTCAAGGAGAACGACCGAGATTACGTCTTGGACGCTTTCCAGGATCTTACAATGGAAGATCAACAAACAGAGGAACAGGAAGAGGCCGAAGCGGGAGCCGAAGCCGAAGAAGAGGAAGAGGAAGAAGACCAGGACGACGGGCAGCGCAGCGAACATTACGATTCGGACGAGGAGGAGGATGATGTTGTTACACGCGATAGTGACGGAAACGTCAACTCGCAGCTCGCAGTTGGTTACAAACATGACCGCTCTTTCGTCGTCCGGGGCTCTAAGATTGGTGTCTTCAAACACACCCCTAACAACAATCTTGAGTTCTCTACCAATATTTCCAAGGTTGAGACGCCCGGCGGTAAGCTGTTCAGTCCTAAGAAGGTCATGTTGCATGCAGAAGACACCAACATGATTCTTCAAAACGGCGATGACCCCAACTCGCTGTACCGCATGGATCTCGAGTACGGAAAGGTTGTCGACGAGTGGAAGGTCCATGAGGATATCCCAGTCAAGACTTTTGCTCCTGAGAGTGTAAGTTCTGTCTTTTCTTTTTGTCTCTTAATATTTTACTAACTGTCTCGCAGAAATTCTCGCAAATGACCTCGGCTCAGCCCTTTGTTGGTGTTTCTCAAAACGCTCTTTACAGAATTGATCCCCGTCTGTCTGGCAACAAGCTGGTCGACGCGGACTTGAAGCAGTACACGGGCAAGAACGAGTTCTCTTCGGTTGCCACAACTGAGAAAGGTTACCTTGCGGTGGCATCAAACAAGGGAGACATTCGCATGTTTGACAGACTTGGAATCAACGCCAAGACCCATATTCCTGCCTTGGGCGAACCTATCATCGGTTTGGATGTCTCTGCTGATGGTCGTTGGGTTCTGGCTACCTGCCGAACCTATCTCCTCCTTATTGACTCCCTCCAGAAGGACGGCAAGAATGAAGGCAAACTGGGCTTCGAGAAGTCGTTTGCCAAGGACTCGAAGCCTCAGCCTCGTCGTCTGGGTCTCCAGCCCGCACACGTTGCACAGTTCCAGCATGAAACGAAACAGCCAATCTCTTTCACTCAGGCCCGTTTCAACACTGGTGTTGATGCCGAGGAGACCTCGATCATTACGGCCACTGGACCTTTCATTATCACCTGGAGTTTGAAGAAGGTCGTTGCTGGACGAAAGGACCCGTACACCATCAAGCGGTACGGTGAGGACGTAATGGCGGACAACTTCAGATTTGGCTCCGACAAGAACGTGATTGTCGCCCTGCCAAATGAGGTCAACATGGTTGCCAAGAGGAGCTTCCAGAAGCCAACCCGTGAGAGCATTGCTGCTCCAGTCACACCCAACCGTCGTGCAAGCCGATGGGCAAACAGATTAGGAAGAGATGACATCGTCAACTCTCCCTACTAGTGGATTTTTGAAGCATCTAACTAGACCGTTTCCACCCTTTGTCTCTGGCTTCCCCTTTTTTTCCCTTTTCTTTTCCTTGATGTATCAGTACCGCATACCCCCTGTTGTTTTTGGCTTTCCTTTACTTTCTCGCCTACGTTACGTTAGGATGGTTGATGATATTTCTTAATGGCGAACACGAGCTTTGAAGATGTTAATGACGAAAAAGGCATTGTCAGCCTGTCAGGACTCTTAAATGGTGAAGCAACTTGGGCTTTAATATAGCAACATAGTTAGCTAATAATATTTAAACGGGTTCCCAATTATTCCAACTTATTTCCGCTGCTGCTTCTCATTTAGAGCTATGAACATAAGATTTGAGTGAGACCAAAACAGTGATATGTAGTAATCCAGTAACGATGCAAGGCACGATGGCGAACCAGCCACACACCGTGCCCGGGTATTTGATGTAGATACAAGGGGCCTGACAAGAGGGTGAGCACCCTGATTGCCCAATTAGATAGATAGTAGCTGAATAACTTTTGACTTTTCGTCCTGCCTGTACAAACTGCGGCTTCCCCTCAAGCGCCTACATACCACACTTCAACGCCGAGGATGTCGAATTTGACACCCTCATCGGAAAGATGTTCGTTTCCAAAAGTTTGGCATGAGGCACTGACACCCTTTTCAAGGTTAGAATCGATCCAAAGACCGTAGTGACCATCACTGCGATGTGCGTTAGCAATTGAATTTGGCCAAGTCTTTTCTGCTTTCGAGAGATATAGTACTCACCCTCCACCCAAGCTAAGGAAACCCGTTTCACAAAACATCATATAATCATTAACACCACTATACGGGAAAGCCTTGAACCGAATGCGCTCTGGAGTACTAGTTCCACTCGCATGGGAGCCATTCATCTGAGTATCGACCAACGGCGGCGCAAGACGATTCTCGATCTCCTGGCTTTTCTTCTCCCCTTTATCTCCCCGCAGTGTCGTGAATCGGGTCGCGTGCGTGGTATCCGCACTGGGCGGCGGCGGCAATCCAGCCAGCTCGAGCAGCTCCTCCGACTGGGGGCCTTCATTGAGGCCCAGTGTACTCGGGGGAGGGAGGACACTGGCGCGCCACAGGAAACACTCGCCGGTACCGTAGTAGTGGGAATTCGGATGCGGGGGGTCGGTCATGTAAGCGCCAAAGACGGCGGCAGAGGGGGAAGAGGCATCGCGGACGATGAGGACATAGCCGGCGCGAGGGCTGCGGGTGGAGAATTCGCGGCAATTTTCGTAGAGGGTTGCGAGGGAGGCGCCGTCGCGGTCGAGGCTGTATGCTAGACGCCAGGTGTCGACGAGTTGGAGGCGGGCGGGGACGAGGAGGCGGATTTCCTCAGCGAGGGCGCGGGTGAGGAGTTGTTGTTGGAGGGAGCCGTGGTCGATGGTGAGGGAGAGTGGGGTGAGAGGGGGAGGTTGGAAGGGGGAGACGGTGCGGACGGGGGTGAAGACGTGAGGGGAGGTGGAGGTGTTTATCGAGGCATTGTTCGTGTTGCGGGAGAATTTGCTCGAGGCGGAAGAGTTGGAGTCTGTGAAACGACGATAGAGGCCGGAGACGACGTGGCTGACGGGGTAGGAGAGGTAGGAAGCGGGCGACTGGTTGAACGAGGATTGGGGATGGTTCTTTTGCGGCGTGCGAGATCCTGATCTCGAGCTGGAGGAAGAGGTGGTGGTGGAGGGCGGTTCGCCCTGGGATGTGGACGACATGGATGGCTAATGTTGAATGTATACGAGATGGTCGATGAGATGGAGAGTCAATTGAAGACGAGAGAGGGCTAGAAGGTGTGGATGGAGGAGGTTGACAGGGTGAAGCGCGGATCCAGAGATGATGAAGTGGTGTGTTTCATTCCTCCTTATCGGCCGCTGATCGCATCTCCCGCGAGGAGAAACCGATCACACGAGGGGCCTGTCTGGCGTATATTGGGCGATAAGAAGAGGTTTATCAATCAGCGAGGTTTTAATTTGATACATCTGATGATGGCGCTACCCAAAAAAGCAATTTGCGATGAGTACAGGATAGCTTCGATTATATCACCGTTTGCCGATGCGGGAGATACGAAACAACCACAGCAATAAAGATATATTCTAAACTAACATAATACCATTTCTATATCCCTGTTTTATAGCAAAACATACATCCTGACCATGTTCATTCTTCTTGCCCTGGCGCCCAACCCTGCCCATTTGCCATCCTAACCCATCGCCTCTTGCACGTCCATCCATTCCCCAGGATATAAAATACCAAACATCCACCCATGGTTGATTGCTATAGCCTCGTATCCTCGGTATTCCATTCCGGACTGACGTCGAAAAACGCCATCATGACTGCAGTCCGTTCACCTAGGTATAAAAAGCAGCGACGTCTAGTGCTCCATATCAACATAGGTTAAAGGTTTTGCCGCTTAATCATCGACGAAATCACCAGAAGAAATCAAAATGTCGTTCGATCCATCTCAAGGAAACCCAGACAACTTCACCATCAGACCTGGGGATCAAATCTCGCGGATCAGTCGTAAGGGCGGGTCGAATATCAACCAGGAAAACACGGATCTCCTGGTATGTTTGGTTCTTCATTGGATTTCTTCGTGCTGAACAAGATATAGAGACGAGTAAACGACTTGCGTACCGCGCAAAAAACAAGCTCCCAGAAGGGACCACGGCGACGACGTTCTCCCACGCCGTCACGAAAATCCCGTGCGAGCTCTGGGTCTGGGGCACGCCGCCGGTCGTCCCAATCCCAGTCTCGTTCTCGTTCTCGGGCTACTTCTCAATCTCGTTCGCGTCGTTTCTCCTCTTGAGGAGTTGATAGACACCATCATGCTTTTTTGGACGATGTCTTTTGTAACATATTGTACGATATGCAAGATAGAACGAGATTGTATATATTGACTGGTTTTTGAAGCCAGTACATGCCCATTGCGTGGTGTATGTCATCATGAAGCATGAGGAATTCTATTGGATAATTTGATAGGTGAAGAGGTTGTCGATAAAAACAATATATTGCAGACTTCCAGAGTTCTGCTATGAGATCAACATTGTTGAATGGTTGAATGCAAGGCCACATAAGCTAACACCAGTATGCTCCCACAAAAGCATCGCCATGGAAATTGCAATAGTTCCATTCATCTAGGGGGTATTGGTAGTTTCATAAGGATGTATCATAGCCCATCGTAAAATCAGAAGGAATAGCCTTTTTGGTGGGAGGATTGGTCAGTTTTAGCAACCCTTTGAACGCTGGTCGACCGTCTCAAATTCCAGCCCCTTGGCTTCGAAGACATGGCCTGGTCTCAGTGCATCCGTATATACATTCGACTCTGCATGTGGATGGAACAGACCAGGCTGGGTGCAGTTGAGCACAGTTTTCAGCCCTGGCGGATCCGTCAATCGGAACACACCCCAGTCAGGTGTCTTACTTGGGGCGCACACAATCGCGATGCTCTCAGGCAACATCACTTGGTACCCGCAGTGGGTGTGCAAATCTCTCGAGCTCATGAAACAAGTCTGGCTTGGGTGAGTGTGAATCCAGCCCAGCACCATCAAATCCTCCTTGTCGCAGTAGTCAAAAATCGCCGACTCGTTCACAGTCTCACAAGTATCCGATGTCGATGTCTGCTCTGGGATAAGCAGCCTGGAGACGAATAGGGCGTTCGAGATCAGAGTTCCACAGAGTATACCACATGTCTCTAGGTTTTGGCGTGTGTTGGAGCTAGCCAGTGACAGAAAGCGTGATCGTAGATCAGGGGGAAGAAAGACGGTACGAAGGGGGGTACCGTTCTCGAGATAAGCAGATGGTTTGAAAGTAAAACTGGATGGATCTAGGTCTGGGTGCGAGGATTCTCCATTTACCGGTGTTGGTACCTTATCCGGAACAGCTGGTGCTGGCGATGGTGATAACTTGCTCGGACGTGGCGGTGGGCCATCCAAGCCAATAAGCCCGTTGCTCTCAAACCCTTCTTTTGGAGGCAGAAGCGGAGGCTCGGAACGAGTATAGCTTTCGTCGCATTGGTCTACTGTTGGTGTAGCAGGAACCAACGGTCTTTGTCGGGGCACGGTTGGGTACTTGTAAGCTGACCCAGAAGAGGGCACAATAGGCTGCGGCCCAGTAGGTTTCGTGGACTTTTGTTGACGGTAATTCTCAGCTTGCGCACTGTCCATGTTGACTTTCACTTCTTGGATTCGTTTACTCAGGTCATCATCGGTTTTTCGTTCGTCGCGGTCAAAAGCATTTTCCCAGTCGCCCCATACGCCCGCGGTACGTCGGCTGTGTTCCTCTTCTGGCGATATCCCAGCTTGTCGTATTGCCTTTTTAACTGTCGCCCTTCGACTAATTTCTGTTCGTGCCAGTCTAACTGCCAGATCCTTATTCTCGCCAGCTTCCAACGGTTCGGCAACGCCCGCCAATGCGGGGTCATGAGGTTGTCTGTGAATAGAAGGAGCAATGCTTGTAGCAGGAGGCAGTTTTCGAGACTGACGATCCCGCATCAACTGAGTATAACGCTCGTACCGTTTATTGATTCGTGGTTTCAGCTCCTCCAGCTTTTTAAGACTTATTTTGACCTCCTTCTCTGCTTCCACCAGACCCTTGCGGTTGTGTTCCTCCTTCGAATCGGGGTGCTCAGAAAGATTAACCAGCACGAGCCGGGCGTATCTGAATAGTAAAAGATAGGTTTGCTCATCGTGTCCTTCTCGTTCGTAAATGCGGGCCTGTGTTTGTTTATTGTCAGTCTAAGCGAACACTAGACCAACATTGAATGAACCAACCTCTCGAATGAGCGTTGCGGCTGTCCTCAGCCAGTATTTAAGTGGGATATGCGGGTTATATTCATAATCCTGGGCTGATCGAGTGATCGCCTCAACGCTCTGAGGGGGTGAGGCCCCCGCGCCCACAGAAGCAGGCAGATTGGAAGCCATCGGAGCGTGTATATTTCGGGCTGTGCTTTCAGGTACAAACGATGTCGTCAATGGAAAAAACCTCGTTCCTCCAGATCAAATCAAATATCGCATGATCACCGTTTCAGAGTGTTGATCGAGATCTGGCGCGGAGACCAGTGGATGCCGTGGCGGGGAAGTGTCGCATCTAGGCGGCAGACGAAATCTTCTGGCAGGCTGACACCAATAAGGGCCCGGATGGAGGTTTAGATCGAGCAAGTCGGTTCCGTGTATCGGCTGGATGCCTGGGGATAGAGCATGGTGGTGTGGTGGTGTGGTGGGCTGAAAGTGCCTGCGGTGGTGACGTTGGGCGATCAAGTTCCCCTTGACGTTCGTTTCTTCTGGACCCGCCGGCGGAGCTTCTTTGTCTTCGCGATATTTTTGGAGATCTTCAAAGCTGCCACTGCGACGCATCTCAGCCATGCAGCTGTTAAACTTACAGGGCCTAAATTATTTACTCATTTAATCTTCTTACAGGCGGTCCAGTCGTGCAAGGCTTTGGTCTTGGACAAAAAAAGAAATGACCATCTCCCGATGGACGCCGCTCACGAAGTACCCGCTAACCTCAACGATCAACAAGTGCTTTCCACAGAGCGCAAAGAAGAGGGGGGTTCATAAAGCTGATATTGTGAGCGACAAGCTATGTGGTGAGCGCTGGATTAGACGAAGAGTTGAATTGGAAGCACATATGCTGATGGCTTTGGTATTTGACACACAGATGATATTCTTCAACGCGTCTCGCCTTTTTTGCGCAATAAACCCCCGGTGGATATCATTGATCTGTGGCCTGGAGCTGGGCTGTGGTCATCGAAGGTCAATGATTTCCTAAACCCGCGACGGCATGTCCTCGTCGAACCGAATTTGGCATCGTTCGAGTCTATTCTCAAGCCTCTGGCGAAGAGCAAGCCATGCTACGACCTACAGTCCATGGAGATCGACAAATTTGATGACTGGGAGAATTTTATTTCAAAACATCTGCCGGAACAGGGAACATCGAGTCGCGATAGTTCTGGCTCGTTGGCCAAGAACCATAGTTTGCTTGTTCTTGCCAACCCTCCCCCGAATAAGTCCAAGCGAGATCATTATACACCGGCACGATGGTGGTCAATACTTATGGAGACTTGTATGCGGCAGTCAGGGATCAATAGCTATGGCAGTGTGCGGCTTCTGGTCACGATGCCAACAGCTGAAGCCCTGGCGGTTATGCCACGATCCGTCATCGACCGCAAGCGGGTATCTCTCTTGACAGAGAGCATAGCAGGCCATGTGTTTGAAGTTGCAGGTACTGACAGCTATGGTATGTGGTCGAGTTGGAAAGGCCTTGGTTTGATCAATGACAACGCGGCTCGTGTCGCTGAGAGGGCTGCGGAGCAAAACGTCGTGGTCCCTGCTGGACGAGAATTGCCTCCTCTTCCATTGGCGCCAGAAAGCCCGGAGGGCTCTTCAAAAATCCATTGCCCCCATGCTCCTCGCCTTAGGACTAACATGCACGATAAAGTCTCTGATATTATCCACTCCTCCCAGGGCGAAAAACTCGATGCAGTGACCTCCAAACGTCGACAGCGCGCTCTGTCCCAACTGAACTTGGACAATCGGAAAGCTTATACGCGTGAACAGATGGCTATAAAGCAAAGGGAGCTCAATGGGCAGGTCAAGGCCTTGTCAAGAGCAGCGGCGGATCCAAACATAGACAACGAGGCACTGAAGTCGGTGGGGGACAAGGCCGAGGCCATGAAAGCCGCTCTTCTGGAGGAAATCTCTGCCTTGCACTTCGAGATCCAAAGAGATCTCTCGAACCAGTCCGATGATGTACGAGCCAGCATCCAGTCTGGTAGCTTTGACAGTGCTATCCTGCAATGGGACCGTCGGCCATTTGAGCCATTGTTCATTGAGCCAGAGGAGCTTTTCCCCCGAGAAACCACCGAAACCATGATCTATTTTGAAGCGAATGCCAATTCAAGCGTGATACAAAGGATCAACGCACTCAGCCCTTCTGAGCAGGGCGACCTCTTCCGGCTGTTTGACGCGCTGTCTCTTTCCTTTAGCAGCCGCAGCACCATGTCAACAGCAGAGCTTCTTAAATTGATATTCCCCGATCGAACCATTAATGACATTGTCCGATCGGTACCAAGCTTGTCGATCTTTGCGTGGAAGAGCCTGAAGTCCGATTTTGCCAATTGGCCGAGGACCGTCCAGGGGAGTGCTACAGAGCAGGAAACGGGCCAGCTCGACCCGGCTGCGTGCTTCCAGGAGAACCTGGATTATGATTTGAGCGGAGTACCTCTCCGGATTCTGAATGTTACCACATTGTGGGATATTCTCTTTGAGTATCACAAACAACCTATGAAGATATCCTCGATGCAATTGATTCGACTGCTGGGGGGTTCGTTAACCGCATTCAGATCAGGCGAATACGGTGACGTTTCTCGGAAGAGGTTGCATTGACCTGATTCTGTATTTATATGATGTTTTGGAGTTGGCTATAGTCAACAGTCTATGATTCCCAAACACATGGCATGTTTACGACCATATTATATGTACAATAGCGCAATTATATTAATGGTGATCAATATAATTCTAAAATATCACTTACCAAATAAACGATAAGGAATCACTTTTCATCTACTAGAAATGTAGCCATAAATAATCTGCGTATAAACAGTCTGCGTAATAATTTCCTCTTCCAGCGCGTATTCGGCTCTCGTTGCCACTAAATCCAGCCAATTACCAGCAAGAGCTCCACTATCTACATTGATGATCGATCAAAGAATCATCCACGAGGATCTGGATAAAAATGAGCAGACTGGGTATAAATACTGCTCAAGCCCTGCAGAAATCATCTCAGTCTACATCTTTTCTACCCAAGAAATATTTTGAATTCTAACTCGAAGATGCATTTCCTTGTGCTGGGCGCAACAGGTACCTTACCCCATATCTTACAGAATATATCTTCATAAGAAACATCTGACTTGGGAACAGGAGCCTGTGGAAGCAGATTCTGCCAGCTCGCACTCGAAGAAGGACACGCAGTCACAGCATTCGTGCGCAATGCTACCAAGATCCCACCAACGATACTCCAAAACGAAGCCGTACATGTGATTGAAGGGACACTCGACGATGAACCGTCTCTGGAGAGGGCCTCGAAATGCGGTGCAGACACGTTTGTTTCCTTTGCTGGACCTCCTGTTGGAGAGAAGGGGACGGTGAGTTATCATTCATCCTTCCATCCGGCTAATAAACATTACTGACAAGTCTATCCTCCAGCCCCTAACAAACGGCTACAAGGCCCTCATCCCCAAACTCTCCTCGCAAAACATAACCCGCCTCCTCATCCTCTGCACACCATCCTACACCTGCGACTCCGACACCCCCTCTTTCCTCTGGCGACTGGGGGCATGGACAATGAAGACCTTTAGTCCGGGACAGTATAGAGAGATGGTATCCGTTGGGGTATACTTGACTTCTCTGTCAGATACGGTACAGTGGACTTTATTCCGCGTTGGAGGTCTTACGAATGGTGCTGAGGAGCCAGTGGAAGCGACGTATCTGGGGAGTGGGAGGGATAAAATGTGGATTGGTCGGGGGAGTGTGGCTAGGTGGGTGTTGGATGAGGCTATTCGGCGGGATTGGGTGGGGAGGGGGCCTTATATTTGCAATGTCTGATATAGATGTATAATATAATATCATATAATGTTGGTTGAAGTTGAAGTTGGTTGACACATGACCAATAACCACCAAACTCAGCATCACCAACTCTCCATCTCCATCTCATCTCATCCCATCAACAACAATGCCCCCAAGACGCCCCCACCAGAAATCCCGACATGGATGCGAACGATGCAAATCACGAATAATCAAATGCGACGAAACCGGCCCTCCATGTTCATATTGTCTGTCGAAAAACGCAGAATGCCATTACTCCAGTTTCCGCCACGCGCAATTCAACGGCCAAGATCCAGCAGATGCACGTCCACAAGAACAACCCCAATTCCCAGCAAATTCAAATGTAGCAAAAACAACTCCAATAGAAAGAAAAAGAAATCAAATCCAAGACCTCCAGATAATGCACCACTGGTGCACAAAAACCAGCTACAGCTTCTCGGAAAAACTGCACGCTATCTTCCTCGACGATATCACCAACACCGCGCTCTCGCAGCACAACACCTATACGTATCTATTAGACTCGATATTCGCCTTGACATCTCTCCATATGGCCAGTGACGCCCATGAATCAAACTCAGACTATATAAAAAATGCCCTCGAATACCAAAACACAGCCGTCCCCGCCTTCCGCAGCGCGCTCGAGAACGTAACAGAATCAAACTGCGATGCACTCTTCGCCTCTGCAATACTCCTAATGACGTGCGCTATTGTCTCGCCGCTACTCAGCAAGCAGGATACTACCGCAAGTAGCTTACTCCTTCTATTCGACTTCGTCAAGGGCGTCCACTACATCATCTCCACCGGACGGGAATGGCTACAAAACGGCCCGTTTAGGGAATTCATCACCATCCACCCTGTGGAAGAACTTCTCAGTGATGAAATACCATTAAAACCTCCCATCCAATATCTGCAAATTCTAGACCCAACCAACGCTAAGAATAACGTCTACGACCGCGCTATCAAAATCCTGAACTACTGCTTCATTAACGATGACCTCGCTATCCCCTGGCTGCTCATCGTCGGGGACGAATTCATGGATGAACTGCAGAACCGGGAACCCCTTGCTTTGATGATATATATGTACTGGGGTGTTCTTCTGAGCCGATTAGATGGTGTCTGGTGGGCGAAACTAGCGGGGAGGAAGCTGGTGGGGGAATTATCCGTGTCAATACTATCTGGTAATATTCCAGGGTGTGGAAAGGAGTGGAAGGAAGCTGGGATTTGGGCTAAGAGGGAGGTTGGTCTTGTTGACTAGTTGTATATGAAATGAAAGGAAGTTGGGGTTGGTATTAATTTAATTAAATGAGAATTATATACACTAATGCAGGTTAATCACCACTAATCCTAGTCTGTTTGTTATTACTTCGAGGATTGTTTGACGGAGTAGTTTGTTAGCTTTGTTTGCTAAATAGTTGGTATTCAATAGTTTGGATAGTAATGTGATATGAGGTGATATTGTATCGTATCGAGTAAATAATAGATAGATAGATATAACATGCAATGCGTAAAAGAAAGAACAGAATCATGCAATCTTCAGGGTATCGTTATAAAGTATTAGTGAGGATTGTAAAAAAACAAATCAAGTCAAGTAATAAAACAACCATCTAAGAAAAGAGAATGTATATGCAAGATGCAAGTTTAATGCATATGCAAAAAATGCAAATCAAATCAAGCCAAACTCTCCACCAACCCCAACCACTCCGCAGAACTCATCCGCTGATCAGGCACCTTACAAACCGCCGGTTTGACAACCCGCTCAACGGTTCCATTGCGTGGGACCCGACAGCCCGTCATGCCGGACTGCGCGAATTCAATCACGCGGTGGCCTTCGCGCGCCATTGCGAGTCGCTGCATATTACTCGCACCCGGGTAGAGGAGCAGATCACCCGTGGCAGCCGCGAGAAGCGTGACAGCGAGAGAGAAAACGTCTGACGCCGGGGTGGGAGCCACGTCGGGGGAAGTGAGAGACGACAGTGAGAGGAGTTCTGGGGCGGCGAAGGGGGGCGTCAACGCGGTCATTGAGTTTCCGGCCTTTTTGGCCGGCGAGGAGGAGGTGGTGGTGGTGAGGTCGTGGGCGGAGGAAAAGTCAGCGAAGAGCGGCTCGAATGGAAACTCGTCCGGGTGGTCTGGGTTGACGCTGGACCGGGGCTGAAGGAGGAGGTTATGCGGTTTGATGTCACCATGCACGATGTGCGGGCCGTTGTGTAGCCAGGAAAGTCCGGTGACGAGCTTTTTGGCGAGATCCTGCCATGGGCCCATGCCTTGGACGGGATCGAACATGGTGCGAGTGGATTTTTCCTTTTGCGCGATGGCGGCTTTGTCCTCGATGTAGGTGGAGAGGGACAGCGGGACAGCCGACATGACGATCGAATGCGAGCTGGAAATGTAGCCGTGGAAAGGCACGACGTGGTTCTCTGAACCCGGGGTACAGCTCAATCGAGTGAGAGTCATTGCCTCGGCCTCGAGAACAGGATGCGCATCACGTCTCACCGGCGACTTGACGGCCACCACGCGACTCTCTGGTGATGATGCTGGCGAGCTAGGAGGAGTGATCATATGCGACTGCGACTGCGACGAAGCGCAAGACGAAGCCATGTAGACGATACTCCAAACGCCGCGACCAAACTCGACCAGACGACCTCTCTCGTCGTGGCGAAACTCCAAATCATCCGAAAACCCACGGGGACTTGAAATGTCCCGGTTCCTCAAGACAAAGTCTTTTGGTTTTTCTTCGGGAACAGATACGAACGAACTCGAGCGACTGAATGGCGCAGTGATCGCACTGACTTCGGAGCCATTGTCGTCGATCGTTGGAGTGACTGGGGGAGTATGATGTGGCGTTTGGATGAGTTTGCCATTGTGTTCTGTACGAACAGACAGAGCAGGTATATCCCCCGCTGTCATTTTGGTGGTGAGTATATAGTATAGTGTGACTCAGGCCGAGTCTATAGGGCAAAGTTTGCGATAAGCTTAGTTTCGCAATGGGATTATCGGAGAAAAGAGGCGATTAAGAGGGATTAAGAAGACAGAAGAACAGTCCGCAAAGGACAATCGAAGCGTCAATCAGAGCGGCGCAGCAGAACACGAGGACGAGAGTGTGGTTGGAGAGCGAAGCGCATAATCGGGGAACGATGACGAGGTGGCAACGTATACGAATAAGCTTATTTGCAGATGAAGAGGAGGAAAGAGAGAGGAGAAAGAGAGGAGAGAGGCGAAAGAAGAGGCGAAAGAGAAAAGAGGCAAAGAAAAGAAAAGAAAAGACAGAAAAGAAAGAAAAAGAGGGGACAGAAGCGTCAGAATGAAAAGACGAAAAAGAAAAGCCAGAGGCCTCGACCAAAACGGGTGGATCGACGGCTTCAATTACAGCCAAAATTACACGTTCGACCGAGTGCGAACCATGAAACAGCGAATCGGCCTTGTTGGTTATCTCCATATCATACATTCATCTCTATCTACATCCTAGTAGATGTACACTTGTACTGTCTGTCTGTATATGTACACTGATCACTGTCTGTATCTGCATATATATGTAGAGGTATGTTGTACCTTACTGACTGGCACTGTCGAAGATTCTTCTGGATGAACTGAACTGAC
Organism: Aspergillus wentii DTO 134E9; assembly: GCF_001890725.1. NCBI lineage: Eukaryota > Fungi > Ascomycota > Eurotiomycetes > Eurotiales > Aspergillaceae > Aspergillus > Aspergillus wentii. The sequence continues at coordinate 739,917 of NW_024467836.1, forward strand.
TTTCCATTCGGGAAATCTGCAGTTCCCAAAGCGGACACCATACCCCAATTGGCTCTAGCGTGCCGGTTAGGGCCATTTCAAGTGGCCGAATCCGGTAATTGGGCGGTTATCAGGGAACCCTCGGACGGACTGGCTCCACTCGGACCAATCCAACGGCTGTCATTATCTGTCAGCAGTCTTTAGTATTCATAAGAGATAGAGATAGAGTATAAGATAGCGATAAAAGATATATTATGTATCATAATGATAGTATATATATAATAATAATATATATATCATAATATATACCCCTGTAGTACTACAGCAGTCCGCACATGACCAGACACTCAGACAGCGTTCTCTGGCCAATCCCCACCCCCACGTGGGTCTCAACAACAGGGAAATTAAAGCCCAAAAACACGCTTACGCAAGTCACTTTTTTTTTTCTTTTGCCGCATCCAGTTAGACTGAGGATTTTTTGTCATTCTCCCTGTGTAATAAGATATAGACATGTCTATACTTCATATCCTAAGCAAGTTGGTCTTCGCCCCCACCATTCATGACTTCATTTCTACCCAACTGGTTCATTGATATCATCTCATGCAGGGTATTCTCTCACAGGAAGAAATAACTCAGTCATTATAACCAAGCCAAGTCAACCAAGTCAACAGGATCGAATTCGCCTCCGACTCCCGCCTATCCTTGGTTCATACTTGATATTGCCCTGCACTTGTCGTAACCAGCTGACGATACGTTCCGCATCCAGCCCATCAATCGCCTTACTGGGTTTGCACAACTTCTGCATGAAGGATTCGCCATAGCTACTTCGGTAATCCTTCTGATCCATCAGATCCCTGAATATCGGACGCATGATTTGTCTGTCACTACAGGCGAATATTGCAATATCGCACTCCTGCAAAACTGCATCTAACAGGACAAGCGCATAATCGCCTAGGATTCTCACGTAGCCATCCGGGGTTCGATCCCAGAATGCCCACTCTGGGCGACATGGGCTTATGGCTTGGGTTTGTAGTCCAGTAAAAATAGAGTCCATGCGCAGGTGGTCGTGGTTTGGTTGAATCCGAAGCTGCCAATATGTCGTGTCGAGTTTTCGGTCCAGTGAGAAACCGTTGATGATTCCTATTCGCGAGGTGGGTGGCTGCTGAATGAGCATTCGGCGCCAGCTGGCATTTTCTCTTTCGATTCTTTCTATTAAATTCCAGATGCCCGTTTTGTTGTTTTCGGGTTGGTATGATGCTGGTCCGTATGGTTTGTCCCATAATTTCCAGGGAACAGTACAGCTCCAAAAAACATCACTGAGAAGTGGGTTGCGGATACGCTCTTGGTCTTTGCTGTCGGTAGGATGGAAAAAGAGAGCTTGTTGAAGGGCTTTGGACTGGGCGATGACTTGATTCCATAGTCGACATACGCGCTGCGCCGATATCAACAGTGTGCGTATATCCAGGAATATCAGAATGTGCTCCAGCAGTTCTGGAATACAGATTGCCACTGGCTCCATGTTGGTTGTGAATTCGTGATGTACACCATCACTTGACAAAAAGATTTTATCAGCCTACGTCTTGGTGAAGAATACGACATGATGACTCTATCACTTACCAACCTAAACCTCAACCTCAAAATCAACGACAGCTATCGAGAACCCGAAGACTCAACGTATCCCTTCAAATCCCGCACCCACGTCTCGAAATTCTTCTTCAACTGCGTCCCATACATCCACCGCACCACATACACCAAATATCCCACCTGCGCCTCCCAATTCCGAACCTCTGTCCCCTTTCGCATCTGTCCATCCTCACCCTGAACCTCGATATCAACCACCTCATGCACCCTCTCCGCCGTCAACAGCGATGCCGGAAATGCGCCTTTAGCCGTAGAATCGCCGGCCCAGACAATGCGACCGGGTTTGTGGGTATCTGCGTCTGGGGGGCTAAACTCGGTCACGACCAGGACGGCTGCTTGTTCGGTTTGCGGTTTTGTCGATGAAGGGTCCATGTGGACGTGGAATGTCATTTTGGTTCCATGTTGGAGGATGGGCGAGAGGGCGGTGTCGGGGTTGGAGTTTGGTTGTTCGCGGATAGTCACGCGGGGACAGAATGTATTCCAGGATGGCCAGGTTGAGGTGTCGATGAGGTTATCCCAGACCTTTTGCGACGAGGTGTCGATAAAGGCGGAGCTGCTGATGTGGAGGACTGCGTCGCAGGCTGCGATGTTGGGTGTCGAGTTGGATTCGAGAGTGGCCATTTTCGCCGTAAGCTGTAGAAGCTGGAGGTTAATGGGATCTTGGTGTCGTAGAAGGTTAAGAGATTGAGTTGGAGATCGATTAAGCTGTCAGTTCTCCATCCCTTGATGGTCGGAATCTGCCGCTGCAGAACAACCGAGACATGTGATGTCGATCTGATTGGTCAGCTTGGGACTTCTTCATTGCCTGTCATCATTAGTATAGTAGATTATGTTGATGTAGACTTGTAGACTGTATCTTTTGTAGATAGCTATATCATTGTGGTGAAGCTGAATTGAGCTCCAACTGGCCAAAGCATGTGACCTGCATTCACTCAACACCAACTCCTCTCTAGACACTCTCGACCAAGACTCCTCCTGCATCATCAAAAATCCACCAATTACAACGATCATCCTCGAACATCCCACCCAGCCGTTATTCTCCCGATGCGGAGTGAAATATCCCGTCCACTCAGTCCATCCCAATCCCTGTTTCTCCGTGTTGTGGAGATTAGTGCCCTTCTCGTATGGTCTGAAGAAATGCTGCATCATATAAATTGAAGAGGAAATATAAGAAAGGTATGAAAACTTGTCAATTATCGTCAGTCCATATCAATTCATCATGCTAATTTTTAAACCAGCCTCTCTGGCTTTGGCCATTTCCCTCCCCCTGGCATTGGCTGCAAACTCCAATTCATCGCGGAGCCAGCGCTGTGTCATTCCCTCCAAATATCGATCGACAAACGGCACAGCGGACGACTCTCCCGCTGTCTCAAAGGCCTTTGCGCAATGCGCCACCGACTCGGTTATTGTCTTTCAGGACGGGGTGGACTACAACATCTTTCATCCCATTAGTGCTACCAATCTCAGTAATGTAGAGATTCAGATGCTGGGCAACCTCCATCTTCCCCAGAACATCACAGAAGTCCAAGATATTGTCAGCTCTGGAGAATCTGTATGGTTCACATTTGAAGGGCCGCGCGTTGATTACCTTGGCTCAGGCAATGTGGACAATGGTTGGATCAACTCGTACGGTCAAGCCTGGTGGGATGCGAATCCTACCGGCAAATCTGGGATCGATGGCCGTCCCCATCTCATGAGCTACAAGACGAGCCAGGCCTCGGTGAAGCATTTCAAATCCAGGAAACCCATTGCGTGGAATGTGAAGCTACATGGAGACAATATTGCCGTCACTCATGCCATCGTCGATGCATACTCCACAGGTGGCTTTCCCTTCAACACCGACGCCTTCGATGTCAAGGGAACCAACATCAGCATTTCCGACAGCATCATGTACAATGGCGATGATGCAATTGCAGTAGGAGCAGACTCCCATGATATTGTCTTTGAGAGAAACACAATCGGGTATCAAACCCACGGCATGAGCATTGGGTCATTAGGCAAAAACCCATCTGACTTTGCGAACATCACCAATCTCCGATTCGAAGATGTCACGGTCATCGACGCCATCTACGCCGCTCGTTTCAAGTCCTGGAAAGGCGGACAAGGTCTCGTCAAGAATGTCACCTGGAAAAACATTAGAGTGTTCAATGTTACTTTCCCGATATTCGTAACCCAGAGCTACGAGGACCAAGGCGCTTCTCGGTCCGGGGAAATAGATCCCAGCTCCGCTGTGATGATGGAGGACTTTACTTGGGAAGACTTCTCTGGCTCTATCAACACCTATCAGCCGGGCGATGGGTCGTGTGTTACAGACCCATGCTGGTATGATGTCGGGCTCGAAAACTTAAAGCATACAGAAGCAATTGTCATCGAATGTAACACCAAGAAGTCGTGCAAGAACTTCACCACGAAGAATATCCAGCTTTATCCTCAGAGTCACCAGTCACCAAGTGTGATTTGCATGAATGCCGCAACAGATCTGAACCCAGATCTGGGCTTTGACTGTAGGAATGGTACCTACGTTCCAACCTCCAACTAAAGTCAAATCACATATCATTGCATCTATACATATGAACATCAGATAGAAGATCATACGTACCCATCCTATTCAATGCAAGTCCGTTTTCTGGATAATCGTTCTTACCACAAACTGCAGTCTGCAGTCTTCCTTCCGTTCTGTCTCCATTGGAAACCATCACTGAAGGCTGGTACTTTCCAATCAGGCAATTGCATGATATCCCATACCTTCTCGTCTTCTCCCTACTTTTCTCTTCTCTCTTCTCTCTTTTCTTCTTCCTCCACCCATCTGTCATTCTTTGCGAGCGCGCCCTTCTTTCGCCAAGCGCTCGTTTCGCTCGTTTCCGCCATCCTGTATCCTTTTCCCGTTTATTAAGTTTTCATATCTTACTTTATCCATCTCCCAACACCTTCGTCTATTACAATGTCAACCTGGCGGAACTTTCCGCAATTCAACAAGACGGATCAACAGTTCCCCATTTTCTACGTCTTGCGACCAGATCTAACGCCAGTCCCTCTGTTTCCTCTCGATGAGCTGCCAAGTTGGCTGCAATTCGGCTACTGGAACTTCAATGACCCTTGGTTGTACACCCAAATGGCGCCTGCCAGTTCTAACATGATTCCTCGTCTGGGTGAATACGATGTCTTTTGTCAGAATTGCCACTGCGATCCAGATTTTATCTATCGAAGTGTATCTGAGCGGAGCGAGAACAAGCTCGAGTCCCTAGCTTCCATGTTGTACGAGAACAAAAGCTACCCCGGCGCCTATGGACCAAACTCTCTGGAAAAACAGACCTCTATCCCGCTGGCCTCGGACTTTTTGAATTCGAACATGCCTCATCTAAACCAGCCCCCGTTCCATACCAATCTACAGAGTCCATTTGTCGGTATGTGTCTTGTTGACTATCGATGCCCTCAGTGGACTTTCGACGCATCACGAATTGCATCGGCTGTCTTACCGGCAAGTCTACGGGGATCCCAGAACCCAACAGGGTCTGAGTCATCCTCGAGGTCGACTCTGAATCCTCAAGCAGATGTGTTTGATCCGCCAATCAGGTCGGCGCCAATAACGCCACCTACCCCATTGACCGCCAGTGACTCTGGAAATGTAGATGTCTTCGTGATGTCGAACCCCAGTGCTGATGGTATCAGGACCAACGTCGGCCCCGTCACTCCCAATTCACCAAAGGACGGTGATGAACCGGTGTCTAGCAATGACTTGGCTATTGGTGTGGAACAGCTGAAGAAAGTTCTCGGCATTACGAATGACCATAAAGCTCCATTTCCCGGGCGCAGGAAGGTCAGGATGCCTCGACGTACTCGGGTTAGATCAAAGAGACGGAGCCCTTTTCCGCAAAGGCCAACGAAGCCACTCAGGCTCAGAGCCCATCGTGAGTTAGTGCAGAAGAGGGTTGTTGGAAAAAAGGTAGCCTTCGAGAGAATTGATGGACCACGTCAGGTGAACTCGGAGACCAAACGACAGCAGCGAAGGGAAAAGTTGGACAAGGGCAAGAAGCGTGTCGAACCGGGCAGTCGATACTGGCACATGATGAAGACACCGAATTGGCGGTCGGATGCTCCACAGTAGTGAGCTTGAAAACTTGTACTTTTTATTCTTAGATTGTTCATTCTTTTCTGTTGTTTCGTGCTTTGGCCTCTGGAAGATTAAAGTTCTGTTTGTATGGGCCATTGGGTTTAGATAGATTCATAGATGTAATCAATAATCAAGAGATGTTTATCTGGATATCTTGCTTATATGTTGTATTGACAATGTTCTATTTGGATGGTTCATATAGGAAGAATGTATATAAAACTACATATTTACAGACGAAGACATACACGACAGCCCAACCAACACCATCTATACAGTATCCAGAACTGAACTCGGATTCCGCTCCGGGTGATTCTCAGTGTGGCTTCCAATCACACTCGGCGTTGGCGAATTCGAACACTCCAGCCTCAACTCCCGTACAACCTGAATGCCATCCCCATCCGGATGTTGACCCCCATGTTCCTGCCCGGTAACACTAGCCGAGTAATGACTCCCCTCTGGATTAAACGCAGTACTAAAATCAAACCCCCCGTAGAAGTTCGCCTTCTTCTCGCGTTGTTGGCGGTAGGTAGAGGAGCGGACGAGAGGTTGCAAGAGATGAGGGAAGACGCGAGTGACGAGGGGACGGAGTTGGGGGAGACAGGCGCAGATTATGGCGACGTCGGCTTCGATTGAGGACCAGAGGGCTGTGAGAGCGTTGGATCCTGGATTCTTTTAGTATCTTGTGCTTGTAGGATATAGGGTGTATGGGGGAGACGTACGTGTTTCATCTGTACTGTTTACCAGCCTGACCAAGGTGACCAGACGGACAATACTCATCGCACAGACACTATTATAATCAGCACGCGTACCACCATAGTATGGAGAGAAGGAAATGAAAAGGGAGAAATACAAAAACCCCAACCCAAAAACAAACACCAACGCCCACTTCTGCCTCTTCGGCAACCTAAGCCTCGTAATGACCGGCATGGGCAGGACAACAATCACCAAGTCCGTCGTGATCTGGATCGAGGCATTCAGGCACCAAACGACTCGCTCTGACAGACAATTATCGCCTAGGTTGGGGTCCCAGAATGCGGCGATGGGGATGCAGAAGACGAAGGCGCTGATTGTCATCCAGAGGCCGGTGATGGTGATTAGGATGATGATTGCGAGGGTGACGATGCGGTAGCGGGTTGTTGGGAAGAGACGGCGGTAGAGCAGGGCCATGGAGATCTTGGTGAGGGTGAGGGTTAGGTTGTAGAAGGGGATTGTGAGCCAGAGGGCCTTTGGATATTGTTAGTATGTATGATGATGATGATGATGATGATGATGGTGGTGGTGGTATAGTGGGGATGGTAATATGTAGATCAGTACCTTGAGCTGAGTCCGGAGTTCGCTGGGCGAGAGGGTATTTTCAGGCTCACCCAATCCAGTATTGACTTCTATAATCCAGTTAGAGAGGAATGAGATGGAGGTGAGATGATACAAGACTCAACATACGAACGACGATAAAGGCATAGAGGACGAAATTGGTCATCTAGGCATTTCCCCAATCAGCCCTTCACCCATCCTCCCTCCAAATCAAAACAAGACATACCAACGAGACCACAATCATCAAATCATCCCATCCTGCTTTTCGAACATACCAAAACCGTGAGATCATTCGAGCCACGACCGCCACGGCAGTCAGGCAGATCAACGTCGTGGTTATAGGGAAGACATACATGCTGAATGTTGCCGAAACACCAACACAACATTGTTTCCCCCTGTCATTCTGTCCCTGGTTTTTAGTATTGGAAAGAAAATGTCGATATGATAATAGTGATATCGATAGTGGCCAATTGATTGTGATGGGGCCAATTGGGGCAAGATGATGTATCGACGGACTCAATTGCGTCAAGGACTTCCGCATCGGGATATCTGGTGCGTTGATCCTGCTTTTCAGTCTCAGTCGGCAAATCCGAACCCTTCTTTTTGCACCTGGAAAGCGAGAAATACGATCGTGCATCCACGGTTCGAGGGGTTCCATCCAGAATCCTGGCGGCATGACTCGGTCGTCATTGTCGATTTTCCTGAACAGGCAAGTATACTGACAAAGTTGCAAAAAGAAAAGATAATGTGCAAAAGGCAAAACGTGGGATTATAATCTAGAACATGTACAAATTTCATGTCACATAAAGCAATACATCTATACACTCCGCAGAATAGATCATCCAAAATTACGGCGCTTGTCGACATGCCACAATTCCATTATCCGTCGAGCCTCATGCCAGAGCTTTTTCTAAATTCGCTGAAATGGTATAATAAATTTAAAGTCGGGGCTTGAGGCTGGCCTTGAGTCTGTTCTCAACGGCGAGCATGTATTCCTTGGTAGTAACCCAGGCCTCACGGTCCTTGCGGCCGCAAGCCAGAGCCAAGTCCTTGGTCATGATGCCCTCCTCGTTGACAACGTCAACACAGGCGCGCTCGAGCTGCTCGGCAAACTCAACAACGTCGGGAGTACCGTCGAGCTGGCCACGCTGGACGAGACCACGGGTCCAGGCGAAGATGGAGGCAATGGGGTTGGTGGAGGTCTCGCGGCCCTTCTGGTGCTCACGGTAGTGACGAGTGACAGTACCGTGGGCAGCCTCGGACTCGAAAGCCTCACCAGTGGGGGTAGCAAGGGTAGAGGTCATCAGACCGAGAGAGCCGAAGCCCTGGGCAACAATGTCGGACTGGACATCACCGTCGTAGTCTATAAAATGGGTTAGAGGATATTGCAGGTATTCAATCTTGGGATGGCTTACTCTTGAGGGCCATGACGAAGCCACCCTCGCTCTTGATCATCTGGGCAACCATGTCGTCGATCAGACGGTGCTCGTACCAGATGTTCTTGGCCTCAAACTCCTTGACGTAGTCCTTCTCGTAGACCTCCTGGAAGAGGTCCTTGAATCGACCATCGTACTTCTTCAGGATGGTGTTCTTGGTGCTCATGTACAGAGGCAGACCCTTCAGGAGGGCCATCTGGAAGCTAGCGTGGGCGAATCCACGGATGGAGTCGTCGGTGTTGTACTGGGTCTGGGCAACACCACCACCCTGGAAGTCGTAGACCTTGATGGTCTCGGGTTCACCGCCGACGGGAGTGTAGGTCAGCTCGAGCTTACCGGGACCGGGGATGACACGGTCGGTAGCACGGTACTGGTCTCCGAAGGCGTGACGGCCAATGATGATGGGCTTGGTCCATCCGGGGACGAGACGGGGAACACGGGGGATGATGATGGGTTCACGGAAAACGGTTCCACCCCTATAACCATTAGTCATGATTTAACTGATTTATCTGCCACAAGGACTTACAGGATGTTTCTGATAGTTCCGTTGGGAGAGAGCCACATCTTCTTCAGCTTGAACTCCTCAACACGGGCCTCATCGGGAGTGATGGTGGCACACTTGACACCGACACCATACTTCTTGATGGCCTCAGCGGCGTCAACGGTGACCTGGTCGTTGGTCTCGTCACGGTATTCAAGACCCTGGAAATAATTAGCTTAGCTGGTTCTTTCGAGTCACAATTCAATATAACGTACCAAGTCGTAGTACTTGAGGTCAACATCGAGGTAACTGTAATCTCGTGTCTCAGCGTAGTTCTAACCAGATTCTCAACGTCATAGTAGACGCAACAATTAACTTACGGAAGGATCAACTATAACAAAATTGTCAGTCAGAAAACGTTCATCAAAGAAATGTGACTCAATTGAGTCGGAACTAATCGGGGTCAAGCGGGGAGTGATTAAAGGGTATTGCAACTTACTTTTTCTCTGATTTCCTGCCAGATGATACGGGTCATCTAAATCAAACAGTTAGCACATGTCAAGATCGAAAGCACCTAGACCAAGCCAGCCAGCTAGCATTCCTCGGTATGAAGTCTGTTATCAATTGGAGCGTGACTCGCCGTGTTTCTCCGCGCTCCACGCAAGAAAATGACGAAAATGTGCAGCGGATCATATGCTAGCTTGACTGACTTGGCTTGTGACAGCGCAAGGGGGGAGGTTCTCTGCCGTAAAATTCTCGGGCAGGTATAAAAGGGCTAGGGAAGTACCTCATCACCGTCCAGTTCAACGACTGGGTTCTTAACCTTGATTCTGTTGTCGGTCGCCATGGTGCGGAATTGGTTCGAACGCAAAGGAGTCACTCCAGACCAGCGGGAGGAAGCAAAGATACGGGGAGAAATGGTAGAGGAAGAGATGGTTCTCGAAGAGCGAAGGGCAGCAGATGAAGAGGAAGAGGAATAGATAGAAGGAAGACGGCGAGAGGAAGAAGAGAGAGGGGCCGAGAGAGGGGTAGACGACGCAAAAGAGCGTCGCGCAAATGCGGAACTGGACCGAATGGAGTTCATGTTGGCAGTCGAATAGGAATCCTTCTATTTGCTTCTCTGTCCCAAAGTCAGTATTTTTTTTTCGATCGGGATTATCGTCCAGCAACCATTGAACAAGAGCGCGGGGACTTACGTCGGTCTGGGGGGATAACGAGTACCCGAGGGACAAAAGGATAGCAGTCTCGGCTGGAAGGAGATGCGACTTTGCTATGATGCGAGAGAGCACAAGATCGCGGATGGTGGAGTCGGAAGCTGCCGTTACAAGGACAAGCACAAGGAAGATGAGCAGAGGATGCTTTCTGGGGCAAAAAGACGGGGCAGAACGGATCGCCCGGAAAATTGCTGAAGCAGAGGATAAAACAAGAGGCAGATGGGGTGGAAGAGGAAGAACCGATGGGAGGAGGAAAAAGCCTTTACCCGGGAAAGTTGATTGATTGGGGGTTTTTTGTTCGGGCTCTCTTTCAAGTCTCACCTGTTGATGATCTTGCTTTTATCTCCTCTCTTCTGACCTTCTGACTCCTTCTGTCTTATTTCCCTTTTGCTCACCTGGTAGAATGACGCTTTTTTAGTTTCTTGGAGGGCTCCGCTGGCCAGCGCCGAAGCCGGCCTTTTCGCTTCCTGTTGCGGCCAACTTCCCACAGCTCGATCTGGCTTGATATTGCTCGGAAATTGATCCGGGAAAATAGAGAATCATCTCATGCTAAAGGCACTGACAATTGAGTCAATTGCCATCTTTTCCCAGTGCCCATAACGCCTGTATAGCCCGGCATGTCATGGGGGACCAGACAGCGGACAGCTACCGCGGTTGTTTCCCGCGGCAACGGAGAAGGAAAAGCCGGGCGGGAATCGATTCACCGAGCCTCCTTCATGGCTAAACGGGCGATATCCGGACCATCTTACGGAGTGGGATGAATAATTCGGTCGATCATACAGAGATAGTACGGTGTAGCTCTCCAGGCCCAGCTCAATATTGGAGCCATCTATCTACTTAACTACCGTCGAGACTGTCAGAAAACTTCTTGATCCATTAGACTTGTTGAATACTGTCTAGAATTATCATCGGGCCTCCGAGGCCACACTGTGTGCTGTTGTCGTCATGTTCATGGCTATAATGTTGAAATCAATCCCGCTCTGCCCGGAAACCTCAAAAGTCATAAATAAAAAGCAATTAAATCAAAATGTAGATATCAAATCGGCCATGTAGTATACTCGACGGGATTCCCTGATATAAAGTCATACGTTTAGGTTTAGAACAATCCATCGATCTCTCCGGTCTCGGGGTCAATGTCGACGTTCAGATAGCCCGGAGCTGTGGGCAAGCCCGGAATCGTTTGGATATCCGCCGCAAGTGCATAGCTAAAACAATTTTATCAGTCTCATGATTGGCATTATCAAGAAAAAGAAAATATGGAGGGAAAAAGAAAGAAAAAAACTTACAGGTAGCCACCCCCAACGGCCAATCTAACGTCCCGAATAGGAACGGTGAAACCGGTCGGTGCTCCCTTCAAGGCTGCGTCATGACTGAGCGAGTACTGGGTCTTGGCAATGCAAATTGGGAGATTGCCAAACCCTTGCTGCGTGTAGGTGTCGACCTTCTTCTGCGCCAATTCGCTGAATTCAACCTTATCCGCACCATACATGGCCTTTCCGATGCGCTCGATGCGCTCCTGGATACTGCCATCCAACTCGTACAGGAATTTGAAGTCCTTAGGCTGAGAGCTGGCTGCCAAGACTCCCTTGGCCAACTCAACAGCTCCGGCACCACCCTCAGCCCAGTGGTTGGCGGGAATGGCATCCTCCGCTCCCGCCGCGATGGCCTCCTCGCGAATGATAGCGATTTCAGCCTCAGTGTCGGTCTCGAAGCGGTTGATGGCCACAACCACAGGGACACCATACTGCTTAGCGTTCTCAATGTGCTTCTTCATGTTCACGCAACCCTTACGGAGGATCTCTGTGTTCTCTGTACGGTAGACTTCGTGCAATGCAGCTCCGGGGCTGATCTCGGGACCACCACCGTGGACCTTCAAGGCACGAACCGTAGCCACAATAACCACCGTGTCTGGAGAAAGACCAGACGACCGGCACTTAATGTTGAAGAAGCGCTCACCGCCCATTGTGAAGTCGAAACCAGCCTCGGTCACCACAAAACCTGTCTTGGCCTCGTGGTCTTCGTCAAGCTCCGTACCCGCAAGCTTCAGGGCGAGCTTGTCTGCGATCACCGAACTGGCTCCAATACTGATGTTGGCAAACGGACCAGCGTGCACCAGCACAGGAGTTCCTTCCAAACTCTGCATCAAGTTAGGCTTGATGGCATCCTTCATGAGCGCAGCAAGGGCTCCACCAGCGCCAATGTCATCGCAGGTCACTGGTTCGCCGCTCCTCGAGGTAGCAACGACCATACGACCCAGTCTCTCGCGCATGTCGGCGAGACTGCTGCTCAAGGCTAGAATGGCCATACACTCACTGGCGACAGAAATATCAAAGCCTGTCTCGCGGGAGAGGCCCTTTTCGGTCGGGGCTTGTCCCACTGTGATACCCCGGAGATGTCTGTCATTGACATCCAAAACACGGCGCCATGTGATGGTTTCGGGGTCGATATCGAGACGCGCAAACCGGCGGATTTCGTCCGCATCGAGATCGTCGGGGTTGGTCTTCGTAATGCCGAGCTTGTTCAGTCTCTTGAACATAATGGGCTTGAACTCACGCTCCCCCTTCTTAACAGGGACCAACCGCTTGTAGAGAGCACCATCCTTCTGTGTAGATTCATGGAACATGCGGGTTTCAATTGCTGCGGCGAGCAAGTTATTGGCAGCAGTAATCGCATGAATATCACCAGTCAAATGCAAGTTAAACTCATCCATAGGAATGACCTGACTGTACCCTCCACCAGCAGCACCGCCCTTGATTCCGAATGTAGGACCCTGACTCGGCTGTCGGACGTTGGCAAAAGTGACTCTGTTCAAGTGTGCGCCAAGGGCTTGAGTAAGACCCAGGGTGGTTGTCGACTTGCCTTCTCCAAGAGGAGTCGGGGTAATACCACAGACCAGAATATATTTTCCATCGCGGCGATGAGCCAGTCTGTCCATGACACCGAGGCTAATCTTGGCCTTGGTGTGGCCGTAGGGCTCTAGTTCATGCGGGGCAATACCGACCTCCGAGGCAACCTGGGAGATAGCTTTGGGATACTGCGCACGGGAAATGGCAATGTCTGAGGGAACGGGTTGGACCAACTTGAGGGGCAAAGCTGTAATGTGTCGGTCCTTCTGCTTTTCAAAGTAGGCCTTGGCCGAGTTGACCACGTTCTTCATCAGCATGGCCACAGTCATAGGACCAACACCGCCAGGGACGGGTGTAATCTGGGAAGCGACCTGAGCAGCAGACTCATACTCGACATCACCCACAAGTCGCTCGCCAGATTTCTTCGTTGCGTCGGGTTTGTAGTTAATACCAACGTCGATGACGACGGCACCAGGCTTCAACCAGTCGCCCTTGACAAACTCCGTCTGACCAATCGCTGCAACGACAATGTCGGCAGTCTTCACAACACGAGCGATATCCGGAGATTTGGAATGGCACAGAGTGACAGTTGCGTGGGCATTTTTCAGCAGGTAGCTGACAGGGCTACCGACGATGTCACTGCGGCCAAGCACTACTGCCTCCTTGCCCGCCGGGTCAACTCCGCTCACTCTCAGGAGTTCCATCACAGCCTGGGGCGTGCAGGGAACAAAGAGGGGGTTACCACCCCTCTTTGCCAATTCTCCAATGTTGATGGCACCGAATCCGTCGACATCTTTCTCGTCAGCGACGGCAGAAGTAATAGTATGCTCGGAAAGGTGCTGAGGGAGGGGTAATTGAACTAGAATGCCATGCACAGCGGGATCATTGTTGGCCTTGGTGATCTCCTGGAGGATTTCTGGCTGCGTGATAGACTCGGGGACCTTGACGATGGTACAGATGATATTTGCCTTTCCAAACCCGGTAGATTAGTTGCGCTTCTAAGGAAACGGGTAAAAAATTGACCCCAGTAGCATACCTCTTGAGCAGCCTTCAACTTCATGCGCACATAAGTGCCTACATGGTATTAGCATCGACCACAGGGTCAAATATGCAAGAAGACTCACTCGAATCGGATCTATCGCCAACTACGTGTGCAACCAGTGTCAGTGTTCTCACTCTCATGCAACTCTCGACGGCTGATGACGTTTTGCGATAACATACCCTGGAAGATAACCAGATTAGGCTTGAATCTAGGGTTGGACTCTTGGATCTTTTCAATCTCAGCCTTCAATTCCCCACGAATGCTCTTGGCAATCGCCGTGCCATCGATCTTGGTAGCCATGGCTGTCCCGGTGCTCGAAAAGGAACGGCAGATAGAAGAAGGAATGAATGTCAAATCTGGTCTGACAAGTGCGTAACGACGACCACGGGGGTTAACTCCACGTCCAGCGGAGAATCGTCGAAAGTTCAACTCGGGCGAGAAGGAAGTGGAAAAGGAAGTGCGGTGGGCAGAGCGATGACGGAGAAGAAGGCCATTTGCTTTTCCACCATGGCGGGGCAGCGCCAAACGGGCGGGGGGAAGAGGCATGAATTAGGTGTTCCTGTCAGTCTAGTAAGAGCCCCTCGGCACGGCGGCAGATAGGAAATGGAGACCGGGGATTCGTCAATGCTAGTCTTGTTGAAAGAACTTCTGGATGTACAAAAGTACCAGTACAGAACGTTGGACGAAAAAAAAATATAATGGAAACCCCAATCATAAGATGTGCCAATCCTCCCAGCTATTTAACCCTTACTCTGTGATACTTGGAGTTCTGATCTGTGAGACTCTGGAATCTCCTTGCCTATCGACACTCCTTTGCTCAATCATATGAAATCACGGGATTACGGAAAATCCCCGTCATCAACTGGCTCACCGCTGATTGGCTCACTCAATTAACTTTTCTGCAACTCACCTTACCTTATCTGCACTCTGATTAGGGCTAGGGCTGTTTATGCTTACATCACGTGTATGATACCGGACTATAAGATTCCCCGGTATTGTATGTTTCCCATACAAACGACTCGAACGGGAAAGTCTTGGCGCGCAAGCCCGGACTGTGCGATGAAATTCACTAACTCTAGTCGTTGTCGACGCCGACGAAAGAGGGCCGCCATATTCTCCCCGCCAACTCACGAAGATCTGAACAACTCCAGTCACAGACACTCCTCTGTGATCCGGTCATTTATACCGTCTCTCCATCGCTTGATCCAGAGAAATATCTTGGTCGGCCCAATATGAGACCTATCTTGCTTTCGGGCCATGTACGTGAATCTCGAAGCTTTTGAAGATCTCTTCCCACGGGCAAAAATGATCAATGACTAACGGTAATTTTTCCATCTTTTCTCTTAACAGGAGCGGTCCCTGAACCAGATTAAATTCAACCGCGATGGCGATCTGTTGTTCTCCGTCGCAAAGGATAAGATTGTGTGCGCTTGGTGGTCGGCCAACGGCGAGCGACTTGGTACCTACAACGGCCATCAGGGTGCTATCTGGACTGTCGATGTCAGCCCCAATACGATTCTCCTGGCGACTGGCTCGGCAGACAACACTGTGCGACTATGGAACGTGAAGACGGGCGAGTGTGTTAAGGTCTGGGAGTTCCCCACAGCCGTGAAGCGGGTTGCATTCACACCGGATGGAAGCAAATTGCTGGCAGTGACGGAGAAGCGTATGGGTTATCTGGGAACTATCGCAGTCCTCGACATCGCCTATGGCGAAAACCTGAGCGAACAGTCCGCCGAGCCGAGTTTGACAATCACCTGTACCGAGGCCAAGGCAACAGTTGCGGGCTGGAGTTATCTGAGCAACTACATCATCGCAGGTCACGAAGACGGAAGTGTCAGCCAGTACGATGCCAAGGTACGATATATTAGGCCTGGGGGTTTATGTGACTTTTGGGGACTACATGGCAACAAGGACTAACATGTTTCCTCTTTGATAGACTGGTGAGCAACTGGAGAACGTCCAGGTGCACGAGTTTGACATGCAGATTAACGACATCCAATTCTCCCCTGACCGCACCTACTTCATCACTGCGTCGAAAGACAAGTCCGCCAAGGTGCGTTCTCTCTGAAACCTTTGGTTACGCAACGGTTCACTGATAATCTACAGCTCCTGTCCACTCGTAACCTCGCCATCCTCAAAACCTACGTTTCCGACACCCCCCTCAACAGCGCCACTATCACCCCTAAGAAGGACTACGTTATCCTTGGTGGTGGTCAGGCCGCTATGGATGTCACCACCACCTCCGCTCGCCAGGGTAAATTCGAGGCTCGTTTCTACCACAAGGTCTTCGAAGACGAGATTGGCCGTGTCAGAGGTCACTTCGGTCCCCTCAACACTGTCGACATTCACCCCAACGGTACCGCTTACGCGTCTGGCGGAGAGGACGGTTACGTTCGTGTTCACCACTTTGACAAGTCTTACTTTGACTTCAAGTACGAGGTCGAGAGGGAGCAAATGAAGCGGTGAAGGAAGTGAAGATTAGGAATTTTTGATTCGAATCATGCATAATATGTATGTGTCACGAGGCAAAGACTTTTTTATTAAAAAAAAGAAGAAAAAATTCCAAAAAAGAAAGAAGGCCAAGTCAGGCACGGCGGTATGAGATGGCCTGGGTATGATTCCGGGCATGAAATCTCATTTCATATTTATTCCATGATAAACCGGAGTTGGTACCAAATTTGTTGTTTTCTTTGTGCTTTTGTGTCTAATAAAAGAAAACCTCTTCTTGCTTCTTTGTTTTCATTCGAGGCTTATATTTTAGAAGTACATTTTCTTTTCTTTTTAACCCGGTTTTGGTGTGGAAATATGGGATTCGATGAGTTGACGAAGAAGCATTTCTTTCATCTACCTACTGCGACAGATTATGATGATCTTATGTTTTGATTCGCAAAATTGGCCAGAAGTACCTAGATGCCACGTCTACGGTCTTCCAAAATAGACGAAGAAGTAAATAATATTTCGCATCTTGTAACCTATGCTAGAGCTGCGGTCTTGATTATAAGCTCAATTTGGATACGATATGTGGAAACTACTAAGACCTAATTCTACAGGTTACCACCTTGGATTCTATGAAAACATGGTCAAATTAAAGTTGGATATCATGACATTTCCCATGCGATTGAAAGCTGTAAGTTCTAATCTCATAACCACAATAGGCAGAACTTCTAAGAAGACTATTTATCATCCGATCTCAGACCAATTTCGCACCATGTCCTTGAACGTTATAATGCAAAAATATTGACCCGTCCGGCGAGCGAGGAAGAAGGGGGAGAAAAAAACGATGGAAGAAAAAAAAAGATGGAGTATCATTGTATCTCATTGAAAAGGAACATAACAGCTGAATAAACCCGAGACGAAAGAAAACCGATAGTTCATACTATCCGCTTCCCCAAAAGAAAAAGCCGCAGGATCACCGTCGAACAGAATTTATTTCTTCTTGGGGAACTTCTCCTTTCCGATGTCCGAGCCTCGCAGCTTGACGTTGAGGACTCTCTCCATTGCACTCAGGACCTTCTGGTCTGGTGTGGCGGTACCCTTCTCAAAGTCCTGGATGACACCAGGTGTGGTGTTGCACTTGGTGGCGAGTTCCTTCTGTGTCATCTTGTACCCCTCCTCATTTCGGCGCCTCTTGATGGCATCTGCGACTTGGTGACCAACAGTCTTGGGCTTGACGATGTCATCACTGCGGTCGACCATGGTCATACGCTGACCTTCGGGGGCACCTGAGCGACCAGCCTGGAAAATTCACAGTTAGCATGCTGTCAAAGATGTAGAAAGTAGACAGGTGCTAAACTTACGGCATTGCCACTGGCATATTTCTTCTCAGTTCCGATGACCAGACCCTGACGCTGTGCAGCGTTCAAGGCACTCTTGCCCTTGACGACACTCTCACGGGGAGCCGAGCCACCGGTGTGTCTAGCTCCAATGCGGGTAACGGAGTCCCAGTCGCTCATTTTGAAGGTTGTGAGGTTTTAAACGTGTAGAAGGCGATATGTTATGATGGTTGATAGATGGTGAGGAGATGGCGGGGTGAAGTCGTGAGGATGGTGGTGAGATTGATCGCGTGAGAGTTTGTCGGAGGGGAGGGATATTGCCAGGCGCAGCGAATTTATATCGATGACACAGAAGCTTCTCGAGCCCTCAAACGGCGGAGTAGGAGGGGAGGTATGCGCTAAGCCTGTTTCGGATTAGCTCATCAACCGATCTCGGGGGGGCAAAACATCATCGTGGAATTAATCCTGGGAATCATTTTATCTCCGGGTGACATTGATGGCCTTGGGGTATTTCCTGGCCGTTGATAATATCTGCACGGTATACTACGACTCGGGCTTAAGTGGATGGTTTGAAATTGAGAGCAGCTCGATGAGTCTGAGGTGGGGAATAAGTCGAATCGATGCCTGCAATTGAACACTGCCCTGCGAGAGCCATCCATATTGCGCGCCCCCAAATACTGTCATTCTCTCGCGAAATGACTCACAAAACAGTCTAGACAATATCCATTTGGTTATGACTGTTTTCATGTCCTCGATGCGATGATTAAATCGTATATCAGGTTGACTCCATCACATATGACATCATAAGGTGGGTATCAAAGATTAACTCTACGCACGCACGATGTTCTCATATTTTGAGGCTGATATTAAGAAATCAGGGGAACATGAAGGGTCATTTCCTTCTCCTTCTACTCGTGTATATCCAATACTCATTTGAGAATCTGTATAGGGTTCGTGGATAGTCGACTGTTCTTCACAAAGCCTGTGACATCATCGGCCATCCCAATCCTTCATTATCACCGCCACTGTCGAAGCCCCATTGTTAGCAAATATCGACGAGATACTGTTTAATTTCTCAATAGAAATGCCATTGCTTCAATCGTTGAAGGGATTAGGCCTTGCGATTGGGGAAAATCTGGGGTCGCAGAGAAACATTGATGCTTTCATGCAAGCCGACCACTGGTCTATGACCTTCTGAAAACAACGTTCCATATCGACACAATATCTGGCACTATGGTGGTCGCAGCATTATGTGGGCTGTTCAGCAGGTATCATATCGCATATCTCCTAAAGGTTTATCGACAAGCGACAAGTATGAGATAGTTGTATCAGCAGAGAAGTATGCGGTTCTTTCTTATACTCCGAAACCCACGATCTCTCAACCAGAGCCAGTTCTTTAATTTCAAATAAGTGAATGGCTGTCTAGAAATGTTATGGAAACACGTAACATGTTGATGGTAGTTGTTTTGCTGCTAACATCATCTAATTAATTGAATGTGCCCGCGCAAACATATATAAATACTTTCGTCACTGTACCCTGGAGATGTAGTATTAAATTCAACCTCACTTATTTGAATACGCTAGAATGAATCGTCAATTGATGAATCAGACTCGAGATATGGCCTCACAAGGGCGATGATTAAAGAGAGATGAATTCGAGGGTTAGACGAACGAATTGACTTGGTGTCAATTCATACATGGACTTAGGGGGGTTGGTTTTTAAAATCATCTAGTGCAGTGCAACCTTAAGACTGACTCGTGCCCTTGTACGAGGCAAATAAATGGACAGACTGAATCAGGCTGTGTTTAGTAGATTATGTACAGTCACTGGCATCATCATGTTGGTGGTTATTTCCTGCTGTGAATTGAATTGGACTGAAACAATGCATCGAAGGTGTCTAAAAACCGGTCATAAGCCCTGGCCGTAGCTATTAGTGACACTAGTAGTTCTCAATAATAATATGGATATGTGGATAAGTCAATGACAGGCAACAAAATATCCACCCCATAGGGTGATGTTCGGCTTGATAGTAGATGGACTGAATGCTGGGAGCATGGCGGCTGTGTTGGACAATCGCCATCAACAAACAATCCAAAATCTAGACTTTGATAGGCTCTAGAATCCTTCACTACCTCCTATTCACCTGACAATAAAAAACTCCTGGATGTCTTGCTGTTCCCAGTCTCCAGATCGCTGCTAAAGAGTCCGCTCTCTTGGCCGAAACCGACGGCTGGGCGTTATCCACTCGTTTACGGCTGTGCCTGCCTTAAGTAACCACCAACTAAACTTCAGGCTCTCCCGTCCATCCATCTATCCAACCGTCTTTCTCCTGTCTTTCCATCTCGAGATTCCACCCAGGTTTTTCTCTCTACTGCCAATCTAGTCGCCCCCTTGACGCATCCCTGGAATTGCCCGTCATGGCGAGCCAGAGTGCCTTCTCGTCGGCCATGGCCAAACGGTCGCTCCGTACAATCCGTTCGGTTCGATGATGCCCTTCCCCGCCTGAATTATTCAGGAACCGTATCACATTGTACTAACTTTCTTTGTTTATCAGGAACTCGAGTTTCTCACAGATTCGTCGGTCCTCACACCCCAGCAGTATGAGGCGATTATCTCCCAACTGCCAGACAATGACCAGCCTCGTCGTGCACTGCCACAGCAGCCATCACCACCACCGCTGCGGCAACCGCAACCTGTTCATCAGCCTCCTGTCATAGCTGCTCAGACTCAGCCTCCTCCAGCTCCATACTCGCCCCCGACGAATCAGTTTGCTGGAAGTACGTTGAACGAGAAGGCTGCCCTCCAAAACCAGTACTCGAACACGCCCCCGCCACCTGCCTACCCGCAGGCTCAAGCGCAACCGGTCTTGTCCATGGCTTCAGCTCTATATGCGTATACCCCTACCGATGCTGGTGACTTGGCTTTGCACCCCCATGATCGCATCCAGGTTCTGGAGCATATGAATAATGACTGTAGGTTTACCCCTCGAAGGCGCAATGTCTCATCTGTCTAACGCTTTTTTACAGGGTGGCGTGGTCGCAACGAGCGCACCAACCTCGAGGGAATCTTCCCTCGCAGCTACGTTAGTGTGATTGAGGAAAAGGGTGTTGCGGCTCCGCCTGCGCCTACTAACTACGGCAACATGCCCCTGGAAGTCAGTCAGGGCAACTCCACACCCGTTGATGCTGATGGCAAAAAGCACGGCAAGGTTGAAGAGCATGGCAAGAAGTTTGGAAAGAAACTGGGCAACGCAGGTACGTTTTCCCTATAATGAATGCTTGCATGTGTTCGGTTCGCTATGCGATACTGATACTTTTCACTTTTCACTTTAACAAGTACGCCTTCCTTACTAACTATGGCTTTAGCAATCTTCGGTGCCGGTGCTACTGTTGGTTCCAATATTGTGAATAGCATCTTCTAATCTCGCAATGCGATGGGTCGTCATTTCTTGGTCGTGTTTTCGGAATTAGTTGAATTGGGCAACTGTCGGCTTTATTCTTTTCTCACAACGGAATGGTGTTGGTGGTTTCTTTTGTATTGAATCATTCGGGCTCGTTTGGAAGAGTCCGTCGCCGGTCGATCTTTGATTCATTCCTCGGGGCCGTTTCGAATCTCCAGAGCACCCTAAGCTCATTCAACGGGCTTCATATTATCTCATACTCGAACCGGCATCTTTAATTGGGCAGCAACCTCTTTCTTGAACAGAATTATTTAAAGATTAAACAGCATGCAGTTTACAATAGAACGTGAATTATGCCGGAAACTTATGACTTCCAGGTGTCTACCAACATCTTTAAAGGCGCAAGTTCCTGTCTGCAAAGGAATTCTCCCATTCCTTGATTATATATCCTTATATATCCCACCATTTGTTTCACAATAATAATACAAATCACATCTGATAACATTTTGCTTTTGCCCACTATGGCCACGCCCATCGGTTTGGCGCCGGGCGATCGTCTTGCCGCCGACGACCCGCATAGCGGCCCGCCACTTGTCAGATCAGCGCTAATATATGACCATCGTGCGAAACAACGGCTCGACCGCTGCATGTAATATGCAACGGCGCTGCGCCGGACGGAGACATTCCATAGGCAGAAATCTGGATTGGACTAGAGGCCCCAGGATTCTCAGGATGCTCTCAAAATGCACCAACCAGATGCCCTAAGTACGCGACTTGCAAGGTTGTGTCGCAGCCTCAATGCCTACCCAACCTATAGCCGACACAATAACGAGCAGACTTTCAGCTGATTAGAACCGGGCTGTGCTTTATACAGCCTGGGTTCACTTTCTTTGAAACTTATAGAACAATGGCTTTGTTCAGGTCCATTTAGAATTTCTCGTACTTCCACATACTGGTCGCGTGATGCAGTATACTGTGTCGCATCTTTGAGGGCACAACATTATGGGTGGTTGTATAATATTATTGGTATTATTTTTCTTACTGCCTGGTACCCTGGCCAGTGATTGGGACGACTTTACGGATAATCTTGCCACGGACTTGGTATGGACTATTCTGTACTATACGAACCAATACTCGGGCTGAGATTTTAACCATTTACTAGGCACCCCTAATTTCTCTATTTGGTGAAAGACTCACCACACAGTTTCTATCAGAGTCAACCAGCGTTCTAGACAACTTCACCTTTGCCGTGGCCCCCTTGGGTATCTTGACCGCAGTAGTCTCTGCCATCCGAGTCTGCGGCAATTCATCTCTTCGAGCATTTGTCGGGCGAGCACAGGAAGGTCCTGGAGACGCAGAAAATGAGCTTCTCTCATGCGTTTCCGAGTCTACATCCGAGCTGTTCAACGATGGGGGGATTTCGCGCGTTTTCGGAAAACCCAAGATTCTGGAGGTAGTGGCGTGGGAAGATGACATTTTTAAAACCCCGGGAAGTGATTCCCTAACACTTGGTACTCTTCGTGATGCTATTCGGAAAGGAGCCTGGGGCCCAGACGATATTATACACGAGAGTAAATATGTGCCGGAACTCGAGATTCCGAATCTGTCGCTGAACAAGGGCATCAAAAGGAGAAGTCCTATTTGGTTTTACTGTGCTGCAGTGTTAGGGTTTGTGTTACAAGTAGGTACGTTGGATTGATTCCTCTATTGACTCACAATTCTTTTGAGGATAAAATGGGCTTATGAAGTATGCAGGTGTCCTTATATACTCAGCCATTACGGTGTACATATACCCGGACGACTTTCAGAAAGATGGGAACGCAGTCCCCAGTTACGCCTTCCCACTCTTCTTCCTCGGGACAATTTTTCTCGGCGTTGGAATGTTTCTCTGTGCTTTCATTCTTGAAAGATCATCAAAGGAGTATTACTTCGAACCTAAGAAACCCAGCAAGATCTACTGGCTGCAACCAGGAGGCCAGAACGTTGGAGATCAAGTCTTCGGTGCATTTCTGGGTGTTACCGAGGGCTATGATTCGAAGACATCCAAAGATCTTCTATATATCAAATCAATGCGAGACCAAAAACGCCATGTGAAGGACTATCAACTTCTATCCATTGTCACAGTGACAATGGTAGGGTTTATTCTGCAGTTTGTCGGGCTGAGAGGATTGCATGCATCGGTCATTCTGGCGCAAATGGGATGCACGTTGTTAATGGCTATTGTTCGAACAAGTCTTCGAACAAAGAGAGTCGACAAAGACGAAAATAAGTTCTCGGCTTCCGAGCGACGACTCACTTCTCACTACAAACAAGAACTTGATTGCTTTGCATTCCACTTGGAAGGCGTTGAATCCTTCCACCTGCTTTCAAATCCGGCTGATGAGTCGACTCAAGCCCCATCCAGTCCCTCCTCAGGAACGACATCTCTTACCCAGTCGGTTGAACACGAAAAGCTAGGAACCAGAGCTGTACAGACAAGAGCCCGCTTAGCAAAGCTCACATCCGGTAATGACCAAGGTCGAAGCATAGGATGGGAGGATCTTCCCATCCGGAAGGTAGCCCAAAATCTGGCACAGACAATTGAGATGACAATGGACACACTGTCAAATTGGAAACATATGCCTCCTGGGTCCGGTGATTTCCAAATATTCCTGAAATGCAAGTCCTCTGCCCAGAATTCGGTTGACCCTATAACGGAAGCCTACCTGATTAAACTCGAAAGGTCAGAGGATACCTTGCGGTGGAGGATAGACGAAACGGAACTGGAGGCAGTGTTAGGTCTATGGACATGGTCACTATTGAAATCAAATCCAGAAGATTGGCTTCAAAAAGGACTTGGCCGTCTTGTCGGCCTCAATGAAGCAGAGGCTAGGACAGAAGAGACAGATCTTTACTTCCACAAATGGATTTTTCGCCAAACTGAAGCCAGAATGGTTTCATCTAAGATTGTTTCATCAGATCGATTGTTTGGATTTTACTCAGACGATTTTCTCTACGACAAGGAAGTTCTCGTTGCCAAAACGCAAAACACACTGGAGACAATGGCAGCACAAGACATCTATATGCACTTCCTCAAGAATGTTTTGGGGACCCTCGACAAGCTTGGGGGAGACGTTGGTGTTCTCCCTGGCTCGCAGGATGGCTTCTTTGCTTACAGTAGCCGTCTCGAAGACTTGGTGAACTGTTTTGAGTCGGGAGATTTGGGCTCAAGGGAAGATGCACTTTTGTGTATTGTCCCACCCCTGAAAGATCAAGGCCTTCTACCAGAACTTGCAGCAGATTCGGTAAGTGTCAGGGAGCAGGTAGAGGACCTGATTGCAAGTGACAAGTGGTCAGATGCATTTTCAGTCGTTCGCTGGCTTTGTGAGCGCTGCGAAGGAGCCGAGTTTGAATATTCGTTGTTTGAGCTGGGCTTCCTTTGTCGCCGGGCAATGCTAGATAACGACCAGAATGTCCAGACTCAAGGATTCGAGAATGTATACCTCGCAATTAATAATGACCCCAGGACAAAGCTCCAAAATCCACGAGCCCCTCGACCCCAGGATTGGTTGGATCCTCAACGACGACTTGAGAATTGGCACAAATTCTCTAAGCAACTAGGATGGATAGCATGGCATATTGCTCAAGGGCATCCTGATAAAACATCCATAGAGAGTGCCTTGTCTTCATGCGGAATTACGGAGCATTCCACGTTGACAGGACAAGTGCACGGAGAGGCCGACCAGGCTAAATGGGGAGAGTATACTGTACTCCAATTGCTGTGTAACAGTGAAGAGAAGGTGCTCAATCGGGAGATTCTGGGTATAAATGATCAACTTGCACTCGACTGGGTTTGCCAGAACGGATACGATGCGCTGATGCATTGGCTTGTTGCGAGATGGATTAAATTTGGGAAAACGCATCCAGACTTCCTTCACGACGTGCTTATCTGGGCAGCTCAAGGACGATATCGTTCGGCCATTATCGCACTTTGTCGGCGAGGAGTTGATATCAACATGCGAGAATCTGAGGATGGGTTGACTGCGTTGATTCAAAGTATCGCAGCTGCCGACCAAGAAACAGCACGTGAGCTCATTAACGCAGGAGCTGATGTTGATGGAAGAGATGCCAATGGCGCGACACCACTCATGACTGCCAGTCATGTAGGAAATCTCGATATGGTTCAACTTCTCTTGCAGAATGGAGCTACGGTAAACGCACAAGACCGCGGGGGACTGAACCCACTGATCTTTTCGACTGTTCAAAACAATGTCGCCATTGCTCGGGTGCTTTTGGAAAATGGAGCTCGTGTCAACCTGGGGACTCTCGGTACCACGCCACTGATTTCCGCGGCAGCAGAAAACCACGTGGAGATGGTGAAGCTCCTTCTATCCCATGGAGCTGACGTGAATGCGCAAACCCGGGACGGATGCACTGCTCTGATGCTGGCCGCGCGGAATCGTGGCACAGACACGATGATACTCCTCTTGGATCATGGCGCCGATATCCACAGGGCTAGCTGGGGCGGGGAAATGGCTCTCGACTGGGCGAGAGAAGTGCAGCATCAGGAAGGAGTCGAGCTTCTGGAGGCTGCAGGGCGATAGACTGATATAATTATTTTACGTGTCAATGATGATGAAAATGTATATATGATACGCGGTATATAGAGAGGAATATCGAATAATGCCTTGTCTTGACAGATCTTGAGCACCGTCCGTGGAGTCGCACCCCACTTCCCCTCGATCTTGGCCTTTTGCTCCAACCCATCAACAAAATGGCTCTTTCTCAACCACCATCCCATCCAGCATGTTCCATCAATGATAATTAGATTCCCAGAATTCCGTGTTTCATACCTGTCTCGGCGAAACCCTGCTGGTATTGTCTTCAAGGCCAATGGCCGGATGGTGATCCTGCTGCAGCTCCCATCACACCTCCTCACAGGCTAGTTGGGCTCTAACCGCCTCAACAGTCAATCAGGATGCGCAGCCGTCATTCTTCGGCGCTTACAGCAAGCCGCATGGCCGTTGTGTCTCGTGGATGGACGAGTCTCGCTGGGGCTTGGAATTGGCTCCTCGTACTAGTAATTCCCATGGATGCGACTTTTAAATTCATCAGTGCTGCCCTTCATGCGCATCTTGAATATTCCCAACCAACCCAACACATCAATCAACTGGTTATAAGCGACAGAAGTGAACTTGAGTGAACGTGAAGATCGACCCTTTAATCCTCAAGATGGCGACGGCATTCCCCCCTCCTCCAAACCAGAACTCTCAATTCCCTCGTAAGTTGTTTCCCTCTCATCGTGGACGAAATAGATGGATTTGCTAACGATGCGGTCCCAGCTCCTCCAAATTCAGCCAGTATGGTTCCATTTCAACGCATTACTTTCCAATTTGTATCTCTACTTGACCTTAACACATTACGATAGGTTTCGCGCCACCCCAAGGCTCCCCCGGGTTCCCGCCGCCGAATTTCAACTATCCCCCTCCACCGAAGCAAACGTATCCTTCGGCCAGCCCTCCGCCGGCAGAAGGCTACCAAACACCTAATCAATACAATGCTGCCGCCTTTGCTGCCAATTCTGGGCCTATGACTGTTTCCCCGCCTCCTCAATCACCCCCTCCCGCTGTGAAAGCAGAGCGAACATCAAGCGGCCCGCCCGCATTTGGCCAAATACTCGCATCCAACCAGGATGATGTCGGGACATTCAACGGTGGAAGCTTCAGAGTCAGTCATCGTGACTCCAACTCACTTCTCACAATGCAGCTAGCCATGGGATGCCCCATAGAAGCGAAGCCAGGTAAGTACCCAGACGACTCCTTGGGGTGAATGAAATTCTCTCTGACGGGGTCTGGAATTACCAGGCGCAATGATCGCGATGTCGCACAGCATCAGTCTCAAGGGAAGCATCAAATTCTCCCTGAAGAAGATGTTTGCCGGAGGCGAAATGTCTACGTCGACCTTTACTGGCCCTGGAGAGCTCTTGCTTGCCCCCTCTACTCTGGGCGATATCATGTCACTGCGTCTTTCTGGCTCGGATTCGTGGAAGGTGGGCAAGGATGGATTTCTGGCGGCAACAAGTGGTGTTTCAAAGGAATACCAGAGCCAATCTCTGAGCAAGGGAATGTTTTCTGGAGAAGGACTGTTCGTCTATAAAATGTCTGGGAATGGTATCGTATGGCTGCAGAGTTTTGGGGCTATCATCAAGAAAGATGTGAGTTTTCCTCTGAGGTTATTCGGCTATTAAACAACCCCTCTCATTTTATCCTGAAATATACCAAGCTAATCGGTTGAACTCCCTAGATTGCTGATGGCGAGACATATTTCGTCGACAACGGCCACCTTGTCGCCTGGAACTGCAAGTACAAGATCGAGCGCGTGGCTTCAGGAGGTATCATCTCCGGAATCAGCTCCGGAGAAGGCCTTGCCTGTCGCTTTACCGGTCCTGGCACAGTATACATACAGACGCGAAACGTCAGCGCCTTTGCAGCCCACATTGGTGCGCATACGGCTAGTAACTAGGCAGCTGGAAGAGAAGGACAACAGTAGTAAACTGTCAAATGGGGAATGGATAGCTGTCATGTATGACTGTGGAGGGGGGGGTTGATTTTTCTGTTTGAGATGTATACCTAGCGATATTTTTGAGCGATGCTTCTTTCTTTCTTTATATCTGATTTGACTTGATTCCTTTTGATTCGATCAGTGGTATTAGTAGCTACAGCGGTTTCGAGGTCGAGTTTCATGGGCACTATGATATGCCATTGTATCTCTAAATAAGATATTCCGAATTCTGGTAAAATCATCTGTGTAGATGGATGGTAAATAGGCAAAAAAACTAAGTAGATATCAGTCAAATCCAATTTAACTAAAGACAACTGTAAAAGAGTATCCCAGTTCATGATTATCATGCCATGCTAAAAAAAAAGTCTTCACTTCATTTTGGTTGGAAATCTTTTTTGATCATTTCTTCTTCATCACAACATTCTAATTTCAGTCCTCGTAATCATCTCATCCACATGAATAACATTTTATACGAGATAGGAAAAAGATAACACCACCGAAAGCGTAGGAACAACCACGACTGCAACACATCCCCAAGGACACCATCGTGTGCCCCCATTTAACCCTGTCTCTTTCGGCGACCGACCTGTCCACGGAAACCAGTCTTGATGGCAGCGACGGAACGACGAGAACCGCACGAGTTGCAGGTGACGAAGTACAGACGGTTCTCTCCCTTGTTGAGCTCGGTGTCGGGACTGCGGCAGGTCTTGCATGTAACGTATTCGACTGATAATGGGTTAGAAATAGAAAGGGTTGAAGTTTGGCATATAATGGGGAAACCTACCGATATACCGTCTCAAGACGTTCTCGATCTGCTTCTGCTGGAAACGACCCTTGATGACCAGACGTCTGCTTCCGTCCACACTACCGCTGGTACCCAATTCGGCGAACAGGAACTGCATAACGTGGTCGTCGGAACGCTTCATGCGCTTGCAGATATCGGCAATGTTGGCGAAAATGGTACGGCGGTTACCTTCACGCAGACACTGGGGAGGCGGGATCTTGTACGACTTGGTGCCACTGGACAGGAGATCGGGGTGGTGGCTCTGGATAAGGGAGAAGAATCGGGAGACGAGGAGGGAGTAGGGGATCGCTTGTGTCGAGTCGTGGGCCCAGATACCAGTACCAGCTTCGAGATCGCCCTCGGGAAGCTTTTCGCCTTCCTCCTCAGCAGCGCCTTCCTCTCCAACACCGGCCTCGGCCAATTTTGCCTCGAAGTCGCCAGCGTCGGGCTTCTTAGACTTCTTCTTCTTCTTCTTGAGGGAGGGGTCGAACTCGCCGTCGGCACCGGCGGCCTCTTCCTCACCAGCGTCGGCGTCCTTGGTCTTCTTGGTCTTCTTCTTCTTGGACAGGCCCTTGAAGAGCTCGGTCACCTCGTCGACTTGTTGGTCCGGCGCTTCTATTGTCCCCCATGTCTGGTTAGAAAATGGTCGTATATGAAAATCGGGTTAGGTGCGTACCGGTAGCCTGCTTCTCGACGGCCGGAGGGGCCTCTGTAACCTGGCCGTTGGTATCCATTATGACTGATCCTTCACTGAATGCGACGGACTTGCGTTGCTTTGTTGGTTCGGCCTGAGTCAAGTCAGACACGATGTTAGTTACAGAAAAAATAAAGTCACTGTCTCCAAAAAAGCAATAAATAGGCTGTCAACTGTAATCCAGCACAGCGATCTACTCCAACCCAGAAAAGCGAGGGAAATAGATCAAGATGTGGCAACGCTGATGGTGGTTGGGCCGAGGGGTATGAATTGTGAAGACGTCCGCATGAAAGAAAATGTGGGAGGGCCATCGGTAAAGGGAAAACAGGGTGTGACGTACAGTCTCCGCCATGGTGTATTATCTGCTTTCTCGCGATGATTTTAACACTCCACCAAGATGGTCGAACGAGCACTATCTGTTGCGACGAATCTGTTTCTGAGCACGACAACGAGGTTTGAGATTCCGCTGGTCAACCATACCCTCTGATGGCGAACCGAACCTGATATCGGTTTGTCATCACGTGACACATGAGTCAACTGCCCTGTTATTACATTACAATACTACAGTACCATACTTACCATACACCCACGTGACATATCCTGGATTACGTCGTCTGGTGTATTTGTTGCGGCTGCGGAGAGCTTCATTATCCACCGTTATCGACGCCGTGCAGTATCCAACCAGCCTTCTGCTGATGCTTCTATCCCTGTCCAAGTGGTAGGCGGGCCACTACTTGATCGACACTCTCTTGTCTATCTATATCTCTCTCCCATTTTTATCGGATACACCATTGCTCTTCACCATGTCGTACGAATCTGCCGCCGCCTCGAACCCGTCCCTCGCTGCCTCAGCCTATATGGTTCCCTCCTCAGCCGCATATTCATCAGATGAGGATGTTGCTTCGCTACCTTCCGAACCCACCACTGAATCCGACCTGGAAACCCTGTCAGATGACTACTCAGATGCCGAGGAGGAATGGAGGGAGAGTCTTGAGCAACTAGAGTTGCTTTTGACTATGGTCCTTGTTCCTTTCGTGGGGAAATACGTGGGCAAGAAATGTGCTTACTGGGGTATGTGATCTCTTGAGCTAGCCACAGAAGGACAATTGCTGACTTGACGATTCTGCATTGTAGGCTGGACTAGATTTATGGAATGGAAATACCCCGTCGAAGTCGTCATGAGCAACAAGGCTGCCTTCAGGGGGACCACTGCTGTTGAAGCTGCCTCTCCTCTGTGAATATACTTAACCTGAAGACGCATCACTATAGCCGTGAGACATCCGCGCCAGAATTAGACGTCCATGGCCGGAACAATACATACTTGATGGACGCTCGGACCTCAAATCTTGTTTTATTGGCCCGCATTTCTCAACATCTGCGTGGACACCAACTGCAAACCCTTCATGGAAACATCTTTCTGCTCATTTACGTTTAATAGAGGATTTGGAAGCGGATTTGAATCTTGTCGGCACCCTTGGGGATTCACATCTAATATACAAGACATGCTTCATCTTGATCTTAATGCTTGGCTGCTCGTTGGGCTGATATCAAAGGATTTTTTCAGCTCTAAATAACAGGATTGGATACGATTCATCTAGGGATTATGTGGAGAGGGAGGAGATGTGGACATCGATTTAACAGCAGATGCTTAGCAAGTCATTGAATAGCAGACCAACGCAGCCTGTCAAAGGTTTTATATACCCAATCGAACATTTTGCAACATGAACAAAAAACAACAGTAATCAGTTAGAACCATCAAGGTCTAAAAGTGGTCGGTATCATAGGGTAAATCAGGTGACTGCCCTTTTGGTCCTTGGCTACCTCGACTCCCCATCTTCTTCTTCACTCTGTCAACACTCTAATCTTTCCTACTAACCACCAATTCCACGTTCTTTTTTGCCATCTCTCTCCTTTCATCCCTTTTATCCATGCTGCCAAGTGGAGTATCCATCTGTGTCAAGGCCAGTCGAGCAAAATAACTAGGGTCACTGCACCCATCTGGTGTCAGAAAACGCTCTAGTGGGCTCTCCAGGCACAGTCCCAGCGTTTGCTCAAAGAGCTTAAGACTTGCAATCGTCTGGGCTTGCGTTGAATCGTATTCCATAGCAGACATGCTTTGGTTGATTCGCTCTATGTCACCCTCAATATCCATTCCACTCAACTGCTCGGTGTCATTCATTTTGAGCTGTGAATGGAATTGATGGATTTGCTCTTCCATGATGACTTTTTCAACCCATGCTACAGTAGCCATGCGGGAGTCCTGCTGGTGCTAAGTCAGTTCTGGTGTTCTAGTTTTCCAAAGGGAAAGTAGGGCTAACCTTTTGCAGAGCCTCGTTGTGTAATGCGAGGTTATATTCAGTCAATCTTAGCTCTTGGGAGTCCTTGATCATTTTCAATGTGATTTCAAAACGCTTCTTCGAGAAGTTAGCCTGACTGGCAATTTATCTCAATGACAAGATTTAAAAAAGATCGGCCTTACTTCCGTATACAAGCAATGTTATGGAATGCTTCAAATGTGAATTTCGAGTGACGCTGGGATATCAAGCAGACTAGAAGACCGACAGTGATTGAATCAATATTGGCAGACAGGCATCTTATATACCAGGGCACGATGCTCAAGGTGTGTGGGTTCCTTGCAATCTACAAACCTCCAAGCGCAAAACGACCCATTTTAATTTCAGTCATCTCTCTTGTCAGGGTGATATGCCAGGTGGATATCCAGCCAGCGAAGGTCCAATGGGTGGATCTTGTCCTATCATTTCCTCATGCATGCATTATGATGAACAAACTGCTGGGCCAGAAAAAGGAAAGGCACCATTTAGCTCTCTTGGCCCCAGTTATGCTTAGGAACTGGTGCGAGAGAGATCCTCCAAGGGGTTTCCCCAATGGGAAATGATGCATCAGACCTTCGCTGTCTATGATTTTCGTTGAAGGCTGCCTTGGCTGCTGACCTGCAAGTCTGAAACACTCACTGCGATACATGCAAGCCTCAGTTGAGCTATGGCCTTGTAGTGCTCAGTGGGGGAACAAATGACCAGATCCCGTTTATTACGGATATGCCCTGTTGCATATCATATTTCCTAATTCAAGCTACAGGTAGATCCGTTGCGGGGGGATTCGAACGCAATCAGTCCCGAGAACCCACTCGGAAATTGGGGATCTTTGCAAGCCTACACTCCTATTGAGGTTTGAGAGGGATGTTGATGAGCTGAAAAAGTACGCGCCGGGCTTTACCTAGTCGTATATAGTTTCGGCTCACCGGCTTGCCATCCCCATGGGTCTTCATCTAGCATTAGCAGGTGCTGAAATCTACAGTTTCGGGATGATCCTTAGAACCAAAGTGCCGGGTCCTCGACAGCATTCACGGAAATACAGAAGGCGGCGGTCAGACCCCTCATGGCTGTGCCTTACGACGCGTTTCACAAACAGAACAGGAGATTTCGATGAACGGTCACGCGGAATATCATGATCTATATACGGAACATTGCGACATCTAAGCCTTCAAGCTGTTGGAAAGGACTGAACTCTGAGGACAGTGCATTTGTCAAGGCTGAATATTTCCTCAGACGGGCAATTATTGTCAGGAGAACAGCAACATGTGTGCTATTACATGACCGGCGCTGCCGATGCACGCAAAAGGGGCAGCATGTACCACTGCTATTCTAGTCGCTTCACTAGTAGTTGTTCACCATCTACGATAACTTTGCTTTTTCCGGAGCGACCTGTCGTCGGACCCGACATTATGGTTCCCCGCGTGGTTGAACGAATGAAGGCCAGCACAACATTTTCCATACCTCCGTATGGCCAATGATGTTCGGTTTATTTATTTTCGCTGTGAGAATTACCGCAGGGCAAAATATCTTCGACATACACGAAAGTCAAATGGGGTGTCCATTGTCCATTCCTTAGAGTGGAACCCCCAAAGACACCTGGCAGACTGGCAGAGGAGCGTTGATGGTGTCAGCGCACGACTGCTCAGTGCTACTGTAGGCTATCTCCACACTAATTTCCATTTTGCATGCTACATCATCATACTGCAATAATGGTATGGCTAAAGAGCTCTATTCCTTCCCCACAGCCAGGGCCTCGGGTTTCTTGGTGGATTTAGCTCTTTCATCTTGACAAAGAACCGACATTCTACAAACACCAGATATGGCACCATGACCCGAGAGACCTGGTTGTCTTGAAAAGGGGTGATCTAGTTCAACTTTTGCTAGCCTTTGGACTGGCCGAAACGGCACTCCCCCTCTTACGACAATTCGGTAGAGAGGAGGAAAAGCAATAATAAAGTCCGTGTTGATCTACATGCAAGCGAACAAAACGAGAGGGGTGCTTACCACCGGTCTGGTCCGATGACAAGGATCATGACTCAGGATTTCAACCTTGCAACTCGAGTGACTGTTCCGAATATCTGGACAGTGTAGCGACATGCATCAAAGATTCGGTGTTGTCTCTAATTCGTTCGTCTTGCTCAACAAGGCATCTGGATACGATAGCTAATCCCGACAATGCCGGCACCAACGAGGCTACAGTTCGGTCCTCCATTTTGACCGCGACTAAAATGAGTTGCTCGGTATTTGCACAGGAATTCAGTTACTTAACCGTTGAACTGGAAACAGAAACTCAAACACACAATTACTCATTCATCGCAGTCTGTGTGTCGATGCAGACTGTATTCCGCCGCTTATCAAGGCTGACGAGGAAATACAGATGCTAGACTATCCTTTCCTGCTACGAAAGGATCACTCAGTAACAAAATCAGCCAAGAGCCTCAAAGCTACGGCTATCCTCGGGTCAAAAGAGAAAGCCAGATTGCTTGGAAGAGGTCTCTTCGATGTTGTTGCGACCACGGCATTATTTATCCCAAGCGAACGGGCACATGCTGTCTCTCCCTAGTTCGGTCCGAATGAGTGAACTGGGGATGACTGGAGAACTGGAGAAATCATCTGGAAAAGCGCTGCGGGTTAAAGATTTGCAACTTTTGGAATTCAGGAAGTGGCGCCCAGGGAATCGTTGAGTGTGAGCTGCCTCTGTAGTAGCTGCCTGGGTATGCCAGTTGTGCATTTCAATATGGAGAGCTCAGATTTAACATCTGGATGTCTTTATTCTTTCGGTTCTCATTCTGATCCTAGTGATGGTGCATTAACTTTCTCTTATACTTGAACCTCCATCCACTTGATTTTACACAAGAATGCAAGTAACTGAAGCGAAACTAACATCTCAATATGAAGCTTAAGTCTCGATGGGTAGTTATATTTAAGGAAAAATACAAGTATTTGTAAAATTTCTGGATAAATGATATGAATTTTTCTAAATCTCGCTAACATACATCAAATAACTGTCACATAATATCCAGAACAAACTTGAACCGAATCGTACAAAAACGATTATACAGAACTTCAAAATCAAGAAATATCAATATAGCTTATTCTGTCTCCAAAAGCCCGGCAGTTCTCCGAAAGGGGAGACATTCACTCCAAGATCCATGCCTGCAGGCTGGTTGTGTTGCTGCCACGTCAGAGGGTTGCCTAACTGTAGACTTTCTCCAGGCTGAAACCCTGACGATAAATACTGATGGGCGTATTGAGGACTTTGAGTGATATTTTGGCGGATGTTTCCGTTGCCCAAGCCATATGGCAGCAGGGTATTCTGCTGTCGGTGACCTTCAGGATTTGAGAGGTAGCGAAAAGACGCCGTAAATGGCGAACTAGTATAATCCTGGTAATCATTGGGCGACATTAGGATACCGTCATTGCTACCTAGCAATGAACCATTGGCAATAGAATGCTTTGGTGACTCGCACATTGAACTCTTTGAGTCCATAATCACATTGTATGCTGCGTCGAGGGTTTGCATGAGCAGCTCTTCGCTGGCCTGGTTATTCGGACAAGACGGTAGCAGCGTATTAGATTGCCTCATATCACATCCTCCCGTAGATGTTAGGTTTTCTGCATTCCTCTTGAGGTCAGGTACCTGAGTCAAAGGATCAGAAGAGAGGGGATTGTAACCCTGATTCTGTCCAGGGTAGTCTAGCTGTGCTAGGCTGCCTAACGAAGGTGCGATTCCGAGATTTTGTGGGATGATTGCGCTTCCCTGCTCAGGAACAGCTATTTCAGGTAGAGTTAGAGATACTTGCAAATTGTTATGCTGTGGTGTAATGTCGAAAGCGAAATTGCCACCGGAGATGTTGGATGGCGTAGATCGCGAGAGTTCTGCATGAGCGATGTGATCACTGATATCCTTTTCTCTGTGGCGAATGTTCTTCACTAGTCTTCTCCTGTTCTCCAGGCGCCTCTCCCTTATGGGGGAATATCTCGTGCCTAATCTTTTTGGTGGACTTCGTTTGCGACTGGAAGGCTTCGCATGTGAGTGAGTGTTTGCAAAGGCGAACTTATGGTCTGGCTGATGGTCCCATAGTTTTTCCCTCTCTTCAAGGAGACATTTTAACTCTTCAAGATCAAAGTATTTCCAGTTTGGCTCAGAGTTCACATATTTATCCCCCCGGTCGGTATTAGCCAACAAAAGCCCAGTCACATACATCTCGATAGATGGTTCAATGCCTGAGTCTTCATGTTCACTACTGTATGGAGTAGTAGTGGGCGATGATCCACATATGCTTCCCTCATGTTTGAGCTGGTGACTATGATCGTGATCGGATTGGGAAAGCAAAGGATTGAAATGTGTTTGATTTCCGAGGTAGTTCGGATATGAATGATAGTCAATACCTGACGAACAACCTTGTTGCGGGTCTGGGTTCATTGTGCCTGGTGAGTTGTCGACTTTTTCCATGTAGCTCAAGTCAGTCTGTTCACAAAACCGGTCTGAGAAGAACTCGGGAATTTCCTTTCGATGGTCCTCATACATGTTTTGCGACTGATTTATCTCATTGTGAGCATTCGTAAACGACTCTTCATGATTGCGTTGTGATCTTTTGGATAGGAAGTTCATCTCCGAAAAGGCAAGGTCGGGTACTAAGAGATTAGATCAGCTTCGAACTTTTGAGTAGTTCAAGGGCATTGGGATGACATACACTCGCGCGAGTTGACTGGAGCGGAAGTCTTGCCCTTTTGGAAGATCCCCAGGTTCATATGAGAATGGAGCTACCGTTATTGTCAGCCATTGTTCTTCAAAGCGGGTCGTGTTTCTTACCGTGAGTCTATCCTGCGTTACATTAGAGGCATGGAAAATATCATTGATCGTATGCTTTCTGGCTCGCTGAGAGGCCTTTTGATTTTCCTTCTTTGAAACCTTTGCACGGTACACTGGGTCTTTGTATTCATAGCGATCGTGTCTGGTTTTGTGTCGAGGTCTGCGCTCATATCCATGTCTTTCTTGGCTGACGGAGCTGGTAGGCTCAACTGGTTGCCCTTGGTGTGGCAGCTCAGATGGGTAAGCTGTCTGAGTGCCTTCGATTCCCTGTCTTTCTGTGGCTGATCTGATAGACTCGAATAGAGTGCCTGGAGCGTTGAAAAGACCTTGGTTGTCTGATAATACGGTTAGCTATGTAGAACGCTGAGGACTCGTAGGTGTTACCTGGGGGGTGAAAGGCTTCAGCTGCCTTCCCACGACATCTTCCAGATGCTTTCTTTGTTTCTGCCACCCACTTGTGGATTAGATCGTACTCGGCTGGATCCATATGGACGATTTGAGATGAATAGAAGATAGAAAAAATGTTGAAGGCGGTAGTTGGTGATGGTCAAATGAACAGAGAAGATGGAAGAGGGTGAAGAGAGACTGAATTCTGCCAACGAAAGGCAGTCCGTTATAGGAAGGCACCATGGAAGCCTGTAAGTGCTCGTTTTGGCAGTTGCTGCCATTTTGGGTATACAGGCAGAACAGTGCCTTCATTCTGACATAACTGCGAGTTTATGCTTCAGAGTGCATGGATACAATAGCTGATACCTACTGGAGAAGACATCAACGATCAAAGTATGGAGACAGTTGGAGACTCTATATGAACGATATCATCTAGATTACTGTGAGGCCCTTAAAGCTCCATTTTAGGAAATGATTAAACGAAGCTAAGACACTAGCGTGGGCAATTCAGAGCAACATTGGCCAATGAGAGTGAAGAGAAGGACTTAAATTGAAAGAGACTTGGAGTTAGCGCGAAACTAGCGAGAACTGACAAGCAAAAGTCTCCACAATCCCCTCATCAGTCATCAGTCATCTATTATCTATTTATTTGGTAGACATAGTAATAATTAAAGAATGAGAATATAAATGAGAGAATAAGAGAATAATGATAAAGATAATATTAATCAAATCAAATCATATCAAGTAATTAAGATATGATTGGCAGACTGTCACAAGGGTGCCAACGTGTCCAGCTGATCTGATGGTTCTGCAAACAATATCACCGTGGTGGGTGGGACTGCATCGCCCATCACCCTTGAGGCTGACCTGATTATGTCTAGACGGGGGTTATCCGATGCCATTTGTCTGATAACTCGATGATAACAGCCAGAATCAGGATTAAAGACATTCGGGCTGCCTCTTTGGGGGTTCTGGCGAATTATCCAGACGGTTTGTGTATTAGTCTTACGCCCCGGGGACCGTGGGGATGCTACATTGTCACTATGCGGCACATTCCACGATGGACTCCATATCAACACCAGTCTTTTGAGATATAATACCATAGAGGTGAATAAAATTTTCGTATTTATCCAGGTGAATGAATCCGGCTCGTATGGAAACATCCAGATGGCGCCATCTCCAGGCTGACTCGAATGAGGGGAACGGAGGTGCACACCAGCCGGATGCTAGCGTCTCAACGCCTCCTCTTCCGCGGTAGAAGTCCGTCCTTTTCTTTCTTATTATTTCGATTTTCTCGCAGTATTGGTATCATTTAGTATTAGAGTAAGAGTAATAATAATAATATGCGCAGTAATGAGCAGTAATCACAGGATAATACAGTAATCGTACCCCACTTCTGCATCTCCTCTCGCCCAGACTCTTCCCCCAAATCTTACGCTTTGCAGATTTTCGTTGCAGCTGAAATTATAATTAAATTTTTCCCTCGATACTTTTTTCTTTTTTCTTCTTACACTCTTCATTCATTTCTTTCATCTGGTCTTTTCGCGGATCAGAATCAATCAATCACCAATTCACTCTTAATAGTAGGTCACTCTCTCCCACTACTGGTTGCTGTTTCACAAATCCCATCCTCGCCCCGTGTTTTTGACCCTTGCCTTGTCTCGTCTGGACAGAGAGGATCGTTGCCTTTTTTTTTCCCCCTCCCTGATTTCCTCCCACCTTTTTTATTTCTACCTGTCCTTCCCCCTCCCTCAGTTTGGATCAGTTCACTTTGGCATCATCCTGCTTTCTTCGCCAGTGCTAATTATCTGATTAATTCAAACAGACTCAACAAATCACAAAAATTCAAAATGGCCAAGCTTTTCGTTGGGTGTGTTCTTAATCACTGCCTGACGCTATCACCCTTTTCTTAACAACTGACCGGATTAGCGGCCTCGCATGGCACACCACTGATGAGACTCTCCGCGCTGGATTCGAGCAGTTTGGAGTTGTCGAGGAAGCTGTCAGTTTCCCCTCCAGTCTTCTTTCTCGTACTTTTGATCAGGCTAACGTGTTCTTTGTGTCCACAGATTGTCGTCAAGGACCGTGACACCAACCGTAGCCGTGGATTTGGCTTTGTCCGTTTCGCTGCCGAACAAGATGCCGACGCTGCTATTGAGCAGATGAACAACAATGAGTGAGTTTTTACAATCGACCAGACTGTAGGAATCGACACTTTAACACGAAACAGATTCGATGGCCGTTCGATCCGTGTCGACAAGGCCTCTGAACGAGCTCCCCGCAATGACGGTGGCTACCAGGGCCGTGGTGGTTACAACTCGCAGGATGGTGGCTACCGTGGCGGTGGTGGTGGTGGCTACCGCGGCGGCTACGGAGGAGGTTACCAGCAGCAGCAGCAGGGCGGATACGGTGGTGGTGGTATGTCATTCACCCACTCTTGACAGCCCTTCAGTTCCTTGACTAACTCGATATACAGACTGGCGCCAATAGGGTAACGATGCTGCTTAAGCGTGCATCGACCGAGTTCTCTTTCTTTTCGTGCTTTCTTAAGGAGATACCGTTTCTTTGGAGGATGTTCTTTTCTCAAGTCTACTACAACCGTTACGCCTGTTCACCCTGGAATGCAAGTTATGAGATACGAACTATTGAAAAGAAATGATGGGGCCCGATATCTTTTGATGATGGAATGATCTTTGATCTTAATGGTGCAAATGACTAGTACTATTTTCTCTTTTTTGAGATGATACGAGCGCTAAGGAATAACATCACATTTGTCGTCTTTCCAATTTATAACAAACCCCTTGTATCCTTGTATAATTGCATCATATCTAAGGTAATCTGGCATATGCAAGTAAGTCCACGTCAATCATCCATCATCAACCAATCTTATGCAACATAAATCTACCATGTAGGTAAGGTATGCATCAACCTAATCGAAGATCCTACTCCGTCTTGGGAAAATGCCCATGCGCCTCTTCCACAGACGCACTCAACGACGCTTTCACCTCCCTCTCCGCCCTCTCCTCTTCCTCCACCGCAACCCCCTTCTCAATCCCCTCCACCCTCTTCACCAAATCCGTCACATGCCCATCCGCACTCCCCAGCCCCAGCCCTTCCAGCGCCTTCTCCAACATAAACAGATACTCGCTGTTCTTCCCGCTCTTGCCGCGACTCGCGCTGATCACCGCCGCCACGTCCTGCGGTTCGCGGCGCGCTTTGTCGGTCAGGAATTGCGAGTTGGTGGGGAGCCCGATGTATACCATGCAGGTGATGGGTGAGGAGGAGTTTGGTTGTTCAGATTCAGACTTGGTGAAGGGGTGGAAGGGCGTAAAGTGCGCCGTGTAGCCGTTTATCTCGCGGGCGTCGAGATAATCGTGGACTTCTTCGGCATGAGAGGCGGGGATGTGATATGCCGCGCCCCAGACTGTGTCGCTTGTGGATTCGAGGTGTGCGAGCTGTCAGTGTTAGTAACCTAGTACCTGATACGTAGTAGTAGAGAGACATACAGGATCATCCAGCGTCTCCCAAAACTCGCGTTCGATGACAGTCACCACTCGACCGGGGGCTTCTAAGGTGCCGCGATGGTCGGAACTAAGATGGACAGTCAGTCTGGATTAAAAAGGACTGCTGATCATCTACATACCTAGCCTAGATGATAATCAGCGCTGTTCTTGCATAGTAGATCATATAAGATGAAACTTGTACTGACCTGCCAGAAACGACGGACATAGCCGCTTATATAGCCCGGTACTCTTTGGTCTATATCTGTCAGACATTATTTATGATATAGTGGTTTGGACTGTAGAGCAGCATACCATAATGCGGTGGTGGCTTCCAAATCAAACTCCTACATTTAAATCAGCATCTCACATTATTTGAATTACTATCTTAGTAAAGACTGTCGATATATATCAGGAACCCTTACCCGTAACCAAACACCCAAAGATCACCATCCGGGAAATGATTTCGCCATTCTCGCACAGGCGCACCATTCTGACCTTCTTGCGAGGGCATGATGAGTTTAAAATAATTAAAACGGCAAATAACGCAGCTGCTCTGACAACGACAGGAACACTATAAGTACCTGAACCATCTCGGCTTCTTCTGCCAGCACATCCCACATTAATCGAATCGATCGGACGTGGTGTTTGCAGCGTTTGCTTTCTTCATCTCCACCTGAATAACTACAGGAATTCTGGGAATGGCGCAAGCTGATGCCACTTTGATCGAATCACGATTCTGCGGTCGGGTATTACAGCTTGGGTTTATCGGTTAACTGCCTTGAGGGTATTGTTCTTGAGTGTTACCCGGCTGTGCTTGCTGGTGAATAACGGGCGGGCTCTTCTATCCGAGTGCGACATTCCAATTCCATTAATCCAGGGGAGGAGGATATCCGTTTGAAACAGCGAGATACTATCGATATCAATATTGAGGATAATTCACCGAGGAAGAAATATCCTGGATTGCCAACTTGTTGCACCGCCTACGTAATCTCCGTCTCGATATCCATGGTTTAACATACAGCTTCATATTCTTAACTGGCACAACATCATCATGGCTGGTCTATTTCGTCTCCTTCGAACACAATATACCCCTCCCACCGACCCAACAGGGTCATTCGCTGGCAAAACAGTCCTCCTAACAGGCGCAACAGCCGGCCTTGGCTTCGAAGCAGCCATCAAATTCCTCAATCTCGGCGTGGATTCTCTCATCATCGGAAGTCGCAGTCTGGATAAAGGCCATGCGGCAAAGACAGAACTCGAGAAGCGCACCAACCGACCGGGGGTGATTGAAGTCTGGGAACTAGAGATGAGCAGCTACCAGAGCGTCAAGAACTTTGCCCGTCGCGTCGATAGAGACATCAAGCAGCTGGACGTGGCATTGCTTAATGCCGGTCTGTGGAATCGGGATTACAAGATGTCGTCTGAAGGGTGGGAGGAGACGTTGCAGGTCAACGCGCTTTCGACCTCACTTTTGGCGCTGCTGTTGCTTCCCAAGTTGAGGAGTGCTGCGTCGGTTGCGAACCCGGCGCATCTTACTGTCGTGTCGAGTCAACAGTTTGTTCGGGTCCAGGCTGAGAGTCTCAGGACGGATGGGTCTCTACTGGAGCATTTGAACGAGTCGCATCGCTTTGCCGGTCCCAAGCAGTACGGCATCTCGAAGCTTCTACTGGAGTATGTTCTCAAGACCATCGCTGGTCTGACTCGCAATGAAGACGGAACGATCCCAGTCATCGTCAACACCATCAGTCCAGGTTTCTGCATCTCGTCTCTCGGGCGGCAATATGACAAGTTCTACGAGCGATGGCTGGTTTGGATTGTGCATAGGCTGTTTGCCCGTACAACCGAGCAGGGGAGTCGGTCGCTTGTCAGTGGGACATATCAGGGTGTAGAGTCACATGGGAAATGCTGGAGAAGCGATGGATATTTAGAGTGAGTGGTGTTGTGTTTGATCATGCGATCATTACTGACGATATACAGCGAGTCCAAGGCGTTAACGGTGGGCGCAGAGGGGAAGCAATTCCAGACAAAGGCCTGGAAGGAAATCATTGAAATTCTGCAAAAACAGGCAGAGGTTGAAGACATCATCAGACAATTGTCCAGTCATAATGTATAAATAATAATAATATCTAATATCTAATTATTAACCTCATGATAGAATTCAAGTGTAACCACCAGGATGTCATATTGGCTCCCCACAACCCGCATTCAGTAGGGCTGAAGAACCAGCGGGGACCTGAACCCGGACAGAAGAGATGAAGATATTTATATTCTGTCATTCTGTCATTTTTTCCTGCTCCTCATCGTTCCTGAATCCTGATCTGAATACGAATACGCGTGGACCCCAGAAATTCCTGTCTGGTCGCTTGCACCGCCCCACGTTTGGAAGAAACCATCTGTTACGTTGACGGAGGCGTAATTTCGGGGCCTCTCCTGAACTCCCTTTCAACAACGTCAGATCTTTTGTTTCTTTCTCTTGCTGGGTTGGATCTCTGTTTCTTGTTTCCTCCTGGCTCTGATTCTCTCCACTCTGTGTGCGCGTGCCTTATTTTCTTATTTCCAGCTCTTGCTGTCGGCCTCTTGAATTCGCTATTTGCTACTTACGTCAACTGCCATGGCGTACAACAAATCCTACAACCCCGATGCGCTGCCTGCGTAAGTCAAGAAGATTCGAGAAAGGCATTCCTCTTGGCTGATTGACTGACTGATGCAATGGAACAGACACGCAGAGCCAGAACAGGTAAAATGATGCTGCCATTTGTTGTCCCTCTACCCCGCGATTGACAAACATCACCAGGTCGCCCAGATGATCGGTGCAATGCAGGTAAAGCCTTCATCGTCTCGCCCACCGGCACATCCCACGGCCAGCGGTATCCCTCCTCGAGTGCCCGTCTCCAGCGCCCCCCACGGCCCTGCAGGCCCATACGCTGCCTCTGCCCCCAAGCACAACAACGGGATGCGCCCGCCTCCAGTCTCAGCGCCGCCGACCCAATACCGACCCAGTCCCCAGCAGCACTCGCTGCATCCTTCCCCTCCGCCGCAGAACTATGGCTTTGGGCCTCCTCCCTCTCACCCAATGCGCACTCGCCCTCCGGCCTCCCGGCCCCCTCAATCCCAATCCCCTTACCAGCCTCCATTATCCGCCCCCGATGATGACCCGCAGCAGCTGTTTCCCCTTTTCCGCGCCGCCAACGCGTCCCACTCGGGCGCCCTCACTGAGATGGAGCTGGGCTCCGCTCTCGTGAACGGTGACTTTACCTCGTTCCACCCAAAGACCGTCAAGATGATGATCCGCATGTTTGACCGGAATGGCAGCGGGACTATCTCGTTTGACGAGTTTGTGTCGCTGTGGAAATACCTGGCTGCATGGCGGGAACTGTTTGATCGATTCGACGAGGATCGCAGCGGGCGCATCAGTCTGTATGAGTTCGAGAACGCGCTGGCTGCGTTCGGATATCGGCTCAGTCAGCCGTTCGTCACGGTGCTGTTTACGACCTTTGAGAGTAAAACGCGACAGATGAGTGGACCGGCTAAGAGTCCGGGACAGCTGGGGATGAGCTTTGATTTGTTCGTGCAGGCGTGTATTAGTCTGCGACGCATGACAGATGTGTTTAAGCGGTATGACGACGACCGCGATGGATATATCACAGTGAGCTTTGAGGAGTTTTTGACAGGTAAGACCGATGGAGATACATTGTAAGAGACTAAAGAGATAGACTGACTGGTCGATAGAGATTCTACAGTTACAGGATTGAACGAGGCATCTCAGCGTGTTTTTGTTTATATTATACCCCATCCATTAATTCATAAAGAGCATCCAAAAGAAACTATTTATTTATATCCAATTTAAACTACGGTAGACATTTAAAAATAACCACATAGATAACCTTGTGTCATACATAACCTTTGCTTTTTTTTCACGGAGAAATAGTCTGACACTTTCCATTACTCTATCCCGAGCGACCTCAATATCGCCAGCAGTGGGATGACTGCCGCTAAGCATCATCCGTGTTTCATCCCACCTGCAGATTATTCAAGATAATTGACGATGATTCCTGTAACCGACTTCTGTAACAACTGATCGACATGATTATCGTCGGCTTCGGGCTTAAACACGCGCCGCAGTCCAGTTTCTGACTGGGATTTACGTTGGAAAACTGCACGGATGACGATTGAATCTGATTAACCGCCATCAGCTGTCATTTCTTTTCCCGTCTTTTTTTCATCTCTGTCTTTCTCTCTTTCCATCTTATATAAGGATTGCGGTGTTGCATTTTTGGGCATCGATCGAGTCTCTCGTTTCTTTTTCTTTTTCTCTTCTTCTTCTTCTTCTCTCCTTTTCTTTCATTCGCTGCAAACGGAGTT
The DNA here is from genome assembly GCF_001890725.1 of Aspergillus wentii DTO 134E9. Classification (NCBI taxonomy): domain Eukaryota; kingdom Fungi; phylum Ascomycota; class Eurotiomycetes; order Eurotiales; family Aspergillaceae; genus Aspergillus; species Aspergillus wentii. The sequence continues at coordinate 784,574 of NW_024467836.1, forward strand.
TATTGTAACGCCGAAAATCAATTCCCCCTCGCCTGTCCAAAAATAACCTCCCCCAAATCCCCATTTTATCTATTTATCCCTAGCCTTTTTTCTGAGAAAAATGGCAGGAGAAAAAGATCATCCGGATGATACCTATCTAGTCACTATCGACCTTTCTGGAGACCAAAAAGTCATGAATTTCTCCCAGACCGACGCCGATGACGTCTCCTCCAGAGCTTCCACGCCCCTTTCTCCTATCTCAGAGCGTAGGCTGTCAACGAGGCAACATGGTGACAATGGTGATGCTGGCTCATCGCCTGGTGAATCGACCGATGGAGCACCGGATGGAGAGGAAAAGTTGGAAAAAAGCAAGGTTTTTTTGGTGATGCCGGCGCTTTGTGTATGTTCTATGTTCTCCTGGTTGACTCATAGGATGGAATGGCATGCTAACATTGATATCGGTTTAGTTGGCTTTGTTTTTGGCTGCTTTGGATATGGTGAGTACTCCCTTTACTCTGTTGATTGCTCGATACTGATGGTATAGACTATTATTTCTACAGCTCTGCCGACCATGGCTGCTAGCCTGCATGCCAACGAAAGTGGATATTCATGGATGGCCTCGTCATACTTACTAGCCAACGCTTCTTGTGTCCCACTCTGGGGCAAGTTCAGTGATGTCTGGGGACGAAAGCCCGTTCTTCTCATTGCCAACTTTGTCTTCCTCATTGGCAGTTTGATCTGTGCTCTCGCGACCAACTTGACCATGATCTTGGTCGGACGAGCTGTGCAGGGTATCGGAGGTGGCGGCATCATCGTGCTGGCCAATATCAGTGTTTCAGACTTGTTTAGTGTTAGGTGTGTTCTACGAGGACTGCTGAGATGAGATCAATGCTGACGTTAGACTAGGGACCGGCCGATGTACTATGGTATCTTTGGTGCTATCTGGGCTATTGCTGGTGCTTTGGGTCCGATCATTGGAGGTGCTTTCACTACCAGTGTGTCTTGGCGATGGTGTTTCTGGATTAACTGTAAGTATTACATCTGTTGATTGTTATTATGATTGCTAACAGATCAGTGCCTGTCGGAGGAGTCTCGTTCATCGCCCTGCTCCTCTTCCTCAGGATTGAATCGACCAAAACACCCCTGATGGCTGGTCTCCGCAGTATCGACTGGAGTGGCATGATCCTCATCCTCGGCGGCACGCTCATGTTCCTGTTCGGCCTCGAGTTTGGCGGCGTCAACTTCCCCTGGGACTCACCCACCGTCATCTGTCTCATCATCTTCGGCGTCGTCGTCTGGGCACTCGCCATGCTGAACGAGTGGAAAATCGCCAAATACCCCGTCATCCCGCCCCGTCTCTTCAAGGAATGGCACAACGTCTGCGTCCTCCTCATCTGCTTCTGCCACAGCTTCGTCTTCGTCGCAAGCACCTACTACCTCCCCCTGTACTTCCAAACCATCCTCCTCGCCACCCCCATCCTCTCCGGCGTCTACAACCTCCCCATGATCCTCGCCCTCTCCATCTTCTCCACGGGCACCGGCTTCGTCATTAAAAAGACAGGCTCCTATCGCCCCCTCATCTTCTTCGGCTTCTTCTTCATGACCCTGGGCTATGGCCTCTTCATCAACCTCAAACCCTACGCCGACTGGCCCCGCATCATCCTCTTTCAAATCATCGCCGGCGCAGGCGTCGGCCCCCTTTTCCAATCCCCCCTCGTCGCCTTCCAGGCAAACGTCCACCCCTCCGACATGGCCACCGCTACCGCTACCTTCGCCTTCATCCGCCAAACCGCCTCTTCCATGTCCGTCGTCCTCGCGACAGTCATCTACCAAAACGTCCTCGCCGAGAAAATCAACCAGCTCTCCTCCCTTCTCGGTCCCGAGACCACCGAAAAGCTAGCTACCTCCTTCTCCGCCTCCTCAAAGGGCCTTATCTCCTCCTTGCCCACGGATCAAAAGGATGCCGTCATGGAAGCCCTCACTTTCACCTTCAGCCGCATGTGGATCTTCTACGCTGCTATCGGCGCTATCGGTATCGTGCTGAGCTTGTTCGTTCGTCAGGTCGAGCTTAGCAAGAAGCATACCTTTACTAAGACAGGCCTTGAGGAGCAAGAACGTGCTAGGCAGGAGCTTCTGGCTAATGAGCGCAGTGAGTCGGAGAAGAATGGTAAGGCTGAGGTTTAGGTTCTTTGCCTCCACTTTCCTTCCTTCCGCTTCCTTTCTTCCCCTCTTTTGACTTCAGGTACATATCTGTGTTTTTAATCGCGTATACATATATGAGCGCTGGCGCCATTTTGTTTTTCTTTAAACAAAAAAGAAGTTATGCATTTGATGTTATGTTTCAATTTTTTGTTTATAACTGTTTTGTCAGCTGTACTTGTACATAGTTACCTTGCTTACATCCATTGAACATATCAATACCAATCCGATAAAAAGCAAAACAAAATTCATCACCCATACTTACTAGAAACTAAGAGGACATCTCTAAGCGATTTATTGTTCCTATGATAATCCTTATATACATATGATCAAGTCATTTACCCAAAGCCCTGTAGGCCTTTTTTGCATTCAAACATCCATTATAGGATGGTTGGCCAACAGCAAAAGCAACACTCAAAAAGAAAGCGAGAGGGCTAGATAATCAAGCAATAAAAGACAGTTTTTGACATGATAGAAAAAAAGAGACACGAGACGATTAGAAAAGAAAGAAAGACGGGGGAAATAAAAGAAAATGAAAAAAGAACGCCATCACCAGGAAGGGATCACTGAAAGGAAAGGTGTCGGTCTTCCGGAGGGAAGATGTATATGTAGGTAGGTAGGTAGGAGTAAGTAGAGAGTGAAAATACCAAAGTCGTTGGAGCAACGCCCTAAAGGCAGATTTGACAGCAAAGAAAAATTGAATAAAGGAAGGGGTATAAGCTTTCAACAACAGAGGAGGAATCTTCATCGAAAGAGACGATCAGACATATGAAAAGTTTCCCCGCAGAAATCAAAGGAATACATCCAAAGAGACCAAACCTGATTAAGCCCAGCTTCCCCATCTAACGCCGGAACAGATGCCAATATTGGAGACACGAAAGCACAAAAAATGCTAATCATCAATCTAGAAATGCAGTACTATGTCTTGGTTTTCTTATTTGTCCCTTCTGCAGATGGACCGCTGTCAGGGCTCTTGCGCTTCTTTTCTTGTTCATCTTCTCGCGCAAACCCAGGGCCTGTCTGTACTGCAGGGGTCGGAAACGTTAACGGACTTGGTAGCATATTCGTGTCTGGCCCAGACCTGCCGAAACCCCACTCAGGGAAGAAACTCGACGGTGATGGAAGGAGTGCATCGGATACAAAGCGACTTGGAAGCGCAGAAATCGGCGTTTCTATGTTGTTATTGCTGTTATAAGCATTATTGTTCTGCGATGCCGCTCCCGGAGGTGGCGGTCGAGCAAAGGGATTAGGGGGTCCCTGGGCACCGGCACTAAGAATTGCCCCAGCAGATGGCGATGGTGGAGGTAATACCACGCCCGAATGGTTGGTATCTGCGTTAGCCTTTGCAGGCGTCAAGGTCTTATTTCCGGCCGATGAAGACGACTCTGCCGTAGCACTGGCCCCGTCCGAATTCTCGCTAGGAATCTGCACCTTTAGTTGTGGTCGTTTTGGTAATTGACCACTATTAGTCCGGATAGGTGGTTTGATCTCAGGCACTGAAGAAACCGACTGCGTACGCGGGCCGTCCGTAGCTGCTCTGGGAGGGGGAGGTGCCGCCGGTTGACTGGATGCTTTAGTATCGTTCAAATCCTCTTGTGAAGACTCGGGCTTCATAGGAAGTTCAGCACGAGGCGACTCGCACAGCGGAGGTCCAACCCCTTTGAAATGACGCGCGAGCACAGACCCGCGATCGTCAATAGGCGTGAAGATACTACGTGACTTGGACGAAAGCGATCTGTGGTGATGTGTCGGCGGAGATTGACTCCCTTCCGACTTCATAGGACCAGGTACTTGTTCTGCAGCAGAAGTCTCGGGAAGTGGCACCGTCCGTTGTTGCGGCTCACCTGTAAAAGTTGGCGGCATCGAATTTCGCCCTTGCTCAGGCAGGTAAGCCTGTGCGACCTGCGATACCGCCGGATGAGGCGCCTGTGACAACCCCATCGGAGGCGGGGGATGTGCCATGGCATGCGGGTGCGGCGGGTGCAGGTGTTGCGGAGCTTGGTGGTGCTGTGCGATCGGCTGGGGCGGCATCGTGTGGGGCGGCATGGACGGGTGCGGAGGCGGCTGAGGTTGGTGGTGTGGCCCCGGGGGATGCCCAAAATGTGAGAACTGGCCTGGTCGGGGAGGCTGGTGGTTCATATTGGGATTGTAGACGGAGGGGTTGGGCATATACGCGAAACCATTTTGCGGCGGGGGCGGGGGCGGCGGAGTGGCATGGTGTTGAGGTCCTAGATTCGAACTGACACGACGGATATGATTTCTTGAAGACGGTCGGGAGATTCCTTGTGGTTGAGGGGTGCCATGGCGGGGATCAAAGGGCAGATGGGTGATGGGCGGCGAGGCAGACGGGGCGTGGTTGATATGTTGGAAACTGGGGTGGCTTGGTATTTGAGGCGGAACCATAGGGGTCTGGTGTATAGAATGCAGCTCTTCTGGAGCGGGAGTGGTCTCATCTTCATCGTCGTCATCGTCGCGTTTGCCATTAAAGTCTTCGGGGCCTTTATGTTCGTGTGGAGGGCCAAACTGAACACACGACACGGTTAGCAACATGGGGGGATGCAGGAACACGGGAGGGGGAAAACACACATATTGATAGCGACCTAGGGTCTCATGCATATCACACGATGAAAATTCATAGAGCTTTTTGTTATGACCGAAGATGATGACGGCGACATCGACCGAACAGAGAACGGCGAGCTCATGAGCCTTCTTGAAGAGACCGCCCTTCCGTTTCAAAAAAGTACTATCATCATCGCAACCGTGTCAGCTTTGAGGGCGCGGGGGGGTTGGGTGCAGGGAGAGCGGCAGGACACTTACACGGAACGGTTGCGATCATCTTTGATCGCCTTGATCTCGATCTTTCTCCGACCCATTGAGACCAGAAGTATATGGAAAGGTGCTAGAAGGCGATGGAGTCGATTTCACGCGTCGTCAAGGGGGTGACACGACGGAGGATGAAACAGACGACAAGGCCAGCAGCTGTTTGGCGGTGGAGAGTTTGATGCTTCGGGGACGTTGGTGGCGCGAGTCAAGAGCAAACGAAGCGATACGCGAGGGGAGATGGAAACAGGTACCGTTCAGAAAGAGTGGGGAAAAGGATAAAATTAAAAAAAGGAAAAGGGAGTTATTTTTGTTTTGGATGAACGAGAGGGGGGGAAGGATAGAAATAGAAATAAGAATAGGCGGAAGGATGGAAAGATGATGGTACAGATTAAAAGAGCGCTAAGGATGAGCTACGAAGTTGAGGCTCCGAAGCAGCGAAAATCAGCTGAACAAGAGGGAAAAAAACAGGGAGAAAGCGAGAGAGAAGGAGAGACAGAGACAGAGAGAGAAAGGAAGAAGATAAGATAGAGTAAAGTCAAAGTCAATTCACGGGAACGAGGAGGAGGCGAAGAACCACGCGATGCAGAAGATTCTAAAGATAGAAATGGGGGGAAAGAAGAAGAAGAGAAGAAAAGAAAAAGAACAAATCAAACCAAAAAGGGATTCAAAGGAAGGGAGGAGGACGAGGGAGTCTCGCGTTTTGCTCGAATAAATCGTTGGTTGAGAGCTGCCGGCGGCTGACTCAGCATGACAGCCGCCGTTGACGATTAGGCGCCGCTATTTATAGAAGCCATCTGATTGGTTTTTCTTCCCACATTTACTTCTTACTGAACCTGGTATGACCTCTAGCACCGACATACTACTGGCAGTACTAGTAGTACCTACCTTAGCCTCATGTAGTTTCTTCCTAGCGATAGAATCGTAAGGCTGGCAGGGTCTGAGTCCCAATCAGGAAATGGGAGTGGATGTGCCCCGCTGATTGGCTGGTCTAGACGTATTAATTACCGTACATATATTACCCGTCACGAGGATCGACTCGAAATGGACGTGTCGAATAGATTCTGACTCTGTTAAATAGCGGTGGGTACATTAGTGACTGGATTGGATTTGATTTATATTTGAGACCTGAGACTGTTTTGTAGGAACCTGAATCAATATATTTACATCTAAGATACTCCGTTGATTAAGGTAAATAAGGTAAATAGAGTGAATGTAGCTGCTGTGTACCGCGTAGGTAAACTGTAAGGTCGATCTCTCCGCATCCTCAAAGCATCAACAGAATTAAAGTAGATGGAATCATGATTATCATCACATCTCAAACCTCCCATCTAATCATAATTCATCATCGATAGTGTCCGATTCCCGTGGAGGCGAATCATCCTTGGATGGTTCCTAATCCATTTCCCCTCCGCGGTTGTTTGTTTTCGTTTCTTTTTTTCCTTCTCTCTTTTTTTTTTTCCAACCCCTGAAAACGGGAATCACAGTAGATCCTCATCATCACCATTTCTCTCCCCCCAATTCCCCTCCTCTTCCTCTCTTCTCTTTTCTCTCCTCTTTTCTTCTTATGGCGGTTCCCTTCGTTTGACCGACTCACCTAGTAACTTCTGGCTATCCTTACTACTGCGCTTTCTGCATATCTCTCACACTCTCTGCCTCTCCTGCACGCTAGACGTTCTGCAGTACAATTCGATTCTTGCCCCCCTCTGGGCTGCAGGCGATCACTTGGACACCAGCTGGATGTCTTGATCGCCTTGGGTTTCTTATTTATTATCTATCGATTGTTATTATTTCTTTTTCCCCTTCCCTTCTCGTTTCTTTTTCGTCTCCATCTTCCGTCCTTGCACTCTCGCACGGTTCACTGCTGAATCCACCTCCCCTTTGTGTCTTCTGCCCTCGTGTTTCCCTTTCCTTTGACCTCATAATTTCTCTCTTGGGACCGCCCTGTCCCTCCCGCTGTTGGGCATCACCCACCTCTCTTCCCCTCCTCTCCTAATTTTTTTTCTTTTTCATCTCGACTCCTCCCACTTCGAGTGGTCGCGTCCGCTTCATCATGCCCTTCTTCACCCGTGTCTTTCGAAACAAGGACTCTGGTTCCATCAAGAAGGCCACCAAATCCCCCGTGGTCGAGGAGCCAGAGCCCGAAAAACCCACGTGGACTGATGCATGGCAGCGTGCGGAGATCGCTCCCGAGGAGGTCCAGGATCTCCTACGAGGTTGTACTCAGGAATTGAAATTACGAGGTATGTCGGCTTGTTGTCTGTTTGCTCCCCTGACGTCAATTGCGATTTTGTCGTCGGACAAAGCAGAGGCGTTTGAGACAATCCCCATTCCTCAGATCGCTGATCATTGCCCGCGTTTCTTTTGACAGCTCTTGATACTCCATTCCTTCTCCTTCCCTTCCGTCCAAGCTCCGACCCCAGCGCCGCTCGTTCCTTTATTCGTAATTACTTCAATCAGTCCGTGGAGAAGGGATCGCCTCTCAGTGGAGATGCCTTGGCGCAGGAGCTGCGGTTGTCGGACCCCATGGTGAGATCACATCCGTACCCGTCATGTTGTGGTACGGTGGCTTACCCGTCATTTTGTACAGGTTCTTTGCAGCGTGATGAAATGGTGCTGGAGTCGACTCCCTGGAGGAGTTGTCACCTGGGAAGCTTATGAGCTGTTCAAAGTCGGTGAACAAGGTATATATCCTCCGGTCCCTCCTAGCTCCATCGTTTTATTGACCGGTCTGCAGACTCGCAGCTCGCCCGTGATGCCTTTTCGACATTTATTCCCATTAGCGTCGACTCCGACGCTCGAACCAAGATCATTTTCGACTTCTTTGATCTTCTAACGGCCATTGCAGCTCACGGCAAATCTAATGGTCTTGGAGGACGAAAGCTCTCCAGATATGCCGGCTGGTGGGCGTTTGAACATGTGGATACGGGCAATGGTTTTGAGGGTTCCTACAAGAGCTGGGCCAGTGCCGCCGATGCAACAAGCCATCTATTCTTCGCCTATCTGCGTTCAATCTCCCCGGACTCCTCCCGTGGTATGAGCGGTATCTCTACTTTGCCAATCGCTCTGCAGTCCCTGGTCCAGGCCACAGAATACCCCCCAGAGACGCCCACACTTCTTCAGGTTTCCACCACCAAAGTGGTCATGGTTGTGGACACCGTTTCTCCCACTCCCTTCGCTCTGCTGCGGCGTGCAAAAAATTTTGAATATCGCGACAGTGATCGACACTTGCAGGAATTTGCCAGCTTCGAGGATCCCACCCGGGCTTTGACTGACGAATGCCAACGCGTGTTGAAATGCATCTCCTCCACGAATCAGTCCAGCGTTGCGAGCCAGCAGGATTCGACCAACACACAGGATGCATCGTGGTCGAGATTCGAGGATATTGGATTCGGGAATTCAATCGAAGGAGAGGTGGATGAAGACGTAACAAAGGCAAGAAATGAGTTTGGCCTGAAATCCGCGCCCCGGTCTGGTGGTGGCGACTTGGGTCGTCCGACAACACCATCGTGGGCGGATTTCATGTCATCTGGTTTCTCAGATGAAAACGTCTTGAAGGCTCCCGTTACTCCTATGCTGCTTCCCCCAGACAAGATCCTGCCCCCACTTTCGACAGGCCGTGGCCAGAGCTCACAGTCCCACAAACGCACTCTGGATGCAGACCCATCTTTGGAGCCGGGTGAACTGGCCAATATTGCCACTTTGGACTTGGACGATTCATTTTGGTGGGTTTGGATCAGTAGTCTGGCTGGAGAAGAGTCCGCGTCGCGCAAGGCAGTCTTTGGCCGGTGTGCTCTGGTTGAAACGGTTATCAAGGATACCAAATGGCTCGTTCTCGAAGAACAGGTCAAGGGCGCTGCTTCGGAACCAGAGCCTGGTGCGTACATCGTGGAGAAGAAACGATTCTTTGGATTATCCACTCGCAAGGGCAAGCTTAGCCGTCGTCAATCCACCGCCAAGAAGGCGACTCCCATGGAGGAGTCGTACAAGCGACCGAACAACCAGGCACCGCAGAGTAAGACTAGCATCGGTCCTGATCAGCACGCAAGGATTCAGGCTGCTGCTGCTGCTCTCCAAAAGAAGAACCGTGAGCAGGAACAGGAGGCCAATGGGGGAAGTTCCAGGCGTCGAGATCAGTTGTCTACGATCAAGACCAACTCCGTCATGACTCTCCAGCCAGGTATCGTGAACGAGGCATCTCAGGCTATGAAATGGGCTAGCAATTATGACAAGAACGCTTACCGAAGTGCCTACCTTAACGACACTCGCGCGGGTACGGGTACACTTTCGCGTACGCTTTCGGAGGCGCTCCAGTCGCCTTCGACCGACAAACTCGATGTGCCAGGCACGCCGACGAGCACGTCGACCAGACAAGCACCGGCTCCCTTGTGCAAAGATGCCAGTCCACACTCTCCCCCACCCCCAGCGCCTGCTACCCCCACAAAGAGTGTTGTAGAGCCAAGCAACGATGTTGCTTCCAGTCGCAAGGGTAGCACCAGCATTGCTGCGGAACAGATTGCCACAGAATCGCAGCCCAAACAGTCTACGGACTCTGTGGAAGATCCAGGCCGGAAGTTGAAGAAGAAACCTGGTAATGCGGGATTCAAGAGCATGTTCGGTAGCATGAGGAGGAGCGACACCTCGTCAAAGCCTCCTATGAAAGCTACCGGTGCGGAGCCGTCTGCTGTGGCTGCTGCACGTGCTGCCCTGGAAGGCAAAGCCAAGGCTTCCCAGGAACAATCCAGCCGTCCACCAACCAACGGCTCTTCTGTCCTCAAGAAGAAGCCTCTCCCAGAGAACGCTGCGGTAAACATTCCTCTGCCTGATGACGAAAAACCGGCAACCCCGAAGGTGACGGAGACGTCAGTCCCTGAGCCTGAAGTCGATGCCTCGAAAACTCCTACTTCCCCTGTTGGTTCTCCGAGAACCCGACGTGATGCAGAATACGATGCGCTTTCCCGAGTCGATACCAACGAACGTGCTGCCGCCGACAAGGAATTTTCCCGATTCGACCAGGGTCCCTTGGTTGAACAACCCGCTTTTGTTCCAGATGACTCGCCGGTCTCGCCAGTCACCGAAGATCCCCATGAGAATGCTCCTCTAGAGGTTCCGGAAAAGGCTCCTTCAAGGTTCTCGGAGCGATTCACTGAGAGAAACTCGGAGAGGTTCTCTATCCCAATTATGTATCAGGCTGAGCCTACAGTAGAGCCTCCACTCGACGACAGCCCTAGATCGCCGGTGTCTCGCCCCTCTCAGGACCGTTGGGCTCAGATTCGCAAGAATGCCGCTGATAGGGCTGCTCAGGCCCAGCAGGCAGAGCCCCGGTTGAGCGAGGACCCGACCGATGACGGCGATACGAGCGGAGAGGAGGGTAAGTAACCTTGAGCCAATTCCATCCAAAAGAACAGCTGAACTAACTGCATACTTAGCCATTGAATCCCGCGTCGCCCGTATCAAGGCTAGAGTGGCCGAGTTGACTGGAAACATGGAAGCTGCACGGTAATAACTACGTGTCAAGCCTTTTGATCCTTTTCCCTTCCCTGTTGATCATTCTCATCCTTCATTGTAATATTCGTACATTCTCTACCCTTCTGTTCTCTTCCCTCTTTCCTGGTGTTGTACCAATACCTCCGACAGTTCATATATGAGAAGCTTCCTGGCTCAGCACGCAAACGAAAGCCACTTGCTCAAGTCTATACGCCGATTGATGTTCTTTATAGTACCCCCTTTTGTTTCTGATTATTTCCATTCGGAATTTGCTAAAGATATCCCCATGGCAAAGTCTGAACAATGGCAGACATACGCTGTGACGCAGTTTCAGTTTTGGACGATTGTGCTATACGTTTTAATGTGTGCTCAATCGATTCATCGACTCGATGGTTTGGATACCACTGCGGTTTTTGCTTTGTTTTCATTTTTGCTATATTCCCCTTCAGCTTTGCCTTTTGATTCTTGTTCGCCTACCCAGAAGGCCACTATTTGTTGTATTCAGCAGTGAATGACAATTTAATTGATCTACTGACGATCGAGCCCCAACGCCTTGAGAATCTCGTTGGCCACTCTAGCCGCACTCCGCGGATTCTGCCCCGTAATCAACGGTCCCTCCATTCCTGCTGTCTTGGAAACCACCACCTTCTCCTTGTACGGATGCTCCTTGACATACATTCCCCCAGAGATACGATTCAACTCCGTCTCAAGCAGAAACGGCATAAAAGCCGACATACCAACCTGATCCTCCTCGCCATTAGAAAACCCCGTAACCGTCGCCCCGGACAGAAGCGGCAGACCAGAAGGCGTAGTCGCATTCAGCAACGCCGCCGGCCCATGACAAACCGCCGCAATGGGTTTCCTCGCCGCCGCAAAGCTCTGTATCAGCGCCAACGACCTCGGATCGGACGGGAGATCAAACATAGCTACATCATTAGCCATCAAACACATACCACACCCTATCACCTGAAGTGTAAGGTAAAGTGAAGAAAAAACATACGCCCATGCCCCCCCACATAAAAAAGCGCATCAAACTCCCCCGCCATCGGAATCACCTCGGCAATCTTATACGTATTCGCCCACACGGCCTTCTCATTCTGCATGAACGACATGGAGACCTCGTCGTTTTCAAACGCCTTCACCGAGTGCGGGTCGAGGGGCGCTTCGCCGCCTTGTGGCGACGCGATGCTGATGTCGACTTTCGGTTTGAGGATTTGGTAGGGGTGGGCGAGTTCGGGCTTTTCAATCATCAAACATAAATTAGCTTTGGATTGGCTTTGTTGTATGTTAGGTTGGATATGTTTGGGGAGGGACGAACAAGATACCAGCCTGTTTCGGCGCGGTTGGCTGGGATTTCGGCTTGGGAGGTTAGGATGATGAGGACTTTTGGGGAGGGCATTTTGGTTTGATTGTTTTTTGTTTGTTTAATGAGATAAGATAATATGTGTTTGAAGTTATAGAGATACATAGCTTATTGGGAAGTACTAGTTATATATCAAGTATACTTGCAGACTGGGTAATTATATCGTCATAGGGTTATATCATCTTGACCATTTATACAAAGTTTCAATAATATAGTAATGCACATGGTATAATTAGTTAAGTACAGGCTTGAACATACAGTCAAGCATTATATTATCATTATCAGTGTTTCAAACGCCTATATATGCATTCCAATACAGACCAAATCACCAATGGGTCAGTTAATCCCGGTGTGAAAGATGAAAGATTATTCAACATGCTCTGAAATCACAATCGTATAGAAGTGTGTAGTGTGTACATGGAAGGTGTCGAAGTGAATATGCAGATTTTCGTTTTCATCATGAAATAGTTGTAGTTGTAGTGTATGCTCTCGTAAACAGTCGTGAAAGCCACTATGGGACGTACCGTAACCGTCGAGTTGCTTCGGCGGCCACGAGAGAACACAATGCACCGATGAACAGGCATATCGAAATGGCGTTGGGCGAGTCCTTGTCTAGGTTCATCCACTGCGAGTCCTGGGATGACCTGTCTTTCTTGGTGACGCCCGGCTCGAAGATGCTGAACACGATCCAGCTGATGAATGTGCCGACGAACTGGGGGAGTGTCGTGTACACGTTCAACACGCCGAGGTAGATACCGGCCAGTTCGCCTGTCGATGGGATGTTGGAGGCGGATTCCTCATCGTCTGTATCGCTGTCCGCGTCACGGTGGTTGAGTCGCAGTACATCTAGTTCCGTGTCGTCGTTACGGTCCGAATAGTATGTCCCGTTGCGGATGCTAGCCGATGTAATCATGGTAGGGCCATTTCGCGATGTGGGTGGGTTCATGGTCAACTTGTTGATCTCCACTCCCATAAAGGAAAATGGTGCCCAGCTAGTGACGGCCCATGGGATGCCACATACAGCCACCAGAAAAGTGGCAGTAGCCCGAGATCGCGCAAAGGGTGCAAAAACCATTGTTGCGGTAAACACAAAGTGTGAAAGTAACCATGTCATTTGCAGGTCTGGACGGATGGATGTGATTTTCTTGAGAAGTGCTGCTATCCCCGGGGGTGGTCGTGGTGTGAATCGCGATTTTTTGGAGTCCGGTGGTTGTACGCAAAAGGGAAGAACAACAGATCCGATAAATGTGATCGAGGAGAAGACGACCAGAGACAGACTGCCAACTCGACCAATCTCACCAAGAAAATCTTCCGATTGTGTCACTCCTTCTGGGGCCTCGTATCGGAAGTACGTCTCGCCAACCCAGGTGGTGCTGTAGAACAGAAATGGAAACCAGCCTAGAAAAAGTCAACTATATGAAAATATCCAGCCCAAGGTCTGCGACATACCGATCCAAGCCCAGAATTGAGCCCAACAGATGGCTTGAATGCGAGGGGGCAACTCCATTGTAGTTCTCATCAACTGAGTCATTACTTGGATTGCCCCAGCCTTATCATCGGCATCTCTGTCATCCAATTAGCACCAGTATACAACCTAGTTCTTCACATCACCCACCTTGCAGTGATCAAAACCCTCTCTTTAACCGAGTAGGACGTGACCAACACTGCTATGATCAAGGACAACGCAGCAATAACCGTCATTTGCTTGAATTGGGTATCACCAATAGTCGCACCGAATAGGCTGACAGTATCGATTGAGCCTATTACATATCCAATCAGCTGGCCAATGGCCGACATCCTGCCCGCTTCACAATGTCAGCTCTATCACCCATATCATGAATTCAAACAGACCTACCCCATGCTGATCCAGCTTGCTGCGAAGGAATCGGCAAAGTGTCGACAATCAAACTGCGACAACACGCTTGGACTGTGCGATTATTAGAGCAAATACAACAACAGCCTAAATCCAATACCTACCAACATTGATCGCAAAGTCAACCGCATAAATACTCAACACCGCAAGGGCGATGGTGACTCTTCCGGCCTATATTGCGGAGGTCCACTTGTCAGCAATCTTAACGAAACCACGCTATGGCCAGAACAAAAAAAAGTGCCAACCCCAGATCTTATTTTATTACCTTCTCCGCATCCTTGACAAACACGGCGACAATCTCCGACGTCCACCCTAATACCAGCAAACAACAGGCAACAACTAATGAGCCTCCGATCATAAACGGTCTGCGTCTACCCCATTTCGATCGTGACCGATCGGCAATCACACCGATGAGGGGTTGAATGACCAACCCGGACAAAGGACCAGCGATCCAGACAAGAGAAGTTCGAGACTTTGTAAGACCAAGTTGTAAAAGGTACGGGGTGCAATCTATCTCGGGTCGAGGGAGCGATTGATCAGTTGAGAGGGTTCTTCTAGAAACGGTGGGATGGGCTCGTCGGAGGGGTTCTCTTACAGGTCATCTCAATGCCCCATGTCAACCTATTCAAAGCGCAAGACAGTTAGTTATGGTCCATACTAGCCGGCGCATTTACTGCAAACCACAGAAAAAAAGAACAGAGGAGAAGTAGAATACGCACTGCAATCCAACCAAACTAAAAGTCAACAATGCCATCCGCGTCGACTCACTCCGTCCCTTGATGGAAGGGGTACCGGCCCATCTTGCGGACTGAGGCATTCTGATTCTTCCAGATGCCCGCACATGCACAATGCACTTGGGCTCGTTTCAACGTCTCTCTCTCTCCCCTCCTTTGTACCCGGAGGTCGGTTTTCTAGCTTCGGTGGGCCAATATATACTGTGTCGCAGTCGGGTAGTCCTCGTTCACTTGATTTTGTTGTTAAATATTTCGAAATCAATCGCGAGGGGGTTCGGAGTTCTCAATGAAAGTGTTGGGCAGGACAACTCCCAATGCGGCGCAATCGGTGGTGCTGTTTTCGACTGGGCCAGAACGGATTGTTTGTTGCGGGTTCCGCTTTGGATCGATGCCTGTGAGAGGGAAACCGGATGGAGTAGAAATACAAGAGAAGAGAAGAAAGAGAAAGAAAGAAAGAAAGGAAAAGAAAAAGAAGCTCGGCAAGGTCGTAATAAGAATAGTAATGGTAATAGTAATGGTAATAATAATAACACTAACCAAAGACCCTGCGGGCCCCCGGGCCGTCAAAAGGCGGGCTTATCGCAGGCCCTGCATACAAAGCGAGAGATTGCACCGCCGATCAATATTATTTATTCTTAGCAGAAAGTCCGGAGAATATCATGGCACTCGACAGGATTCAGCATATGATTATAGAATACACGATATAGAATAAGTATTCATTCTTGTCTACAAAATATCTCCAAGAGTTCTCTCAATTTGATCATGCCATCTTACTCCAAAGTCCAGACCCTAAAGGATCATCTTCCCGGTTGTCGTAAGGCATCCAGAAAAGGAGAAATTATTATGGAACCCTGCAGTCCCAGACCCTTACCCCAGGGGTAAAAAGATGGAGAACAAGATGGAGATGGTATCGATCATCGATGATGTGCATGTTGTGATACCTTAATAAGCGGCTGCATTCGTTGACTAGGTATACCACTCTATACTTAGAATGAATGACATCAAGTCCTCATGTCTCGAGATTAACTCCTCCTGGCCCGAGCGCAGATAATCAATCTGAGAACCCTATCCAGCAATATGAAGTATCATATGTCTGATAAAGTCGGCAATGAATCTACATTGTGGGGAAGATCGAAACTCTGTGACACGGGGCTGCAGAGTCCTTGTCGTATCATAGCATCAACTCTATCGAGTGTACATTGGACATATTGGTGTTCGTAGCAGTTGCATTCATTTCTAGAATTGGCTTGCAAATAGATGATATCATTGCCCGGCCGCCCTTCCACTAAAAAGAACTTCCCTTCATTTCTGTCGTATCGACCCTTGTTTTTCTGGCCATGCCGTGAAAAAGCAAAACAGAATCGAGTGTGCGCGCATTATTATTTTTGGTGTGTTTGTTTATTTTGATGTCCTCGTTCCTTACAACCGGTTGGGGGCAGAGGTCATCGGCCACTGGTAGCCAGCAGCGTCGCTGAACTTGTATCCGAACGAGGCAGTGAAGTCGTCAAGAACAGCGGGTCCACGGGATCCTATTCAGTTGTTAGTGAGGAGAAAAGGGTTTGCTGGCTTTATGACATACCGTAGGGGTATTCCATGGGGATGATCTCTTTGTTGTCGTCAAGGTAGTGAAGGAGAGGAGTGAAGATTCTCCAACTGGCGTCCAGTTCATCGTCACGGACAAAGTTGGAGTGGTCACCCTTCAGGGCATCCAGAATCAAAGATTCGTAAGCCTCGGGGATCTTGAGGTCGGAGAAGCGACGGCGGTAGGTAAGGTCAAGCTCGGTCACCACGGTCTGCATGGACAGACCAGGCAGCTTAGAGTTCATCTTAATGTACACCGACTCGTTGGGCTGGACACGGATAACCAGCTCGTTGCGGGGAATGTCCTTGAAGATACCGGAAGTCACATCACGGAATTGGATGCGGATCTCGGTCTTCTGCTCATTAAGGGCTGTAAAAAGTAAGCATCATGTAGTCATGAGATGAGAAAAGCCAGCATACCTTTTCCGGCCTTCATGATGAAGGGAACACCATCCCATCTCTCGTTCTTAATGTATGCGACCAGGGCGGTGAAGGTCGGGCAGCGCGAGTCCTTGGGGACAGTGTCGTCCTCCTTGTATGCGGGCTTGCTTCCATCCAGAGACTTGCCGTACTGGCCGATAATGACGTTCTTGGGCTCGATCGCATCCATCGCACGGAGCACACGAACCTTCTCGTCACGGATGTCTTCAGCGGAGAAAGAGATGGGGCGCTCCATGGCGAGCAGGGTCAGCACCTGCAGAAGGTCTGGAAGAAGTCAGCATAACCAAATCACACCCATCAATGCATTTGTCTTTAACTTACGGTTCTGCATGACATCACGGATGATGCCGAACTCGTCGAAGTAACCTCCACGGCCCTCGGTACCGAAAGGCTCCTTGAATGTGATCTACAGAAAGGCACTTATTAGTGGTTGTTTGGCTTGAAATGCTCGGGACATTGTCCATACCTGAACGTTGTCGATGTGGTGACGGTTCCAGGTGGCGTTGAAGAACTCGTTACCGAAGCGCATAATGAGGATGTTCTTGACCATCTCCTTACCCAGGTAGTGGTCAATACGGAAGATCTCATCTTCCTTCCAGTTGGGCTCGAGGGCTTTCTGAAGGTCACGGGAGCTCTCAAGATCCTTGCCGAAGGGCTTCTCGACCTATTGATAAAAAAGCACTGTAAGTGACTGCTCCGGTCACATCCAAATACACAAGGATCACTCACGATGATACGGGCGATGCCGTGCTGGGGGTAGCAGTTTCTCTTCAATTGCTCAGAGACAGTTATGAAGACACTGGGGGGCAATGCCATGTAGAAGACTCTGTTCTGTCCTTTCCGGCCCTGCTCGACCTCTTCGATGTGCTTGTTGAGGTTGATGAAGGAGTCATCCTGGTCGTATTGGCCGGAGACGTAAGTGCAATGGCTGCAGAAGCTGTCGAGCTGCTCCTCGATCTCCTTTGTGGGAATCTTGATGTAGGATCGCACACGCTTCAGGTACTCTTCGTGGTCCATCTTTGTTCGGGCATATCCGACGATCTTAATGTCCTTGGGAAGGAATTTGTTGCGGTACTGCATCGCATGTTAATTTTCGAATCATCACTGTTCATTTAGAATTAAACACGTACAAGGCCAAAGAGGGCAGGGAACTGTTGCAAATGTCAGTGTCAGATCAATTTCAACAAAGCGGGGTAGTGGGAGGAGTTACGAACAGTCTTCTTCTTTGCAAGATCTCCAGATGCACCGAGCACCACAATGACGGTGTCATCCTTCAGCTCGAGGGTTCTACGTTGGGTATTCATGTTAGAAGATGAAGCAAGCCAGTGATGTAATGAGTAGCGGAGTCGGTGGGGTGGGAAAGACTCTGCACTGGACAGAGAAAGAGAAAGAAAAGGGGGAAAGAAAAGGCAGTTGATAAGAATGTGCCAGTGCTTTTTTTGAGTTGTGAATATAACAGCAGCATTCAACATATAATTGATGAATTGCAATCTTGGATAGCTATCCAGGCGCCCGTAGACTCCGTGCTAGATGCGCTGGTGGTGAAGGTAGCGGGCGGGCTTCCGCCGCTGGCAGGGAGTGATGTCAGAGACACAGGGGAGGGGTTGGGAGGACTCACCCAGCATTCTGGCGTTCCTCGGTGCGAGCTATCGTGCTGGCCATGTTTGAAGGGGATGGGGTATGTGTATAGCCAAAGAAACAATTCAGGAGGAGAAAAATGAAACAGGGAGAGAGGGAGGGAGGAGGGAGAGGTTTGATGAAAAAGAGTCTCCAGCAGTTCCGGCGGAGCAAGTACTTTTTAACACAGAAATTGAGGGCTCCTCTTGAGCTGCGCTGCAAAGGTGTGGGCGAGGCACAATGGTGGGGCAGGACTGAGGCCGGCTTGGGTTCTTTCCACTACGTCGATGCTGCCGCGCTGCCCCGTGGCCAGTGGTTATTACTTATGACTTTCCTGATGACTGTTTTTATTATTCCTGTCTTTTTGCGCTCGATTCTTTTTATCATATTCTATTATCTGGCGCTATCGTGGTGACGTTTGCTTGTTGTTTGCAGGCTCTGTCGGATCTTATATCATAGCCTTCATCTCTATCAACGCCCGGTCTTTCGCTCCAATTGCATTTTATCCGGGACTGTTTCCAAAATTTATCCTGGATGCTCCACGAGGGGTCGCACATGGACAGCTGACGGTTGTTTAAACTGCCTTTTTTACAATCCTGACTTGCCGGCCCGCGACTCAATAGTCAATACGACATAGATGTCATGGCCCGCATATCTACCTAGGTATCAGTTCTCATCTATCTGTACATCATTTATATCCTGGTCGAAACAGGAAATCCTCTGAATTCTCCGCTATCCTTACTGTCTTACTCTTACTCCTTATCCTAGGTAGCGTAATCCTGTCAGAAAACCCGCGGAGCGTGGACCGGTACAGTTGTTACCAAGGGTGGAGCTTCCGCTATTGTTGAATAATATGCCCCTCGGAGTACATAGATCCATGATAAAAGATTGAGTTCCCCTTGATTTAAACTGCAACATATAGCGTGACCGTATTACAACATACACGGCACTTTCACTCTATACAGACAAGCGATTTCGGACTCCACTACGGTTGACGGAGGACTGGTCGTAGAGATTGCGCCAGAAGCCTGCAGGGAAGAAACCGCCGTCCGCCGTCTGATGGGTGTTGAGAAGCTCTCCCGGTGACCTAAATCGTGGAGATGGATCGGCGCATTTGTCATATCAGTACAGTATGATACGGATACTATTTTCCCGTGAAGGTCTGATTTTATCTTCGAACACTCCATCGAACGAAGTAATCCTTAGCGCTTAGCTCCAGGGCCTAGTTTAATGACTGCCCGGACTTAACAGCTCCAACAAACCATCTTTGCGCAAACGGCAGAAAAGCAAATGCTGGGAAGATCAACTTCCCATTGGCACACCACGTCAAAGATGTGCATGCAGATCCAAGCATATTTCGAGGGGAAATGCAATGCAGCCAGCCAGCAGGGAGAACTCATGTCGACTTGATTCAATTCAGTATTGCCGATTCTGGTGGTGGGGCGGTGCTTTCCAAATAGGTACTCCCGGTCTGTCTGCTTGTTCAATGTCACCGATACAGGCCATACATACCGTACCGTCGGAGTAGATCAACGGCGATAAGCAGAGGACCCCAACTATATCATCACATCATGGTCGATCTTCCAGCTCGCTGAAAATAACCAGAATTCAAGATGGGTTACGGCAAGAACACGAAAAGTATTGAATCTGGAAAAGAAAACGATGTCTATTCCCGACGGTGATCCCGACCAAATACCGAAGACTCTATCCAGATGGCACGGGGCCAGCTAGATGGAACCCCTTGTCGTCATGGAGGGATAACCGTGTTTTGTCAGCTTCTGACGCTCTAGACAGGCTCATCCAGTCATCCTGTCACAAAGGCAACTCGGAAACCGGCCTCGGACCACTGTAGGCCGGACGGCGAAAAAAAGCGGTGGTGGGGTTAAATCTGATACTGGAATGATGGCCGGATATCAGGAGGATCAGTTTCTCCGGCTGAATTGACGGAGGGTTGGTTTCTCCGGAGGAAAATGACGGAGACTTGGTTTATCCGGATAAAAGCCGTAAACGGACTAGCTTAATCTATCACGAGACTTCGCTAAGCCCTGGGATGGTCCGGCTCGCGTCCGGCTCGCTAAGGTCCCGTTTGGGGTTAGGGCGAGCCGCACCGAACACACCTCGCAAATTGAACATTGTGCGCTCGCCTCATATCTATCGAAGCGACGACAACCACGACAACCCGGACGACTTTGCGGGGAATTTTTGCCTTCCTTTGACTTGCCCGCTGTTGCTCAGAACAACCGTCAAAATGCCTTCGGAACACGGTCACAGACGTGAGTTGATACCTGGATGAATGCTGGAGGATTATGTGTGCGCCGGCCGTGAGGTTGAACTTGCGGTTTACGAGTGCGGTCGGGGATAGAGAGAGAGAATATATGCTAACATGATTTTTTGTCTACAGTCTACGTCAAGTAAGTTATTGCAAACCATCCATGAATTATTCGTCGCATCGCGCATATCATATACGGATATCACATATCAAAAACGGTGTTGTGGGACTGGGATATGGGCGATGGGAAAACCGAAATGGCGACGGCATTACGTTCAGAACAGACGATTAATACGAATTTCTTCACCAGGGGACGTCACCTGAGCTACCAGCGCAGCAAGCACCTCACCCACGAGAAGACCAGGTAGCTACCTCCAACCACAAAAAGGGCAAATCGAAAGGATGGAATTTGACAAATGTTATACAGTCTGATCAAGATCGAGGGTGTTGAGGACCCCAAGGCCGCAGAGTGAGTAATCGGTCACATGGATTGGAATATAAAGGAACAGGCAGCTAAGATGGATTCGCACAGCTTCTACTTGGGCAAGAAGGTTGCTTTCGTCTACCGGGCAAAGCGCGAGGTTCGGGGTTCCAACATTCGGGTGATCTGGGGCAAGGTCACCCGGACACACGGTATGTTATGGCTGGAGGAATTGAGAAAATGGAAATGGGAAACTAACATGACATCTCAGGTAACTCCGGTGTTGTCCGTGCTCAGTTCCGCAACAACCTCCCCCCCAAGACCCTCGGTGCTACCGTTCGCGTTATGCTCTACCCCTCCAACATCTAAGCGGCGTTTTGTATTTGTGGGATACTCCGGAATCTTCGCGCAAACAGTCGGGCAAAGGAGTCGACGGTACGAACCGATGTATGTTGAGGTGATGGAGTTGGCGGGTTGATAACATTCGTGGGAGAGGCAGGGCCGTCAAGCCCTACGAATAATAAAAAAAACAAAGGCTCTTTTTTACTTATTTCTTCTCTCTCTCTACCAGCATGGTTACTTTGTCCGCTTCTAGAAAACACCTAGAAGGGCCCTATCTTATGGACGGGGCTCTTTGGCGAGCACATTGTGTCTTGTCTGGCAGGGCATACCTAGCCTTTTTTTATCTCTCTCCCTCGAGTTTATTTGAATACTCCATACACACCAAATCCATACCATTCAACAAACAACGATTTGATCTTGCCCACACATGTTATGTGTGGTGGTTACGGAATTTCCTGTGATCGGAATGTTTTTCTTTTTTTTTCTTCCTTATAACGAGCTCTTTTAGACGAATTCAAGGACAGTGGGATTATCCTGCAATCAGCCGTATCTTCTATTATTCAGTGTCATCTCGATTTCTGTGTGGGTATTCAATATGTCTAGTCCGTGGTTCAGCTTGAACATTTGATCTCCCATCACATGCTCCATCAATGCCCCATCCCAATGCCATTGACCAATAGCTGGTCTATCTGGAGTATGACGTCTATCCAGTAGGTAGCCGTAGCCCACCTGATGCCATACACTGCCCGATATAGCACCCAAGACAAACCCTACAAGACATGGGCTACTGGGCATCCTCATGCATTGCCATATATTGCAATTCTCGCCCGCACTATACCGCTCAACATCATGAGTAGGAAGTACTATCATTACTCTTATCTTAAAGAGGTTAGGGCTACTATACCTACCATCCGGAAGCTGCAGAACCATATGACCAAGTCTAATGAATGCCGTATCCGCGAATAGTCAAGTAGAGTATAATACTGAACATGAACATTAATGGCATTGTATATTACAGACATAAAGTTAAGCTTTCGGTTTAGTATGTAAGTGGGCACCCATTCAGGTACGTAAAGTTTGCTGTGGTTTGTAGAAATGAGAAAATAACATATATTGCTGTGTTCAATTTGTTATAATAGAGAGAAGCCGGGGATATCAATGCTTGTTATCAAGGACAGGTATTTAAAAGTAAGTCATGTTGAATGCATCAATCTTATAGGTCTCTGTCACAACAAAGTATGCCTGTTTATATAGATTATCATACGGAATCAACTCAACTTCAATGTTACATATATTCCAATGGTGCTCTTATATTGACTGTTGAAGATAATATTACTATATACATATAGACTGTAGTGTAGTATGATCCCTTGATGACTGTCACGAGCCATCTTGTCTCAGTAGGGTAGTCTATCCTGATAATTCGATTAAATTCCATGCAAGGGCAGTCAGCATATACATGGACGCCTGGTAGGAATTAAGATATGATATATGATTCTGAAGTGATTACTTACATATCCATGTCACATGCATTGCAGAATGATGTTTATTATCTAGAGAGTATACCCGACGGAGTGGTATACTCATTAACTAGTGATTTACATTACGCTACTATGTAATACTATTAATTAAATCTTATTAGAGCAATACAGATATAATGTCAAGTTCATCTGTGGAGAGATCCGACTCCTTACATCCACTGTGAGAAATTAAGGTAGATGCGCCACGCCCCAGGATGACCCACTTGATCATGGAAGATTCCATGATCAGCATATCAGAACACTTGACTTGAGCATAAACATAAACATATAGAGAATAATGAACACTGTCTGTATAATAATAATCAAATAAGACACACTAACTGGACTAGTAGAATGTCTCAATCGGATAAGACTTTTGATGGCAAATGGTGCCATCAGTGGAAATACCCTTTAGCGTCAACGTGCTGGGCGAATGAATCGCAGCCAATGGGAAAGCAGCGGATCAGAAAATCAAAAACATACATTTGCAGCTAAAAAATCCAATTTGTAAAAATAGCAGCAGATGTCTGCACGTTGCAAGGTTTTTTTCTAGTGACACAGTACGAAGAAGTAATTTTGTGAGAAATTAATATTAGAATAATTATACAGGGTACTATGTGACAATAATAATAGGAGCTGAATGAATACGAATCCTCTTGAAGATCAGAGCAGATCACAGCAGATCCTACTCGATCGAAGCAGAACACGTCGAACGCGGCAGAGCAGAAGAAAGCATTGGATGCAGTTCGGTTGGCGATGGTGACACTGGCGATCCTGATTGACCACTCACAGCCCGGCGTTGTGTGGCTGGCCAGACTCTCGTCGCCTTTTTTTCTTTATCTTCATTTTTATTCCGTGTACTCTCAGTACTGTCTACCTACTGTAGGTACAGGCAGTACAGTCAGTAGACTGTCCAGTAGAATGGTTCTATTGATCTAGGTCTATCCAATGATATCTGTATATCTGTAATCCACTCTCTCTATCATAGTCGAATCGAATATCATAGAATGTATCGAATCGCTGCCTGCCTCTCAACCGTGTCTGGCCCCTCCATCATTGCGTGGCACGTCGTCAACCCCAAAGATTTTGTTGCCCGCCAGGCCACATCAAAAGCCCTCGTCCTCCCCTCTTCTTCTTCTTCTCTTCTTTTCTCTCCATATTTGTGCCTTTTTTTCCCTTTCTTCCTTCGTTTGATATCCTATTTCTTAGAGGCTCAGTCTATCGCTATCTCAATCGCTGTCGATCACCTGTCACTCCTGCATTCCACCCCATCTCCAGTTTCACCCTAGATCACTGAATCACTCTGTGCAGAATTCGATGCAGAAAGGTTTCATTGCCGCTTGATTCCACCACTGTCTCACTTGTACATCCTGTACTTTGAGACTTACATCCAATCTCTCCACATTTCGCTCGCTTTGCGGTGACGGCTCCAGTTTTTTTCTCGGCCTACTATCAGTCGGCGTTTGTAGGACGGTCGAAAGAGCAGCCAGCACTGCTCAATATACACGGTCGATCTCATCACGATAGACAATCAAACAAATAAACCATCCAGACCGTGGCAGACCGTGTCACAGTGTCACTCGTGGGCTATTATATCGATAAGATCAAAAGGTCGTTGGCGATTCCCACATTCCTCCCTGAGGTTCCACTCCCCGAATCGCGGACAGCCGCTCCACAACGGCCGCCATAGTTTCAAGGCAGATCGCAGCAATTTGGGCAATCAAACTAGGTATCAAGGCGCAGCAGCAGGCACCACTAGGTCTACGCTCGGGGGTTTTATAAGAAATGGCGTCCCCCCAACCGGGCGCGTCGCCCAGACGCAGTCGGGGCTTCAGTTTCAGTGGTCGGTCTGAACGTTCTCACCGGTCCAGTGGTTCTGGGAATCTTTCAAATAAAGATAAAGTCCATCTCACGGAATCGCACGAGGATAAAGTCCGCCGCAACTTGCATACCAAAGCTGATCCAACGGTTGCTATGAGCGAAGCACAACCCAGTATGTTGCCTCGTGCTTTTTTTTTCTTTTTTTTTTTTTTAATCTCCGAGAAAAAACTTTTTCTCTCATGCCTTTCCCCCTTTTTTTTTCTGTTTGCTCTACAAAGTTTATTCTTAAGGAGAATACAGAGTGCAGAGCTTCATTGTGTTAACTGTCCGACCCTTCTGCAAGAATGTTATCTGACAAGTCTCATAAAGTGGCGGTCGCACTCGAAAAATCCAATTTGGGTTCCTTACGGGCCATACAACACAAGGATCAATATGGAAACCCAATAGGTGAGTTCATCTTTTATCGCGTTTATACGGAACCAGCTATTGACTCCTAATAGTCGAGCCCGATATTTCGAACCCAACTCGTCCTCGATTTGAACGGCCGCTTGACACTATTCGATCGTTCGAGGCTGCCATCTATGGACCTATTACTTCCAGACCGACTTCCTACGTGAAGACAGGTGTGTTTTTCGTGCGACAGTTATCAATACAGCGACTAATGAATTTAGACAATGGATCAACACCTGGTGAATACAGTAAACGGGGCAGCTACTTTGGAGGTAAGTATACAAGCAAAACTATACGTATTTACGGCTGCTAATCACATGTCATCAATCAGCTCCCAATGGAAACGGATACTCCAGAGGCTATGAAAATGCATATGGACGTCCAAACCCATCGCGACCGAACAGCTACATTGACAACCAAATGGCTGCCCAAGCAGATGCATATTATCCCTACAACAACAACGGTTACAGCAATGGTTACGGCAACGGTGGTCGACCTCGAAGGCGCCACAGCCCGCGCTCGAATTTGAATCCAGAACAAGCGGTGTACAACCACCCTGCTCAGAATGGATATCATCACGGTCCGCAAAGATCGCATGATACCACAGCCGCAGCATCTGGGAGCAGCACCGAACCATGGAACAACTCCACCAACCCCAGCTCGGTAAACAGCTCGCTCGACCAACTCCAACAGCAACAACAACAGCAGCAACAGCAACGCCAACAACAACAAAAGATCGCAGAGAGCTATGGCTTCTCAGGATTCGGCCCGGAGCCGAATCTCGCCAATAACGCCGCCCCACCAGCTCCCCGACATACCTTCGGGCAAGCTCCTCCATCTACAGACCCCAACGCCGGCGGTCCTGTTGGAGGAGTACCACCCACAGCTACACCTGCAGCACCTGCCCTCGGCAACCGTCGCAGTCTTCGCAAGTCAACCAATCTATCTGAAACCGGCGACAAGCGAAAGAGCTGGTTCAAGAGGAAATTCACCAAGAGCTAGACTCGCCTTTTCTCTATCTATCTCCTTTTTCTTATTTCATTTCTCTTGTTCATGTTTTTTGTCCTCCGCGTTCGGATGTAATAACCAATGGCGTTTTGATCTCAGTACAGGTCGGGGAAATTGTGTGGGATTTGCTTTCGATTTTTCATTTATTCGATCTTTCATTGTTCCAATTCGATTCGACTCTTGTTTTATCTTTATGCGATTGACGAGGCTACGATACATTTTATATGCGCTGGAAGGGTGGTTTCTTCTTTATTCTACTGTGGATTATTTACTACTCATACTGTGTATCGGGTGGATTTACAGATACCTATCAATGGACATTTTCGGTCTGCACTTGTATTTATCATAGGTTGTGGAATAAGGATAACATTAATTCATCTAAGCAAATGGGAATCATACACCACTAGGATTAGGTATAACCAGACACAACCTGAATTTCAATCTTCATCTCCATCTACTTCCGACCAAACAGCTTAGCCTTCAATCGATCCGCCAGCCCCTCATACGTCGATCGATGCTTTTCCTTCTTCTGCTCTTTCTCCTTCTTATGCGCTTCGTCGAGATGGACGTTTCCATGGCCTCCGCGCTGTATCAATTAGCATACCTCCTAAACAGCTCATCCATACTCCTAGGAGATACATACCCCAATATGATAATTCTCATCGCTGGAACTGCGAATCGCCAATTCAGGGACGATTTCCGCATCGTGGGGAACGGCGGAGGTTGGACGAACGTGAGGTGATCCGATATTACCTGCTCCTCCGCGCTTTATTATCATTAGTATTTGTATAGATAGAAAGATGGCGATAGAGTATAGAATGTTAGTTGGATGACTTACACCAGCAGAATATGCGCCATCGCCCTGATCGCCCACGACACCTTCACGGACGATTCCGGCGTCGACGTATCTGATTCATTAGTATCAGTATCCAGATTGAGGATTTAGATTAGGATGCGATAGAGATGGGGAGATAAGTACGGGGTAGAGTCTGCGCCGATATTCCCCTGACCTGTTGTGTTGTTGTTAGAGTGAGCGATTTATTGATATAGGGTAATTGGGGTGGATGTTTACCTCCTCGACCATGCGAGACTACCGGTTCATGTTCGACCATTTTGATATTGACGTTGATAATAAGCTGGGATTACCGATGATAGTAGTTGATGAAAAGGTATGTAGTAAAGCAAAGTAAGGCAGTGCAACCAGGAACAAGAGCGAACACGCGGGACGGATCTAGGATATATTTATACTTCACGCTCTCATGCCGGCAAAACCTCCGACTCGAAATACGAAAAAAGCAAAAAAAAAAACCCCTGGAGAAGCGATCGGCAGTGGCTACTGTATTGATAATTGATAAAAACTGATTATCGCGAAAACAAAGAAAGAGAAAAGGACAAAAGAGAGTACCAGACAAGGGAAAGGGCTGATGATGACGTCGATATCGCCATGGACTGATAAGATAGGGAATTGGCGGTTGATTGGTCCGAGGCATGACTAACCTTTTTGCTGATAGCAGTCTTGGCTTGATGAGGCAATAGAAGAAGAGAAGAGATTATATTAATTAAAGAAAGACTATGGTATGGTTGCAATTTCCCGTGTCCAGCACATCAGATAACAGACAAGATCGGCTATTTCTTCTTCTCCTCGATTGGTCCTCCGGTGGTTGGTAGTCCCATGAAGATCTTGAATGAATCGTAGCTGCAACCAGGTCAGTAGAGCAAAGACAGGAAATGGTGTATACATACATCATCCACTGGAGACCAGTCTGCGACACATTAGCATCCATCATCATGACAGTATGGCTGACTTACTAGAGTCCCAATCATCACAATCCTCACTGGAAGTCCATTCCACAGCCCCCGGAAACCAATATCTTTATAAATCCGACTCATCGCAGCTCCAAATGCCTCGCCAGACTTTCGGTTAGCATTCAATTTACTCACCATCACATCTGCAGGGTGAGACACGATGGCACACAGGATACCTGCCAGATAGCCACCGGTAAAGGCCACCCCCGTCTGCGCGCCTTTGTTATAGTCGGACTTCTCCCCGGGAAGAGATCGATAGATGAGGTCCACGATCGTCTCGAATGAGGCGAACTTCATCATTGTGTACGGAATTTGTCGGCCCCAGAGAGGGTACAGACCCTTGTAAAGACTACTTCCAGTCAGTGCAGCTCTACCGTCACCAGTCATTCAAGCTCACCCTGGCACTCCCTCTTTCGAAACGACATCGGAAATCCCACGAAAGGTTGTCTTGATATCCGGTGGAATTGTCGTCTGCATGCGCACCTTGACAGCCTCAAACGGACACAGCGCTACGTCGGCGATGAATTCCGCTGATGCACTGGCAGTTAGGTACAGCGATGTCTTCCACCGGTTCGCATTTTGCGTTCCGACAAGATCGCTGTAGAATTTTTTGAAGAACTCATAGCCACCGTACTTGTATGCGCCTTGGGCCTTGTAGTTTCAGTTAGCACCATTAAGCTCCGTGTCAGCATTCAGCCAGCTTACGCTGTATCCAAAGAAAGTTGGACCCCAGCCGGTGATTACGCCTTTCAAACCCTCTGCGTGACGGATTTTATAAAACGCCTCCATGTTACTTTTGTATAGCTTCGGGTCGACTTGACGTCGGCATTTGATTAAATCTAGCGGCGTCACTGCTGTGTGTGTCAGGCCCTATCAAAGTAAGCATGCATATTGTATAGCAGTGCTCAAATAAATGCAGGATACTTACGCAAGCCAACAGCCCACCGAAAGTGCATGCTGCGTAGTACTTTGCACTCCATGGTTCGATGTGTCCTGTCTTTGACTGAGCCTTTTGACTGGCAACTTCAAACTCCCTCGAGGCTTCTTTGGCAAAAGCATCGGCCCTTTTCTTTGAGTTTTCTATCACACTCCAGGCCGGGAATGGATTTTGCTTGGGAGATCTTGGGGTATCCGAAGACTGAGGTCCTAGAGGACGCTGAGGCGCAAAGGTATTGATTATGAGACCGCCGGAAGGTAACATGATAGAAATCTATTTGATACCATTAAGTTGGTTCAAATCCCGAATCAAATGGAGCTTCAGCACTGACAGCTTATCTCAAAAGTCTCCACTAAAGCTGTTAGGCAAATGGGGCGGTTAGTAGATATTGCGGAGCAGAGATAGAACGCTCTGTTAGCTGTCAAAACACCAAAAACAATCAGATTGTCTGATACACAGCAGGGCAAGTGGAGTCATTCATAATCGAAGACAGGAAAAAACACTGGATGCAGAGGGAGAGTGCCAGTAGTGACGTCGTAATCGTGAACGGGGCGTGACACCATTTCGCCTCGACAAGCGCCGATCCCGATCCGCCGGTGGGCCGCGATCGAGAATTCAAACCTTCCAGTCGACGTCTGGTGCCAGTCTTCGGAGCTTTCATTAAACCTATTGTTACCACGCGAGTCCATCGTCTGGATTGTTGTTTTCCTCGCTTTTATCTTGTGTTTTGTCACCGTTTGATTGTGGTGTTTAGGTTCAGAATTATCGACGCTGATCTTTCACCAACTCCACCGTGCCCCTCATTGCGACATCTCAACCTCCTCAACCTCAACCACATCAATCGCAATGGCTTCCTACCTAACTGCCAGCGAGGCATTCACCCAAGAGAAAATGGCACCTGGTGCTTCAAACACTGCCCCCCAGGGAAACTGGGCGGACAAGTACCGTGGGGTGAGTTATTCCGTGGCTGTCGGACGAACGATGAACGGTGATTCATCTAAGCTTCTGGCCCCAAGAACCTCTACAACAAGCAATATATACTGACTTTATAGGCCACCGTCGAAGACCTCGACCCCCCAGCCGCTCTCTCCGTCTCTCCCCACGATAAGATCTCCGCCGCCATGCTCGCCGCCTACGAACGAGACTATACCCACCTGACCGTCATTTCATCGGCAAGCCGATCTCTCATCGGATACCTCAGCATCCCCCGACTCAAGGAGCTTCTGAAGGAGGGCAGCATGAAAGAGTCCGACTCAGTCGACGCCGCTATGCAGCGCTTCAACCGGAAACGAGGCACATACCGCGTCATCACAATGGAGACACCGCTGGAGGAGTTGGAGCAATTTTTCGCCGATAAGCAGCAATTTGCTGTCGTTACGGATGCCTCGCGGAAGTTTGTGCTGGGAGTTGCGACCAAGGCTGATTTGGAGGAGTTTGTCAAGAGAAGACCTGCATAAATATTTGATTGAGTGATTGACAAATACCGACGTTTTCTTTCTTTTCTTTTCGTGTTCAAGTGGCATTTCCAGGCGCGGCTATTCAACATGGATGGTTATATGATTTTGATGCATTGGACTTTTGGGTGGAGATATCATCGTGGTGGATGAAATTCAACTGGATATGCAATTGGAATGGTGGCATAAGTTCATAAACTCTTAATTGATACCATGCTGCAGGATCTGATCATATTCAATCCCAATATTTCTGCAATTTGTTCTCAAGCAGCCGCTCCTATAAACGCCATCCATGGGAACGAGTACAATACATTGACACATCGAATACCAATACATAGGTCAGATCACTGGCCTTTCTTTTCGTTTTCTGCTTCTCTCTCTCCTTTGTCCTCCTGGTATGCAACATAGATATAGGCAAATAGAACGACATTAGCTGTCACAGCAGCGGTGATACCAGCATAGGTCGCACTCCCTGTTCATATATTAAAACTAGAATTGATGGGACTGAATCAGGGACAAACCCACCACGGAAGATAGACTCGACGGTCAAGAAGTACATGCCGATAGGGGCAATGACCATGGCAGCTGTAAAGGCGAGCAGTTTGAAGATGACGTCTCTGCATGATTATTAGACAATGGTCAGCCATGTTTACTATAACTTCGATCGTCCACAACACATGATCCATCGGCCTCAAGATAACACATCACAACAGAATACCATAGTACATACGAAGGAACAGCCGGAGTCACATCCGAACTGGTATTTTTCTGTGTCGAAGGAGACGCGACAACCTCCGCGTAGGATTTGCCTTGAGGGCGACGACTGGTCATTCTGGTGGTTGTTTTGACTGTAGGTGCTGAGGACTTGAATGGATAGCCCAAGAGATATCAAGACAATATATATCTTGATGAGAATATGAAGAAGATAAGCAAACCAACAGCTCTTCTGATGGGATCTTGGTTCCTGGTATTGGTTCTCTCTTGATGTCTTCTTGACAATCGATGAAATCACCCGAATGGGAGGAGTTGCGCTCTGGCCGCTGATTGGCCGGTCTGTCCACTGCTTAAATGCACCTTAAAACGACTCGCAAGTCACAACATTGCAAATATATAAGAGGCATAAACTGTATATATACCTATTGTTGAATAGATAAAAATGCTCTACATCGTCTGTTTTTATAAGGTATATCCCCTTCTCCAATTGCCCTGTTGGTGTTAATTGAAGCGCCAATTCACGTGACCCGGAGCGCGTTCGCGTTTCCGACGAGGAAAAAAAGACGAAAAAGAAAGCAGAAAGAAAGAAGCAGAAAGCGAGCAGTTTGGCAGTGCTTTTGGAGGGCAGTTCAGCTCGGTTCATCCACGGAGTATCTTGGTTGATTCTTGTTTTCTTTTTTTTATATCTTCTTGCAAATTATTCGGTCCTCTTGGTATATTAATCTTGTTCTCTTTTTGTTTCTTTGTCAGGGCAAGGGCTATGATCGATCCTATCATTGAATACTACTACTGATCATTCACCCAACCTTCGTTGATTCATCGTGAACTATCGCCATTATTTCGTCTAGGTCGATTATGGACGATACAGTCCCTGATACTCCTGTCAGCAACAAAAAGGTCGTGCATAGCACCCCTCCAGCCGCTGCCCACGACGACGCAGAATATGAGACCGTTGCCACCCTTCCACTCCCACACCCGCAGCTTGCAACACAACCAGTAACACAGCCCACCCAGCATCTTACGCAACCAACACAGATCATCGAGGCTCCTCAGTCCGCCTCCCGCAATTCTTTCGTTCAAGTCGCCGCTTCCTCCCCTCCTGGTCCCGCTTCCTCTCCCTCTCGTCCTACCGCACGAGCCGGTGTTCTGTCCAGTGTTATGGCACCGAGTGGAACACAATTTCGCCCCCCTGTCCCCGCTGGCCCTGCAAAGCGTGCGCCAGTAATTGATCTGGGCGACGACGGCCCGGCCTATGGTGGTGGATCCTCTGATGACGATATGCCAACCACCGGAACAACCGATATCAAGCCGTCCATGTTCACCAAGAACTCGCGCAGCCCGGACAAGGTCAACGAGTCGCCCGTGGGCGCAAGTAATGGGCCAATGGATCGGTTCAAGGAGATTACTAGCTCGGCCGTGTATAACCCCCAAAACCCGGGGAAGCGCTCTGCGGCGCAAATGGATCCCACGCCCAAGGGTATCCCGGTTAAGAAAGTCCGCCAGGATGGACCATCTCGCGCTCAACCTGTTGCTATGAATATAACTATGCTGGATGAAATTGATGATTACCAAACTAGAGTCAAGGTGGAGAGGATGTTGAAGGTCGTGCCGCAAAAGTCTATCCAGGCTTGCATGGAGGCTCTCCTACTGAAACATGGAAATTATGATAATGCATTGGATCACTTGGCCAACGATGAAGAAGAACGAGATGGGTTGTTCGAATCGGAAGACGAATTGACCACGAATCAAAAGGCCTCGCCCACCGCACCCGCGAAGCAGCAAATCAAAGCCCGTGGGACAATTCAGGACAAGTGGACATCTATGCGCCTGAACAACTTTTCCAGCCAAAAAGCAGAAGCACCGCAGGAAGAGGAGAAGCCACGCAGACGATTGATGAGGGGCCCCAAAAACCGTGCATCCTCTCCTAGCAGTCCAATCCGTTCTGAGACTACTCCGCCCAAGAAGAAACTCGGTCGTCTGGTCCAGGGACGAAAGGAGGCATCTCCCGCTCGATCTGAGTCTCCAGAGGCACCTCTGGTTATCTCCGATGACTCTGACTCTGGTGTTGAGGAAGTCGCCGAGGGAGGTGAATTAGAACTGAAGGTTCTAAAATTTTTCAACGCCTGCAGTCCTCTAGAACTTTCAGATATTGCTGCTATCACCGAGGATGTCGCCAATACATTAATTTCGCATCGGCCATTTAGTTCGCTGGATGCTGTACGCGTTGTCCCAGCCCCCGAACAAGCCGCAAAACCCAAGGGTGCCAGAGGGCGAAAAACGCCAAAGCCAATTGGTGACAAGATTGTGGACAAATGTCTTGATATGTGGGTAGGATACGAAGCGGTGGACTCTCTTGTTACAGAATGTGAGGCGCTTGGGAAGCCAGTTGCAAACGAAATGAAAAAATGGGGCGTGGATATGTTTGGAAAGCGTGATGGGGAGCTGGAACTGGTGTCTATTGACCCCGCAAAATCGCACGACTCCGGCATTGGAACGCCTGCTAGTCAGCGCTCCGAGGAAGACAGTGATGGACCAGCAGGCTCTGGCTCGCGCAAGAGCAAGAGTAAAGGGAAGTTCATCTCCCAGCCTGGAATCATGGCTGAGGATTTGACGATGAAAGATTACCAAATTGTCGGGATCAATTGGTTGGCTTTGCTGTTCAGAAAGAACCTAAGCTGCATATTGGCTGATGATATGGGTCTTGGAAAAACCTGTCAAGTTATTGCATTCCTAGCTCATTTGTACGAGGAAGGGATCAAGGGACCTCATCTTATTGTGGTGCCTTCTTCCACCATTGAGAACTGGCTTCGGGAGTTTCAAAAGTTCTGTCCCACGCTCTCTGTCATGCCTTATTACGCTGGCCAGGCCGGAAGAGCTGAGATTCGGGAAACGATCGAGGATAACCGAGATGATATCAACGTTGTTATTACTACCTACACCATCGCTAAGGGCAAGGTTGACTCACATTTCCTGAAGAGTATGGACTTTTGCGCCTGTGTTTACGACGAAGGGCACATGCTCAAGAGCAGTACATCGGTGCTCTATGAGAAATTGATCCGCATTCCAGCTCGGTTCAGGCTTCTTTTGACAGGAACACCGCTTCAAAATAACCTGCAAGAATTGGCTTCGCTGCTGGGCTTCATTCTTCCTAAGGTTTTCCAGGAGCGCAAAGACGATCTCCAGCACGTCTTTTCAAACAAGGCAAAGACCGGCGACGAGTCCCATTCCGCCCTTCTTTCCGCACAGCGCATTGAACGGGCTAAGTCCATGTTGAAGCCCTTTATCTTACGGCGAAAGAAACACCAGGTCATTGATCTGCCTGCCAAGGTTTCCCGCGTAGAGTGGTGTGAATTGAACACTTCTCAAAAGGAGATTTACGACCACGAGAAAGAGGAGGTCCGTCGACTTCTGGCTGACCGAGCAGCTGGAAAGAAGACGGGTAACAAGTCCGCCAATATCTTGATGAAGCTCCGCCAGGCAGCTATTCACCCTCTCTTATACCGGAAGCATTATGATGATGCTGTTTTGAGCCGCATGGCCAAGGCTTGCTTGAAAGAAGAGCAATGGTCTTTGTCGAACCCCAATATCATCTTTGAGGAACTGCAAGCCTATAATGATTTCGAGTGCCATACCATGTGCACAACACACCCTAACTCTCTTGGAAAGTTTGCTCTGAAGAAGGCCGAGTGGATGGATTCAGGAAAAGTGGACAAACTCTGCGAATTGCTCAAGCGGTTCAAGGAAAATGGTGATCGTGCTCTAGTATTCTCCCAGTTTACCATGGTGATGGATATCCTCGAACATGTGCTGGAGAACCAGCATGTAGGCTTCGTTAGACTTGATG
Organism: Aspergillus wentii DTO 134E9; assembly: GCF_001890725.1. NCBI lineage: Eukaryota > Fungi > Ascomycota > Eurotiomycetes > Eurotiales > Aspergillaceae > Aspergillus > Aspergillus wentii. The sequence goes on from NW_024467836.1 coordinate 819,254, forward strand.
GCCGTACAAACGTTGAGGATCGCCAGTCTATCCTTGATGCCTTCCACGAAAGAACCGACATCCCGGTCTTCTTGCTTTCGACCAAAGCCGGTGGTGCTGGTATCAACTTGGCCTGTGCCAACAAAGTTATTATTTTCGACTCCAGCTTCAACCCTCAGGAGGATGTCCAGGCGGAGAACCGAGCCCACCGTGTGGGTCAAACCCGAGAAGTTGAAGTCGTCCGCCTGGTGACTAAAGACACCATTGAAGAGCAAATCTACGCCCTCGGTCAAACCAAGCTGGCTCTCGACCAGGCAGTTGTGGGCGAAGATGCTGCCGAGTCGAAGAAGAGCGAAGAAGCCGGAATGAAGGTGGTGGAAGACATGGTCCTCGCGGACATCGAACAAGACAAAGAAAACGCAAAAGCATAACCTTTCCTATCTCTTAGACATGAGATATGATCTATTATTTCATTTTCTTTTCCCCCTTGCTTTTGTTTACTTTCAACTCATCTACATAGCCTCCCTCTCTCTTACTAGCGATTTTGCTCGTTTGCATACTAAGAGATACATGGATACATCTGATACACTTTGAATGCGCACGGTTGCGTGTTATTCATGTTGGACCTGCCATTTGTATTTGCAACATTCTCAAAACCTGTTTCTTATGCTGTATGGGTTTTGAAGAGGGGAAAAAACCCAACTTCCCCTATCTATCAATCAGCCTTCCAGGCTTCATCTAATGGCGTTTTATAATGTGTTTCATTATCAGACCAGAGGAGTATCAGGTTTGTTTAGACTAAACTGGGTTTTTTGTTTTCCAGGATTTATTTCATGATTAAAAAGAAATATAATCTTTTTCTTGGTTTCGATGGTATCTGCTAGTACTTCTATAGTTGGGGTATCGTTTGATGAGATATTCAAACGTCTATTCTCTTGAGTTGAATAAGATGGTAAGTGTAGTCAAGGGTAAGGTTAAATAGCCTGTTAACTATTTCTCTATATTAAACGAATAAGATTTTTCTCTTAAAGCCGTCTTTTCTTGGGAATCTATAAACAGAACCGGATATAGCAAATCAAATATTTTCAACACCATAATATGCGAACCAAAACAAATAACCAGGCTATGCAGAACAGCAAAATACGAGGGGAGATAGGGGGAAAAGGCCGATCTTATATATCGACAGGAAAAGGAAGAAACATGGGGAAAGACAGAATTAAGGTATCACGGAAGAGAAAGGAAGCAAGGCGTTTAAGCAGCAAGTTCCTGCTTTTGAGCCTGTGGAGCTGGCACAGACACATCAACTCCGTTTTCTTCGGGGGTTGGCTTCTGAGTAGGCGTTGGGATGGAGTTGGTGCGGATTGGGCCTGCTCCGCTGACGGAGGGAGAGGTTTGCTTGGTGCGTGAAGCGCCGCTGGCAGCTCGGGCAGACTCATTGTTTTCAATGGCGTTTTGGACAGCCTTGCTGCGCTTGTCGCCACCCTCTTCCTTCTGGAAAACGGATTTGTCGCTGAGGTTGAGGATTTCATCGGCCTTGAGCGCAGCGGGCAAAAGGTCATCGTATTGCAGGTAGCGGCAGTAGTCGTAATAGTTCTTCGCCATCTTGGCCTTACTGGCTTCCCTATTCTTGCCCGGGATCATGATGTTGAGGAGGTACTTGCTGTTGCCGAATCGATTTTCGGCTTCAATACATGACTGGAGGTAGGCGTGGCACACCTCAGTAAAAGGAAGCAAACCACCCTCTGCTCCACTTCGGAAGCACGAAGGGTTCTGTTCTGCGGCTGTTGCAATCATAGCACCATCCGCACCGTATTCTTCCATCAGAGCAAGTGCTTGGTCGCGAGAAGTAACGTCACCATTCATGACGCAAGCAACGCCGGCGTTCCGGCAAATAGTGGCTACCATCCGTAGTTGGTCGCGAATGGCACGCTCACGAGGGCGCATAGGAGTTGTACGGCAGTGGACTGTCAAGCCAGTGATTCCCGTGGCGACGAGCCTAGTGACCAAACTCTCTGTCTTCTCGGGTGTATCGAGGATGCGAATCTTGACAGAGATACCGATTTCATAGGGCTTGCCGACATCACGAACAAGGGCCTCGAGGATAGAGACCAGCCTGTCGGGGTCACGCAGGAGAGCAGCACCCATTCCACCACTTGTACTGAACGGTTTAGGACATCCCGAGTTCACATCAATGCCTGCCACATCACCCGCAACCATCTTGGATGCTTCGACGGCATATTCAGGGGTGGCGGTGCCGATTTGGAAGATCAACTTGCCCTTTTCGCGAACAGGGTCGATGCGGTAGAGGATCGATTCTTGGGCTGGCTTGTCGGGGCGGCCACCGTTGGAGGGGGTTCTCGTGAATTCGATAGTCCCATTGCGGGGGTTCACTCGGCGGGAGGCGCCTATAAGAGATCGGTCGACTGTTTCGGGGCCCCAGACAAGGTCTGCACCATACTTGAGAGCGAGAAGACGCGATGGCAGCTCGCCCGATCGAACCATCGGCGCGAGAACGACCTTGCCACGGTAGTCGACCCCGTTGGCGGGGATAGGAACGCGGGGGGTAGAAGTGAGCGAAGTCATTGCGGAGCGGAGGAACCTGATCATAGCATTATCAGGTTAGAGGAATGGACTCAAATGGTATGAGTGGGATAGTCCGTCCTAGACTGGGTTTGATGGCGATGATGAAGCCTCGTCTGGTTCTTTGTGTCGAAAAAGAAAGCAGAAGATCGATGGAAGCCGAAAAGTCAGTGTCACGTGGCGATACCGATAATGTGATTAGTAAGGATCCTGCGAAATGCAAGATCAAGATATTGATGCATAATAAGAAAGAATGATTTGAGTATTCTTGTTTCTGCTACATAGCTCAGAGATTACTGTATATTTATCGACATATATATTAAGTAGAGGCTGTAATGGTAGTTGAATAGATTGAATCCATCCGATATCGGTTCCGACAGCATTTCGTGCCTGTGAGGAAAATACATAAAAGATCCTAATTATCAGAGATCAATGAATTCTAATTGAAATAAGCTTAAAACAATAACATTAACCATTCTAATAATCCTCGTTTAGTCTTTTGAGGTGTTACTAATGCTACATCTACATGGGTATGCATCAGTATGGTATTCTGAGAGAATATCCAACAGAACCGTGAAACCAACATCCACAATCAAGGCCAAACACCAATTGTCGAATGGCATCTTCATGTGGAGCTGAATATCCTTGACCGACGACAATCTTTGAAGAAAATGAGAGGCAAGTTCCCTGGTTGTGGAGAGGGATCATCCAACGTTGGCGCAAATGAGGCAAATCGAGGCAGAATTGAAGCCAAATGGCGATATCGTCAGTAGAATTCCCACGAATCCACAGAATCAAGAGACAATAGAATCAGAAGATCCATCACCTAGGCAATAATAGCAATATCAGTAAAAGAACCTCGGACCATGAGAAGAAGCAACTAGAGAAATCCCGACTCCGATTTTCCATCCCGAGGCCTTCCAGCTTTGCAGGCCATTAAATCCCCCTTTGCAGCTACCGAGACGTCAAGACTCGCCATAATCCAGAACAGACTGCAACCATCATCAGCAGACAGGTGGACTCGCCAATTGCGTTCCCCTGATCCCGAAGCATCTCCAAATCTTATAATAACCTCATGTCCCCTGTTGTTCCCTTGACCCGACGCTGCATCTCTTGCGTGTCCACCGCCTCGTCCCTCGCCCGCTCTCGCTCGCCCGTTCTTCGCACATCCGCAACGCTGGCTCCCCCCACCAAACAAGCCCCTCCCCCCTCCTCCTCTTCCTCCTTCCTCTCCTCCCCTCCTTCCTCTTCTCTCTCTCCTTCATCATATTCATCTCGGGTTGATCGTACGGTTTCCTCCGTTTCTTCTCGTGCTGCTTTAGTTTCAAGACATTTCTCGTCTTCTACTCCTACACCACAGCCCACCATGTCTTACACCGTGCGCAAGATTGGCCAGGCCAACACCCTGGAGCACCGGGTCTACATTGAGAAGGATGGCGTCCCCGTCTCTCCCTTCCACGACATTCCTCTCTTCCACGATGAGAAGGCCGGCATTCTCAACATGGTCGTTGAGATTCCCCGCTGGACCAACGCCAAGCAGGAGGTACGGACCCGACAACAAGCATTGATCAGTTTCTGCAGAGGGAATCTTCGTATACTGATGAATTACCTGCACAGATCTCCAAGGAGGAATTCCTCAACCCCATCAAGCAGGATGTGAAGAAGGGCAAGCTCCGCTACGTCCGCAACTGCTTCCCCCACAAGGGTTACCTCTGGAACTACGGTGCCTTCCCCCAGGTAAGCTGAGAAGATTTTATACCAGCCCCACGGGTAGATGATGATTTCTAACATTGTTATCCTTAGACCTGGGAAGACCCCAACACCGTCCACCCCGAGACCAAGGCCAAGGGTGACAACGACCCTCTCGACGTTTGCGAGATCGGTGAGCTCGTTGGCTACCCCGGTCAGGTCAAGCAGGTCAAGGTCCTCGGTGTCATGGCCCTGCTCGACGAGGAGGAGACCGACTGGAAGATCATCGTCGTTGACATCAACGACCCCCTCGCTGCCAAGCTCAACGACGTCGAGGATGTTGAGCGTCAGCTCCCTGGTCTCCTCCGTGCCACCAACGAGTGGTTCCGTATTTACAAGATTCCCGACGGCAAGCCCGAGAACCAGTTCGCCTTCTCTGGCGAGTGCAAGAACAAGAAGTGAGTAACATCCAGTCGGTGGATTTTTCTAGCTGAAATGCTAACCCGTTCATCTTAGGTACGCTTTGGACGTCGTCCGCGAGTGCGCCGAGGCCTGGAAGAAGCTCATCGAGGGCAAGAGCCCCAAGGGTGACATCAGCCTGTAAGTGGCTTTCATTATCTTTTAATCTTATTATACAAGAAATGCTAACTTTGAAATAGCGCCAACTCTGCCGTTGAGGAGTCTGCCGACCGTGTCGACCAGGCCCAGCTTTCCAAGATTCCCCAGGGCGAGAACCTCCTCCCCGCTCCTATCGATGGCAGCGTTGACAAGTGGTTCTTCATCTCCGGTGCTGCCGTGTAAATTTGAACTCGAGCGAAATCTCAAAAAATTAAATGTTTGCATTTGCCCTTAACGGGTAAGCCATAGAACCACTGGTCTGGTTTCTTCTTTCTGTACTTGTAGTATGAGTGTAACTTGGGTGAATAGCCTAAAAGAATAACGATAAACCAATTCCACACTACTTACCTTGTACACATAATTGTAGTAGGGAAATCCAAGAGGAAAAGAGAAAATGGAATATCCATGGCTAATATATACAACCAGACAATGCAAGACATAGCTAAGAAAATATCATAATACAACAGATCAACAACCACCTTCGACAGCGCTCTTGCTTGCAACCATATGTTTTTCTCTTATAAGAAAACCCCAGTTTCCCAAGCGCCACGTTGAATAAACCGTAATACCAATATTGTACAGTCCAAGGCACATGTAAAACCATCTAGTCCTTCAAAGTCTGCTCTCTTTCAATACCCCGACCCACTCGCGCAACTTCCTCAATGACATCTCCGATCTTGAGCTGCCGCTTGCCCACCTCAAGCTTAACTTCTTTTCCACCCTTAAACCCTATTGTCATCTCAGGCAGCTGTGTGGAGTTGCGCGGGAGCTGTGTCACCTTGACATCGATGTGGGTGGGACTGGAGGTTGAGGTCGTCGAGGGGTTACGGATCAACGAGAGAAAGAGTCTGCAGGGGCGAGAGGCGCGCATGAAGGGGTTGAAGGTTGTTCGGAAGCTGGTGATTGTCTGGAGGGGGATAGTCATTTTGGACGGTTGGTGCCACTGGTGTTGACTTGAAGGGTTTGGAGGAGGTTGAGTTGAAGAAGTAGATTCCTGTGCGACTAAGTCAGTCTATGCTTTCACTTTTGTAGATTTAGAAAAAAGAGACATATTCGTAATGATAGTCTTCAGATAGGCGAGGGCGATTGAAACGTACCTGATGTCCTGTACGAACTGCAACGGATATGGATGCGCGATTTGACCGAGTAATCGACTCAATGCGACTCGTAGAGCACCCGTAAAAGATTGAACAAGTCTAGAACCAGCTTTCGAATTGTTTGAAGGGCAATTTGGCAGTCGCTGAAGTCCGGGAAAATTACCGGATCGGTCCAGGAAACATTTCGGGATGGAATTGGGGAGAGAAAATGTTTGGCTCAGATGCAAACACCGGGTCTGGCCTTCAGGAACACCGATGACGCTGGAATAATCGGACAGATTGATGTTTCGATGTCACTTCATTATTATCCTACCTTTACTGCTCTTCTTTTTTGTCTTTTTTGTTCCTTTTTAATTTCATGTTAGAAGAGCATTTACCAAGCGAATAATGAGCATTGCCATATAATCCAACTGAAAACCGACCGAATAAAGCCAACATCCCGAAACCACTTTACAACTGGCACAGCACACTATCGCAACGCAAAATGTCCTCCACGATTGCCCTTCAATCGCGACTCAAGGAGCTATCCGCAGCTCTGGGCCATATACACCCACTCGTAGGCCGGTTACGCAATTTCACAACGTCTGTTGGCCAAGGCGATGAAGCTCGTTTGGAACTCGGTGCGGAAATACATTCGCTGCTGAAAGAGGCAGAAGAGCAAATGGAGCTTCTCAAAGTCGAGGTCGATGCGCTAGAAACTGGCGTGGAGACGAAGAGGAAGGGACAAGACACCGAGAAAGAAGCGGAGAGGGAACGAGTTGTTGTATTGGCGGGGAGGTTGACTGAAGATTTGAAACGGTGAGTTTCTATATGGGACGGACGTTTCGGTTGTCAATGCTAATGTGTGTGGTTTGATGGCAGGACGAGGGGAGATTTCCGAAATGCCCAATTGCAAGCAAAGCGAAACGCAGAACTTGCGAAGCGAAAGGAGCGAGATCTATTGTTTACAAGATCGCAAACCACAGAAGGACGGAAGCAGTCATCGGAAAAGTTAACGCAGGATGAAATCGTGAAGAATGCATCAAGCGATGTAACTGCGGCTTTGAGAAGGACGCATCAATTGATGCAGGGCGAGCTATCACGGAGTCAATTCGCACAGCAGACACTCGGTTAGTTACTTCCATGCGATCGTTGCTTTCTCCCATCTTACTTGTGATTACAGAGCAATCGACTGCTGCCATCTCTTCTTTATCCGAATCATACACTGGTCTCGATACCCTCCTATCGTCATCTCGCAACCTCGTTGGTTCTCTTCTCCGCTCCCAGAAATCAGACACCTGGTATCTTGAAACTGCGTTCTATATACTACTGGGAACTATCATTTGGCTTTTATTCCGCCGCATACTCTACGGACCAATGTGGTGGCTGGTCTGGCTGCCGCTTAAACTGGTGACTAAATTTACTTTCGCAATCTTAGGGGCTGTTGGTATAACCAGCGCAGCTTCTCAATCTTCTGCGTCTGTTATTCCTACGGCTTCTACCGCCGCCTCTATCCCGGCCCTGGAAACACCAGGCTTAGTTCATGAAACGGAAACATATGCTGCCGAGGGCACTGGCACTGGCACTGCATGGGAGCAGGCATCAGCCTCTGTTGAACCATCGGATAGCGATCGCATAATTGATGAGATCGCGAACATGACAGAGGAAATCAACAGGCGGGAGGCAAAACCTGTTGATGACATAATGCCGGAGGAAACCAACAAGGAAGAACCCGGCCATGAAGAGACGGTCATTGATGATATCTCGCCGGAGGAGAAAGCCAGACAAGATGAGATTCCTCGTAACCCGAAGAAGAGGATGTATGAAGCTGTAGAAGAGAACAGGAAGGATGAACTATAGAATATTATGAACTAATGAATGCTACCAAATGAACCAAGACAACAATATCCATTTGCTTTTTGTCCGAGTAAAACCCTTTATCAAATTCCAGAATATCTAGATCGATATCGAATCGATCTTGGCGGGGACTTAAAGTGGTTTCGCGCATCACGTGGAGACGCGTCTCGGACACGCCCTTCTCATCTGCCCCGGAGACTCACGAGGAGCTTCCATTCAGACCCCTCAATACGTTGTTCTTTCTGAGGATTGGGATTTATTTATCTAACATAATTAACACGCACCAGCCGCCCGTTATGGCTGCCAATTTCTTCAGCAACAAAGCTCGCGCTGCGGCCGCAGCATCCAGTACTTCGAAGCCGAAGGCCGCAGGAAAGGAGGAGCAGGAACAGAATCAACCATGGGTTGAAAAATAGTATGGAGCAGGACTTCCCTTTCGCGAGGATGCTGGATCTTTGGGGAGTTTGGCTAATAAGAGTGTATAGCCGTCCGAAGTCACTGGATGATGTAGCTGCTCAAGATCACACCACAAAGGTTCTCCAGCGGACGTTACAAGCTTCCAATGTAAGCTGTTTCTCTACTAGCTACGCTGGTGACTGGGGCATTATACTGATATAGAACCTAGCTCCCTCACATGCTCTTCTATGGCCCCCCAGGTACCGGAAAAACATCAACCATTCTCGCACTGGCAAAATCGCTCTTCGGCCCCGCGCTTTACCGTTCTCGAATCCTTGAACTGAACGCTTCCGACGAACGAGGCATTGGAATTGTGCGTGATAAGGTCAAGAACTTTGCCAGAGCCCAACTCACCCAGTCTACCGGAATGGACGCCGAATATCTCGCCCAATACCCTTGCCCGCCATTCAAGATTATCATTCTCGATGAGGCAGATAGCATGACGCAAGATGCGCAGTCCGCCCTTCGACGCACAATGGAACAATACAGTCGTATCACACGTTTCTGTCTCGTGTGTAATTATGTTACGAGGATTATTGAGCCCTTGGCGAGTCGTTGCAGCAAGTTCCGGTTCAAGTCTTTGGATAATAGTGCTGCGGGAGATAGACTGGAACATATTGCACGGATTGAGGGCCAGAAACTTGAGGATGGCGTTGTGGAGAAATTGATTGCTTGTGCTGAGGGTGATCTCCGACGTGCAATCACATATTTGCAGAGTGCGGCTAGATTGGTGGGAGCTCGCCGCAAGAAGGACGGCGATGAAGACTCTGAAATGACCGACGACAGCCCGGAGTTGATTACCGTGAGGACAATTGAAGAAATCGCCGGTGTTATTCCAGAGAATGTTATAGACAGCTTGGTCCAGGCCATGCAACCAAAGAAAATTGGCTCCTCATATGAGCCCGTCGCTGCAGTGATTACGGATATTATTGCAGACGGTTGGAGCTCGACCCAGCTGCTCATACAGGTACGTTCTCATGAAACATTATGAACGAAAATACCACTGACCCTATGTCAAGTTGTATCGACGTATTGTTTTCAACGATGCCATCCCCGATATCCAAAAGAACAAGATCGTCACAGCCTTTTCTGAAATGGATAAGCGTCTGGTTGACGGCGCAGATGAGCATCTTTCTATATTGGATTTGTCTCTCCGGATTTCAGGAATTCTGGGCGGAGCTTAGATACCAGGCCGATAAAAATCCTATGCAGTGAGCTATGAGTGTCATAATTCCTCTCAAATAGGCTCAGAACGGTCCGAATAATCCTTCTGGCTGCATTGCAGCTACGAATCCAAAGTTGAGAGGCTGTATGAGCAGTGCATGTCCCGTCCTGGATTCGTAGTCGGATTACTATTTTACTCCGACTCATGGACCATGAAAAAGAGGCCGCCACGTCTCAGTACGTCGTGAATAGGGAAGAAAAGCTACGACTATACGAAGCTTAATGGAGTTATCAAGCTCGAAGATGTCATAAAAAAGCTGGCGTTATGAGTGGCTAGTCATCTATGACTAAAGCATCTATCTTAGCGAAAATAGATAAGGGAATGACGTTTTTTCAAATCTTTTCATTTTGGACTTGTTGTTATATCAGTATTTTCAGCCAGAACAGAGCGGACCATAGTCCGTATGAATGGATGACACTTCCTGACATACTGTTACTCCTCTCTATCCCCTCAGAAGCTACGATCTACAGAATGCCCAGATGTATTTAGCCATGCTGTTTGACAAGCACAGGTTCTTAAGTCACGCTTAGTTTGACCATCCCCGCATTAGCAATCGGTGAAATAGCACCTAATTCTGTTGGGGACTTTAGCTAGTGCGTTGCTCCATATAACTGAAAACGAGGCTCCGTGTTTGCCCTGGTCTAGCGAAGTTATGGCCAATGACATGATGCTATTGCAGGACAAGGCTGGTGCTACCTACCAAGTGACCAACCTGCCCTGCATCTAAACATCTCAGCCTTGGCCAAGGGGCAAGGAACTCCCCTCAAGGCGCATTTTCATTACATCTGATTTCTATCGCCTGCCCCTCTCCTTGAAACGAATTGTTGTCGCCTTTCCCCCTCCCATTTATGCCTTTAACAACATTGCCAGCCCGATGACCTATCGTGCTCTCTTCCTCTGGCTCAGCTGCTGGTTGCTGGCTTCCGTGAGCAATGTGCAGGCTACCGCGCCACTCTTAATGCCATGGTCTGAAAATATCTATGGTCCAGACGGCCCATGGCACGCTGTCTCCGTGAACATTGGCATCCCACGCCAGGCCGTGGACCTGTATCCTGGCGGCAGATGGTCCGGCACCATATTAACATCATCCGTCTGCGACAAACAAACCCCTTGCTATTCAAAGAAGGCCGGTCTTTACAATCAAAGCGTGTCGGATACGGCGGGAGATATCACCGACTTTGGCAGCCCTGGAGGCTTCACTATAACCAACGTAGCCGGAAGTGCCGTTACAAAAACCCTCCACGACACAGTCAATTGGGGCTCTATCAAGGTCCCAAATGTCAGTCTGACGGCTGTCGAGAGTGTCCACCAAACGTACCCCGGCGGACAAAAGATTCCGGTCGAAGTTGGGGTGCTGTCATTGGGATCACCGCAAATCTCCCATGTCGATTACGGGACATGGATGTTCATACCCGGTTACTTGTGGACCGTGGGGGAGATTCCATCATATTCGTATGGACTGCATATCGGTTCGGCATCTCAGAACATCCCAGGTTCCTTGTATCTGGGTGGATATGATCAGAATCGCGTTCTGGGAGATATCTCGACCCAGTCGTTCATTTCTTTTTCGTCAGCTGAACCTGGTGGTCAGCTTATGATCGACATGACAGACATTGGTCTGGGGGTGGCGACGGGTGGTTCCCCATGGAATTTCACCATGAAGGATGGACTTCTGACACAATCAAACTCGAGCATCTTGGCCCCTTTCAGCGTAGAAGTCAATCCTGTCAAGCCCTATCTCTATCTCCCTCAGAGTACCTGTGATGCCATTACATCCCATCTCCCAGTTACCTTCAATCAGAGTTTGGGCCTCTATCTCTGGGATACTGATAGTAGCCACTACCAAGCCATCACTTCATCTCCCGCATACCTCTGGTTTATGTTTCTGAAGGACACGCAAAATAACCAGAATATTACGATTAAGGTTCCTTTTGCCCTCCTCAACCTCACATTGGAAGCTCCCCTGGTAGAGCAGTCAACACCATATTTCCCCTGCTACCCCGTCAATGATACCTACACAATCGGAAGAGCATTCCTCCAGGCAGCTTTTATCAGTGTAAACTGGGCCACCGGTGATAGTGACGGCAGATGGTTTCTTGCTCAAGCACCTGGCCCAGCAGTCGCTAGCACTGCAAGCATACAACCCATTGCTGTTGAAGACAAGAGCATCTCAGGCTCAACCAGTTCTTGGGAGAACTCCTGGGAAGGCCGCTGGACCCCATTACCCGACGATTCCAATTCCAACACCACTTCTAATTCCACTTTAGTCTCCGATTCCGACAGCCCTCTTTCGATAGGTGCAAAGGCAGGTATTGGAGTTGGATGTGCCGTTGCTGGACTCGTCTTGATCGGTGCCGTGTTCTGGATATTGGTCCTCCGTCGCAGACGCGCAGCAGTGGAGAAAGCTGCAAATGACCCGAACAAAAATGCATTTGATAATGGCTTTGTTCAAAGGCGGCCTCAGTATTATCCACACGAGCTAGGGGTTCGGCCTGAGGATAGTGTGATGCCCTCGGAGGCACATGGCGTACCAATCCGATTACGAAACCCGCCAGATGAGCATGTTGAGATGAGCACTTAATTGTCTATATTCTTTTGTGTATATTGACGGGAGAGAAACATCTATATACATTGTACATTGATACTTAGAGATTAATATACCAAGCAAACTGTGATACTTGAATATTACTTTGTTAATAACTATCTGTTCGGCTTTTAATGTACTATGATATCTATGCTTAAAATGTTAATTATTCATGATTCCAGTGCGATAACATTACCGAAGCTAGTATCCAAGTTATCACAGCCGTGTTGTGACGTATGCGAGATAGATTCCAGACGGGACTAGTCATCAACCATCACACCGTCCACTATTCGTAGTGCCCGACTTAGACTCGGAGATATGGATGGTTGGAAGAGGAGTTAGAAAGTAAGCTGTACATGTGTCGAAGGCTGTACAAAGTCACAGCTCCATAGTATGCAAAGCTTCTCTAGCTCGAGATTCTGTCCACTCATCTGCCCCGTGTACTTGATGTTACTGTAAGATGACATCTTCGCGGAGAACCTGCGATGCATGTACCCCCGTATCTTCACGATAAACTGATCCGTATAGCGGAGAATGTCCGCTTGCTCGCTTACTGCTTGATCATGTTCGAGATCATCGAGAGGCTTAAGCTCAATGCCATCATGGTACTCCGTACACAACCCCGCATTTTCTTTCTGCCAGGTTTGCATATGCCGTGTCTTGGCGGTTGCGTACAGACTTTGGGGTGCCATTGTTTTGATGATCGGTTCAGGAGGATATTGGCAAATGGCAAGATAGAGTATTATCAAAATGCGGGGGATAAGGGGATTCCATGTGGAGAATCCGGGGTATGGTTTGTAGTACATGCTATCCTGCCTAGATACATAGAGTATGTTATAGCCCGCCCAAAATTGAAGAAAGGTATTTATATAGCTAGCAGTCCATTGCATAGGGTGGTATTCATCGCAAACAGCCTCTCTCCAAACCATCATCATGAGGAATCATATGGCAGCCGGGTGGTTTTACTCCCCAAGTCAGATTGTTCGCTACTTTGCAACACGTATCTCAAGTTTGAAGCCTCCACAGGTAACGTTACCTGGTTTTCAATGTATTCAGCCATCCAGAGTATCCTGCTGATATTGGCTTTAGAATAAAGTGAGAAATCCATATCATATCTTAAAGGAATTGACCCGACACCAGTGGCTTATGTTTGCCGCTGGGTTCTTGGGATGGACCTGGGATTCTTTTGACTTTTTCACCGTCTCTATGACAATGACGGAGCTTGCTGCTGAATTTGATGTCTCTTACTCGGATGTATCCTGGGTAAGTCTTTTGGCTTATAAGAGGTTATTCGATGATAAAATGGCATCCAAGACTAATTTCTCTGCATAGGGAATGACAGTCACTCTGATGCTTCGACCCGTTGGCGCCCTGATCTTCGGTGTCTTAGCTGATCGCTATGGCAGAAAATGGCCGATGATGATCAACCTGGGCTTTTTCATTGTCCTAGAGCTGGGATCGGGCTTTTGTCGGACGCTGAACGAGTTCCTGGCCGTCCGTTCTCTCTATGGAATTGCAATGGGAGGTATGTTATATTTTAACTGGGTGCACAGATTCTTCCATTGACACCGTCATATAGGGCTATTTGGCCCAGCAGCCGCCACAGCTCTTGAAGACCTTCCGTACGACGCTCGAGGTTTACTTTCCGGGTTGTTCGAGCAAGGTTATGCCACTGGCTACCTTCTTGCTGCTGCTTTTTATCGTGCTCTCGTCCCGACAACACCGCATGGTTGGAGGAGTTTATTTTGGTTTGGTGCTGCGCCCCCCGTTTTGATTATCTGGTTTCGCTGGTCACTTCCAGAAACAACCCATTTTCAGGTCATGAGAGCCGAGCGCGAGGCAAAGGTCAGAAACGAGCAGGCCACTGGGGATCATGTACGTGCGACAGGCCTTCGTGCCTTCGTGAGAGACAGCGGGAGAGCCCTTTCCAAGGACTGGTTTCTTTTCATCTACATGGTTGTGGTCATGTCAGGCTTCAATGCATGCTCACACGGTAGTCAGGATTTCTACCCGACTTTTCTCAAGGATCAGGTTAGGATGTCAGTAACGGAGGCTACTGTTGTCACAGTCGTTGGACAAATAGGCGCCATCCTCGGTGGAAGCATAATAGGATACATCAGCACGTTTTTTGGTCGTCGATTGACGATGCTCTGCGCCTGCATTGTGGGGGCTGCTTTGATCCCCGCGTACACACTTCCGCGAACCATGTCTCTTGCGGCAAGCGCTTTTTTCCAACAGTTTTTCGTTGCTGGAGTCTGGGGACCTATACCAATCCATCTGATGGAACTCTCCCCCCCCTCCCTCCGAACATTTATGGTGGGAATGACATACCAACTCGGTAACCTTGCCTCATCCGCTTCTGCCACTATCCAGTCTGTCATCGGCGAACGGTATCCCCTGCCCTCAGGCCCTGGCGGAAAGAAGAAGTTTGATTATGGCCGGGTTATTGCCATTTTCATGGGTTCAGTGTGGGCTTATATATTCTTCTTCCTTTTCTTTGGACCTGAGATGTCACAGGAGGAAAGGGACGAGGAAGCCGCAGCAGCAGCCCGGCTCGAACAACTGCGAGGAGAAGGTGTGAGTCTTACTCAGGTGGGAGAGGCAAATGTTGGCAAGGAAGACATGGAAGATGAATGGTTGGACAGTAATGTCAATACTGCTGATAAGGCGCGAGCAGAGCACATTGAGTGATGCAGCTGTTGTTGGATATTGATAGTTGAATGCATCCATGATTATTTTAGTGTTCATGACGATAATAGTAAAGTGATATATCCAGCCCATTGTAAATCGTGTAGCCCGACATCTTGCTTGCTGACCCTGACCTGCATTGCATGAGTCTGGGATGAACCTGAATGAAGTCGTACAGGACGAAAGAAGAAGGTTGGTCCCTGTCGACCACGTGCTGCCCCGCACGCGTTTCTCTCCGAGCCGTAAGCTGACCGAGTCACCGAAGCAGTCATCGCTGGTTCTGGCGTCTTAATCTAACCACGGCATTCTTTAAATCCTTCCAGCTGATCCTTCTGGTTTCACATATATTTAGAGGCCATTCCCCACGAGAATACTAGACAAACAACCACCAAGAAAGCAGTCTGGTTCAAAACGCATTCCCCTCGATTGCCCCGCGATGTCGATCTCACCCCGCTATTTGACAGGAGACGGCGCTGCCCTCAAGGAGTTTCTGGATAAGTTTGATGTTTGTATACACAGTTATGGACTTTTTGTTATGCGCTATATATCCAGGAACAATTGTCTAACCTCAATGGCTTTTAGGTTTTTTTGTTCGATTGCGATGGTCCGTCATACCTTCCTCTCATGTATCTCTTCAACTACGCTCGATATGACATGAAATGCGATTACTTCGAAATAAGTTGATATTGCGCAAAGCTAAAACAAGTCTTGAAACAGGTGTTCTCTGGTCTGGTGACCATGTCTTCCCCGGAACAGTTGAGACGCTGCAAATGTTGAGAAGTAAAGGTATGGGATTGTCGCATCGAAATGGAAATAATACAACACTAAATTCTCAAAGGAAAGCAGGTTGTATTCGTCACAAATAACAGCACAAAGTCGCGCGCGGACTACAAGAAGAAACTGGAGAACCTAGGAATTCCAAGCAGCACCGTATGCTGAATGCCTCGGTCCTCTCTTCGCACAATGACGGTCTGCTAACTGCATCAATAGGAGGAAATATTCTCATCTTCATACAGCTCCGCGATTTATATCTCCCGTATTCTTCAACTCCCAGAGAACAAGCGCAAGGTCTTCGCCCTCGGAGAGACTGGAATTGAACAGGAGCTGCGCTCAGAGAATGTCCCATTCATCGGAGGAACAGACCAAGCGTTCCGCCGTGATGTGACACCTGAAGACTACAAGCTTATCGCAGCTGGTGATCCATCCGTACTTGACCCGGAAGTTGGTGTCGTCTTGGTCGGACTCGACTTCCACCTCAACTACTTGAAGCTTGCATTGGCCTACCACTACATCCGACGGGGCGCCGTCTTCCTTGCGACAAACATTGATTCCACTCTTCCCAACTCTGGGTCATTTTTCCCAGGTGCCGGTTCCATGAGTGCCCCTCTGATCATGATGCTTGGCAAGGAGCCCGTTTCCCTGGGAAAGCCCAACCAGGCAATGATGGATGCGATTGAGGGCAAGTTCAAATTCGACAGAAGCCGCGCATGCATGGTTGGAGACCGTTGCAACACCGATATCAGATTCGGACAAGAAGGAAAGCTGGGTGGTACACTTGCAGTCCTTACCGGAGTCAACACCAAGGAAGACTTTGTGGATGGACCTGTGAAACCCCTGGCGTACGTTGACAAACTTGCCGATCTTCTGGGCACATCATAAAACTCGACCGGGTGTGATGCTCAAGATGGTGACTGGTTTTCTGTTAAAGATTGCGATAAGGGGTATATCATTCGACCTCAATGCTGATAGTATATATTCGAGATATCCATAGATATACATATGATACGCATCAATGCATGCTGGGACTCTATGCCCCAATGATAGCGCTCGCAGACTCATTATAAATATGAAACAAATTATGCTTTCGATGGTAAAGGTATATAGTTCTCATCGGGTCTTAGCAGCCCCTTCAGTTTCCACAGAGCCAGCATTGCATCAACAGTGACAGAATTGTCAGGTCTGAAGAAGAGACCAGAGCTGCTGAAGCGCGGATGGTAAGTCTTGAGCTCCTCCATATCTGCCTCAGAGAAAAGCAAGGAAAGATCAAAGACCGGGACTTTTGTCTGAGTCTGTGGAAGCGTGACAAAGTCTGGCAAAGACGGCACTGCACCATCGGCCTTGTCCTGTCGTCCCATGACCAGCAACCCACCACATCCCATACGCTCAATCGCTTCCATATTCTTCAACCCTTCAATGAGAGCATCTTCGGAATACCCATCCAAGTCGACAGTCCTCCAGAACCTCTTGCCAGGCACACTTTGCAACTTCTTCAACACATCCATTCTCATCCGCCCGAGTACGAAATCCGGCATGTCCTCCCGCCAAACGAAATGCTTTTCATCGCGCGCAGTAATTGGGCCATGGGGATGTTTCCACCTGAAAGGGATCAATCGCATAATTCGGGATTTCTTCGCTCCAACATTTCTCGACAATGGCCCCGTAATATCCTTTAGAATGGGAAGACGATCGATGATCCGTAGAGTGAACATACGCAGAGTATTGTTGAATGTAGGCTTCCTGTCC
This sequence comes from Aspergillus wentii DTO 134E9, assembly GCF_001890725.1. NCBI lineage: Eukaryota > Fungi > Ascomycota > Eurotiomycetes > Eurotiales > Aspergillaceae > Aspergillus > Aspergillus wentii. The sequence goes on from NW_024467836.1 coordinate 836,529, forward strand.
GAGGGAGGTTCCTGTATTTTCTTCTCCTCCTCCCGGGCCGCTGATAATTCATCTTTCAAAAGACCAACGGGCATAAACCACATCCCATCTGAATCGGGACGTTGGACGATCCCCCAATCGCCCAGGAAAGCTTTCGGAATTCGAGTCCCACTCACGACACACATACGCGGAGGCGAGGCGAGAGCCACCGCCCAGGGATTGCGGCGTATTTCATCCACGTCTTCTAGCGTTGGACGTTTCTTGCGTTTCTTCTCGGGTCCCGGGGCTGGGTGTGTGAATAGCGGCGATTGAGGGAGCAATTCGGAGGGTCGTGGTGTTTTCTTCTTAACATATGTGTTTCGCTTCGGGTTGCTTCCTGATTTCTCATTCTGAGTTGAATCGTCACGTTCTCCATGGCGTTGAGCTTCGGTCTGTCTGGACGTCGAGATCGTACGCAAAGTGTTGACGCGATCGGACAAAAATAATCGTCGAAAGACTTGCAGACGCCATGAAGCGTATGTCATTCGTTGATGGAGACACTCCATCTTAGCTCCGTGAATTGAAGCAGTATGGACGGTGCTTCTTGAAAGGTGTGTGTTTTTTCCTAGTCCAAGGCCTCCCCGTACGTAACCGCACCGGCGCCAAGCATCACGAGTGCTCGGCCGTCGCTCTTCCAGCTCCCAAGCTTGGCAGTTTCAACGATAAGACAACAATACTCCCCCCATTTTGCGCCTTCATTATAGGCCTTCCCACCTCCCTTCATTTTCACTATTCTTGATACCTGCACAGAATGAATGTAAGCCGCTCTTTTCAACGACTCGGACGTCTCGCCCGTCGCGGCAGTCCCCTCCAACCCGGCCTGCTTCGGAGCTTCACGAGCTCCGTTCCCTCGCTATCCAGCTCCAGTCCTCCGCGGGGTTGGACCCCGACACCATTCGTGACAGAGACAGTGGTAAGTCCTGAACAACCGGCCTTCTAACCAAGTATATGAGACTAATTGTGTATAGGGCGGTGGCTGGCACACCTGTACGTTCTGGTTTTGAATCATAGAAAGAAGAAAGAGACATTAACCAGTAACTATCTAGATGATATCTTTTCCAGACTTCTCAAGGTAAGTCGTTGTCCCGGAAGATACCAGCGTGCTAGACGACAGGTACTAAATGTTTCTTCCCGGTTTAGGAACGTATAATATGTCTCAATGGCGAAGTCAACGAGACCATGTCCGCGTCCATTGTCGCGCAGCTTCTCTTCCTAGAAGCCGATAACCCCCAGAAGCCAATTCATCTATACATCAACTCCCCGGGAGGCTCAGTAACAGCCGGTCCGTAATCCCCTTCCACTACATTTCTAAAAATCCGCCTCCCCACAGCTAACTCGGTGATATCAATAACAGGTCTCGCAATCTACGATACAATGACCTACATCGCATCCCCGGTTAGCACTATTTGCGTCGGCCAGGCTGCATCCATGGGATCCCTGCTTCTCTGCGGTGGCCATCCAGGCAAGCGATACTGTCTCCCGCACTCGTCTATCATGATCCACCAGCCATCCGGTGGCTACTTCGGACAAGCGACCGATATTGCCATCCATGCCAAGGAAATCCTGCGCATTCGCCATCAGCTCAACCAGATCTATAAGCGACACTTGACCGGGAAGCAGGAGATGTCGCTCGATGAAATCGAGAAGCTTATGGAGCGGGATTACTTCATGGGTGCGCAGGAGGCGCTGGATATGGGTATCGTTGACGAGGTTCTTGATCGGAGAGTCAAGCCGGGGAATGAAGGCAAGCCTTAAGTGGCATAAGGTGCATATGGGGTAGATTGTCTTTTGGTTGTTTTCATGATAGCATACCCGTCTGGAATCTGTAACATTATAATGAATGGTCATGTCCGTCTATTTCAAATAGAAACCAACTGAACTCAATTGCCATGATATGGGGGGATTTTGTCATTGTGGTAAAAGATGTAATGCAATTTCAATGTGGGTATGTACGCAACAAAATTTACAGGGTATGGATGCAATGTGTACCAGCTTTGAAAACCTTCAACTTGCGCCAATGCGAGAAGTGCATAACAGTCATGACTGTATCCTTACAACACGCCCATCAGTGCCGACCTGAAGTCCGAATCGCTGTCGAAGGAAAGTTGCCGTTTCATCTGAAGGTACATAACTCGGAGATGTTCGCCTCAGCGCATTGGCGTGGCTATACCCCCATTGATCCTTAATGACGTCAATCAAGCCAACATCCATGATCACCGCCTCGCCAGACGCAAAATTATCCAATACATGGCTGTCCTTTGTACGTGCATGTCCATCTTCTGAGGGGTCTGCCAGGAGGCCCGTCCGTTCTAGCTGATCATCTGTGCTGGCTGATGCATATGCTTGACTATCGCGCGAGCCAAATTCATCAAGCTCGATAACGTCATTTGCAGATCCTGTTGAATTTGATTGCGGACTATCTCGTAACACACCCCTCTCTTCAGAATCATGGTCTTGCTGTGTATTTGTTTCTAGTGTATTTGTAACCGTAGATGGGGCGGCGGTCACACCAGCTGTCTTGACACGTTCGATTATAAGGCCCAGCATTATAAAATCAAGCGTCAAGACGAGAAGATCGAGTGATAATAACCGAAATACCGAGACAGGGGCCTTCTGCCCAATAAAGTCGATGAACAAGCCCCCATGAAGGTAGCCCCGCGTTGCTTCGTCGACCTCTGGATGAGTGAAAAAATGGTGAAATATCATACAAAAAAGGTTACTAGCGAATATTGCTCCGATGAATGGTTGATTCCGTGTCGGATCAAATGGAGGTGCTTTAGGTGTAAAGAATATCAACTGGACAATGGCACGGACTGCGAAGAGTATGATCGAACAACTGCATCCAGAAGCACACTAGTCAGCAAAAAAAGTCCCGAAAGCGGTGCGATATTTCATCTGCAGCGAATTCAGAACAGTATGGAAACAAAGAGGCTCACTCCATATAATACAAAGCGGAAAGCTCGCAGTATACCAGGATGTCTAGATCGCGGAGTAACCGATCGATAAAAGCGATCTTCGCAGTCGATTGCACCTTTTTTATGCGCTCATCCTGACCACTAGGGGAGTTATACTGGGATCCAGCGAGACCCGCGACGCCTCCATATGGTAAGCCGGACACGTCAGCGATGTATTCCGCATCTCGAAGGGCATCTGGAGTTGTCATAGAGGGTCATGGGGGCATGGATAGCATTAAGAGCAGCACAAGGCAAAGTCGACACTCGAAAGCTGCCACACCAATGTTGATAAAAAACAATGTGGCGTTGCGCGGTTGTTGATGCAGAGAGGGCTAATCCAACGGCCTGCGGAGTGCGGAGAAGGAGGTTCACTGTCAGACAATGACGGTTAACCGTTGCGGCGGCGTTCGGACTTTCCTCGGCCCGGCCCGCCAAGGCATGTATACTTAGGTCTACATAGTAGCATTTACTACAGCGCTTAAAGATGCTTGGGATTTAGGCGTAGAGGCTGATGCAAATTTATGTGATTGGATCTCATATATGGACATGGCTATGCAAGTTGACCAAACTATACAATGTTTAGTCAACAAAGATGGTCTTGGACAGGCTGGAGTAGTGCTTGAAGAAGCCTGCAAAAAGTCTGATGGAGTGAGCAACATCATGAGTACCTCCAGTCTCTCGGATACTGTGCATACTGAGTTGTGGGTTGCCCAGATCCAAAGTTCTAGCTCCCAAAGCTGCCGACAGCATGGGGCCAATGGTGCTTCCGCAGCTGGAATCATTCCGCACAACGAAGAGCTGGAGAGGAACACGCTCTCCAACATCCTCGGAGGCCTTGCGGGCAACCTCCTGGAGAAGGACGATACCGGGGGAGTTGGTGGCGTAGCGAGCGTTGGCGTTGATCTTGATCACAGCACCCTTGTTGAGTTCCGGTCGGTGATCGGGCTCGTACTTGCCTGTGTAGTTGGGGTTGATAGCATGAGCCATGTCGGCAGAAACTAGGAAGGAAGTAGAAAGTGTCTGCTCGTAGGCGGTTGATTCGCCGGAGTTGGCAGAAGAAGATGATGGGAGAACCGACAAGCGGCGGATGATTGCGGGGAGAACATTTGAATCGGCACCCTGCGCAGTGCGGCTACCGATCTCTTCATGGTCAAAGAGGGCAATGAGGCGAATAGAATCCTCGTTATCCAGAGCGGACGCATCGGCAACAGACTCAATCAGACCAGCGGTGGCGCAGTAAGAGCTGTTCAGGTTGTCCAGTCGAGCGGAGAAGATGAACTCCTCCAACAAGCCACCGAGGCAGGACTTTTGAGTGTCAAACAGAATCAATTCAAAGTCAAGCACGTCGGCGACCTTGGCGTTAGCTTCGGCGGCAATAAGATCAAGGAGGTAGGGGTGGTGGCGCTCGGTCATTGGTTTCAAGGGAGCAAATTCGTCATTTTCTGCCTGGGGTGTGGCGCCAGATTCTCCGGTACGGTTAAGCTCAGCGGCAACGAGACCAGCAATGGGGAAGAGTTGGGTCTCCTTGTTGAACGAGAAGTCCTGCTGCCGATCAAGATGGATAGCCAAGGTAGGAATGCGAAGGACTGCACGTTCAGTCAGTCTATCAGTTATAGCATATACCAACAATCAATCATACTTGGACGGTCAATCTTGACCAACTTCTGCACAATGGAACCATCGCTGGAGCGAACCATCACACGACCTGCGACACCCAGATCACGATCAAACCCTAGAGCTGTCAGCATCAATAGTAGAGCAGACAAATATCAAGATACGAACATGAGTGCCAAATGCCTCCTCCATAGGTCTCAACACCAACTTGAACGAATCCTTCTCCGCCCTTCTTGCTCACAGGCTTGATTCTCAAGACGGGCGAATCCGTATGAGCGCCAATCATGGAAATGGAATTTCCAGGCTATTTCAATTGTCACCCTGTGAGGCTCAAGACAGATCGTAGTAGGAATTACATACCGCCCATTTCTTACCAACGGCAAAAGCCACAAGGGTCGAGCCATTGCGAGTCAAATAGTACTTGCCGCCGGGTTTACATGTTGAAGCCCAAGAGTCTTTTTCCTGCGGGGAAATTTAGACAGCCGCGGGGGAGAAATCAAGATCAAACAATCAATTAAACCACCCACCTTGATCTCCTGGAAGCCAGCCTTGGCCAGGAGGTCCTTGGAAGATTGAACGGCATGGAAGGCTAATCAGATAGAAGCAGAATGTCAGACATCAAGGAACAACGAAAGTGGGGTAGGAGGGGCAGGCTGGATTTACGAGTTGGAGAAGCATTGACATAGGACAAAAAGTCCAAAGCCGGCTGCTTGAAGTTCTGGAGAGTCGAGCTCATTCTGATCGAGTACCCTGTGCGACGAAGAGGAGAGCTAGGAGTGTGGTTGATGATCAAGTGGAGAGGACGAGGTTTGCATGAGATCATGGAAGCCGATAAGAAGCCCAAGACGCCGTGGTTGGCGGTCAGAGCAGCACGAGTCCCGCCGATGAGTCGCATGTTGTTGGTTGTTCGAGTTGCGGAACTGTCAGGAAAAATACTCGGATGGAGCTGTAATATTTCACTGATCGACGGAATACCACTCCAACATTAATTCAATGAGGACAAGAATCTTATTTTGCTCTATCTTATGCTATCAAGCAGTTGCTCTCAACTGATTTATTCAGTCCTATTACCCCGGATTATCCAAACTTCAGGTTCATCGTAACGATGACCAAGAATATCAACCACCAACCATCTGATTCAGATTGCAATATGTCTACGCATACTGATCATGCTCATCATGAGTAACTACACCTAGCCTACATCCCCTTAATCTTCAGTCTACTCTCTACTCCGTCGAGTTCAGGGGCATTGAGCAGTCCATTGTTTGGAGCTGTGGAGATGATCATCAAAAATTTGTGAGATTGTGCCAACTTGGACTTGTCATAATGGCAAGCTGATGCGATAGATAAAAAGTTAGGATGATTTGGCTGTCCTGGATGTGATGCAGCATGCATTGGTGTTATCATTTTATGTGCAGCGATAGATCACGAACCCGTATGGTACATCATTTTTGGGATATTTACCATGGAGGGATTATCAATGCTGTTGAATTCAAAATTGATTCTATCCGTGGATGCTGAAAGCGCCCTAAAAACGAAGCAGCATTGAAAGATATCTGAGAAACCGAGAGCCATAGCAATTCGACAGAGAAGCAGAGCGAAACAATTGCTAGCACTGAAAGCAGCCTTGAGATTGACTGGCTATTTATGCCCGATGGATGAGGGAGAGAAACAGGGGCGTTGCATCACTTGGCGATACGGCGATAACTACCCCGGTAACTCAATCAACACAAGCACAACGGAGGATTTATGCCACGAGAGGAAAGTAAGCTAGAACCTAAACTAGAGCAAACGTAGTACAATGAGATCGACATGAGGCAACTCCGATCGTTTCTTTTTCTTTCCATCTTCCCACTCTGCTTCAGAAGTTCAGTGCTTGGATTAAATGATTTCTTGCTTCTTTTTGGTCCAAGCTTTTTCGCGTTCGAGGCGCGCGTGGAGACGGTCGCGAGACACCGCAATGGTTTCTGAGACAGACAGCCGGACAGCCAGAGCGCGCTAATCAAATCATCAGGGCGTTTCGCGTATTCTTACAGGAGTTATTGATATCCACTGCAAGGTACAGAGGATGGAGCATTTGAGTAGACTGGTCGTAAATAGTAGTAATTAATTCGATACAGTATTATGATCTGATTGTAGGGATCCTCCACGGCGGTTGTAGTAGAGGATCAGCAGCAACTGTGGACAATGAACACAGCAAGAGAACTACTCTATGCACAGTATTCTTTATTCTACTCTCTAAAACATGTTGATGATAATAACTAGAATTCACAAATATCCCAGACAATACTTGGTATGAGGATAATACACCTCCAACCCCCCTCTACAAGATGCCTCCCTAGATAGGCTTAGCGTTCCCGACGCGTGACTGAGAGGGATGGATTCCCCTTCGAAACTCCGTCACCCAAAGAGACCATCGCCAGCCCTTGGATCGCCCTCAAACTGCTGCTTCGACTTTCCATTCCCTCACCAGACGGTGGTCAGGTCAGTCTCAAATGACCTCCACGAGCTGCTTGTTTCCATCAAATCAGCCCTGGGTCTGGTGAGAGAAGTCTGTTGTTCATCCCGCCCTTTCTTTGTGTCGCTCGCTCTCCAAGTCGCCCTGTCTCTGGTTTGATTGTTGTTCGGAGCGGAGCAGAAAGAAAGGATTTGGCCTCATCAACACCGACTGTCCTGTTGCTCGCTAGAGATTACCATTCGATTGAAGTTTATCAAAATCACCTCTTATACCTACCCGACCAACCTATCTATTCCCCCCCCGCGCATCCATCCAGTCGACCCTTTCCAGACCTGTCGCATGAGTGAGCTCTGTCCCTGTTGATCTGAATTCGACCGCCACTTGCACCTCAGGGAATCCCAGAGCGTTGCCATCAGACATGGGCGAAAACACCCGAGGATTAGATCCTGCGACTACCAGCGGGGCAGCCGCAGGGAGGTCCAATATGAAGTCGCCAGGAAATGGCTCAAATGTTTTGAACATCGCATCCCCGCCCGGGTCAAAAACACCCCCAAGCATGCCTGCAAAGAAGACCCTTTTCTTCCCGGAACCGCTAGGAAGTCGACAGAAGAACCAGAACGGATCCGAACCCATTGATGCCGATGCACTTACAAAAGCTTTGAAGGACTACGAAGATGCCGGTCGTCGCCGGGAAAGGACGCCTGGGACTAGCCCCAGTCGAAAGAGACAAAGGGTTTACGGCGACAGGTAAGCTACCCTGTCTTCCTTCTGCACTTCCCAGCCTGCGCAAAAAGAAGTGTTACAAGTCTAGCTGGAACGTGCCCTAGCGGGGTTCGTACTGACCGCATAATTTTAACACCAGGTTCATACCCAACCGCGAAGGACAAGACTTGCAGGCAACGTACAGCTTGCTTCATGAAGATGGCTGTCCATCGACGCCATCGAAAACGAAAAAGCGTGCCCCACACTCAGAGCTACATTTCCAAAAGAGTTAGTTTGGTCCCATTCTGACATCCTGAGCTGCACCTGACATTCACTACAGCGGAAGAAGCAAACCGGATGTACTCGCGAGTTTTGCGAAGCGAACTGTTTGGAAATACTGTCCCACAGGCCGATTTCGACTCCTTACCAGCCGATCCTTTGCTTGGTCTTAGTGGCGGTATCAACGACAAGACTCGTTCACACACACCGCCACATGTTGTATCCAATCTCCCCCCAGCCAGCATCACACCCTCTACCCCTCACAAAAACCTCTTCACATACGCCTCACCGCGAGCTGGGTCGGGCCACCCCACCCCCTCTAAAACCCCTCGGAGTCAACATGGCCCGAATCTCAACGTCCGATCAGAACTGTACAGTCTATCGCCCATTCGCTACGATAGCCAACGCATTCTCGAAACACCCCGCAAACAGCCACGTTATGTGAATAAAGTTCCATACAAAGTACTCGATGCGCCCGACCTGCAAGATGATTTCTATTTGAACCTTGTCGACTGGGGAAGCAGTAATGTTTTGGGCGTTGGTTTAGGGAACTCAGTTTATATGTGGAATTCACATACAGGTCGGGTGACCAAGCTTTGCGAGTTGAAAGACGACACAGTCACCAGTGTCAGCTGGATTCAACGGGTGAGTGAGATGAACCCCTTGATTTGGTGATGAAGACTAAACATATTTCAATTACAGGGTACGCATCTTTCAATCGGCACAGGTAAAGGTCTGGTGCAGATCTGGGATGCCGAACATTGTCGTCGTCTAAGAACCATGGTTGGGCATACCAATCGTGTGGGAGCTCTTGCGTGGAATGATCACATTTTGACGTCTGGGTCTCGAGACCGCCTCATCTACCATCGCGATGTCCGGTCCCCTGAACAGTATTTACGTCGGCTAGCTGGCCATAAGCAAGAGGTTTGTGGCCTCCGATGGAACACAGAAGACGGTCAATTAGCATCGGGCGGAAACGACAATAAACTCATGGTGTGGGATAAACTGAACGAGACACCTTTATACCGTTTCTCAGACCACACCGCCGCTGTCAAGGCAATTGCTTGGTCTCCTCATCAGCACCACCTTCTTGCTTCCGGAGGAGGAACTGCCGACAGAACCATCAAATTCTGGAATACATCCACTGGATCTTTGATCAAAGAGGTTGATACCGGCAGCCAAGTTTGCAATCTTGCCTGGTCAAAGAATTCAGATGAAATCATCAGCACCCATGGCTACAGCCAGAATCAGATTGTCATATGGAAGTACCCACGCATGGAACAGATTGTTTCTTTGACTGGCCATACGTTCCGTGTTCTGTATCTCGCGATGAGCCCCGATGGACAAACTGTCGTCACCGGCGCTGGCGACGAAACGCTGAGATTCTGGAAGATATTCAACAAACGATCTGGGAGAGAACATGGCCGTGAAGGCAGCAAACTAGCGGAATGGGGCACCATTCGATGAAAGATGGACATTGTCCAATTCGATTTTGCTATCCTGCAGCGTTCCTGACTCTCATCTGGGTCTACGATGTGCATTAGACACGGCGTTCTTGGTCTTTGGCGTTGTTTCGTTCTTAGGTGATATCCTTTGGACGGTTCAAGGGGGTTTTCATGTCTTCCACATTGGCATCTCTTGCATTTTTGTTCGTGGGTTTACAGCATTTTACAGGTGAACACCAGGCGCTCTTCCTTTACTGCATTCCCCATTTTATCGGATGTTTACTGCATGTACCCTTTGTGGTTTCTCTTTCTGTTTCTTTCTGTTCTTTTCTCTTCTCCCTTTTGATTCCCCTCTTCCGATTCTTCTTGAGCGTTGGTCTCAAGTTATGCAAATTCTCAGATTTTATCCATGGATGTAAGCGGCGGCGCTCATGGTGTTCCAGAAGGGTAACCAGAAAGTGGCGTTTCTTGTGGGATGGATGGTTGGGAGGTATCTCTTTTCTCCGGCCTCAGGATCTCTATTCATCGCGCCATAATTGCATATGCCCTTTTTCTTTTCTCTTCTTCTCTTTTTTTACCTTCTCGTTATTACTTCATGATGACATGATTTGCTATTGAACTCGTCAGATAAGTCCATGCTTTTCTTTCTGGGCTTTATGGGCTTTTTTTCTTTTCTAAAGGGATGGGATGGGATCACGGCGCACGCGTTGTTGCAATATTTGCAAACTTAGGTAGCATTTGCCCTTGATATTTCAATGTAGTAATGAAAGATGGAAAAACTTGCAAATGAGAGATCCGAATCAGTATATTGCGCTCAAGTACACTTCTTTATAAAAAAAAATAAAATAAAATGGAAATTTAAAATTCAAGGAGATTTTTCGGTTTGTGAAACCATGGCAAAAGATCCCGTCCCGGGTTACTTCAATTATCTATGCTACACTAAAATCATTAGCCCTAATTCTTAGAAAATTCATGTTGAGGTAATTCTATCTGTAGATTGAGCTCCTTACCTGGTGATAAAAGGAAAGGACAAATTATAGAACCAGCCTTCCAGGCTCAACTGTCAAGAGGGACTTGACTCGCTCAAGGAATGCGGTGGCTCTCTTCTCATCACCGACTGGGACAGTCAGGCTGAACACATTTGCGGCATGGCCCTCAGCAGAAGGCTGTGGCGGCCGGGCGGAGACCTTCTTGGTCGGCTTTCCACTGAGGAAATCAATGAGGTCTTCCTTGACAGTCTTGGACTTGACTGATGGGGCCTCAACAGCGTTGAGCTCAGGGATGTAGTCTCCCCGAGATGTCTGGATTGGTGCTGCGCCGAGGACCTCATCGAACAGCTCATCAGCAGACGGCTTGGTGTGAGGCGAACGGGGGAGGTCATCGTTTGCCAGGTCAGTGGCGCGGGCGAGGAAAGTCGATAGCGGCACGTTAACACCCAGGGATTCCTGGATCTTCTTCTGGGCAGACAGGACGGTAGCCAGGGAGATAGAAAGGGCAACTGAAGCCACCGGAGGGGGTGCGGGAGCCTCCTCCTTGACCGGTGCTGCGGGCTCAGCAGGCTTGGGGGGTGCTGCGATCTTGATGTTGCTCAAGTCAAGGTGGGAGAGCTTCTCGAAGCGGGCTGCTTGAGTCGCGGGGTAGTCGGCCGCGATCTGGCCAGTGTAGGCGAGAACATCTCCCTTAAGGAGACGACCCTTGGGCCCTGAGGCGGGGATCTTGGAGACTTCGGACTCTGGGATTCCCTTCTCGTGGAGGAGCTGGGTGACCGAGGGGTAGAGCGGGTAGGCAGGGTTCTGGAACTGAACTGCAGAGGTGGATTGGAAGCCTGGATCACCACAATATGCATTAGCGCATTTATATCATGTGTTGCGTTTCGAAGCATGCCCGGGAAACGGTTGATAGGGCTATCTCAACAGAGATTCAACATCGGCGGGCAACTCACGTCTGGAGGCGCTGGATACTCTGGGCTGCCCTCTGGCGAGCACGGTCGGAAGTCGACGAATTGGGAATGTGGATGCCATTTTGTGTCGTAGATGTGGTTAATCAAAGACCCGGGAAGTGTCTTTTTTCAATCGGTGATATCGTGGAGACGGGGGCTGGATTCGGCGGCAAAGTCGAGCAGGATCGATCAAGAACCCACCACCACGTCGAGGGCACACGCGCTAAATCCGGGGTGTATCTTGTGGGTTGGATAGTATCAAGATCCGCGATCAATCCTAGAATGGAATCGGAGCTGGGATGGCTGTATACCGTCGCTAGCCGTCGCTCTTGGAGATGTTGAGGTTGTTGGGAGCTTCACCGGCGGCCCGGACGGGAACATTTTTCTGCCGCGGAGGAAGACGGAGGAATGCCGTTTATACAGACGATGCAACGCGGTTGCACGACAGGACTGAGTCGAGTTTCTGGAAAGCTAAAGTAAGTGGTGTCTACATTCTGAATTCCTTCGCTGCGTTGAATTGGGGCAATTGACTATTTAATTGATTGAAATGAACGGGGTTTTTGATACATCGGATTGTTACAATTGCTAATTATCCTTGCAAATTAGGCATCATGATGTTTGCCAGGTCCTTTGCTTTTAGAGCCTTCTCTCGGCAGTGCCCAAGAAGCGCTGCTTCTTCGAGGGTCCAATTCTCAAGCCCAACATGGAGATATTTCTCTTCGAGCGCTTTTCGAGCAAAGACCCCAAACCTCCGTAGCACGGCCAATCCCTCACCAGCCAGAGCAACATCGCCGCCCGAAGAGACACTCAAGTTCGCAGGGAAACGACCGCAAGGATTTGTTAAACTGGAACGCAAGGTTGCAAAAGAGGGGGAGCTCTTGCTGTTTAAGAGACCATCGCATCGCGCCTACATACTCGGAGCTTATGGCGTTGCAGCATTCTGCTTTGCTTATTCTGTTTACAACTCCAACATTGTGTTTCGGGATCCGATTGTGCCTCTCCCAATGTGGCAGCAGGGCCTCTTTGGAGGTATCTGTATCATGATGAGTGCCATGGGTACCGTTTTCCTCTTCAAGACCGGAGGGTTGATCAACTCTATCAAGGCTATCCGCGTCAATGGGCAGGCATATCTGCGTTTCAATGTTCGGCGTATAATTCCTTTCCGCCGGGCATACGAATTTGATGCCTTGCCTCGCCAGATCGCTTTCTCTCGCCGGCTCGTGATCTCCCCTGACTCCCATCGCAACATGCAAAGCGCCGGCCTGTCCAACGGGGGTCCTTCAGAAGTTAGCTTCTTCAAAAGCCCCACAAAGAAGATTAGTATTTTACTCTGGAGGGCATTCCGCTCTGTACGCCAAATCTTCACTTCTGAGGATTTCATTTTGTTGGAAGTCGAAGGCCAAAAAGGCACTCTCAGAATGGATTCCGGTGGCTTCCTATCCAAGGACTTCTTGGTAGTTGGGGATCCTTTTACCACCCACTAACGGTGGCCCGGGATTCTGAGAAACAAAGTGTTTCTATTCTTGGGATATCTACCTATCTTTTCTCATCCTCTTCCTTCATGGATCGATTCATGGAATGTCCAAAATTTGCTCGGTTCACCCATCATAGCAGCTCCGCATTCGTCTCAAAAATACCCATGTACATATATGACCTTACAATGTTCCAATGTATTTGTATCATCTACAGAACTGAAATATTCAACTTGGTTTGTTGGCATCGTTTGTATAGCCATGCCTCATTAAACAATAGGCGGGATGAGTACTGCCCCACGTGACCGGCGGCCGGCGCGTCCTCCTAGTCCGTGACGCGACCTCGAGATAGCAACTATCGCGCGGGGCCCTCCAAACACTCTCGGCTACGTTGAGGTGACGTATTACTGTTGTCGATATCTGTGGCTCACCTGGAGCTGGTCGTTGATAATCACTTAAATTCTCAGGGTTTGTGGTTGCACCCGCCTGGAAGCGGCTGCGTTGTCGCAAGATGGGGAAGCTTATCAGACTTGAGCTTTTCAGTATGGATTGCCACTGTTAGGTATAACCGTCCATTGAGGTTACTAACTCGAATTTCAGACTTCAAATCATACAAGGGACACCATGTCCTTCTGTTTGGCGATGCATACTTCACTTCGATCATTGGACCCAACGGGTCTGGGAAATCAAATTCGTTGGTCTTCCCGGATTGCATACTCAAGGGGATTCTTTGCGCTGACAGATATTAGGATGGATGCGATCTCGTTCGTTCTAGGAATTAAATCGTCCCATCTGCGATCAACAAATCTCCGTGACCTGGTTTACCGCGGCCGTGTCTTGCGCACATCTAAAGTCGACGCCGATGGAAATGCGGAAGCACCGAATGGCACGGATGAGCAAGAAGATGGAGCGGATGTCGAAGATCCCCAGGATTCAAGCGGATTAAACGACCCAAAGACGGCTTGGGTTATGGCGGTCTACGAGGATGATGCGGGCGAGGAACAGCAATGGCGAAGATCCATCACGAGCTCGGGTGTCAGCGAATACCGAATCAACAACCGAACCGTGACGGCGCAGCAGTACAACGAGGCACTAGAGGCAGAGAACATCTTGATCAAGGCGCGCAACTTCCTCGTCTTCCAGGGTGATGTTGAGGCGATTGCGTCGCAGTCTCCAAAGGATCTTACGCGATTGATCGAGCAGATTTCGGGCAGTCTGGAATACAAAGCTGAGTACGAGCGCCTGAAGGCTGAAGCCGAGGAAGCTGCGGACCAACAAACTGTCCAACTCAATCGTCGGAGAGGTATCAATTCTGAAATTAAGCAGTACCAAGAGCAGAAGCGGGAAGCCGACAACTACTCGAGGAAGGCCGAGGAGCGCGACCAGGCTATCATCACTCATATCTTGTGGAAGCTCTTCCATTTCCAACGCCTTATCGACGATTCCAGCGCAGACATTCAGAAGTACCAGGACGAACTGAGAGAATACCGCCGTGGGGTTGAGAAATATGAGAACAATGTTGAAGACGCCAAGAAAGACCACGCGAGAGTCGGCAGGGATGTTATGAAGGCCGAGAAGAATATAACAAAGAAAGAAAAGGAGATTGAAGAGGCGCACAACTCATTGATTCCCGTTGACGAAAAGGTCGACATCACCATGAAAAAGGTTGAGAAATATGCCTCGCGAATCGCCGAGATTGGCAAGGAGCGTGAGTCTCAGTCCGCCAACGCAAAGCAGCTGGAGAAGGACCTCAAGGTTGTTGAAAAGGCCCAGGCTCAGTGGGAAGCGGAATGGCAAAAGACAATCAGCAAACAGGGCCGCCATCTAAGCGCAGCTGATCAGGAAGAATACAACAAGCTCAAAGAAGAAGTCAGCCGTCGATCCTCTGCTGAGCAACTGAATTTGGACAACCTGCGTCGCCAAAGGAAAACGGAGGCTGAGGCTGTCAACAGTCTGAAGAGCAAATTTGAAGGTACTGAGTGGCAGCTGAAGAGCCTCGAGTCTGACACGCAGACTTTGGATGAGCGCAAGTCGTCTATCAACGATGTCATCAAAACTTCGTCCAAGGATATCGATCGAAAGAAGAAAGAGCTTAATGCCCTTACTTCCGAACGGCTGCGTGTCTCCCAAATGAGAACAGAGCTCGAGGAGAAGCTTCAGGTCGTCTTGAAGAAGCTGCTTGAGGCTGACAATGGCAAGAAGCAAAATGAAAAGGAGCTCAGGGCTAAAGAGTTGATCTCAACCTTGAAGCGCATTTTCCCAGGCGTCAAGGGTCGGGTCAGTGACCTCTGCAGGCCCAAGCAAAAGAAGTTTGCCGAAGCCGTTAGCACGGTACTTGGTCGACACTTTGACGCTATTGTTGTTGACAATGAAAAGACGGCCAAGGAATGCATCCAGCACCTGCGCGATCAGCGAGCAGGCCAGGCTACTTTCATTCCTCTTGAGACCATTCAGGTGAAGACTTTTAACTCTAACTTGAAGGGCATGCACCGGGGGATGCGACCTGCAATTGAAACAGTGGATTACGACGATTCTGTTGCCAGGGCTATCAGCTACTCTTGCGGAAACGCCATTGTATGCGACGATCTGGCGACCGCCAAGTATCTTTGCTACGATAGAAACTTGGATGCCAAGGCAGTAACTCTCGATGGAACTGTGATCCACAAGGGCGGTCTTATGACTGGTGGTCGTGGCCCTCAGCAGAACTCGAAGCGCTGGGAAGACTCCGAGGTTGAAAATCTTTACAAGCTCAAGGACAAGTTGATGGCCGATCTCGCCAATTTGCCCAAGGGCCACCGCAGAGGTACCGAGGAGGAGGCCTTGCAAGGCGACCTGGTTGGTCTGGAACAACGCCTCGCCTATGCCCGGGAGGAGCTGAAGGCTCTTGAGAGAAATCTTGAAAGCAAGCGAAGCGAATTGGACTTTGTTAAGCGCCAGCACGAAGAACTTAGACCCAAGTATGTCGAAAGACAGGAGACTTTGGATGAGCTTGATGAAACCATCACTACTTCCCAGGAGTCCGTCAGCAGTGTCGAAGACGAAATTTATCGCAAGTTCTGCAAGCGTCTCGGATATGACAACATTCGTGAATATGAAGTGCAGCAAGGGTCGTTGCAGGAAGAAGCTGCGCAAAAGAAGCTTGAATTTACAACACAAAAGAGCAGAATCGAGAACCAGCTCAGCTTCGAAAAGCAGCGACTTCAGGCCACAAAGGACAGGATCAGCAGTCTCCAAGCTCAGCACCAGCGTGATGAGAGCTTGATTGAGGAGCTCAAGCAAGAGCAGGAACAAATCCGAAACCAGCTGGATGAGTTCGAAGCTGAACTTGACATCCTCCGAGAGAAGCTTCAAGAACAGAAAGAGGCCTACGGTCAATCAAATGAGAATCTCGCGCAGCAGCGCAGAGAGCTTCAGAAACGCAGCAAGAATGTCGAAGGGTCCTTGAAGAATGTCAACACGCTGGAAGCCGAGATCCAGCGCAACTCGTCCAGCCGTTATGCTATGCTCCGACGTTGCAAGCTTGAGGATATTGATATTCCCCTGAAGGAAAGCTCAAACTCCCTCGATCAGCTCCCCATTGATGATCTAGTCCAAGCAGCAGATCCCGATGCCATGGACGTTGAAGAGACCGCCGGTGACGGAGGCCAGGTACAGGACTATGGCATCGAAGTTGACTTCGACTCTCTAGGAGAGACTCTCAAAGAGGTTAGTAGCGTATTATCAAATTCATATAATGCTAGCACTAATGTTGACTAGGAGGCCGATGACAAACTTGAAGAAGAGCTGCTGGAGAAAGTCCGGACACTTAATAGCGAGCTTGACAAGATGGCACCAAACACACGTGCGATGGAGCGTCTTGAGAATGTGGAAAATAAACTCCGGGGCACAGAAAAAGACTTTGAAGAAGCACGAAAGCATTCTCGAAAGGCCAAGGATGATTACGAAGAAGTGATGCAAAAGCGTTCGGATTTGTTTAACAAAGCCTTCGCCCATATATCTGAGCAAATTGGTCCCATCTATCGGGAGTTGACAAGAAGTGCGAACTATCCATTGGGAGGACAAGCGTAGGTTTCCCTTGATTCGAGTCAGACATGACATCTATTCTAACAAGTTGGTGCAAACAGTTATCTTGATATCGAGGACTCGGACGAGCCTTACCTCGACGGAATCAAGTACCATGCCATGCCTCCCCTCAAGCGTTTCCGGGATATGGAGCACCTCTCCGGTGGTGAGAAGACCATGGCTGCTCTTGCCCTTCTGTTTGCCATTCACTCGTACCAGCCATCGCCTTTCTTCGTCTTGGATGAGGTTGATGCTGCTCTGGACAACACCAATGTTGCCAGAATTGCCAACTACATTCACGACCATGCCGCGCCTGGTATGCAGTTCATCGTCATCAGTTTGAAGACTGGTCTTTTCCAGAACAGTGAGGCCCTGGTCGGAATCTTCAGAGATCAGTCTGAAAACAGCAGCAAGTCTCTGACGCTTGATGTAAGGCTTCTTACTTCCCTTTGTTTTCCGTTACTTGGCTAACCTAAACTTCACTTCAGCTTCGGAAATATCAATGATCGCTTTATCAAGCGGCACAGGGGCTTCTTTTATTACATTCTAGTGGTGTGTGTAGAATAGTGGTTTCTTATCTTTTGCCTGTTTTCAGCCCTTTAGGGTATATGGCATTTCATTCTTGATACGGGTTGATGGAAATTCATTGGTTATATGTTGCTACTGGCAATCGAATCAGTTTATGTGTAATATGTTTTTATTTCTGCTAATGGAAGCTTCATGATCGATATCCTACTACTTGTTGATATATATTACGTTGTAGGCTTATATAACTTTTTGGGAACCTGGCAACGCTTTCTCCCTTTCTTCCCTCCCCTCTTTTGCGAAGCACGATGTTACATCCCACTACTTCTAACCACAGAACCTTGTTATCAAAACATTCCCTTGAGCCACACCATACTGCGGAGAAGCGGCAATCATCATCTTATCCGTATCGGGATCTTTGTTGTGTCTCACATTCAGACTCGGCAATGACTTGTTACTTCTTTCTCTTGCTTTCTTCTGACTCATTCAAGGCAAGCACACTTAATTAAGATTCATAAACATCTACAGACGATATACAAATGGCTAATGGGAAAGGTCTTGAATAGAAACCCATCTGAGATATCTCGAACGACGTGAAAATGCAACGTCCACATCGGGACCCCGCATCTGACTGCAAATCCGGAAGAACCCAGACAGATCCTCCGCCAATTATGCATCACTCGATGTCTGCTCTACGACTTCAGAGAGCCGATCATATCTGGTTTTTGTCATGACCAAACAGCTTATGGGCGGGAACTCCGGGGGAATCATGATGCCCCCGGTGGGAGTCACGATATATAATGAGGCGAAGTTATTGATGAAATGCGGGGCTCTGGAATAGTTCGTACAAGCTGTCGGTTGCTGTTTAATTAGGTGTTCAGAATGAGGAATATGCCTGTTTCTTTCATGGTGCTTGGGGCTGCTACCGCAGAAGCAGTGCGTGTCAACAGCCCGACATCAGTTTTGTTGAGCAAGACTGTGCCTACAGATGCCGGTGCCCCGGTCCTGCATCCGTTTATTTCCTATTCTATTGAGTTTGCCTTCTTTCCAGATTTTGCTGGTATGTTTCTTTTTGTTTCTATTTGGTAAGAATTGCTTTTGTTGACTTGATTGTATTGCAGGAAATGCGTCGCATCCGAACCTTTTCTCGAACCAGCTCCTGGATAATCTGGCAGATCTCCAAGGCGTCAAGCCATACATTCGGATTGGCGGGAACACACAGTAAGATAGTTCTTGATTTGGAAAATCCTCTCTATTATGCAATCCCCGCTGATTTGGAAATAGAGATTTCGCCCTGTACGACCCTGACCTAAAGACAGCAACCAATGGCACTGTGGTTCCCAGTATCACATCCGACTACCCAATAATCCTTTCCATTGGTCCGTCATTTTTCGACTCCTATTCTACCTGGCCTTCGACCAAATTCATACACGGGTTCAATCTGGGGAAAAATGGCTCAACGGGGATGGAGAGTCTCCTGGCTACAGTGCCACTGGCTTGCAAGGCCCTCGAGGGAGATAAACTGGCCTACTGGGAGCTAGGGAATGAGCCCGACCTGTTCAAGACTTCTGCTCAGGGGATCCGAAGGCCATCAACTTGGACCGAGCAAGACTATGTGGATGAATGGTTGAACAAGACAAGAGTAATCAAAAGTAAGATGGCTGGGAGCTGCCCCGAGCTGGCGGGGTACAGGTATATTGCGCCTTCATTTGCAGGCGTCACGAACAGCTTGGATCCTGTTGTGACATGGCGGGACGGGCTCGGTGATGATCAAAACATTGCGCTGAACTCGGAGCATAAGTGAGTCTTTTTCTCTTTCTGGATCCCCAAAGTGCACCGACTGCCTCTTGAACATAGCTTTCCATTTTTACTGAAACTATTACCCAGCTACATCGGAGGTGCCACAGAGCCGGGAGTCACTCTTCAAAGGACCCTGATGAATCATACAATGACCATGCAGAGTGTTGCACAACATGTCAATGTCTCCCGGATGCTCTCCTCGGAGAATCTTACTTCTGGCATTCCCTATATCCTAGGTGAAACCAACTCATTATATAACCAAGGAGCCCCAGGGCTCTCCAATTCTTTCGGTGCAGCGCTCTGGGGAGTAGACTTTAACCTTTACTGTGCTTCGCAGAACATTCGAAGAACACACATGCACCAGGGAACTAACTTCCGGTACATCTCCTGGCAGCCCATCCACACGGAGAATACAAGCATTGGAACAAAAGCTCCTTACTACGGAAATGCAATGGCGGCAGCAATGCTCCACGGGGGCGTCGATGTCCGAGTTGCCAATCTCCCACTGACCGAGGACACGGAGGCGGCCTACGCTGCGTACGTGAATGGCACCTTGACCCGGATAGCGGTCCTCAACATGAAGGAATTCAATTATACCGAGTCTGAACCGGCTCAAACTCGACCGCTAGCGAAATACTCGTTTCGATTGCCATCTGAAATGTCGGCCAGGCCGCTTTCCGTGCAGCGGTTGATGGCAAACGGGAGCAACGCGATCAGTGGAATTACCTGGGACGGCTGGTCGTACAATTACGAGTTGAAAGGGGGAGAACCGGTCCGACTTCAAAATGTGACGATCGGAGAGACAATATCTGTGAGTGACAACGGTACCGTGGAGATTGAGCTGCCGTACTCCAGCGCTGTCATTTTGAATGTGGGAAAGGAGTAGGTCTGAAGCACTAGAAAACAAGTGGGTGTGGCAATATATAAATATATCCTCACTATGCTCATTGCAGATGCCTAGAAGGATCTCTGCGTTGCCACATGACTATCACTGTCAAGTAATAGTGCGAAGCGTATGTATGCAGGTAGGTATACATAAACCAAGCCAACCCACGACACTTCACCAAGCCGGAACCAACATAGAATTCCAATACGTCAAAAGGAGAATCCCGAAGTTAATTATGGATTAGGTTCCACAGCATCCTGCGAACGAGTTAGCAAATATTCTGAAATTGATGTTAGCTTGGGGCATTGATTCTATTCCATATGCACTTCGCCTAGGTGAATAGAACACTATTTTTATTTCCAGCCTTCCGCGATGCACGATAAGCATATAAACGCGTAGTCTATTGCCCGGGTTAATGGGTACATGGCCGATAAGAAATGGGATTTGAGATGGTGTTGCCGGTTTTGGAATCGTACAGAATAGACGGTGTTGATATTTTCCCGACAAGATAATTGTGTTTGGGATGATAAAGCACCACACCAATAGTTTCTGCATGACAAGAATAATCGTATAATCATGACTATACACTCGGCCATATGACCCTCACGAGTACAACCAGTCATCCATATATGTAATGGCAATTAATATTGCGATGATTATATCAAATAATCGGTGTGGAAGAAGGCGTTGAACGGCGTGGGTGCCCTACGCCAAAGTAAAGGGAAAAAGAGAGAAACGATCTGCGCCTTTTTTCTTTTTTCTTTTCTTTTCTTTTTTTTTTTTTTGGCGTATGTACGGAGGAGTATTTCGTGATTCATATGATGAAATGGGGGGGTCTCCAAGACCATTCGAGGATTGATAGCTGTAGGTGCTCGGACTTCGCTGCAAAGTCATCCATCCATTGACTGCTATCTAGCATCGGTTATCATGCCTTGAACGGCATGCATTAGGAATAGGCGGCAAGCACTGGAATAACCCCTTCTAAGATGATTCATGATGATGGCATAGGCGCTCTCTAGCAAGTTTGCAACCGCAGTTTCTGGAGGGCCTTCTTGGCCCCCTTTGCTTGTTTCGAAACTCGCTGTGATTTCAATCCTGCAAGCCACCATGCAAGATTTCCTGGTAAAATGTATGGCCGCATACTGCTTTGTACGTATTCTGTGGCTGACTGTCGCCTTGAAGGTATTTGCCAATACCGTAAGATTGCGAGTGCGGAAGAGTACCGGCCCAGTGATCGATCGACGACAAGATAGACATAGATTCTTCAAGAGGCAAAAGAAAAAGAAAAAGGCAAATCCCGCTCAATACGGAACACTTTCCCCGCAAAACGCAAGGGGGTGTAAATTTTTTCCGTTTCGACTGTCGTTCTTCCTATGTTCCTTTTACTGATCATATTCGATTTGGTCCCCCTTTTCCTGTGTCGTCTTGTTTATTGTTTTTTCTTGTCTGTTTTTGTTTCGCTGGTGGCGTTGACAAGGTGCATAAGCCGTACTGCCATAGTGTTACACTGTTGTCAACTCCTCATCAGCTTGGCCAACAGCAAAGAGCCAAGAGTCGCGTAAGCTATTCCTATCATAGCCTGTCTGCTCCCAAAACCGTTGGTGATGCAGGCGATTCTTTGAACTAGCGCCCGCTGTCGCACAACCATCGGGGAAGAGGCCAGGTTGAGTAGTGGCTGCTGGATATATTTCCCGCAGCAAGAGAGGTTTCTGGTTGGTCCATTCCAAAGGCGAAGACAAGCAAAAAGGATGAATCCGAGGCAGAAAGTGTAACTCCATATTGAGAGTTGCAACCGAATTGGGCCGGCCTCCTTATGGGTCCAGATCCCCCCCGGCCATAAATTAATCACACTGGTACGGAGTAGTACGGAGTAGTGGTAAGGCAGCTTAGGCTCTTGCACAAGCATAACCACACCGTCGCAATGGAGCCGCTGCCGCTGTTACAACTCTATCTTCCTAATAGTATGCGAGTTGCCCACACACAATTGCAGTGATCAGCGGTCAATGAAACTGTAGCCTTCAACCAGTCCGCATCCTTCCACAGTTCGCTTCCGCTTCAAAGCGTTGCGGAAAACCGAAGCCCTGTCGATCTGTACTGAGGAATTAATCCCACTGGCGGGATAAAAGTTCCATTGGAGCCTTAACATAGAACACGAAACGCCTTGTGGTCCGTGATTTTCGTCGAGTCCGTATTCCCAACGACGGGCCGAATTAATGTACTGTAGTCGGTGCTGTGAGATTCCCGCGTGGAGAAGCTAGACACAAGATGCATGGAACTATCTCCATCCTCAAGGCCGAAGTTGATAGATACTTCTCAAACCCCAAAATGCTCTCTCTATCACTTTCTCGGAAAGACCATCCGGGGAATGTGGAAGGCTGAGTCCTTCGAATTCTAATGATCCCGCAGTTTTTCTTTTTTCTTTTCTTTTCTTTTTTTTCTCTGCTTAACGAAATATGGAAAAATGCGCGTGATTATTCTGGACCAGGTGTGTCGACTTGGTTAGGCAACATGGAGCAGTTCCAGGCTGGAATGTAGAAGGCAGGTAACCTTCTAATGCACGCTTCATCGTCAGTGACGGTGGTTCTGACAGGGGAGCAAGCTGATGATTGGATGGATAGCATTTCAGAGTTTGCTTGACACTATGGCGATACGTAGAAAGCGCCTGACTCGAACCGTTAGTTACCCTACCTAGTCCATAGTATCGCACAGACAGTCTTACCTATGTACGCGGCATAGCTTTTCGAACCGTCATTTGATATTAGATCTCACACAGCATCATTGGGCTGAGTGCACAATTCCGGGGAAGAGTCGAGTCTGATCATTGGCCACATCGAAATCATCGGCGTTGCTTCCTGCAGGCTATCCCAAACACGGAGGGAAAGTGTTATTGCCGATCAAGACACGCATTTCAGCCGTAATCCTTGTTGCTTTACATGCATGATTTCAGAGGCGCCATGGGTGTCAAAAGACAGCATGTAGATCTACCCACTTGTCGAGTAATCGATCTTTATTGACTTGGAAAAAGTTCTCTAACTTTCTGGGATTGGCTCGCCCCCAGGACAGCCAAGGCAGAAAGGTCTAGACTGTTAATTGCTTTTGCAGCTATATTGTCGTATCCTTGAAACATTTCCAGCTATGATCACTGGCCCTAACCATTTGATAGGGATGGCCAGTGCTCAACTGCTCATTCGATCACCACCCTTGGAGAGCCTCGAAAGCTTTCTAGCATGGGAACCGAAGCCCGCTCTGCGAATGACAGCACACGATAACGCATCACTTATCGCCTTGACAGCCAAAGCACAAGCTGCTGGTCGTGGTGCGCAGTAGTGGCTTTGGGGGAGTCGGTCGATGCACCTCTGGAGGCCCGATCTGATCAGGAAAGAATGTATCAGCGCTTTACCCACTCAAAAATATGGAGTCCATGCATAATGGAGGGTTCTTTTCCGTACTGCGTATGGCTTCTCTTCTCTGCATGTATTTGTTTTCCTTACATTAGTGTGTGTATCGTACCCGCCACAAACTATGCAGATATCATGTGGAAGCTCAAATGTCAGAATTCGCTGCTCGGTTCGGAGTAGCTCTTGTGGATGAACGTACTTTTTTTTTGACTTTTAGGATCCCCTGAATGTCATTCTTTTTCTTTTCTTTTTCTTTATTCTCTGACCAATATATGTTGCTCGTCCTGGCCCATCCCATTCCTTTGGGTCGGCATAAGAAACGAAGCCAATGACTTCTATCAGCTTCGACGATCTTTCTATAACTTCTCGGAGACCTCAGCTTAAGTCACTATTCAGAAATGAGCTTGTGATATCTACTCAAAGGTAGATCATTAATAAGTGCCTCACAAACTTTGGATGCAACCTTTTGTCGACACTTGGTGGAAGGAATTCAACAGAAAGGCCCATATTGATAAACGACCCTAAGCCATGGCAGTAGGTGCGATTGGATCGGCCTATGGTATGGATGCGATGAGGAAGT
Source organism: Aspergillus wentii DTO 134E9 (assembly GCF_001890725.1). Classification (NCBI taxonomy): domain Eukaryota; kingdom Fungi; phylum Ascomycota; class Eurotiomycetes; order Eurotiales; family Aspergillaceae; genus Aspergillus; species Aspergillus wentii. The sequence continues at coordinate 860,661 of NW_024467836.1, forward strand.
CTGTGTCAGGCGGGGAGGAGCACCGGATGCTACCTTATGATGATGTGATGCTTCAGCCACGATCGATGGTAATGACAGGATTCTTTTGCGACACCAGTTGGGACCCTCAACTAACGCTCTTGTTTATTGAAGCAGGCTCCATCATCGCGAACAAAGACATTCGATCTCCCGTACCCGCACTTTGCCCTCATGTATATCGACCGCAATGGGGAGCTTGGATTGGAAGCGTCGCCTTCGCTGGCAGGCTGTGGACGAGCCATCTTCACCGAAGAGGTGAGGGACAGGTTCTTGAAAACGGCCGCGGCAGGAGGACAGCCCAGTATGCAACCCCGATTCGGATTAGCTTCTTTTGGAAAGCAGGCAGACTTACCCATGACAGATTCGATTCCCGGCTTCAGCTTCCAGCAAAACTCGAGCTGGTACCAGTCTGGTCTCTCCAAGTCCACGGAGCTCATTCCTTGTGAATGGCAGTCGCAGCACCAGACCAAACGCCAGAGGCGCAATGGAGCAATGGACCGTCGAGGGTCAGATTCGATGTCCCCCGGTCCCATCAAGCGAACCGCACTCCGAGTGGGCAACCAGGATCTCTTGCGACGATACTACGAAAAGGCATTCGAAAACTTCCAGCAGCTCAATTGCAGAGTGATCGCAAAGGCCTTTATCAAGCTGGTAGAGCCCCGAAAGCAAGTCAACCATCCGTATAACGGACGAAAGACCTCTGCAGGAGCTCCTCAGCGCATCGACCCGGAGTTGACCAAACCCAAGTGGTGGCCTACAGGAGTCACACACAAAGAACCTGATCATCTCTTGAAAGCTGGTAAGATATCATTGATTTTTTACTTCCGTCTGCCATGCTCCTCATACTGAGGCTAACGTTTTCTAAGAGAGAATCCGACTGCTGGTTCATATACTTTGCGAATTAATGAACAGCCATGGGATTACAGCCGAAAAGCTCAAGGAAGCCGGCCAGGATGTGAGACGCCAGATAGTACCATCGGAGCGCCTACATGTTTTGGATGAGATTTACTATGTTCGGCATATGGAAGAGTGCTACTTGAAAGGAGAAATTGGTAGGTTTCTCTCCGGACAGCGAAACTATACGAACAAAAATACTGACGCTTGCTTCTAAAATAGACGGCGATACCACCATCCACGTTTCACACGTTCATTTGGCCGAGGCCAACTTTGAATTCGATCACCACGAGCAGGACGCTAGCCAAAGTCCTCAAGACCAGTCCGTGCCTACGGTTACCGTGAAAGCAGATGGCTCCAGCCTCACTGATGACCAAACCCAGAAACGAAACAGCGACAACGACGCGGTACCGTCGGTAAGCCGTAAACGAAAAAGCGCTTCAACGTCTTCTGATGACCGTCTATCCTATGTGGAGGACAATGGTCAGCTAAAGCAGCCGACCCATCAAGATAGTGGTCTTTCTCTATCTCCGTCGTCGTGTCAATCGAGCAGCAGTCGAAAAAGCTCCTTGGAAGCCAGTTTGCCATCATACTCACCGGAAATGATGACATCCATGATGCCATCAGGCGCGCCAGCCCGACCTATCTGTACACCAAAGGATGTCCATCACACTGGGTCGACGTGTATGCCGGACTATTTCACCCAGCAACTCCTGGTCCCCACTCCTGGGCAACCCACTGAGCCCGGTTACTGGACTCACCCACATCTTGCGCAGGCGCAACTTGTATATAATCATGGATACTAACGTAATACGTTGTTGATCTTCAGCAGAAGCAACTCTTGCATGCACCCCTGCGAACACCAGTCGCAAAACTCTTGCATAACTCGGCGCTTGTCTTGACTATCCCTAATCATGTTCTTTTATTACCATTTCCTTTGTCTACCTTGTCATCTATCTAGCGGTCCTTTCTACTTCTCTTTTCTTTGTCATCATCTCCTGGTCCAACTATCCTCTTTCTTTCTTTTTTTCTCTTTCCTTCCAAACCGTCATGTCACCTGTCTGGTCTCCTACATTTTCAGCATTTAATGTATGCGCCGAAACCATGAAGCCATCATCATATAGAAACGAAGATATAACAGCTAAAAAAAACAGATTATGATACAAATCTTTTGCTACTTTCCAATACTCTACCCATGAGTCAGACCAGTGTTAAGTGTATGAAGTACCGAGTACATCAAGAATAATATACAGAGAGTATGATATTATCGCTAACCAATCTCCCAATTCATGCTGGGCCTTTGCTTTCAAAAATAGCATTGGACGGGCAGTGTTTGCCAGCCATATGTCGATCAAAGAATCCAAAAACCCGGGTAATCAGCCTGATATCTTCATGCCTTCTTAAAGATGACTTTCCACATCACTGGGGAAATAAGGCACAAAAAGAGGATAGTCAAGCTCTAATTCCCAGTACCAAGGCTCGTCTTTTAGTTCCTCTCGCGTATCCTCGACTAACCTCCTCTCAAGAGAACCTGTGAGCGACTGTCCGATAATAGCGACCTTTCCAGTTTCACGGAACAAACGCGCTACCGACACTATATGCAGGCTGCCGACCTTGGTGTGTCCGCAGACAAGCAAACGCTGTGTACACTGCCACGAGACCATAATCCGCACTGAGCATAGCATTGGCAGACCTGAAATAATGAGCCTCGCACTCTCCCGGTGCTCTCGCATGTATCTGGTCAAGTCAGGTGTGTATGTGATGTGTTTGATGCGATGTTTTGGGAGACGGTTTGGGGTCTTGGAAGGGTCCGAGTATCTCATGGTATATCCCCATCGAGCATCGAAAGCGAAACGGCTATACAACAGCTCCTCAACTTCTTGGTGAATCTGCTTATTGGAAATTAAAAGGGGCAGGAGAGTGCCATTTGAGCCACGCCAGACAATGCGGCCACGGATGAACTTGGTGCATTGTAACGACTCCCCAAAGCTGATCACTTCACGGTCAAGCCAGAAATTATCGGAACTAGCAATTGCTAGAAAGAAAATCTCTTTCCGAATTTCGAATGGTAGGTCCATAAGACGAAATGGTGGGAGATCGAGTGTTGAGATGTCTTCTATCGTGGTTCGCAGAGAACATGGACGCCAGAGAGGTGATTTGATATGAGCAGGGCGCCTTATGTTGGCATCCTTTAAATATCGAGCATTCCAGTCAACAACCATACTGTATGGAATCGCAGAGTAGCACGAGAAGGCCTCATAAGGGGTCATCTTTCACTTTCGATGTTCTCTTGATTGGTAGTGCTTCGATTTGGGAAGATTTTCAATAAACGGAGCTTCTTGACAGAGAATCAGTAGTATTGAAAAGAGAGAGCAAGGCTCTACGGCGTCTGTTTGGGAGGATGGGATAGGAGTTCAAAATTAATAGGTGTCAGTTGGAAGCAGTGAATGGAACAGGAATTCTAATCTGGAAAGGGCATCGATGAATTCATGATGATTCTTTCTACTGACCAACGGCCAACTCATCCGTTTGAATTGCAGATACAGTATGTACAGTACCTTAGGTATGTCGTCTGGAAAGATACTTGTGCTGTATAATGTAAATTATCAAGCAATAAATTAATCTCCGTATAGCTTGACGACTTGACACCGGTCACTGACTTCACCTGACAACGCATGTATAGAGAAATAGACACCTCAGGCAGAAAGTGGCGCAATCTGGAACGGTGAAGACAATCCCGTGACATCCGATTCTGAGCCAACCAGAGGGTTCCCCCGTGGACCCGTCTCCTCGATCCCAGCCTCTCATTGGCTAAAACGACCCCGTCCGCCGTCGATCCCGGCGCCTGAAGCCCTGGACCCAAGAAACGCGACAGCTGGACGGCGGCCAACCAGGAACCGTGCATCGGGCACAAGCAAAACCTCACTCTCGCGACTTGTCCTCAGCTTCTTCCCTCCATCAACCTTTTGCCTTCGCACACTGTCGTTTTCGGCGCTTGTGGTCAGTGGTTGCTGGGATCATGCGCCCTGAGCTTTAAACGAGACTGGTCGATTTGATGCTCATCTGGGATTTTGAGTCAACTAAGTTTATCCATTGGTGAGTGCGTGATCCGTTTGTTTTCGTCTGGGTCAAAGTCTCTACCACTCCATCTATTGCGTGAAGATGCCCTTGGGCATTTAAGGATGGAGTAGATAAGCTTTGCTTTCGCTTTTAATACCCTTCCTTGTGGTCTTCATTTTTAATACCCTTCCTTGTGGTCTTCATTTTCCACTCGTTTTACCCGACACGTCTACATCTACATTCTATGCGAATTACTGTCAAACATTAATTCAATATGGGGATGCTAACATTTGGACGTTTTCTCAGTCGCCCTTACCCTCACAATCCGAACGGCCCTACAATCTTTTCATTTCAGCAGAAATTAATCATGGAGGACGCTGGCTACCGCCAAGGAGGGCCGTCCAACAACGCGATGGGCAATGAGTCCCCTGTGTTGGAGTCAGCAGCAGGAGATGGAGCGAGTGTCTTCTCTGATACAGAGGAACTTGGGGCTCCTACCGATAATTCCCTCCCGTCTACACCTGGCAGATTATCACGGAATCCTTCCTTCTCCAATAGCAGTTCCTATCAGGAAGACTGGGAGACTTTCCCTCCGTTGGACAAAGTCAGCGTCTTCGATCTTCTCGACACCTTTTCTCTCACCCAGAGACTTGAGAAATGGCAACAGACTATCAATGCGCAGAAAGATAAGGTGAAGAAGCAGCGCGAGAAGCTGAAATCGAGCTCGATGAATGCCAAGGAGCGGGTTGTCGGGGAGTGGAAAAGACGCGCCCCCACAGCAGATGAACAGCTGGAGAAATACCGTCGTCGCATGAAGGATGGAGTGGAGCGCTTGGGGAAGCAGTGGAACAATACCGCTACAGTTACACTTCGCGAAAAGATTTCGTTCATCGCTGGTGTTCTCAATATCTTCATCAGTGGCTATCTGATCGGAGCTCATCCGGAATATTTCTATATCTGGTTCAGTGCCCAGCTGGTATACTTCATGCCGATTCGATACTACAGGTACCACAAGAAGGGCTATCACTACTTCCTGGCTGATCTCTGCTATTTCGTCAACTTGCTTTGTTTGCTGAGCATCTGGGTCTTTCCGCAGTCTAAAAGACTCTTCATCAGCACATTTTGCCTTACTTTTGGCAACAATGCGGTTGCAATTGCAATGTGGCGGAATTCTATGGTTTTTCACAGCATGGACAAAGTTGTCAGGTATGATCTTAGGTTTATTCAAGCAGGCAGTATTTTTTTTTTTTTTTGCTAACTCTCGCCAACAGTCTTTTCATCCACATCATGCCTCCTACAGCCTTACACTGCCTTGTCCACTTGACCTCGGCGGAACGGCTCAAGGAACGGTTCCCGGCAATTTATCACATCAAATTCAGTGAACCTGGATCTCCCGAACATTACTCCCTGCCATCCATGATATTCTGGGCGACTGTGCCATACATAATCTGGCAGGTGGCTTATCACCTCTTGATTACGGTGCGCCGTGCCGAGCAAATTGCCGCGGGACGCCCAACCAGCTTTACATGGCTTCGTAAGTCATATGCGAAGACCTTGCTCGGAAAGATTGTTTTGAGCTTGCCTGAGGCATTGCAGTCGTTTGCATTTATGTTGATCCAATATCTCTATGCCCTGTTTACGATGATCCCCTCTCCTATATGGCTCTGGTCTCGATGGGCTAGCGCTGCATTCTTGTCTGCTCTTTTCATTTGGAGTATCTACAATGGCGCAACGTACTACATTGACGTCTTTGGCAAGCGATTCCAGAAGGAACTCGAGGAGCTCAAAAAGGATGTCGCGCGATGGCAATCTTCCCCAGAGGGTGGTGCAACGAGCCCACTGATGACACCAAATGGCACTACTTCTTCTGGGGCCCAGATTTTGGATGACTCGACAACAGCCCAACAGCTGGACAAGGCAACTCTCGACCGTATTCCTCCCCTTGATCACGCCGCGATTTCGACTGGCGCCCAAGAAGCAACCCCAACCAATGACTCTGAAGTGCGGGAGAGGAAGTGATTCTATCGTCTTCGTTCCCTTCGTCCTACTATGCTGTGTTTCGCCCTTTGATATTAACGTTCCGTTCAACCCCAGATACCCTACGGCGCATTCATTCTTTTAAACTTGGTTTTGTTTGATCCCATTGGCTTAAGAACCCTTCACTCTTTATTATGAGCTTTGTTTTCCCTCAATTTATATATATTTATCCCTGTGTTAGCTGTCGTTGGTTGCAGCTGCACAGGGGTAGCAGGCCCAGGCTGTTTTCTTTTTAGCGGATTTGGTTTTATCCTGTTTTCAGACTTGACGATATTCATGATTTGTCCATTTCCACCCTTCATGACGCTAGAAGTATACGACGTATAATAAGACTCCCATTACAGGAACGCCACACAAAGAAAAAAAAATTCACTAGTATCGCCTAAAAATTGCCTCGTAGTGATGAGAGAAACGGAAAGAAAAAGCCGCCGCCACCTAAACTCCGGCGGCGAATGATAATCCCCGATATTGGTTGAGATCACGTGGAGAGCCGAAGCTGCGCAGCCCGGAGATGGACTACATCACGACACATCACCACGCTGGATGTTCTTTGCAGCATCAATTTATGAACCCTTAATCTTCATTTTTACCGTCATTCAAGTTGGTGCTGCTGTTTAAATTTGTTTTTCCTGCTCGCTTCTCCGAGCACTCCATTTCCCCTAGACATTTACAATGTCCGTCACAATGAGATCGGCTAGGCTGGTGCGCAACAATTCTGTTTTGCGGCCAGGTCTCGTTGGTGAGTCTACCTTTACCCGCTCTTTTTTGCCCTGTTTTACATATTAGTTGCCTAAATGCGATGGACTCAAACTGATTATTTACTGCGATCAGCCCGAACTCGTTTCAGCGGCGCATTGGGTGCTGCTTCCGCCGCGAACCTCCGGCTGAACGGGAGAGGCCTCCCATCCCATGTGCAGGCTATTGCGCTTCTGATCCCTCAACAACGCGGCTACGCTACAGAGCAATCGACATCGTCATCGCAATCTTCGGAATCTTTTCCCCCTCCCGGCTTCAACGCGGAGCAAGCCAAGAAGCCGATCCCTAAGGAGCAAAAGGATGCTGCAGTGCAACCGGCTGGTGCTAAGGAGAACAAACAGGTTGATGCCGTGAGATCGGATGACAAGAGCAAACTGACCGAAGTCGGAGCAGCCAAGGCAGCTTTGGCCGAGGATGAGAAGAAGGTTTCTGAGGAAAAGAAGGACCTGAAAAAATTGACTCTGGGACAGCGGTTCAAGAAGGAAGCACAGCACTACTGGGATGGAACAAAGCTTTTGGCTACAGAAGTCAGGATCAGTTCTAGATTGGCATTGAAGATGGCCGGCGGGTATGAGCTCAGCCGAAGAGAGCACCGACAGGTTGGTTTTGCCGGTTTGCTGTGGTCATTTTTTCGGCGTTGGGAAATACTAACGGGGTTTATTTTGATAGCTTCAACGAACAGTCAAGGACTTGGGTCGTCTGGTTCCCTTTTCCATGTTCCTCATTGTTCCCTTTGCCGAGCTGCTACTTCCCGTTGCCCTGAAGTTGTTCCCTAACCTGCTGCCCAGCACATACGAGGGTCAGAAAGCACGCGAAACTAAGGCATTGAGCTTGAGCTCGACACGGAAGGAAGTTTCAGGGTTCTTGAAGAACACATTGAAAGAAACCGGCCTGCCCCTGACTGCGGCGACAGTCAAGAACGAGGAATTCGCTGAATTCTTCAAGAAGATCAGAACCACCGGAGAAGCTCCATCGACCCAGGACGTCATTAAGGTGTGCAAGATCTTCAAGGATGACCTGACTCTGGACAACTTGTCCCGACCCCAGCTGGTTGGAATCTGCAAGTACATGAACCTGAACTCGTTCGGTACCGACGCCATGCTCCGATACAACATCCGTCACCGTATGCGCCAGATCAAGCGTGATGACCGTGCGATTTTCTACGAGGGAGTGGAGTCGCTCTCGGTTCCCGAACTGCAGATGGCCTGTGCCTCGCGTGGTATTCGGACCCACGGTGTCTCTCCCGCTCGCCTCCGTGACGATCTGTCGATGTGGCTGAAGCTTCGTCTCAAGGAGGGTGTCCCATCTACTCTCCTGGTCTTGAGCAACGCCTACGTGTACACACAAGGTGGCAAGGAGGCCGAGATGTCTTCTCAGATCGAGTCTCTCCAGTCCGTTCTGTCGAGTATCCCCGAGGAGTTGTTCCACGAGATTGAGCTTGAGGTGCACAACGCTGAGGGTGCTGCCACTAACAAGCAACGTCTGGAGGTTGTCAAGGAGCAGCAGGAGCTCATTGAGGAGGAGAACGAACAGAACAGCGAGAACGAGGAGAAGGGTCTTTCCGCCCCCAAGGACATTGAGGACATCGATGACAAGGAAGACACCAAGTTTGAGGCAGCTTCGAAAGACTACGAGAAGCAGACTGCCGAAGCGAACGAGGCAATGAGCGAAGGCGAAAAGGCTGAGGAGAGCTCCAAGGAGAAGAAGGCCGAGTAAAAAGCAGACTTGGTCCGAGTCTGAAGTTGAAATGAATTGTGGCATAGACTTTATTACTTCTTTCTAATCTGTTTCTGCTCATGTCTACTTACCCTTCTCATCATGTTTTAGTGACCATTGTTGATAGACTCTTTGTTTGGCACCGGCCCCGCCTTCTTTTGGTTGATGAATTTTTTTTTTATTCTTTTCTTATATACTCTCCCTCTTGTTTGATCTTTTCTTTATCTTTCATTGCGATGTACTCAAATCAATAGACTCTGTGGAGTTTGAAAAGGAAAATCATTAGGATTCGAGTTTCTGACGTGGCTACTGCAGCATATTTTGGGAATGCACAATCTTCTACATGCACTTTTATCAAATTAGTTTATTTGTCATGAAAAAAGTATTTGAATAACTTTAGCAAATAATATTCCTCCGAGCTGGCTGCTTTAAGCATCTTTGTAGATAGTTGGTGATGACTGCAGACAGAGTCGCATAACCTCGGCAATGGACGGATGCTGATGATGATCACTCACCACCCAATCTGCGATACTAGCCAAGGATAGCTACAAACAAGATCAATAAGAAATTACATCCATAATTAGCCATCACTCAGCACGGCCATGAGAAATAAGTGGCCCCTTCAGATCATCCCAAATAGTCGTTGTTTCAGCAGATCGTTTTCCCACCGTCCTCCCATTACGTCTGTCAGTGACATCCCTGGATCAAATCCGGGGAAGAAGACGTTGACGATGCCACGCTTGAATCCCGCTTCTCAGGTACGTATACCTCTTTCTTTTCTTCTAATTATATTTACAATGTCTCACTGTTTCATGCATTGTGTCTTTGAGTAAAAGGAAATCATTACCGTGGTTGTCATATTTTTATTTTATTTTTGTCTTGTTTCTGATGACATCTTCCCATCCTTTGTTGGATGACGCCCCCCCTCCTTCTAACATCAGAGATGAGATGATGCGATATAGAGGATTGGGCTGATGGGGCCGAAACAACACACAGCAAGCGATCCAGCGACTACGGGCGTATAAGCCTCCTCCGACGAATTATGATGGCGTGCCTCTCTCTAGACGAGCGGCTGTTTTGGTTCTGCTGTACGCGGACCCCAAGGGCGATCTGAAAGTGGTGCTTACCATTCGGGCCAAGACGCTGAGTTCATGTAAGTTGAGGTTATTCCTTTTTCTTCTTATTTAATTTCCGAGTATAGAGCAACTAGGCTGATTTTGGGTATTGGTGACTAGATGCTGGTCAGGCTGCTTTACCGGGGGGTGAGTCTGCTACTACCTAGGTAGTCTATTTTGTAGATCTGTATACTGTAGCTATACAGTACGACCGTGTTAAAACTGACAGAAACACAGGGCGAGCAGACACACTGCAAGAAACACCGTTTGAAACCGCCCGTCGCGAAGCACGTGAGGAAATCGGGCTCGCAGATCTCAATGACCAGCTGCCTCGTCCGTTCGCCGTTGAGCATCTCTGCGAGTTGCCGGCGAATCTTGCGCGAACCGAACTGGTTGTTCGCCCTTGCGTGGCGCTACTCCATTCCTATGACGAGGGGACGGGGGAAAATGCAGATCCGGAGGTGTCGTTGATTCCTAAGCTGGATGCGCGAGAGGTTGCGGCGGTTTTTACGGCGCCGTTTCATAATTTCCTACGGATGAGAGATGAGGTTGAGGTTGAAGAGGGGAATGGAGATGGGGAGGAGTGGTATCAGGGTGCCTGGACGGAGTGGCATCACTCGAACTGGCGCAGTAAGTCTCCTAGTTGCCTGTCCTACGCCTTATGGAGTGTTTGACTGTTTGTTGGGTAAGAAAAAAGAAAAAAGGAAAGAAAGACATTAACTTGATTCTTGCTAGTGCATCAATTCTTTGTGCCGATCAACAACAACGTTGTCAAGCCTCGTCATGATCACGAGCAGGAGCTCGAAGAACAAGAACATGCAATCAAAGTAACACGATACAGGGTATTTGGGATGACAGCCCGCATGCTGGTGGACGTTGCTCGAGTGGCCTACGCAGAGGAACCGGAATTCGAGCACAACAGCCACTTTGGCGATGAAGCCATGATCGCCAACCTGCGATCGATGGGCCGACTGAGTGCGACTCGCACGGCATCAGATGAGCTCACACGAGAAACGATGCAGAAGGCAGCCAAACTGAGTTGATAGAATTAAGTAGAGTTAAGCGAGTTGACTGAGTCAATGGATTCATATTTTATTTTTCTTTCCGTTTTTCCATAGAAGCGGTGGAAGAAAGGGAATTAAAGATTGACTATCGATCGCCATTAGCGGTGGAGGCGTTCGTTGGCTTCTTTGACGTGTTCCTTTTTGGCGCTGATCGGATTGGGTTCTTAGTCGTGTTGCTATTTTACGAAATACCAGCAAATCCTGTCTGACAGTGTTTTCATTAACGAATCCATGATGATTAGAGAAAATAAGCATCGTGAAGGAAGCTGATGAAGATGCTGATGATTCTGATTCAGATGGCGGGCAGTGTTCGACGGGCGCAGAGAGACGCAGAGCGTCAGCATCAGCATCCCTTGCATCGCGTCTGTCTGTAATTACTTTGTATCCATCCCAGTCGGGTTGGCGATGGCTCCTGCAGGCGACCAGTCCATGGAAATGCAGCGGTTTCTTTTCTTTTTTCGTCGCTTCTTCCTTCTTCCTGCTTATCGTCAGTCAAGGGGGTCTCATGTTCCCCAATCCGCTTACTTCTTAGCTGCATCGCTGCTCTACTCTCCTCCTCTCCTCCCACCCCACCCCCTCTCTCCCTTATATCAGGCCTTGTCTCCTTGTCTTTCTTTCTCCTCTTCTTTTAGAAAATGCCCATCTCCGACTTTTCTTTGTTCGTCTTCTTTCGGCTGGTCCGTATTTGGGCCGACTTGCGCGGGGGTCTTGTGATCGTCCAGCCCAACATTCAACAGTGAAAAGCCACCATCAAGGAATACGAATCGTTCAAAGAAAGAGAAAGAAAATAAAAAACGTGCCTTCTTTGTTTCCCTTTTTCTCCTCCACTCAATAGTTAAAGTTCATCCACCGTCGTGGAAAGTGACTATTGAATTCTCCTCGTGGATACACCTTACCGCAATTTGACTCAGATCCATTGATGCACCATGCTGTCTCCATCGCTTGGATTTTCTAGAAAGGCCCCCCCTGTGAGACCTTCTCGATCTCTCGAAGGGTTGGAAAAGGTCGTTCCTCCCCCTCGTCCACCTCGTCCTGAGTTGCGCCTCAACAAGCCTCTACCATCGCCTCCTCCCCAGAGGATCTCGACCACCTGGAGCGACGATACCAGTACCATCGAGAGTTTTGGAACACCCACTCCTCGCGACTCCAGAGCTTCCGGCGAAAGCTTCCCTATCTTTGTCAGTACAGATCCCGATGATCTGGTTCACATTGTCGATCAGACGTCGGATGACCCCATGTCAACCCTAGACCATCACCACAGTCTTCATATCGATACTTCGGCCAAGCCTCATCCTGAGACAGAGGCTCCAGGTCTTAGAACATTTCTATTCGAAGAGCGATATGCACCTCCACCTACGTGGTCCCCGTCAAACCAATCGGGGCCGAACCATTACTTCAGAGAGAAGAAATGGGATTTCTTCCCGGAACTAGCTACGCCTTCTGCCATTAACAGTCCGGTTGCGGATGATACTGAGAGCAAAAGGCGCAAGAACAATCCCAGTCTCCTGCAAAAGAACCTGGGGCGATGGAACTCCTCAGAACGCGGTGTGACAATCGCTCATGAAGTCCGGGACTCGATTCGCTCTTACGTTCATCGAAATATCACGAAGAAGGGTTCTTCGGAGAAGTCGAAACAGGATCCCCGACCGTTGACAGCGCCGGACTGGTCATATGAGGAAGAGCTTCCCAAGACGCCGGCTTTGACCTACAGCGACCAGTCCGATAGTGGAAGCTCTGCCATGCAGCAAAGCTACGTCAATGTCGCCGAGCAGATGAAGACATTGTCAGTAGCGACGGACGAGGATCCGGTCGAACGCTGCGAGACCTCCAAGTCTATCCCCATGCAACGACCAAAACAGCTCGCCGTACCTTTCTCGCCATACCAACAATACGGAGCAGCTGTCTGGGATAAAAATGGGAGCCCCAGGAGAGTCAACTCCCGACAGGGCCGCAGCGTGCGGTTTCCCCGATATCGAGATCAGAGGAGGGTGCCGTCCTTGGACTGTTCGACACATGGCCATGCATGTGCCAATGCAACACCACCATTATCTCCGCCGATCCGGTCGCCGTTACAGCAGAGTGTGAAGGCCTTGCAGGTGAGCACCAACAGCATGCTGGGTGCAATTGGCGGGGCAAAGAGAAAGATGAGCAAGAGCAAAGCAGACAAGAAACGAGCGCAGTTGAAGTCGAAAATCAGGCTCATTGGTCCGGTAAACCCATACACGACATATGGACGAGTTGACCCTTGGGACTTCTAACCTATCTACTATTCACCACACAGTACCATTTGGTATCTTTCTTTTCATTTTCTACTTGTGTCTATGGAGTACCTGTTTGATATCCCCCTTCCTCTCCATCTTCCTGGTTTTTTATTTTATTCCCATTCTACCTTTCTTTTGTCTATTCATTCCTGGGAGCATAAAGCTACTACGCTGGCGTTGTTGGAAACCAAGCATTCACCAGTCCGGACTGGTTTCTTTTGATCTGATTTATGATACCTTTTTCCCATTGAGCAATGAATGTTCTGTCTCTACAGAGTACCGAGTCAGAGAATACTGTATTATTTAGAAACTGTTTTAATGAATCGTTTTACGAGGATCAAAATGCCCTCAATTGATCGACAAACTAGTTCACTGACAGCCTCCTGTTTAATTTCAGTAAATCTTACCCCCTTGCTGGGGCATTTATGCGCATCATTCGTTTGTTGACGTTGCACACGATGCGGTCTGCAGACACGAATGAATATCCGTGACTGGTTTGGACAGTCCGTGAGGCTTTTGGATATATCATATTTTCTTGTCGGGGTCTCCGTCGACCAACTTGAATCATGTATATTGACGATCAAAAAGAAAGGAAAGGAAGGATTTAGGGTGTTTTGGGATCTGCAATCTGCGCTATCACTACGAATTGACGGTGACACCAGGCATGGATGTCCAATTATCAACTCATACAAATTCCATAGGGAATATTTTGAAGAACTGTCATAGCGAATAAACTACTGATAAAATAAACCAATAATTGAAGTTTATCATCATCTCCAGCCGAATGGGCCTGATATGAGATGTCCAAGTCTCCCTCAATTATCACCAGTAGTCAAATGCAACAACCTCATATATTGCTGTAACTGCCATCCTGCTCTTCGCTGCTTCTAATAATAAATCCCAGGTCATCAATGATCGCCATCGCCTATTCTCTTCCATCAAATCAATGCCAACATTCCAATGCGCTGCAGTCCACCTGCTTTTCCCCGCCTTCTTTCTCCGCACGCAAACAACGTCACAACAGGCCAAGGTAGCAGCCAACTCCCCTTGTGACCTCTTCTATCTCGCGTTTGGTTTCTTCTTTGGTGTCCCCGTCATCTCTACGACAATACATTTCTTTTTCTAATTTTTTCCGGCCCCCTTATCTTTAACGTCTTTATTACAAGAACTATCAGTTAGTTCCTCGTCAATAGACCCGCAATATGGGTGGAGACGCTCCATCGCGAGCTCCAAGCTCCCTTCCCCGGGTGCCTGAACGTCCCGTCGGTCAACGCATCAAGAGCATCTACACCGACCGTTTGAAGCAATTTACCGCCACCGGTCAATATGAGGGCCAGAATCTTGTCTCGTATGCATCCTATTGTCCCCACTATTTTGCTTCTGCTTCTGCTTGTTCCAGTTATACACAGACAAACGACTTGACACTGACACTTGATACCCACTATAGCAGGTACTTTGAAGCCATCAATTCCGACGAAAACCACGTCAAACTCTCCGTCTACTCAGTCCCCGATCTGCAACGGCCCAGCTTCAAAGAAGCAACCTCCCATGACTTCAAACCCACCCATATCGGGGCCGAGTTCGGCCCGAGCTGGTCCACGCATTGGTTCCGCATCCGCCTCACTGTCCCACAGGACATGCTGCAGAAGGAGCGGCTGGAGTTCCACTGGGATGCTAACAATGAGGGTCTGATTTGGACAGAGAATGGGCATCCGCTTCAGGGCTTGACGGGCGGCGGCGAGCGTGTCGAGTGGATCATCCCCGATGCCTGGCGTGATGGGAAGGAGCATACTTTCTACATTGAGATGGCGTGTAATGGGATGTTTGGGAATGCGCCGGGGGGTGATTCCATTCAGCCGCCGTCGCCGGACAAGTACTTTACTTTGCAGACAGCGCGGATCACGGCTGTCAATCTTGAGGCGCGGGCGTTGTTTTATGACTTTTGGATTATTGGTGGTGAGTAGCTCCGTAAGCATGCATGGGTGTGTATGTATGGGTTGGTCTGGAAGGTTTACTAATTTGGGTGTTGCAGATGCGGCTAGGGAATTCCCGGCAGACTCATGGGAGTCGCATGAGGCGAATATGGTGGGTAATGCCATCATTGATGCTTTCATTGCCGGTAATGGGAGTCAAGAGTCGATCAAGGAAGGTCGCAAGATTGCCAGGAAGTATCTAGGATCCAATGTCGACTCTGCCAAGGTCTATGACTCTGATACCAAAGCTATTGTGTATGCCATTGGGCACTGTCACATTGATACCTGCTGGTTGTGGCCGTGGGCAGAGACGAAGCGCAAGGTTGCCCGGTCATGGTCAAACCAGTGTGATTTGATGGACCGGTATCCGGAGCACCGATTTACGTGCTCTCAAGCGCAACAGTTCAAGTGGCTAGAACAATACTACCCCTCTGTCTTTGACCGTGTGAAATCATGGGTGAAGAAAGGCCATTTCCAGCCTGTCGGTGGCAGCTGGGTCGAGCATGACACCAACATGCCTAGTGGAGAATCTCTGGTGAGACAGTTCCTCTATGGTCAGCGGTTCTTTGAAAGCCGTTTTGGGGAGCGATGCAGTACATTCTGGCTTCCAGATACTTTCGGCTACTCGACTCAGATCCCGCAGATCTGTCGTCTAGCTGGAATGAGTCGTTTCTTCACACAGAAACTCAGCTGGAACAATATCAATAACTTCCCACACACGACCTTCCAGTGGGTTGCTTTGGATGGCAGCCAGGTGATGTGCCACATGACCCCAGCCGAAACATACACGGCTAGTGCACACTTTGGGGATGTGAAACGCAGTATCACTCAGCACAAATCTATGGATCAGGATAATACGTCGCTGCTTGTCTTCGGTAAGGGAGATGGTGGTGGTGGTCCTACCTTTGAGCATTTGGAGAAATTGCGCCGGTGCCGTGGTCTCAGTGACCAAACCGGTTTACTCCCACGTGTGAAGATGGGAGTATCTGTCGAAGACTTCTTTGATCAGCTTGAGAAGAAGGCCGCAGAAGGCACCAAGTTTGTCACCTGGTATGGTGAGCTCTATTTCGAGTTGCACCGTGGTACCTATACCACCCAGGCGAATAACAAACGCAACAATCGCAAGTCGGAGTTCGTCCTTCGGGACCTTGAGTATCTGGCAACTCTTGCCTCCTTGACTGATTCCAGTGGTAAATATCAGTATCCCAAGAAGGATATCGATGAGATGTGGGAGAATACACTTCTGTGTCAATTCCATGATTGCTTACCGGGGAGCTGCATTGAGATGTGCTACGATGATTCGGATAAGCTGTATGCCCATGTCTTCGAGATCGGAAAGAAGGCTAGGGAGGAAGTCCTAAAGACACTTGGATTCTCGGATAAGAGTACCGGCAAGGGACTGGTGGCCATCAACACCTTGCCGTGGCACCGCTCTGAGATTGTTAAGGTCCCTGCTGCACTTACAACTTCCAAGGGGCCGAAATATGCCCTAGTCAGCGGCGATACTGGATTTATTCAGCCCCAGTCCGTGGACTCCAAGAAGACCCCTGCCGTGACTGTATCGGAGATCAAGCCAGGTGTATTCCGTCTGGAAAATGGTAAACTGAGAGTCGACGTCCAGCACGGTGTGATTCTATCTTTGTTTGATGTCGAAGCAGACCGTGAGATTGTTTCCAAGGGTGGAAAGGCTGGACAGCTCGTTATCTTCGACGACAAGCCTCTCTACTGGCAAGCCTGGGATGTAGAGGTTTTCCATCTCGAATCCAGAAAGGAGCTCTCCTCTGGTAAAACTACTATTGCCGAGGAGGACCCGCAGCGCGTGAGTGTCGTTACCGAGACCAAGATCAGCGATAAGAGCTGGGTCAAAACGACTCTCAGTCTTGCTGCTGCGGCTGATGGCCAACCCTCCTACGTAGAGATGGAGAGTGAGGTTGAGTGGAAGGAGACGATGAAATTCCTCAAGGTCGAGTTCCCAGTAGATATCACGAACACGGAGGCATCTTATGAGACTCAGTATGGAATCATCAGACGCCCGACCCACTACAACACAAGGTAAGTCAACCACACATGATTCTCCCAAATTTTTTTAAAAAAAATAAAAAATAAAAAATCCACTGACAATTTCAGCTGGGACATGGCCAAATTCGAAGTCTGCTGCCACAAATGGGCCGACCTCTCAGAATACGGTTATGGAGTGTCCATCCTCAACGATTCCAAGTACGGCTTCGCAACCTGCGGCAGCCTGATGCGCCTTTCTCTCCTCCGCGCCCCGAAAGCACCAGATGCACACGCCGATATGGGCCGTCACCACATCCGCTACGCAATTCTCCCTCACGCTGGACCCTTGGACGCGCGTACCGTCCGCGCAGGGTACAACTTCAACAGCCCACTCGTCCTCCAGCCTGCATCAGGCAAGGAGGTCAGCAGTGTATTCGAGTCTGTTTCTGTCACGGGCAATCCATCTCTCGTCTTGGATGCCATCAAGCGTGGTGAGGACGATGAGGATGTGTCGCGAGGTGAATTACCCTCACGCCCAGGGAAGAGTGTCATCTTGCGGATTTACGAGTCGCTAGGTGGAAAGAGCCGTGGCACTATTCGTAGCAAGTTCCCCGTGAAGAATGTGTGGAAGTGTAATGTTCTCGAGGATAATGAGGAGGAGCTTGCGGTTTCCAAGGAGACGGGAAGTGTCAGCGTTGACATTGAGCTGAGGCCTTTTGAAGTTGCGACGTTCAGATTGCAATTGTAGCCCACTCTGTTATGAATCTGTTTTTTTGGCGTTGAATAGGTAGTAGGTAGGGATCATACGAAATTAATGGAATTGGAATATGCAAGATCAAAACATGTCTTGGGATGAAATCGTAATAATGTACACCGGATATCACCTAAAAAAGATACTATGCGAATGTCAATCCACAGCGCCTAGCCTAGCAGCTCCCAAAGACCCTAATCACAGACACAAACACCGAAACGATGGAAACCCTTTTCTATACCCTGAACGGAAAAGGCCAAGAAAACATCAACAACAATATGGAAAAAAAAAAAGAAATCAATCCCGTCCATAGCTAATCTTCAATCGTTTAGTAGGCGGTTTATCTCCGTTTTCTTCTAGGTCTTCATCATTGTTTTTGTCTTTATTCGAGCTTCCGCCGGATTTCTTTTTGTTGTTTTTAGACGAAGATGACTTGACGGCGGATGATACGTCCCCGTTGCTTGATTTCGAGGTCGGTCCGTTGGTAGTCGATGACGGCGTCGGCGCATGCGAGGGAGTCGTCTGTGCGGATGATGGAGCGGGTGAATCCTATCAAACAATCAGCCATCGCCAATTCTGTAACATACCGAAAGCAAACAGTTGGTTAAAACATACACGCAAATAACTGGCCGAACTCCGAGAGAACACCCGATCGACATCAGACACTTGTGCTTTCCTTCTTGCTGTCCCGATACTTGACCCAGTGAGGGTGAGTCCGCCAGCGCTTAGACCGGCTGTATTCGAGGATCCCTTGATGTAGTTATCGAAGCCCTTGATGATGTTTCCTGCGGTCGTTTCTTCGAGGTAGTTTTGTTCGTAGCGGAAGATTTGGTCTTCGAGTTGGGCCTGTTGATTCCGTTAGTAATTATTTCAATTCATCATCGTGAACTGTTCCAAGGGCGAGAGAGTTTCGCACCATGCTCTTATCCATTAATCGTTTCTTTTGCAATGTATCCCGGAGATCTCGGCGTAGTTTTTCGTAATAAGGAAGGCCTCGGTTGTTCCCATTTTGTTCCGGGACTGTTGCTGTCGCTGCCGCCGCTGTTGTACCTGCACCTGCACCATTCGAATTTGATGTCCCTGTGTTCGTCGCGGTTGCTGATGTCCCCGCGCCATTGGGGGTTGCTGATGTTGCCGGAGGTGCGTTTTCGGCCATTTTGTCGTCGCAGTTCGCGCGGGTGTATGAGGCAAGAACGGGTAGTTAGATTTTAGCAGTAACAATTAGGGCGTTGGTTTAATATCTACTCGATCCACGCGGCGATCAACGAGAATTGGCGGTTTATCTTCAAGGTGACATTAACGGAGGTTGAACAAAGACGACCAAGAGATCTTATCTAGGCTGTTTGCACTGTTTGCACTGGATTTCGCAACCCGCCAAGCACTGATGCAAGGCGTTGTGAACTGCGCGCATTTGAGTGATTTCCACGTTGGCTCGTCTCTTGGATTTGTTGAGATTATTTTTAAGTAAAAAGCGGGGGGTTTATCTTTACTTTTCATTTATCTTTAACTCGGGTCCTTATATACCCCCTACTCCTTGGTTGTCGTGGGTGAAACGTTTCGCTGACGCTTTATCTGCTCTATCATCATGGACCACCACGCAATGCATCATTCGGATATGGACATGGGCCACGGAGGCATGGATCACGGAGGCCATGGCGGAATGGATATGGGTGGCCAGTGTAACATGAATGTGAGTTTTATTTGATACTCGGTTCTATTTACTATTCGCTCGTCTCGTTGATTTTGGGCTTGGTGCTGTATTCGTGCTCCCCTACTGACATGCTTATCCCCGTTTAGATGCTCTTCACCTGGTCCTCGAAGAACCTCTGCATCATCTTTCGCCAGTGGCGCGTTGACGGGCCCATCTCGCTTCTGGCTTCCTTGGTCGTCATTGTTCTCTTGACTGCTGGATATGAGGGTATACGAGAGTTGACACGCCGATATGAGGCAGCGCATATTCGCCGTCTTTCTGCGTTTACGGCTACGACAGGGGGTAAGTGCATTTATTTTTCCTCCATTATTTGAAATTCGACTGGATTCAGTCCTTGACTGGGATGGGTGCATGTGAATCGTGAATGTCTTGAATATGTATCATGTTTTCATTGGGTCGGTGTTGCTCTTGGTAGTGGCACTCGCATCGGCGCCCTTTGCTGAGCTGAAGCTCTCATTGACATGGTCATGAAAAGGCAATGAGATCGCCGACGAATCTGCCACGGCCAATATCCTTCCAACCGAGAATCCCACCACCTATGTCCCCGACGCTAGCTCACCGCTGCTTGCAGGCAGAGACAACAGGAGGATCGTGGAGCGAAACGGGAAAGTCACCATCGCGGCGTTGTATGCCGTGCAGGTGTTTTACAGTTTCTTCATCATGTGAGTCTTTCCCTGGTCCCTGACCCTTGCCGTTATCGATTCAAGTGCTCAACGGAATCATCATCGTAGGCTACTCTTCATGACGTACAACGGTCTGGTAATGCTGGCAGTCGCTGTTGGTGCGTTCGTAGGATATTTGGCTTTCGGGCAAAATACATCGGCTGTCAAATCAGTTGCCTGTCATTGAGTCGGCTTCACGCCGCAAGAGATATTGTGGGGAGACATTTTCTGGAGGAAATGGACGAATGTAGCGACTAGGCTTCATGGGTGCGAAACAACAGTGGATTGTTTTGTCGTTAGCGTGGAATTTGCCTCAACTGAGTCCGAATGAATTATGCCAGCACAATTTCAGAATTATTCCATCTTATTGTCGGTGGTGTAAAGTATGTAGTCGTATTCTGAAATAATCAGGGAACTTCCACATCGCTATCATCTCCAAATCCAAAGCTGAAACCACCTCCCTCGGCCGCATCATCGGTGCCTTCTTCTTGGTCCGTCTTGCCGTGGACCAACTCATCCCATTTTCGCTTCTTGCCTTCGTTCTTCTTCTTCAGCTCTTCGAACGCTTCTTCCAGCAACTCAGGGTGAAGCTCGCGCATCTGGTTGACGAAACGCTCGTAAGGATTTTGCACATCCTTTCGGAAACCGGAGACCTGGTCGGCCTTGTTGGACAGGAAATCAAGGGCAGCGGTCAAGTGCGCACGGGGGATGAAATTCTGCGTCAGAGCAATCGCGGGCTCCAAATTGACAACCAGATGCCACCACCCGGAAGGTACATGAAGGATTTCTCCCTCATTGCAAACACCCTCAATACAACCTTGTGTCCGTCGTGCTTCGGCATGGAACCCCAGAAGCCATTCTGCAATGCTAAGGGGAGAAGTCACTTCACTCTGGTCGTCAGAAACATAGACTCCAGGCGGGGGCGGGAGCTTCGAAGAAGAGGGAAACATGATCCAGTACTTGGAGCCGCGGATTACAGCGTTCCAAGCGCTGGTGGCATTCGGGTCCTTGTGGAAGGTACTTCCAGACCTTTCAGGACCGATAATCAGCCATTGTCGATCCGGACGGTCATCTCCTAGCACTGAGAAGAAATCCTCTCCAAGACAAGGAGGTGGCCAATAGCTTGCTTCAGGTTCCTGTTCTGGTTGTCCAATTTTGATTCCCATCTTGGATGCAAAAGCTCGGTCGAAAAGATAGAGTGGACTCTCATCGGAATTATTCTTCATGTAATCAACGTATGTACTCAAGGTCCAGTCGACTGCCTCGGCGCGGAAGACGGTATCTTTGTACTTGGAAACCAATGTCTCTACAGACCAGTCTTTGTATGCAGGCCATTCCTTCACGGGCTCTGTCAGGACGAATGGTTTGTCTGTCCAATTTTCTTGGAATTCCTCTGGGGTGAGATTTGGCAGGCGAGCTATTTTATTTCTCGTGGGAATGTTAGACACATAAGGAGTCAGCGAAATGTGCGCGCAGTAGAACGGACGATGCAAGGCGTCCGAGAAGAGGTTAGAACAGTCCAAGATGGACACTTGAGACGGAGGTAAGTTAAGGAAAGTTGAGCGCCATGTTCCTCTCCACGAAAATGAAGGTGGGGGAGACCTATACAACAGTTAGTCTTAGTATATGGCTGTCGAACTCTAAACATATGCTTGCAGCTTGCAATCCAACGAGTAAACAATCCCCAGGAAACTCCCATAATATATTCATGCATACACGTTTCCACCACCTGCGGATGAAGAATAGATCCATGGTATCTTACCAGGTAAAGAGAGCCTTCCATAGATCTTCCGCCCTCGTAAAGGCATAAAACGCCTTACATGTTCTGCCGATCCGTAGCAGAGCTGGGCTATCTAGGAACTCCAACAATAGCAATATTAACTCATCTGGAAGGAGATTAAATGTTCCAATAGAATTGCGAAGATTCTCAGAAGCAAGCAGGGCATTGCCACTCGGCTTTACTCCCAATGGATGACCGGGAATTGCATCATGAGTAAGATCCCCCTGCAGGCTGTTATTTGGGTAGGATGAAGAGTAAAGGTCACCAGCCGCCTCACCATTTGTGGCTTGGCTGTCTAAAGATGTGATATCAGGCATGATGTGTATTTGTGCCTCACTCTGCCTGATGTGAAGGTCTAGTGGAGTAGTTATTTGCTTTTCTGTGTATCAGGAAGAATCACCACCACGCCATGTAATAAAGAATTCAATAAAAGGAAAAAGAAAGTTGGCAGATGAACAATACACCCACAACCAGATAGAATATCAAATTCAAAGAAGTGACAGAATCCTGATGCCCCTCTATTTTTCTGCCTGTGAAATTCTCATGGCAAAATCCCACCAGCAGAGGCAGCACAGAGGAAAAGGCAGGCGGTGGGGCTTCGGTTGGGCAGAATTGGTTGGCACTAAAAAAAATCAAAAATTTCACGTCTGGAAAGTCGGAAAAAGATCGAAGCGATTTTCCCTCCTCTTCTTTTTTTTTTTTCCCCTCCAGCCCACACCATCACCGGGGACTTACACTTTTCTAATCACCACCCATACTAGTTCTATTTAAGACTCCTTTGGAGCTGTGTTCTAGTTTTTTTAATTTCTAAATCACATTTTTCTTGTGTGATTTCTGCGACAGCGACCACCCCACAGGGACCGTATCGTCGCTAACAGCCCTCTTCAAAAACCCCACTACTTTTACGGATCACAGCACTTTGCCTGTGATCAACCATCACTACAACCGCAAATATGGCTTCCAACGACAAGGGTTTGGAGGAGATCCCCGAGGGTATGTGCTATTCTCTTTTTTTCCCCGGTTTTCTTTTGATATGATCTTTTGCGATCGTTGTGGCGGCGGGGATATTCCAAGAAAGAAAGAAAAAAAATTGAAGAAAAAATTATCACACAATGAAAGACAAACACTGACAACTGTTTTTTGAACTACAACAGGTCAGATCGAATCCAACTACGATGAGGTCACCGACTCCTTCGATTCTATGAACCTCAACGCTGAGCTCCTTCGCGGTATGTGATGATTCTGTTCCATCGTGGCGGGGTACAGGCAGAAAAATCCTAACTGTGTTTCCAGGTGTCTACGCCTATGGTTTCGAGCGTCCCTCTGCTATCCAGCAGCGTGCTATTATGCCCATCATCAAGGGTAGGTTTTTCCATTTTCCTTCGTTCGCTCTCGCAACCCCTGGCTAAAACCATATACCATACAGGTAACGATGTGATTGCTCAGGCTCAGTCCGGTACTGGAAAGACCGCCACCTTCTCCATCTCCGCCCTCCAGAAGATCGACCCCAAGGTCAAGGGTTGCCAGGCCCTCATCCTCGCTCCCACTCGCGAGTTGGCCCAGCAGATTCAGAAGGTCGTTGTCGCCATTGGTGACTTCATGTCGATTGAGTGCCACGCCTGTATTGGTGGTACCAACGTCCGTGACGACATGAAGGCTCTCAGTGAAGGTCCTCAGGTCGTTGTCGGTACCCCCGGCCGTGTCCACGACATGATCCAGCGCCGTGTCCTCAAGACCGACAGCATGAAGCTCTTCATCCTCGACGAGGCTGATGAGATGTTGTCCGTAAGTTATCTATAAGTGCCCGTGTATAGGTATTTTCCCAGTACTGATAGCTTTTGATTAGCGTGGTTTCACCGAGCAAATCTACGACATCTTCCAGCTCCTCCCCCAGGCCACCCAGGTTACCCTCCTTTCGGCCACCATGCCCCAGGATGTCCTGGAGGTGACCACCAAGTTCATGCGTGACCCCGTCCGCATCCTGGTCAAGAAGCAGGAACTTACCCTCGAAGGTATCAAGCAGTTCTACATTGCCGTTGAGAAGGAAGACTGGAAGCTCGACACCCTCTCCGACTTGTACGAGACTGTCACCATCACCCAGGCCGTCATCTTCTGCAACACCCGCCGAAAGGTCGACTGGCTCACCGACAAGCTCACTGCCCGTGACTTCACTGTCTCTGCCATGCACGGTGACATGGAACAGGGTCAGCGTGATGTTATCATGAAGGAGTTCCGCTCTGGATCTTCTCGTGTCCTGATCGCCACTGACCTTCTGGCCCGTGGTATCGATGTCCAGCAGGTTTCCCTGGTCATCAACTACGACTTGCCCGCCAACCGTGAGAACTACATTCACCGTATCGGTCGTGGTGGTCGTTTCGGTCGTAAGGGTGTTGCCATCAACTTCGTCACCGCTGACGATGTCCGTATGATGCGTGAGATCGAGCAGTTCTACAGCACCCAGATCGAGGAGATGCCCATGAACGTTGCCGGTAAGTTTATCATGCCAACTCATACAATTGATTTTCCTGGCCAATATACTAATTCTTTTCTCCAGACCTTATCTAAGCACCCCAATATTCCGAGTCACCTAACGTCTTTGTCAATGCGGATTACGATTCCAGTACGCCAACAATGGTGCCAGGGTTAAGCTGCGGTGGAAAAGACGTTTTGACATCGTTGCTTCTCCTTCGGCAAAGGAGAATCCTTCAAAAGTGGCTTCCTGTGTCTCCAGCATGTACTTCCGCTAACAGTGGTTGGTCTAGGATGTGGTGCTTGTAGCTACTATGTCTTATATCCACTTGCTGTTTATGGTTTCTGTTGCTTTCTGTGCCTATGGAGATACGACATGCTTGCGTGTTTTATTGCTGTAATTCATGGTTCTTTTATTTCCTTTGTTCTCGCATCTCTTCGATTTTTCTTTTTTCTTTTTTCCATTTTGTACCCATCTTGGTTGGTTAAGGATGCTGCAATCATACTTGATCAATAGGTTGGGCAAAAATACGATTTGTTCATTCGGGCGCTTTTTATGAACAAACAAAGGCACTTCGGTGGACGAATAGATGATCATGACACTGGATGGTTATATACCTACTTTTCGTATCATAGATAGAGGTAAATACCAGTCCGTACGCTTTCATATCTGGTCTTTGTATGGCTATAGTCTTGTAGATATTTGGAAGTAGTTCGAGAGTCCGTACGACCTGGTAAGTTGTATGGCATGGTTCGGCTTTCAGCAAAAGTAGTTTCACAACTTTCATCAACCCCAGGACTACCTACTCGCTCCCACAGCCTTCAACGTCTTCCTCTTCTCAATTCCTCTTTCCAATTTATGCTTTGTTCCATCTCTGCTCAAAGACATTACATCCCGATTCCATCCAGTCGGCCAATCCTCAACAACCCTACTCGTCCTCTCCCTCTCTCAAAGCCGATGGCGAAGCCCGTACGACAATGGGATCAAACCGCACCAACACTCCTCTGGGCTCACCAAATTCGACGCGAAAACATACATCTAGTCGACCAGATCGACCGCACGAGGACAGACCTCGCCTCGACAACAACCACCACAAACAATGTGAAAAAGTCCGTCACGGATCTAGAGCAACGAATCCAGGTCTTGAGTTCTGGGGTCGGCGATCTTGAGAAGAAATTAGATCAGGTAGATGGCAGGGCTACTCAGAGACTTGAGGCTTTATCTTCGCTACTTGAGTCGTCGCGCGAGGAGAATATTCGATTAAAGGAGAGACTTGAAGGGGCTGAGAAGGTATTTCACGATCAGTCTCGTCTGATGAAGGGGACTATTCGGGATGAGGTGATGGCTGAGATGCGCATGATGTTGGGGCGAGAGCTGAGCTCGATTCGATGCGGTGTTGTCGTAGGTATGTTCTATCATCATGCCATCCTTTCTTTGCTACTGCTTCCATATTGTTTATCAAACATGCAATGTCTTTACTGACTGGTGTTCACATCTCAAGGGACAGGTATCACCAAAACCACAGAGAACGAACCAGATCTCGTCCCTGACTCAATACCCATGGACGAAGCAAACCCACCATTGGAACGAAAGTACCTTGAACAACAGCTCACTCAAGCCACGTTTGGGGATCCTAGCGAATATGACGAGCAGTCTTTATCCCATGACGGCAACGAATTGAAACGAAAGCACAATAACCAACCGGAGACCGACCTTCATCGTCTCATGAAGCAGAATGGGAGGGGCCTCGCTGAGTATTTCTCATTTGCAGAAAGCACGCGAATGAAATTACCGCCACGGCGGAGAGAAGGGTTGGTCGTTGAAGCTGTTGTAGCGGGGCTTGATGATCTAAAAGTTCGAGATCTGCTGGAGAGGCAAATGGATGACGCTGGATGGTCGTGGGATGTTTTGGCAGCGCTTCTGCGAGGTATGGTTAGAGAACAGGAAAGGAAAACGTTCGATATCCAGTCCGCCGAAGCAGGGACTGTGCATGCTACGACAAACGGCACAGCAGTGAAACCCAGACAAAGAAAGAGAAGGCGATTTATCCCTATCGTTCCAGCAGATGATGAAGATGACCTGATCTAAGTGCATGTCGATAGGTATGTTGTCTGAAGAATTGTCATCCTATCTAATAGCTTGAAATATCGAATGACGCGTGAAAAACCATCAGTGTTGTAGGGTATGTATGTACTTAACACTGTACCTAAGTTATATGCAATCAATCAAGTCTCGCTGTACACATATCTGCCCTCTCGGTCCTTGACCTCAACATCAATGTTTCCTTCCTCGAGAACCTTTCCACCAACTTCAATCGAGGCCTTCATGACATCGCCTGCCTTCACCTCTCCAACACCCTTGGGTGTACCGGTCAAGACAATATCACCCTGCTCCAAGGTCATAACGCGAGAGATCTCAGCCAGCTGGCGGGGAATCTGGTACAGCATCAAGCTTGTCGAATCCGCCTGGCGCAATTGCGAGCTAACGCTCAGGCGCAGGAACGCATCGTGGGGGTTGGGAATGCGCGACTTGGCAATTTCCTGAGAGATGGGCAGGAAGGTATCGAAACCCTTGGCGATAGACCAGGGAAGACCCTTCTTCTTAGCCTCGTCTTGGACATTGCGCGCGGTCATGTCGATTGTGAGGAGGTAGCCTGTTCACCAGAAATGTAAGCGACTGTGTTCGAAATTCGGCCCGTTTTCATTTGTTCGAGGGGCAATACTGACTTCTGATAGCATCCAAAGCTCCCTTAGAATCGTTGGGATCCAAGTCCCGGAGGGTCTTGCCCATCACCAGACCCAATTCCACCTCATAGTGCAGCTTGGTTCCTTGAGGACGCAACACGGGGCCCTCGCCGGGGATAAGGATGGACGAAGCCGGCTTCAGGAAGAAAAACGGTTGCTTGGGCTTAGCGCTGTTGAGCTCTGTGATGTGATCGCTACAGATGAAGAGTATCAGCAATGGTTCATGAGTCACAGATTCCATCAATTGTTCGCTTTGCGCCAGCTCAATTCAATTCCGCGGGAAAATGATGGGGAGAACGCACGCATAGTTTCTGCCAATGCAGATGACCTTTCGGCAATTGGCCCTGATGGAAGCTGCCATAGCGATGAGCTGCTCCGACAGATTGATTCAAAAGAATGAAATCTGAAAGGAACAAAGAGACAATCGTATCGCAGAGGGGAGGAAATGGGGGGACGGGTAATCAATTTATCGCCCGTCGGTCAATGGCCGGTGACTTTTGCGGAGAAGTCGGAAAGTCCGACAGTCGGCGCTTGATGTCCCACTTTGTGCTTGTATTTCTTCCCCGCGTTTGGTTTGATAGGCCAGATAGGGAATGACGAGATTGTGTTGGAGATGGGATAAGATGGATTGACATGAATTGATTTGTAGACTTGCTCAATCATGGCGTTGGCTGGTAATGTTATTTCCAGCAGAGTTATAGTGGTTACGTCAGACATCTGTTGGGAGAGTGAAAAGTCGTTGACTGGCCTCAATCATACTGCGTTCATTTATTGTTTCCATGTTTTCATTCCCATATAGATATAGATTGAAGTAGATATCGTCTTGAATGAAAACGTAGAATTATGGTTGTACCTGAGAATGACATCTGCCATCTGACATCAAATGCCAAGACTTGCCATTGTCGACATTCAACAAAGCAGACAACCTCAACGATCCCTTGGATTCACAACCAACTCAATAGCATTATTCCCAATCCCCATTCATCATGCAAGTAGCAGAAATTCTCTCCGATCTAACCTCATTGCGAGTCTGTGTATGTTGTCCACAATCCCACCAGTCCATGTCAAGATACCCGATCTGCAATGATCTAACGATCTGCAATCTTTCTTTCCCTTTGTTCAGCAATTGCACTAACCAACGCTCGATAGGATCACAATGATGCCCTTGCTCTCGTCACCGTCAATGAGAGAATAGCAAATCCAGGAATATTGGAGTCAGAAGAAAACCAGTCAAGTCAGGATGCGATGTCCAAGGAAGACGAAAGACAAAACGATTATCTGCGACGGGCAAAGGAACTGGTTGACCTGCACTATGAAATGAAGGCAAGACATGGGCATGGAACGGTGGATGAGGAGCTTGCTCGTGCAAGAGAGGATGTGAGTCGTGTGTTATTAGAACTTGGAGCGTCAAATACGATGTGACGGGCCTATTTCTTTTCTTTCTTCCTATATTATGCTACTTTGTACTGGTCTATGGGGGTATGGTTGCTATTTTATAGGCGTAATTTGGTCAGAGGTTTCTTGTGACAACTTATTCAGAATGTTAATTTCGGATTTAAAATCGAATTCTTCCGCGTCCTGCAAATTGCACATCTGTTAAAACGCTATATACACAGCCATATGGCTCTTCAAATGTACGTCAGCGTCAAGACACCTTCCTATCTGGGAATAATTGAAGCTTTCCCAATCTGGATAATCGGTCCGACATGTGATCCGAGGTACGGCCGGCTACAAATACCACTAGCGCAGTCTCGTTCGTCGACCGCCGCATGTATTTCGCAGCTTCACAATATCTTCCAACGCGTGGGTGATATCCCGAGAATCTTTGGGCCGTTGGTTAGCAAAAATGGCGGCAAGCGTGGATGCTAAGCTGCTGAGGCAGACCAAGTTCCCTCCGGAATTCAGTCGGAAGGTTGACATGACCAAGGTGAATATTGAGGTTATGAAGAAGTGAGTGACAGCCGTTGCTGGGATTCATTTACAGCTGCTAACCGTGGAGTTTGTGATAGATGGATCGCGGGAAAAATTTCTGAAATTCTGGGAAACGAAGATGATGTCGTCATCGAGCTGTGTTTCAATCTTTTGGAAGGGTCGCGCTACGTACGGAATTCCTTATTCGCCGCGGCTTTGGGAGAAATGGCTAATTTCCGATTTGATTCAAACAGCCCGATATCAAATCTCTACAGATCCAGCTCACGGGATTTTTGGATCGGGACACTGCGAAATTCTGCAAGGAGCTCTGGTCTTTGTGTCTAAGTGGTCAAGAGAATCCTCAAGGCGTCCCCAAGGAGCTCTTGGAAGCGAAGAAGTTGGAACTCATTCAAGAGAAGGTATGTCAGGTTTCAAATCTTTCCATTGTTATTGGTTTCGATTGTTGACTCTTGGTTTCTTAGATCGAAGCAGAAAAAGCAGCCGAAGAGGCACGCCGGCAGAAGGAACAAGAACAAACCCGAGAACGAGATTTGGAAAGATTGAGACAAAGGGAGCGCTCTGACCGCGCGAGAGGGGGCAGGAGAGGCGGTGGCCGTGGAGGTCGGGACTTTGATAGACGACCATTCAGAGACAATCGATCACCCCCCAGACGACGCAGCCGCGATCGTTTTCGCGAGCCTCCCCCGAGACGGGAGTTCGATTCATATGTCCCCTCAGGCCCTCGTAGAGGACGCCGACCCTCCCGGTCACCGAGTCGCTCTCCCTCTCGATCTGTGTCCTCATCCCGGTCACCACCTCGTCAACAAAACAAAGGTAGAGATAGGCGAGACCGACGCCGTCGCTCGGTCAGCAGCTCGGTTTCCCCGGATAGAGGGGACCGCCGGAGACCGCGAAGACGCAGTCCAGACTATGGTGATCGAGCTAGATCCATCTCCCGCAGTGATTCATCCCGCTCACGTACTCCCAGAAGAGACCGAAGGAGACAGAGATCGGTGTCGTCCCGCAGTCCATCCCGATCTCCTGTACGCAGAGATCGACGCAGGAGAAGAGACTCTTCCGTTTCGAGGTCAAGATCTGCATCTGACCGCTCTCGTTCTAGGTCTCGAGGGCCAGGTGAAAGGAGCAGCAGACGCAGAGGATCATCGCCTTATGACTCAAAAGCTGATAGAAGAGAAACCGCTGATTCTACAAAGGCCCGCAAATCCCGTGATGACCGCCGTTTGAGTCGCAGCAGAGAGCGTGACAACGACCGCAGACGCCGTCATTCAACCAGAAGCGTGAGTCGCAGCCGTAGCCGCAGTCGAGGCCGGACCCGCAGTGCCAGCAATAGTCCGAGACGTTATGATTCTCGCAGTCGCAGTCGCAGTGATAGCCGCAGTCGAAGTCCCAGGAGGGAAAAGAGACGTCGTTCACTTCAGAGATATGCCCCTGCCGGCCGAAGACGGCGTAACACCTCTTCTGTATCCGTACCTACTGAGAAGCGACAGAAGATGACTGATGATGAGGACACTGCAAAGCGATCACCTCCGCCGGCTGAAAACCCAAACTCAACGGATCAAGAGATGAAGGATGCTGATGAGGTGGGTGAATAATTTCGGAGACATTCTCCATATGTTAGTTACTGTCACCTCCGTCATTCAACATTCTTGGGATGGTTGTCTTTCAAATGAGGTCTGTCCAACTAACACGATGTGTATAGAAAATCTCCTCAAGATCAAGAACTACACGCATATCCAGTACCGAGCTCC
This sequence comes from Aspergillus wentii DTO 134E9, assembly GCF_001890725.1. NCBI lineage: Eukaryota > Fungi > Ascomycota > Eurotiomycetes > Eurotiales > Aspergillaceae > Aspergillus > Aspergillus wentii. Next base: position 891,351 of record NW_024467836.1, read on the forward strand.
GCGAGAAACTGCTTCGAGAGAAGTTAGTCGCAAAGCGTCGTACCGCCTCTGACAAGGTAGGTGACAACTCGAAAGGACAGGAGTAAGCAAGCATTATGGATATGAAGTGAGCTTGGGATAAAGACTTGTGACATAGATATTGAGGTTGATAGGCTAATACTACTGCCTACTGTAATTAGACATACTACAGTGAAATCCTGTAGATCCAATCACTTCAAGAGAAGCTCATCAAAGTGCCCATAGAGCCATCCCCTACTCTCCAGAATGAGAAAGCGATAGGAGGTACCTTGGTCTTGACTCTTGAGCCCCTATCCAAAGAATGGGTTCATATAAAGTTGATATACACAAAGAACTAAGACACGTTGCCCGAATCTAGTCACGAACTATTTCACAAACATCTAAATAATACATAATATCGAGACAAAGAAATAAATTAAATTAAATTAAACATTCCCAAAGAACCCCGGGGAGGAAAATAAAAGAGTAAAGAAAAGACAAAAAGACCCAAAAACAAGGCTAACCCTGTACTTTAAAGGATCGACCGGCGCGCGCCCGTTAATCATTTCCATCCCATCCAAGACTTTTTTTTTTCATTTATTTTCCATGAATATTCCAAGTTCCACAGAGATGTCTGATGTACATGTTTATCAGCTCAGGAGAAGAATCAACCCACGCGTACATAATACTGCAGCCTTCAATAGTTTTCCCGTGATAAGGTTAAGTACAGCGGGACGACGGGCGGGAAGGGGGACATGAGCGAAAAAAAGGAGAACCGTGACGTCAATTTTTCTCAGCTTTGACCGTTCGTTATCGATGTGGAGTTGAGAGGAATTAACTTCGCTTACAACGGCAGGTACGTAAACAGGTCTCCTAACGACGAACGAGGATTATTGGGAAATGGGATTTATTGGGATTGACATTTGACCGTGCCACACTGCCACTGTGGGAGATTGGCTTGACACGGCCCCCCTGACGGTGTGGCGGAGGCTTTTCTCCACAAGTAGGCAAGTCATTACTATGGAGGGAATGGTGGCTCTGTGCCGTCTGGAGATGGAGGGGGGGATCGTTATGTTGGATATGTCAGGCGGAATGATTCGTAATAGTGTCAATCTGATATGATGATAATGGAAAGAGGCTGAAGATGTTTTGATCATGATGCATTAACTTGGTTTATCTAAATACACACTTAAGATTGTAATATATTACAAATAAATGCAGCCCACATATGACAACTCAAGTGAGAAAGGAATGTACTCCATTGAAGGGAAACATCTGGATGTAGAAAGAAAAAAGGAAATGGAATGGAAAAAGGATGATATCTAAAAAAAAAAAACGACATAAAATGAATATCTTCTTCGTCTGACGGAAGCATGTGGCATCACCTTTCCCAAGGGCTGTCTCTTGTAGAGCGTAAGGATACACATGAATCTGAGAAACTGTTGAAGAATTAGAATTAAAATTAGCTATGTACAAGCCAAGTGTAGTTGAGCTTCATCGTCCCATGGCGAGATTGATCTATTCCTCGCAGCTGCAGACGCTGACGGTGGTGTGAAGAGTGACCACTGGTGCAGCGGGCTGAGTAGCAGCGGGGGCACTGGTGATGGCAGGAGGCACAACAACAGCGGTGGTGAAGGCGCTGGAGGAGGACTCAGTGGCAACAGGAACCACAGTCTCGCTGGTCAGGGTCTCGCAGGGAGTGGTGGAAGCACCAGCACTGGGGACAGGGCTGGATGGGGTAGGGACAGCGGGAACGCTCGAGATCTGAGTAGGACCGGCACCCTCGGGGATGGTGGACGGGATAACAGTCTCGCTGGTGATGGTCTCACAAGGAGTGGTCGAGCTGGGGACAGGAGCGGGACCGCTGGGAGCAGCAGAGGGGGTGACAACAGCAGGGCTGCTGGGGGCGCTGCCAGAAGGAGCAACAACACCAGGAATGACAGAGGGGATCACAGTCTCGCTGGTGATGGTGTCACAGGGAGTGGTGGAAGAGCCCTGAGCGGGGACGCTGGGCACAGGGGCAGGGCCACTGGGGGCAGCGGAGGGAGTAACGACGGCGGGGCTGCTGGGGACGCTGCTGGAAGGAGCGACAACACCAGGAATGGTGGAGGGGATCACGGTCTCGCTGGTGATGGTGTCACAGGGAGTAGTCGAGGAACCCTGGGCAGGGACACTGGGAACGGGAGCGGGTCCGCTGGGGGCAGCAGAGGGGGTGACAACGGCGGGGCTGCTGGGGGCGCTGCTGGAAGGAGCGACAACACCAGGAATGGTCGAGGGGATCACGGTCTCACTGGTGATGGTGTCACAGGGAGTGCTGGAAGCAGCACCAGACGAGGCGGGGCTGCTGGGGACAGGAGAGTCACCGCTGGGGACGGGAGCAGGGCCGCTGGGAACAGCAGAGCTGGCGGGAGCGCTAGGGACAGGAGCTCCGGGAATGGTGGAGGGGATCACGGTCTCGCTGGTGATGGTGTCACAGGGAGTGCTGGAAGCAGCGCTAGACGAGGCAGGGACACTGGGAGCAGCAGAGGGGGTAGGCACAACAGGGACACTGGGGGCGCTGCTAGAGGCAGGGCCAGAGGGAACGGGAGCTCCGGGAATGGTCGAAGGGATAACGGTCTCGCTGGTGATGGTGTCGCAGGGAGTGCTGGAAGCAGCGCCAGAAGAGGCAGGGCCGCTGGGAACCGGGGAGTCACCACTGGGGACGGGAGCAGGGCCGCTGGGGGTAGCAGACTGAGCGGGAACGCTGGTGACGGCACCGCCAGGGATGGTCGAGGGGATAACGGTCTCGCTGGTGATGGTGTCGCAGGGAGTGCTGGAAGCAGCGCCAGAAGAGGCGGGGCCGCTGGGAACCGGGGAATCACCGCTGGGGACGGGAGCAGGGCCGCTGGGGGTAGCAGACTGAGCGGGGCTGCTGGGAGCAGGGCCAGTAGGAACAACGGGAACGCTGGTGACGGCACCGCCAGGGATGGTCGAGGGAATGACAGTCTCGCTGGTGATGGTGTCGCAAGGAGTGCTAGAAGCACCGGGGGTGGAAGAGCCGTTGGGGATAGGAGAGTCGCCGCTGGGAACAGCGGAGCTGGCGGGAGCGCTGCTGGAGGGAGCACCAGGGACCGAAGGAGCGGGGGTGGAAGCGGGAAGAGCGGGAACAGAGCTGGAGCCAGTGGTGACGGGAGCACCAGGGAGGCTGCAGCCGGTGAGCCAGCCGATCAGGATAATCTGGATGTGGCTGTCGATCTCAACGTTGGCAGCACCACCAAGGACGGCAGCAAGCTCAGCACGGCTCTCGAGGGACAGGGAGAGCAAGCTCTCGCCACCGAGCAGGATAGACAGGACACCACGGATAGTAGTGCCGAGAATAGCCTCAACGGTAGTGGTAACGAAGCCGAGGATGTCGGTGATGAGGTTGCCGGAGAAGTCAACGGTAACGTCGGTGGTGACAGCAAACGAGAGCCAGAAAAGGAGGACAGACTTGAGCTCAGCACCAAGAGCGCACTTGGAGCCAGAGAGCCAAGTAGCCAAGGCAGTACGGGCATCGAGGCTGAGAGAGGAAGCGAGCTTGCCACCGGCACAGGCCTGGAGAGCGGTCTTAACATTGGCGTCAAGGTCGGCGGAAACAGTAGCGTTGAGGAAAGCAGAGAGAGAAGCAGTAGCACTGCCAGTGAGAGCACCTTCGGCGGTAACCAGGGCGTCAACGGCGGCACCAACGGACTTGGAGGCCAAGCCACCGGTGGGGATGCTGCCAATGGTGACAACGTTGGTTCCAGTCTTGCCGGACAACCAAGCCTCAACGGAAGCCTTCAGGGAGGCATCGAGGCTGCAGTCAGAGCCAGACAGGAAGGCCTTGAGAGCGGCCTGGAGGTCAGAAGACAAGCTGGCAACAACACCACCTCCGGCGCAAAGCTTCAGACCAGCCTTAACCTTGGCGTCGAGAGCGGCACCGAGAGATCCCTTGATGAAGGCATCGAGGGAGGACTGAGCGTCGCCGTTGAGGATAACGTCGGCAGTAAGGTCGGCAGCTCCGAGAATACCTTCGAGGGTGACAACCAAGTTGCCCTTGGCGGCGATGTCAGCGCAGGTAGGGGTGAACAGAGAAAGTCCGGCGCAAATGTCGACGGAGAGGGTGGCACCATCTTCACCATCACACCAGTCCAAGAGGGAGGATTTCAGGGAAACATCAATGTCGATGTCAGCGTGGGCGTTGAGGAAAGCCTTGAGGTCAGCACGAGCATCGGCGTGGATGGAACCAGCCTTGCAACCCAAAGCACCTCCTTGGAAGGCCGCGGCTCCCTGCGCACTAAGACCGGAGAGGAGGTTGGCTGGGCTTTGTCCACCACCGAGCAGGGCACCCACGATGCCGCTGAGGTTCAGATCGATGCCGAGACCGATGTCAAGGCCGAGAGTGCGGCGGTCGACCGACATATCAGCGGGGAGGGCGAGAGCATAGCTCGCCAGACCGGCGAGCATCAAGAGACTGTTGGAACGCATGATGCCAAAATGTGTGGCAAACGTCAGTTGGGTATAAATGAATGTCTTTCCAAAAATGGAAGAAAAGTTTCTATCAAGAAACAATAAAAAAAGGTCACAAATGTGAAGCGAAGTGGCCGTGAGGCCAAGTTGGTTAACGATAGACTGGTTAAACGATTGTAAAGAAAAAAGAAAGAAAAAAACAAAACAACGACAACTGAAGCGATTGACAGAGGGTTTGGCAACGATGGATGAGGGCGATCATCCTCGAGGTTTATATACCCCTGAGGGCTTCTTCTCCTGGCAGTCAGGCAGTGCACCGCTCAATGCAGACCGTAGTTACCCCGGTCCGTCCACCCTAGGAGGTCCCACTTCAGCACATTAGGCGTAGCCTCGCAACTTTCCCCTAGCCACAATTGAAGAGCCGGATCTTCGAGTTGGGGTGGATCACAAAGTGCCAGTGAAAGTTCAAAGGATGCCGGACTACCGTTGGAAGTGGAAACATTCGAAACAGACGGATAAGACTTCTATTTCGAGCCACGGAGGTCATCCATTTAGGACCCGTCATATTTCGACATGAAGAAGAACTGGGCCAAAAGCAAAAATGACCGAGAGTGGAAACTTGACTACTAGTTAGTAGCTCAAGAGTCTTCTTGGTGTCTCTCCCCCGTTTCCATTTGACTCAGGGAGTTGACCCAGCTGAGTGCAACGTGCACGCATTTTTGAGCCTTCATCTTATTATTACCAATGACGAAAATACCGATAGTGCCTTCTATGCCAAGATGTCTAAAGAAAACCGGGGGGGAGAAAGAATGACCAGGACGGAGGATTTTCGCTTGAGCTCGTGCGCTGGTTGGAGGCGTGGAAGGCACTCCGCGATAGTGGGATCAACAGTCCGTCTCGTCAGCAACGGCCTGTTGTTGGTGTTGGAAAGTGAAACTCTGTAGGCCAATGGCGAGAAAGGCAGCCCATCTCAGTTTGGAAAACATGGCGATGATCGAGTCCCGCGCTTTTCCGCCGGATTCAAACCATGGACGATCAACATAAGCCGGTGTTTTCAAGTTTTGGCCCACGAGTTGTTAGTCTGGTGAAAGATGTCATTTCTTGCCCTGGATCAGATACAGTTGCTGATAGCTTAATTTTGGTTTCGAGAAAAAAGAAAAAGGTCGGCCATCGCCGTGCAATTGACTGGTGTTTTCCCACCATCAGATAATTTTTCGATGTACATACATACATTGTGTATGCATGTATGTGCGCCCATTCCTCCGTGGAAGCTAACGAGGTGCAGGACCCAGACGGCACATTCAGGCAAATAGGAGGGGTGTTTTCCTTGTTTGCAGGTCTACACTGCGTCTGGCGTGACTCGTGTTGCATACGAACGGTCGAGGAAGAGGAATAATAAAATCACCAGATATCCATTTGGGCAATACCCCTCTTCCCAATGTGGGGGAGAAAAATGAGCAAAAAGGGTAAAAAGAAGCAGGAACCAGATATAGCCATCTAGCCCTGTAAGGGGAGGCAATAGCTTGGATGAACTGCCGTCGTCTAGCAAGATGTCTTGGGTTCGTTATTGACTAGGTACGTTTGCTTAAGATGAAACCCTAGTCGACCAGGGGGCTGAATTGATGAGTTGAATTGAGAAATCGACTGACTTGACCAGTCTAGATGATCCAGACCCCGGAGGAACGCCAGGCTAAAGGCTTGTGGATTGTGATGGTAGTTATTAGTTTGTGATCCCGCATAAGCAGCACAAACAAAGAGACGAAGAATTGAGACCCGGGTAAGTCGCCCCGTATGTATGTACGTTGGATGTCGGCTGTTTTTCCCCCCATCCAGATATTATTATGGTTGGTCTTTTTTTTTTCCTTTTTCTTTTTTGCTTTTGCCGTCAATTTGCCTGGTTGCAGAATCTCCATCAGAAAAAAAAAAAAACAAATGCATGGTCAGGGATGATGGCTTGATTTCTTCATGTCCACACAGGAGCTCACACCGAAGTGACCGAAGCCCCGACCGTACAATAGGCTTCTGACAAGTCAGCAATGGGGATTTTTGACACCGCGCAAAAAAAAAAAAAAAGGCCGCCCTGGAGATCGTTTCCCGAACAGGCGTTCCTGCATTAGTGCTGGTTCCTGAATCTTGAGGCTTTCGATCCACCTTCAGCCATCCAAGGTACGATGTAACACTACGGCGAGGAGGGGAAAAGGTTCCTCTCACCATCACCCACGGAACCACTCCGTAGGGAACACCAGGGGTAGATATTATATAAGGTCGACCAGATATCCAACGAGTCAACAAGAGGTTCGTCCGACTCTGGAACCATCGTCGAAAAATTCTGATGGCATGGTGGTTTCATGACTTGCAGCTGGCTCTTGCGATCTGACCGATCTGGGAGACTGGGAAGAGTGGGAAGCCACTGAGAAACACCGATAGGGTTGGATCATAGCAGGATCTGGATTAAATTAGATACACTATTCAATGATCCAGCTGCTGGGATGGATCACAGTGAGCCGATGCTGGTTTCTTTTTTTTTTTTTTTTTCCTTTTCAGTGGAGCCTGGAAGGCACGGCGAGATGGAGATGAGCTGAGTTGAGGGGATTCTAAAGAAAGACACGCGGAGCAAGTCGGATCAAGACAAGGGTCAGGTGACAATGCATGCATCCAGCCAGATCACAGCGAATTATGATTTCTCTACAGGGTCGAGGGAGAAGAAATAATTCCCTCACTCATGCGGTGAGTCTTGGGGGTCTTCTTACTTGATACCTGCGAGTCAGTGCCTAGTACCTGGGTACCTGGTTCCATGGGCAGATGTCTTAAGATAGCATCCAGAGGCAGCTCAGTGGCTGTTTCACTACCGAGGAGCAAATGAGTCTAGACGATACGGATAATTGCTGGCTATTCTAGGATTCGGCCATCGTTGACACTATTGAATCTTGAAGTCAATAAGCTCGCCTTTGTTTTCAGCAGTCGAACGTGAGACATGCATACTAGCTCCATTGACAGTTTCAACACTTGCTGTATGGCACTATCGGCTGGCATCCGGGACTATTGCACGATGGCTTGATAGAACAAAGTCTCCAAGATTGATTATTCTCTAGGCAATGGAATAATGGCTACTTGTGGCCGGCAGTTGACGCCCAAGTCGCATTCCAGAGAACAGGGGTATTCAGAATCACATTCGGAGTGTTAGATATCAAATGAAATATCAAATACTTCGTAGAGCTGCGATTCTGCGTGAATGCCTGATGGATTTGGGCATTCAATGCGTTGTTAATATGACATGCTTCTGTGCTGTTATTGGACAGGATATGAGTACGAGTATATACAGCAAGTTCCATGCTATAACAACTCATACTAGTCATAAAGGCAGTCAAGATGGAATAGGCTTCTTACAACACTCCGTAACCTGTTATTCGATGCTTGATCAGATGGCTATTATATTGACTCCATTGTTGCCATCTCGAATAATTACGCTGTAGCCTTTGCCACTGACGGTCACTGTCACTACAACGCCCGCATCCTTTGTCTGATTGTTGCATATACCTCCGGTGTCTGTTTATCAGACTCCTATCGAGGCCTCGTCTTTAATAGAGATCTATCGGCTTCTTTGTGCGACAGAATGGGGCAGGCAGAAATGGTGCTTCATGTGAAAATGGCTATATAACAGCCATCATCTCTGTCCCACCTTGCAGTTCGCTAAATCTATGCTTCTTTTTAGCCTGCAAATGTTTCATAGCTTTATATGGCTGATTATTTCTATAAAAGAAGTAATTTAGAGTATTCTCTTCCTTTGTCTGAATTGATGCGGAGTGTACCTCTGCCGTACATTGCGGATTGCATTTGCTGCGGAGATAATGCAGATAATATATAGCCGGCTGCAACCGATTATCGACAACACTATACAAACTAAAAGCATTTGACAAAACATAACGCGATGGAAATTGTAGTTCCAATAAAGGGTTTCCAATATTGAAGAGTACGGAGCATTCGTAGGTCGAACCATCCAGTCTACTCCGCACTGCCTTTAGCCTGTAATTCCCAGTGTTGATCGAGGATGAATCTTACTAGCCCCCACACATCTTGTCAAGGCTGCCAATGCCCTCGAGCAAATACTCGAAATCCAACTGAATATCCACACGCGTGTCCATCGTTAACTCGATGCATCACAAATCTGCCAGCTGAGAGTCGTTGATCTCATCGTTTGTTGTGGTCGTGCTGTCACCCCTGGCAACGTGTACATTCACGTGACATCGAACGCCTCCCAGCCTCCCGCGTTGATTTCGACGATGCAAGACAGATTCATTCGACGCATCAACAAAAACGACGACATACGACAATCAACGCCAGGTCGCAGGGCCATTTGCGACTTTACTCCGGGGGATTGAAGCTGTGGTCGACAAGTCCATGTAGCCTCGATTGGACCTTTTCAGCGTCATGATGGCTTCTCCCAATTCCCTTTCGTCCGCCTACTCCAGCGGCCTGCATCGCCAACCATCATCCCGGCAATTGTCCCGCCACACGAGCTCACGTTCCAGCTCTCGACGTACCTCCGCAATTCAGCATTCGACCTCTCGCCAGAATGGCTTATCCGCTGTCTCCAGACAGTATTCCCCCGGGGACAGCTCCGACGATGAAGTCCCCGAACCCAAATTTAGTGCCTCCGTGAAGGCGCTGCTCGATGAAGATGGACTGGGAACCTCGCCTGGTCTTCAGCGTGAGCGGAGAGGACAGTCTCAAGAAAGAGACCGTGTGTATTCCTCTGCATCCAGCCAAGAGAGGCAATTTCGCACAGCATCTCCCCATGATCGATCGTCGGGGAGCCCGGCCCCGCGGGTCGTTCGCATTGGCTCTAGCCTAGCCACCTCTCGACCCTCGAGGGAGAGCTCTCCTCTCGCAAACGTCGACCATGTTGATTCCGACGGAGCAAGATATGATCCAAAGGATATGATCACTCCTGCCCCCAGACCGCGCAGTGTTCGCATCAGCGGATCGCGCAGCAACACACGATCCCCCGCCTCGGTTTCACCCTCTCAGAGACGATCGGCAGATCGTCACTCCGAGGAAGATCAGGGAAGCGCCGAACGCTCTGATGATGAGAGAAAGCTACGGTTCGAGGATGACTATCTCCCTCGAATCGGCACCTCATCGGTGCTGCGCACCCGCAATGCAGATGAATTTGCCCCCCAGAGCTCACTGCGTGTGAAGAGAGTGGGAAGACTCACGGGAACCTTCTTGAATGGACCTGCCAGAAGAGGTGTACTGCGACGACAGAGCGAGGAAAACGACCAAAACTATCTTTCGAACGATGGAGGGGATTTAAACGACGACAACGACAATGCCGACTATCATTACAAGAATACAGCGAAATCTTCGTCGCCCAAAGTTTCATGGGCAGACCCCAGTCCACCACTGGGCACCGAACGGCACCGAACCTATGAACCCGGGGAAGGTGCTGCTGCTGACGGGCCTTTTTCGAGGTCTTCTTCACCAAAGTCTTACGGTTCGCACTCCAAGTCAACACCCGGATCATCTTCAGAGATGTCTTCGAAGCCTTCAAGCAGAGAGCAGCCCGTTTTCAAGGTGCCCCCTCTGCCCCCATTGCCTGCCGTGCGGGATCAAGAAAACGAACCACCACCGACTTTCAAGCGGGCAAAGCCCCAGGGATTAAGCTTGCTGGACAAGCCAGAGAAGCTTTCTGTTTCATACGGTGAAGAAAAGAAGGAAAACATGGAAACCCCAGCGACAACCTCTCCCAGGAAGATTCTGGCAACCCGAAGTAGCAACACTCCACATCGACCAGCTCCTCCTCCTCCCAAGATGTCGGTTCTTGAAACCGCCACAGCAACTGGAGGAGCTTCCACAGCATCGCAATCTCGGAAGAAACGCAGCCAAGTGTCTGTGAACCACAAGCCTTTTACACGGTTGGACTGCATTGGGCGGGGTGGAAGCTCGCGCGTTTATCGAGTCATGGCTGAAAACTACAAGATATTCGCCTTGAAGAGGGTGAATCTTGAGGACGTTGACCCGGTGACTTTGACTGGATACAAAGGAGAAATCGATCTGCTCAAGAAGTTGGAAAACGTTGACCGGGTTGTTCGTCTTTTTGACTTTGAACTGAACTCCGATAAGCACACTCTCAGCGTCCTCATGGAAATGGGAGAGTCGGATTTGGAGAAAATCCTCACCTACCGATTAAACGCCGAAGATGCCCTTTTGGATATCAACTTTACACGATACTACTGGAAGGAGATGCTCGAGTGCGTCCAAGCCGTTCACAAATGCAATATCGTTCATTCCGACCTGAAACCCGCCAACTTCCTCCTGGTCCAGGGCAGACTAAAGCTCATCGATTTTGGTATTGCAAATGCCATCCAAGACCATACCGTCAACGTGCATCGTGAACAGCAAGTTGGCACACCGAACTACATGTCTCCCGAAGCATTGGTCGATTCCAATGCATCCCTTGGTCTACCGTCAAGTGTTGGAAAAGTGATGAAGCTTGGTAAACCGAGTGATGTCTGGAGTTTGGGCTGTATCCTCTATAAGATGGTGTATGGCCAGCCTCCATTTGCGAAGATTGCCAAGTACTACGAACGTATCCTAGCAATTCCCAACCCAAGGGTTCAAATCGATTTCCCAGCCTTTGGAGTTGGTGGAGTCACAGTCCCGCCTGGACTGATCCGAACACTGAAGCAATGTTTGCAGCGTGATCAGACTCTTCGACCAACGGTCGACGAGCTGCTGGGCCAAAGGGATCCCTTCCTCTACCCCGATGCCCAACTTGAGGGCGCCGTTCCTGTGACTCAGGAGATGCTCAGCAGGATTTTGGTAAATGTTGTGAACCACTGCCGGGTCCGTGGCGTACCCAAAGAAGAAGAACTGGCCGCCTGGCCCGCCGGATTTTTTGCAAAGATCAAAGCGGCTTTGGAAGAAGAAAACGCTTGATGAATACCCGACTTGACTATGATACCTTTCCTTTGTCTTTTCTCTTTTCTTTCTATTTTTGCGATTTCGATATCCTGAATGATCCGATGATCGGCGTTCAAGTCCAGGTCGACTGACTGATTGATTTTTCTTTCACTTCTTTTTTTTTTTTTTTTTTTTCCTTTTTACTTTCTTCCAAGAGTCTGTCCAAGTGACAGTCTTCCATTTTTTGGATCTTCATTTTTTTTGGGGTATACTTGGTGTTTTGAACGCGTTCGAGCACTGCATGTCGATGTTTTGTAAATGGTGTGCATCCGGAAGCATGGGTATATGGGTATTTGGAGTTTGAGTATCCCTTGGAATATAATAATTTAATTCATTTAACTCTTATCCTTATTCAACTTTCTGAGTGTTCTTGAAGTACGTGGACTGGATTAAACTATTGTTTTCCTTTTGTTGTTGCGTTGTATATTGTTTGAACTGGTCGGACAAATATATATTCGCCTTACCACAACTCCAAGTAAGGCCGAGCATACTTCTGGTCTGAAGTAAGATCAGCCTACGGACAAATCTATACAAGTACTAGTATTGAATGCTGAATATAATTCAAATGTCATAATCTATTTATTCAGTGTTTCGTTTGCATCAAGATAGAATACTTTTGGTAGACAATAACACATGCACGCCGTAAACTCCATCCATCCGCAACTATGGACTGTAACTGTATAGACTTAAAGAGATGAAGACAAGGAAAGGGAAGCAAACATAGGGAGGGTGCAAAAAATGTTTCTATGGCATGAAATGTTATCGATGGGAAAGTTGGGTTGAGGATGGAGGATTTCATGATTAGACAGGACAGATTAGACGAGGAGAACGCTGGATAATAGTTAGTATGTTTGTTAAAGAAAGAAAGAGGAGAGGGAAACATACGCATTAACACAGCCGTCGTTTTCGGGAGTGTTTGTGACCTTGAGAAAGTTAGTATCTGGGTTACAGAGTGGAGATCACTGCCATCTAAGCACATACCTGAGCCCATTTACCCCAAACAACCTTTCCGCTGGTGGTGACGAGACCCAACTCGGAGACGTTGACCTCGAGGATGGTACCCTTGGTCAAAACACCCAGTTGTGTGTACAGAGGGTTCTGGGGGTTCTTCTTGACCGACAGAATGGGCAGCTGCACTGTGACACCCAATTCGGGGCTATAACTTGTTAGATAACCTTCAATGTGACTATCCGGGATAAAGAACATACTGAGTAACGTTTGCCTTCTTGTAACGCAGACCCATGGGCCTGATGAAACGCTCGTACTTGACGGGACGACGGGTAAAGTCGTTACCAACGAAAGTGGGCTTGGTGATCATGCGCTTCCACGACTTCTTGTGCGTCTTTTTACCGGTGTTGACGACCTTGAACATCTCCTCCTCACTGATACCCTTGACCTTAGGCAAAGGCACAGCAAACTTGGCGGCCTTTTCATTTCGCTTGTCCTTAATGGCGCTGGAGAGGGCCTTGGCATTGGTCGCTTGCGAACGGTCAAGCAAGTACTGAGGCAAGGGAGTCTTGGAGGGCTCGTCGGGTGCGGAAGACTTGACGTTCTTCTCTTCCTGCGCCTTGATGCGCTTCCTCATCTGGATCTTCTCCGCATGACGCTTCTGCTGGTACAGCTTAGCCCGGAGACCGCGCAGGTTCTGGGCATCCTTCGACTGTTGGTGACCCTCACGGGCCTGACGCTTGCGGGTGCGCTCATCGTGGTCGAGGCGCTTACCGTGCTGCTTCTGCCAGCGCTCGATGTACCTATCACACTGGGTCAGTTTTTTCGGGAGGCGGAGGGCAATGCAGTGCGGGGGACGAACTCGTTCTGAGGCTGTTGTTCGGAAATTTGTTAGTGACATAATTCTTGGTGTCGGGGATGTTTCTAGGGGAATTTGGACGTACCATGATGAATATGCAGGTTAATGCTGGGGATGTTGAAACTTCTGTTCGGTCGAGATGAAGCAAAAAAGTTGTGCTGCGGATGGAGGCTTGGCAGCGATAAATCACATGACCTTATCGTTCCTCCACCAACCAACACAACCTTATAATGACTGTAATAGCTGCTATGTACAGATAGATATAGATATGCTCATTAATGAAGACAAAATAGATCAAATTATCCCCTGATTACATCTCTTTCTATCCAAATACTGTGTTGAGATCTGTAAGTGCCGTCACGTGCACTACGGTTACCGACGCGGCCACATCCGCCGCTGGAATTTCTCGACGCCAAAAGCAACGCAAAGCAAGACGAGACAAACTCGTCCAGCTCATCCATTGCGAGTCCCCCAGAGTCTCTGGGCCATCGAGAACCCATCTATCCAAAGCTTTACAAGGAAAGCATCTTTAGCTTTCCCCATCTACACCATGTTTTCTCGAACCGCCCTCAGAAAAGTCTTCGTCCAGCCATGGACCCCGACAAGCATCATCCCATCCACCACCGCCGCAATCCTCCCTCAACGAGCCAGCCTCACAACCAACAGCAGCAATGAAAGTACAACACCCGCCCCCGAGGCCCCATTGAGCGCTACACCACGGGCCCAAACCAGCCAGCCAACAAAACAGTCCCCAGCCACACCCTCCACGCCCAAACGCCGCGATGAGATCCCATCCACCAAACTACCCGTGGCGCCGACCTTTGACTCCCCGTTGAAAATCAGCCAGTCCCTCCTCGAGAAACTCCCGTACCTCACCTCGCAAAAGCCGCACTACATCACCGCCCACTTCCACGCGAACCCTTACCTCCTCACCGAGGGCGATCACCTCCGTCTGCCCTTCCTCATGCCCAAGGTGAAGCCCGGAGATGTGCTGCGGTTGAACCGGGCGTCGGTGCTGGGTTCGCGTGAGTTTTCGCTTAAGGGGGCGCCGTACGTCGACGAGAGATTGTTCGAGTGCCGGGTACGGGTTTTGGGTGTTGATTCGGAGCCGATGCGGATTAAGGAGAAGACTAAGCGGAGACAACGACATGTGCGGCAGGTGAAGAGCAAGCATAGGTATACTTTGCTTCGGGTGATGGATGTCAAGATCAAGACGGCGGAGCAGGTGCTGGCGGAGGGTGCTGTTGTTGTCGAGGGTCAGGATTCTGTCGAATTCAAGGCATAATGCGTATCTGATTTACCTTGAGCTTATGGAACTTGAGGCATGTTATGTACAGATAGATTTGACTGCACGTGGTGCATTGTATTCTATAATTGCAGTTTTTCATTTTCTATCAACAGCACAGTACTTGATCGTAGCTATATACATCTATCTATCTATCTGTCATGATTCGTCTAACCCAAAATATCACCCGCAATCTTCTCCGCCAAAGCATAAACCAACGACTGCGGATGACCCGGCGGCAGAACCGCAAAACTACTTGCATCAACAACCCGTAGACCCTGCACACCGTAAACCCTGGCTTTACTATCAAGCACAGCCATGGTATCGTTCTTCCTGCCCATTTTACATGTACAAGAAGCATGATAAACAGACCTCATACTCTTCTGAATGAACGCCCGAATCTGAGAATCCGTCGTCACGTTAGCGCCGGGATAGTACTCTTCTTGGTCAGCGGCGCCCATTTTGACGAGCTCCGACCAGACCTGGCGGTGGCGTTTGAATGATTGGACCGCGAGGTCCATGTCAGCTGGGTGGGCGAGCCATTGGGGGTCGATGATGGGTGGGGTCGTCATATCTGGGCCGGCGAGGGAGACAGAGCCCCGGGAGAGAGGCGCCACGAGGGCAGTGTTAAGAGTAGCGTAGTTGTGGCCGTCGACGGGGTCGGAGGGGAGAGTGTTGAGGTTATCGCCGTTGAAGGCAGCGACGGGGAGCCATTCGATTTCGGGCCAGTCCGGGGGGAAAGCAGCCAGGGCGGATCTGGAGTGGTTTGATAGCGAGGAGCGGTAGGGGTTAGGGAGCTTTTCCCAGCCGTAGTAGCCTGGGCCGAAGATGG
The DNA here is from genome assembly GCF_001890725.1 of Aspergillus wentii DTO 134E9. NCBI lineage: Eukaryota > Fungi > Ascomycota > Eurotiomycetes > Eurotiales > Aspergillaceae > Aspergillus > Aspergillus wentii. The sequence goes on from NW_024467836.1 coordinate 906,702, forward strand.
CGAGGGGGCCGGTTGCGTTCTGGAGGTATTTTTCTACGTTGAGAGCGGCGAGGGTTTTATTGTTTGCTGAGGCGGAGGAGGTGAGGACGTTTACGCGGTGAGCGGTGCCGAAGACGGGGTGGTCTTGCATGTTCTTTCCGATGCCGGGGAGGTTGGCGATGCATTGGATGCCGTGGGTGGAGAGGTCATCGCAGGGACCGATGCCAGAGACCATGAGGAGCTGGGGGGATTGGAAGGCGCCGGCGGAGAGGATGACTTCCTTGCGGGCATTGAGGGTGAAGTTGACGGGGGGAGTGCCAAAGGATCCGGCCGTGGAGACCTGCACGCCTGTAGCGGTTTTGTGCGAGTTGAAGAGGATCTTCTGCGCCAGGGCGTTCTTGTACACGAGGAGTCCGTAGCCGCGTTGCAAAGCAGCCTGCAGGAAGCTGGTCTCGGAGGAGGAACGGTGGGCGTTCTTCGGGTCGATGGTGAGCGTGGCATACGCCGAGCCCATGAGCTTGCCGCTGTTGAAGCCGTCAATCTGCTCCATGCCCACGGCGATGAAAGCCTTGCGGGCCCAAGTACCAAATGGATCAACGGTATTGCTGAACGAAACTTCCAACGGACCCCCAGACTTGCTAAACGCATCACTAGTCTGGCTATTGGTGGAATTGGTGAGCAGCTCCTGATTCGGAGGCGTATAGTGACACGACTTTTCATAGAACGGCAGCAACTCGTCGAAAGTATAGCTCTGGTCGTCCACATTATCCGCCCAAACCTGCATACTATCAACAGTAGCACGCTGATAGAGCAAAAAGTTCCTCGCTGAACAACCGCCCAGTGTCTTGCCTCGGGCATAATGCAAGGAACGACCTCCCGAGCCCGGCTGCGGCTGCGTCATGAACCCCCAGTCAATGAGAGGTTGATAATCGGTGGGCTTTGACCCGGTGAATTGCGTCGCATACCCAGGGACGATAGAGACGTTGCCATTGTCGAGTTCGTAAAAGCCACCCGCCTCGACGACGGCGACCCTGGCTGATTGATTCTGCGCAAGACGACTGGCAATTGTCAAGCCGGCATTTCCTCCCCCAACGACGACGTAGTCAAAGGTTGCGTTGGCACCGGGCGTGCCAAAGGAGGTCCCAAGTAGTGATCCTGGCTGTCCGTCGTGGAAAAGATTGACGGGCTGCGATGCAGAGACCGAGGCAGCAAGACCTAGAAAGGACTGCAAATGGGCGAATGCACGCATATCACCTGTCTGTCCTGCTGGAGGAAGTTGAAGATGGATGAATTGGCAGTTGAGCCATGGGCAGCTGGTGGTATGATGGTGGAGAGCAGCTCAATTAGCTTACCCACCGCAGCTGCGAGACTCCTGAGAGATCAAAAGCCATCGTCGGATCTTGACCGACAAACGCAAGCTGACTGGCAGTGTTTGGCCGTGTTGGCCGCAGTGGATGAAGAATGTGGAGAAAGAGAAATCGGGCGAACCGAAGACAATCGTTGCTGTTCCTGGATCAGGTACAGACAGACAGGTACACACAAGAACAGATAGGCACAATAAGCAGATGGAGAATTAAAAAAGAAAAAGAAAAAAACCGGGCTCAACCAGGAATCGAACCAGGGACCTCTTGCAATTCAAGTAGTTTAATCACTGTGAGGGCAATGATTAAGAGAGCCCGAAGCAAGAATTATACCACTAAACCATTGAGCCGGGATAGCAGGCGAAGGCCGAATTGGGGATTTATCTATACAGAATAATTATATTATACCATATTATCATAAGTCATTACTATCGTACACTCTATCTACACATTTTGATGACTATGACCCTCTCTCCAAGGCACCTCATGCGTCGACGCAGTCTGCTCAGTCGGCCATCTCGCAAACCCCACCGTACTCCCCGTTTCACCACCCCTCGACCCAAGATCCGATAGATGGATTGTCGTGGATGGCGTGCGTTGTGTGCCTGTGCTCTTCCCATTACTGGAATGCTGGGATGCGCCGTAGAGACGCCGGAAGAGAGGACGGAAGGTGGGCAGACAGGCGCAGATGATTCCGACGGATTGCTCGATTGAGGACCACATGGCTGTTTCGACGGTGGTGTAGGTTGGGTCTTTGGGGTTGGATTTGCGGAATGCTGTTATTCGGAGGATGGAGACGATGCACACACTGTCCTGGTTAGTATGTGTGAATATAGAGGAAGAGGGAGACGTACAAACCACCCAGAAGGAATATCCCAGACAAGATCATCTTCTGGCGAAGATTCGTCTTTACCCTCCATGTCATCGGAAGCGGAAGACACAAGACCAGTATATCCAACAGCATATTGACGATGCCATTCCAGCGGAAGAAATTCACCTCGTCGATACACGAACCCGGCTGATCTCGATCCCAAAAATACGACACCGGAGAACAGCCCGCAATCGAAACAATCACGCAGGATATAAAGTAAGCCGTAATGATAGCCCCAGAAACTGCAAGAGCCCAGCGGAATCCATTCACGACGCCAAAGACTCTATGGTAGAGGAGGAGGATCGAAGCTTTGGTGAAGACGGCGTTGGCAAAGTAGGTGATTTGGACTGCGATGAAGCTCTGCCTTAGTTAGTTTTGAAACACTAGATAGGAAAAGGAGAGCTACCTTTTGGAAATTCTGGACCTTTTCTGTCGAAAGGAATTGCGAATGGCGACCATAATCATACACCAGAATTTCTGACCAGCGCGTAGCTGCCATGCCCCAATTGATAATCAACGCCACGATAATGGTATAATCATCCCACCAGTATCCAACCCTAGAAGCGAACCGGGCGATGAAGCGAACAATCACAGCGATTGTGGCAGGCACAAGAGTGACGATTGTACCGATCCAGAGCCGGTAGGCGATGTTATCATCTGGATCTGCTGCCATGATGGCTGTTTGAGATGAGGCATCTGAACTGACCGAGAGACATGGTGCGAGAAAAACAGGGCAGACTCGGCGAAAGCGAGACAGTGTGGGAAGAAGTGTAGATCCTTGAAAAATTGCACGAGCAACGAATGGATCGAGATAAAATTATCAAATGGTCTGATTTGAAAGCGGAGAATTTCCACTCGACGGAGAGGGTCCGCCCACTATGTACTACATAGTACTACCATGAGTGAGTGGATAACATGATGGATATCAATGGAAGTGAATGCAAACAAGCGAGTCAGAAGTAAATGAACTCATTCTACCATCCATGGATCGAACCTGTTTCAGCATTGCAATAATAACATCGCTAAGATGTACTATGCATTGATCGATCTGATCGTGGACAGTTACCGCATCAGGCTGTGATGGCCGTCTCCACCGCCGATCGTTATGATATGCAGATGAGCCTTAATCCCGAATGACATCAACGCCCAACCGCTGTCGACATTCTTCCAGGCTGTCTTCTTGCATGCGCTCATATAAATGAAACTCATCCGCCACTTTGGTCCCGAGGAGGCGTTGGAAGCCGTCGAGATCGGCATCGGCTTCCATGATTAATTGCCTTGATTGCGATGCGCTGCCCAGATTCGAGTTGAAGATGCCTCCGGCTGACAGCGGCAGGAAGTCTTCGTATGTGATGGGCTCGGCTTGGATGATTTCCTGCTCGAGGAGGTCTGATAGAGAGACCTGACTGGGTAATCGATGGCTTTCGTGGATGTGTTCTCCGTGCTCTGTGAGTCGGTAGCAGAAATATGCCAGTTTCTGCGTCTGCAGGGCTGTCATTTCATCTGGAAATGCTTCAAATTCTCGCTGCAGGATGTCATCGTATGTATCTGACTCCGTCTTTGCTGCTTCGTTATTAACTCGATCCAGAATGCGATCGTACAACTGCCGACCAGATCTGGTCAACGCCCATCCTCGCTGTTCAACCTCCCCAAACCGCGCCGTATGCGATCCTTTGATAAACTCGCCAGACGCATCTCGGAAATAAACCGTCTCCTTCAACGCCTTGAAGCTTGTTTGACGGAGTAGAATGGGACACATTCGTCGTGGAGGCCCTTCAATTCGCTCTTTAGCTGGTAATCCACTCTCCAGCATCAACGACTGCACAAGATCGATATCCACCGTCCGAGGCGTGAGGTGATTAATATGGCAGTTGGGAAAGGAGACAATATCAGCAATGAGCGGATGCTCCCCTTTCAACACCTGATACTCGTCTACTGTCACTGTCGCCTTTGAATGCCATCGAAACGTCTCCAAACCCTCGATGATAAACTCCGCACACTCACTCTCACTCAGGCCCTCCCCTTCAGCTCTCTCAATCAACTCAACCAACCTATCCGTAAAGATCCTCCTCTGCCTCAGCGCCCTCTCCGCCAACTCCCTCGTCCTCGCCGTCAACAACTCCATCCGTAGTAGCGTAGTAAACACCCGAAACGGATGCTCCGCCAACGCCTCCCTCCTCACTGGCCGAAACGCAGTCGCATGCATCGGGAACCCCGCCACGCTCAGATCATAGTATCCAACCGGGTACATGCCCATGATGGCAAACATGCGGCGGATGGTGGTGAGTTCCTGCGGAGTGCCCAATCTGATGGCACCGTGTCGTTCGACGCGGTTTCGGGCGGGGAGGACGTCGTCTGGGTCATTGATTTTGGTAGCTGAGTTGGACTGGACGGAGATGGAGTCTGCTTTGTAGACTAGATTGGTGAGATCGCCGTAGAGGGGGACTTCGGATTTGCACATTTCCGAGAGGGCATGGCAGAAGCGGGCGCGGAGGGGGGTTTGGTTTATTTGATCCATCTTCATTATTTGTCTGGTTGATGAGTAGAATTGAGAAAGATGAGTATATAAATACGATAGATATGATATCAGCTACTTATCAGCCTCGTGATACAATATCCTGATATGCCCGTTCTTATCCGTTCCGACGGATAACGCCTATTGTCGGCTGCAAGGGTGTTGCCTTATAGTATCCTGCCTTGGACGAGTATTACCGAGGATATTATCTCAATCCGTCGGATTCGATGACTCAATTGAGATAGCATCTATGTAACTAATAGATCTACAGTTTATTCCTCATCGTCCGTCTCACCAACTCCCTCCACGAAGCCATTCCCCTCTTCGCCCATTCATCTGGTATTCTACCTCATTAGCATCCATATAATATGATATAAGAAAAGAAAGACATACTCTTCCCTCTCCTCCCACAACTCCGTATAAAACACCTCCATCGACACCCACCCCTCATATCCCAAGTCAAACACTGCCCTGGCCACATCCACAGCAGGCAAGATGCCCCCATACGCCTCCTCACACGGGAAAATGCGACAATTCCTCGACTGCGTCATGTACGCTGGCTGAGCTAGGTCTTTTCGCGGATACCCCCGTTGGGCTGGATCAGCGACTGTCGCGTCGCTGAGCTGGAAATACGCTATATCTGATGGCTGGAGGGTTTGTTTCATTTCGGTTAAGCTGGTGGTGAAATTGTCCATTCCGGTTGGTTTTATAGGTGATGTAGCATTGAATGGGTCACAGGCTAGCTTTGTTGAGATGTGGAATGTATCCAGACAGTGTTTGAGATTGGGGAGGTTGACCATTTGGATGATCTGGTGGGTTTGCTGCCATGTGTTGAGGTGGATGCCCCAGGCGGGTGCTTCGTAGGCGATGGTGAGGTTGTAGTTCTGGGCTAGGAGGGTGAGTTTACGCATGTTTCTGGCGATGATGGTGGGGTTTGAGGTTATTCGGGTTGAGTCCATGGGGTAGAGACATGTTGTTATCTGTTCAATCAGTATATAAATCTGAAACTGAAACGAGAAGAGTGCATACTTGAAAAAACTCAATCCCCATAATCTCACAAAGCTCACACCAAACCCTCGCCTCGTCTAACCTCCTCTCCACCTCACCTTCATCTACGAGACCGTCATACGCCCCGAACGGATTCAACGCAATCAGCTGCAGAGACAGACTAGAGGCCGTGTTATGTACATCCCTCGCAGCAGAACGGAGTTGATTCTCCCGTGTTAGTTTTGGGTAGGTGGTTAGGGCATGATGCTCGAGACACTCAAAGGCGACTTCAACGCCATCGAAGTGGTGGGATTTGGCGACGCTGAGTTTGTGTAGGATGGAGTGGCCGGAGCTAGACTTGCCGAGGGAGTTGGTTGCTATTGAGATTTTCATTACGGATTGTGGTGTAGGGTATAGATGGTGAGGGTGATTATATAGATGTCCGGTGGTTAGATATAGACACCGGGCGGGGATACGGATTGTATACAAGACACAGATGGAATAATGAGTCTTTATTCCGTCTGATAATAGTTGATAGTCTACATGATGATCACAATCAGATCGGGATTAAATGAATACACCGGAGCGGGGTACACATCTATAACTTCATAACTTCACAGTATCATCTTCAATAGATCATCGTCATCATGCCTCTCCGCGCCAAAATCAACTTCCCCCGAGTCGTCATCGTAACTGGTAAGCCATTCTCATGTACACTACTTCCCTGCTAAGAGATACAGGCGGCGCAGATGGCTTCGGCTCCGCAATAACCGACAAATTCCACCAAAAAGGGTCCAAAGTGATCATCATCGATCTGAATCGCAGCAAAGCAGAAAGCAAAGCGACTGTCGATGGAGTTGAGTGTGTGGTTGGGGATGTGACAAAGAGGGAGACGTGGGAGGAGGCGGTGGCGTTGGCGATGGGGATGTATGGGAGGGTGGATGTTGTTGTGAATAATGCTGGTATTCCTTATTCTTGATGATTATATTTATATTGGTGAGATACTGATGATGATAGGGATTACATTTGCTCCATCTGTATGTCTATCTGCTGTATTATATGTTGCTAACAAGAGCAGCCAGTCCACACCAAAGATATGGCCGAGTTTGACAAGACTTTTAATGTGAATGTCAAGGTATCCTATCTTAATCCAAGTGAATATCTTCTTCTAATAAACAGCCCATCTTCCTCAGCGCCCAAGTCATCGCCCCCATAATGCAACGCCAAGAAAGCGGCATCTTCATCAACATCACCAGGTATCCTACACTATCCCCAAACAACACCAAATAAATAAACTCATATAATAAATGTATAGCACCGGCTCAACCCGCCCACGCCCCGGCTTTGCCTTCTACAACGCCTCCAAAGCAGCCGTAGCCATCGCCACCAAGACCATGGCCCTCGAATACGCCCCCTCCATCCGATTCAACTGCATTGCGCCTGCGATTGGGAATACCGCCATGTTGCAGGCGAGTATCGGGGATGGCGAGGATTCGGCGGAGAGGCAGAGGAGGATCGAAGAGTCACTGCCGATGAGACGCGTTGCTGAGCCGGGGGATATTGCGAATGCGGCGTGGTTTTTGGGGAGTGAGAAGAGTGGCTTTGTGACGGGGATTGTGTTGGAGGTGGATGGGGGAAGAGGTATTTAGAGGTATATGGTATAGATTTCTATGGGTGTAGAAGAGCAATTTTACTTATGTGGATTATGGATTATATACCTGTCACTCAGTGTGTCTAAATGTATTGCACAAAGAAGACTTCCATAGAATTCTAACTGATATTGATAGTATGGATAGAGGCAGTAGTATAGATGACTAGTGACTAGACTATAGATTACTCTTCCTCACATCCCCCCTCAACACCTTCGCAACAAAGAATGGATCCTCCCTCAATGGCCTCCCCAATCCAATCATGTCGATATCTCCACTTCCCACGGCCTCTGCCATACAACGAGCATCTCTCCATCCTCCAGTCGTCCCAATAACAGCCCGAGACTGTCTAGTTAGTTCATATATAAGATAGTAGACAGTAGGTGTATTACTTACCAACACCTTCTTCATCTCCTGCGCCCACTCGATAAAGTAACTCCCCCTCTCCTTCTGAGATGACCTTGCAGCCAATTCAGTCATGATATTTCCCCTCCACGCGGGCGATTCATATGTCCCCCCTGAAATATCGAAGAAATCGACGCCTGCTTCTTCGAGCCATTTGATGACGACGCATTGCTCGGCGAAGCTTGTTCCTCCTTGGATGACTGTCTTCATTAGTATGTATACACATGTATGTAAGATGAAGGGGGCATACAGTCTTGACAGTTGAGCTTCGCAGCAATCACGAACCGATCAGAAGGCAGTTTCGCTTTGATGGCATTGACCACTTCAAGAATGAAGCGTGCTCTGTTTTCCAGACTACCTCCGTATTCATCCGTTCGGGTGTTGATGAGAGGCGAGAGGAATTGGTTCATGATGTACCCATGGCTTGCATGCAGCTATCCCCATTAGCATATACTCCATCAAAGATAATAACGCACATACGATAATCCCATCACCACCAGCCTTATCCACCACCTCTGCAGCCCAAACATACCTCGCAACCAACTCTGCAATCTGCTCTTTCGTCAACGGACTCGGCACTCCGTACGTTTTATTCAAACACGGCTTCAGCTGCACATCCGAAGACGACTTGGGGTGCTTATTCAGAAACTCAGGAACCTGTCGACCTGGAAACTGAAGCTGGGGGAGAAAGATGGCACCCCTGGACTTGGCTGCCTTTACAGCAGGCGTAAATGCAGCCACCGCATCCCATGGGTTATTCATGTCCAGCACGGCGTTGTTGTAGTTTTCTAGATTGTCGCGGTGGATGGGGATGTTGCCGGTGCAGATTAGGCCTGCGCCGCCGTTGGCCAATTCTATAGATATCTTTTAGCATTGGATGTTATGAGATGGTTTGTTAGAGATACCCTGGTATAGCTCTGCATATCGAGGAAGAGGCTGTCCGCTGTTTTCGGGGTTGTTTTCATCATAGGTACAGGCATATTCACTCAGTGGCGTCCGGTAGAGTCGATTGGGGATGACTTTTCCGGATAGTTGGAGGGTGATGGGTTGGGCGAGGGGGGCGATTTGGGACATGCTGATTCTGCTATTCTGCTGATTTGATTGATTTAGATTGATTAACTGCTATGGATGCTATGTTATGCTGTGTTGATAGTTTTATAGTTTTATAGATCTCCCCCGCATCCGGAGGTAGATTAATGGACCGGTTGATCTACTTTCGGAATTCATCAATATTCCGTAGACACACGAGTATGTTTATTCTTGGATAAATCACAATCTAGCTTCAACCCTCACTCTAACAGCCTCTAGTGCCTCCTCCACAGCCTCTGGTACAGCCTCTCTCTCCAACCACAAAATCTGCTGCGCAACACAAACCTGCACCAACACCTCTGCTCCCGAAATCACAGCCCATCCATATGTCTTGCCCATCTTGAGCAACGTCGTCACAGGAGATGGCATATAGCACATGTCCAACAACACGCCTGTCTGTTTCTTCAAAATAGCCTCGGTGATGCGCCAGCAACGTATCTCGCCTTCTTCCTTGGGTGGGTAATCTGGGATAGTTCCCACGATGAGATAGGGCATCGAGATACCTTCCAGATATTCAACTGAGGGGATATACCGAATTTTGATGTCTGGTATGTTAGATCGAAAAGAAGTGATCATCGTGTCTACTTCCGACTGCAGTCGATTCACAACATAGATCTCAGATGCCCCAAACCACGTCCACAGCGCGTAGACGGCACTTCTCGCCGCACCACCCGCCCCGATGACCAGCGCGGGCTTTCCTCGCGCTGTATATCTATCGTCCGGATTCCGGTGGATAATCGTCTCCCAAATCCCAATACAGTCTGTATTCGTACCAATATGGCGTCTTCTTGCATCATCAAGTCTGATAAAGCTCGTATTCACAGCCCCAATCACCCTCGCTTCGTCGGTGATGTCATCCAGACAATCCATGAAGGTGAGTTTGTTGGGCATGGTGATTGACCCGCCGATGTAGGTTTCCTCATTCAGTTTTGCAGTAAACTCAGCCGGACTGGTCGTCTGGTGCAGATTGTAGGTCCATTTTGCGTGAAGCGCGCGGAAAAGAATGTGTGCGATGAGTGGGGAGAGGGATTGGGTGATGCTTGCGCCGAAGAGGTAGACGTGAAGCGGTTGCGAGGAGGAGTTGGTGAGGGGGGATGTGCCGTAGGAGTAGGATTTCTGGAGGAGGTCCATGTTTGATGGGTATGGTGTCATGTTGATTATCTTGATGGTTATGGTTAATATATGCAGTTTGTATTCCGATGGATGGTGAGGAGCGGGGTCCGGCGTCTTTATTTATACCCCGTCTGTATACAAATAGCACTATGGATAGATGAAGACGGCAACACCAGTATCAGATAATATGGACAGGATAACAGTCGTCCTAGTCGGAGGAGGCACCATCGCCCCCCTCCACGCCCAATATCTCCTCTCCTCTGCTTCCTGCACATTATCAGCCATCGTCGATCCCTATCTTCCAGGCCGCCAACTCGCATCCCAACTCTCCATCCCCCATTTCGACTCCATTGCAGATCTCCTATCATCCCACACACTCAAACCAGACGCATTCATCGTCTGCGTCCCGTCCAGCTTGCACGTGGCTGTCAGCAGCGAGATCATCACCGCCGCCACGCCAAAAGCAATTATCGTCGAGAAGCCTCTATCCACGGACTCGGTGTCTGGCGCGGATCTGCTATCTCTGGCGGAGAGGTATTCCTGTAAGATTCTCGTTGGCCATCATCGTCGCTTTCACCCGTCGTTGGCGTCTGCGAAGAGTGTGCTCGAGACTGGCAGGATTGGAACCATCACTGCTGTATCTGGATTATGGACGACCAAGAAGAATGACGGCTACTTTACCGCTGCAGGTAGCGAATGGCGCTGCTCACGCTCCAGCGGGGGAGGGCCGATCTGGACAAACTTCGTGCACGATGTCGACGTGTTGCATTTTCTGACTGGGTCGAGAATAGTGCGTGTCTGGGCGACTGCGACTGTTGACAGAAGGACACACGAGAATATCAAACAATCAGATCAGGTCGAAGAAGGCGCGGCAATAATGCTGCAATTTGCGAATAGCATCGTGGGAACGTTCATCGTGAGCGACAACGTCGGCAGTCCGTATGGCTGGGAATCAGCGACGGGTGATAACCCACTATACCCCCCGGCTGATATCCCCGTCGACTCGTATCGTGTTTTTGGGACATTGGGGACGATGAGTATTCCTGATGGAACTTTGTGGACATATGACTCTGTTGAGGCGGAAAGACGGGGGCTGGAGGTTGGATGGAATATTCCTATGAAGAGGGAGAAGGTGGAGGTGGATGAGGGGATTCCGTTTCAGCAGCAGACGGAGCATCTAGGGAGGGTTGTGAGGGGATTAGAAGAGCCGTTGTGTTCTGGGGAGGATGGATTGGCTGCTATTAAAGTGTGTGAGGCTATTGCGAAGGCGTTGGAAGAGGAGAATACTTCTGCTGTTGATATATAATCTTTTACACTGAACTTGAAGCTATTCACTGTTAATCACAACTTGGCACTCTCCTTCTTGACTAACCCCCATCCCTCCTGGATATAATCTCTCTCCTTTCTCCAACCCAACCACTCTTGAAGCACTTTTTCTCCCCCATAACCAGGCTGCAAAGTCTTGACTGTCCACCCATCCTCAACCGGCAACGAAGGCGTCTCTGTCAACATAACAGCAGCACGCTGTTCATACCCACTCGCTTCCATCTCAGCATGCGTCAAAACAGGCGTACAACACGCATCCGTCCCATCGAAAACCCCCTCCCATTCTGCACGAGTCATACTGCGGAATTTCTCCTGAAGAACTCTCTTCAGCGCAGGCCAACATGCCCGATCATCTCGTTTGCCTCCCCAGTTTTCCTCGCCCACATCCAGACCCTTTGCCAATGCAGCAAAAAATCGATCCTCAAGCGCCGCAACAGCCATATACTTCCCATCATCTTTACATTCGTAAACAGCATAATAAGGACATCCGCCATCAGTCAGATTCTCTCCCCTGGCACGATCCCACTGTCCAGGAATCTTGGTCGAAAGTCTCGGCGCAGTCCCTAAATACGATACTCCGTCTACCATATTCGCCTCGACAATTTGGCCTTTCCCAGTCTGCGCGCGAGAGACCAGCGCAATCAAGATCCCAGCGAAGCAGGTTAACCCACCGCCTGCAAAGTCACCGAGAATATTTCCTGGTGGACTAGGCGGGAGAGGACGATTAAAAGGCGCCACTGCATCCGACGGACCCAACATAGACAAGATACCCGATACAGCGAGATAATTCAAATCATGACCCGCCATAGACGCGTATTTCCCATCGCGCCGAAACCCAGTCAACCGTGCAACGATAAGTCGCGGGTTAAGACGGCAGAGGACAGATGGACTCAGCCCTAATTTCTCCAGCACGCCAGGCCGGAATGGGTCGATGAGGATGTCTGCGGTGGGGATAAGGGAGAGGAAAAAATCCTTTCCCTTGTGGGATTTAAGATTCACGCTGATGGAGGATTTGTTGCGAATAAGGACGTCCGGGCTGGGGGTGCTGGTGTCTTGGTGTTTGTCGATGCGGAGCACGCTGGCGCCGTAGTCGGCGAGGAGGAGGCCTGTGAAGGGGCCTGGTGCTAGGCCGGCGAGTTCGAGGACGCGGAGATTGTTGAGTGCCATTTCTGGTTTTCTGTCTGATTATTCTGTTTATGCTGATTCTATTCAGTGCACAAGGTAGATATACTTGTTCGGAATTTAGAATAATATCCGGACGGAATTGTGAGTTGAATTCCGAATGTCTATATACCTACAGGCTGAATATCTATCTAACTACTGACAGCAGACATCAGAATGAATCAATCAACTCTGGATACTCAATTGCAAATCGACCCCTTGAATGACAATGTCTTCATCACCAAACATCCCCTCTGGCGTCCTTCCGGAGCACGCGGTATCTTCGGCGGCGTCACCATCGCCCAAAGTCTCAAAGCTGCTCAATTGACAGTACCGACTGATATGAATGCTCATTCTATGCATTGTTGTTTTGTTTCTGCCGGGAGTGCCTCTATTCCCATCACGTATCACGTCGAACGAGTCCGTGATGGGCGAAGTTTCAGCAATCGATCCGTCAAAGCTATCCAGAACCAGAGGACCATCTTTCTAGCTATGATTAGCTTTACTCGGACTGAGACGGGGAAGTTTATAGAGCATGTTGAGAGAATGCCTCATCTTCCTGCTCCTCCCAAAGAGAATACCACAAATGAACCCGCAACCCCATATATCAACCACAGCGTGGGAATCCTCAACAACGCCTCACCCCCCAGCGACAAACGCATCCACCAATGGATAAAAGCCCGCGGAGCTGTCTCTGAGACAAACCACCTCGCCTCGTTGGCTTTCATGTCAGATAGTTACTTTCTAGCTGCTATCCCGCACGTCCATAACATCTGGCATTTTGTCGATCCTCCTCTAACAGAGTTTTATGGACCTGGGCCTGCTCACGCGGCGAGATATCCATATGCGCGGGTTCAACGGCCGCATCTTGGTGAGCGGTGTGATGGTCCAGATAAAAGGGTAGGCATGATGGTTAGTCTGGATCATACGATTTACTTTCATCATCCGCGCGGATTCAGCCCGGAGGAGTGGATACTGAGTGAATTGCAGACTCACTGGGCTGGGGATGGAAGGGGGGTGATTATGCAGAAGATGTGGACGAGGGAGGGGGTTTTGATAGCTACTTGTGTTCAAGAGGTATGTTTTCTTCTCCTTCTCTTAGTTGATTTTGCTAACTTATACTTATCAGGGAATTGTCCGACTAGAAGAACCAGAAAAGAATCGCCTTTGATAGATCACGATATAGATGAATGGAGATGAATGAATCACACATCCTCAATCTCCTCCACGCTCGACTTCTGCTCCAATCTCCCCTCGACATGTCCATCTCTCGCGAACAACGCATCCACTTCTTCCAATGTTTTCCCAGTAGGCTATACTCGTCAGCTTCCAGTACAACATACTCATACTTATATCGAACTCACATCCGGACACATGAAATACACAAACAGAAAACCAAGCACATTGAAAATCAACGGCCAGATCCAAATTTTCCACCCCGCAGTCTGGATTCCAATTCCTCCCGCAAAGACAGTGAGGAAAGTGAAGAGCCACATTCCGAATAGACCTGCTGCTGCGCCGATGTGTCGGTATTTAAGGGGGGCAATCTATCAACGGTTAGTATCACTTTCATCCGATGACATGCATGCTTGATGATGGTTGACTTACCTCAGGCCCATATAACCAAGGACAAGTAACCCACCCCCACCCATACATGAACAGATACGGAAACATGATAATCGCCGCCGCCCACTGCGTCGCGCTCGTCGACCTGCCCACCCCATTCAGCAGGACAAAAGCAAGCATGCAAACAGACTGCGCAGCCGCAGAGTACAGCATCATCTTCCGTCTCCCCACCCGCTCAATCGTGGGAATACAACACAACGATCCCCCGAATTGAATCGTCAGCGCGACCGCCGCCAGCAGCGAGGCAAAGAAACTCGATAGCCCCACCTGCAGGAAGATAAGCGTCATGTAGTACACGATTATGTCGATGCCCATCATCTGCTGGATGGAGAGGATCATGAAGGAGATGCGCACGCGGCGTCCGACGCGGAGGGGCGTAGTGTCCCAGATTAGGCTGGTCCAGCTGAGTTTGTTTTCTTGTTCGGCTTCGAGGCGGATGCTGGTTATTATGCTTTCTTTGAGGGTCTGCATGGCTGTGGAGTCTGAACCTGGGGTTGGGCTGGTGGTGTTGGGGAAGTATACACCGTGCAGTCGGGCGAGTGTCTGATCGCCTTCTTCGATACGCGAGCGAGCATAGTACCAACGAGGCGTATCAGGACAAAAGGAAATTCCTGTTCCTGATATAAATGCGAAGATGGATTGAATTGCGATGGGCATTCTCTTTCATTCCGTTAGCAAGTGAACCTAAGTGGTAAGGAAGAGGAAGATACCCAAGAGATCTGATTCGTCATACGAGTGAAGCCAAAGTCAACCCAATACGACAAGGCCACGCCGGCTAGTAATGACGAACAGTTGATGGCGACTTCAGGGCCTCGTTCGGTCGCGTGGAGACTCATTTCGGACTGTATGGTTGGTTTTCCTGTTTTGGATGATGTGATATAGGACTTACCATATACATAGGCACGTTGCATGTAATCAACGCAATTCCAAAGCCCTACATAAACATCAGCATATTCAATACAGAATAAATGCAGTAAAAGAACTCACACAAATAACCCTGGCAACAATAATCTGCGGTACAGAAAACGATGCAGCCTGGATGATTCCCCCGATGAAGATCAACACATTACCCAGGAGAATCGATTTCTGCCGTCCAAGAGGCATGCCCACCACCACGACGATCAGTGACATGATGGCTGCAGCGAGGGTGTATGAGGATGCTATCATGGGGATGGTTTCTGCGCCGGTGGGGTTCTTTGATATAGTTGATTAGGGGAGATATGGTATTGTGTAGATATAGATGCTTACTCCAAGGGCATCAAGGTAGGGTTTGGTATCTTGAACACCACCGAGGATACCAGCTTGATAGCCTTCGATCAGAAAGGCCTATATCACAGTATATCATCAGTATCAAGCAATCTATAACGCTGAATGCATACCAGCGAACAACTGAACCTCGCCAGCCGTCGAAGGGCTTTCCCCTGCAAATACTCTTCAAACATATCGATAACAAGACAAGATCGGATACAGATTATAGATAGTGTCTACAGTCTACGAGAATCGACAGCCCTCTTATTTATTCCGGGGAAAATGCGGGGACGGAATCTGGGGTAACTTTGACAGAAAGAAACCTAATTTGATATTCCATTCGGAAAGAAAGCTTGAACTTCTGTTGATCTGGATCCACTGCTGGGTTTTCTTTGGTCTGTTTAGACTCGGGATGTTGTTCTATACACCGGTTCGGGGGGTTGAATTGTGCCCGGTTGGAGTATGGGTTGGATGCATAGGATCTCTTTAGTGTCCATGTCAGATCGAGCACTGAGGGAAGAGTATCTGCTCTCTCCTTTAATGTAGCAGTTGCTCTTTGAACTCGTCTTCTCTCATTGAGATTGGTTTCCACATGTTGAGTATAAAATTGAACGTTCAACCTGCACTTCCATCTCTTATACCTTAGACAGGCCGGAGTTACGATCCCCGCACTCCATATTCCCCGCCCCCAAACAATCGGCCAGATATTTGGAATTTGAAGATATCAAAGTGTGCTTGTCTTGCTTCTCGCAGTTGGATAAAGCATTGCATCTATCCGAATCTGTCAAGAGAGCATCCGCCGGATCATTCCGGAACAGTCACAACTCGTTGTGTTCTATTCCTTTCTTGAATAAACGGGTTTATAAATAAAGGTAGAGTGATCCGATATTGTCAATAGTTTGAGTCTGAATGACTAGTAGGTGTTATGGACTGCTGCAATGAGGTTGATCCGCTGCGAACTGTAGGCTGCATGCGCGAGACAGCGCACTGAATGAGCCCTATTTTCTCTCTCGATATGTCATTGATATGATATAGCGGTAAATAATACGCCAATGGTTTCTCTGGACTCATCTTGAAACGATAGTCTGATGTCTGGTCTAGTCAGTGAGGGTAATCAACACCAACAGCAAACATACCTGTCCTACACGATCTCAGATCGCCAATGATGCCACCAACAATCCAGCATCATCTATCCAGATATCTCTAGAATTCCAGATTAGATCCCAATCTCGATCCCCAGATGGTAAACCTAGAGTCTAGACGGTTGGTTATCAGTGGCGATCGTGTCGGGCCGCCAAGCGTGTCGTTTTAGGTCGGACGTGGGGATCCTTCGTCATCATCTCTGGAAACACTGCGAATTGATCAGATAAGCGTGGACAACGGCATGGATTAATTGTAGGATACTCACCACGGTCGGACAATTGCTGCTATCTCAAGTAATGGATCCCAGCAGGGACGGTGGTGTTGAACCTCCCAAGCCCCGCGCGACTCGGCGAACGCCCCGAGCCTCGCGCGCTTGCGAGACTTGTCGAGTGAGAAAGACCAAGGTAGGCAATTCTGGGTATTTATATGGAATAGATGCTGATGGAGTAGTGCGATCAAAACCAACCGTGTTCATATTGTGCCTGTATGTTTTCACAGCAGATTGATGGCATACGCTAAGTGATTCACTCAGATCATTCACTCGACTGTGTCTTTCGAAGTGCTCCGAACAGAGCTTCAGTTGCAGCTGGAAAGAGACATTCGAGGATTACAAAAATCCAACAGTATTTGCCCTGACCGATGGAATGACTGTCAGTCAGCTGACATATGCAGAAATAATAAAGCAAGACCGTCGCCATGGCCTGAAGTCAATCAGAATGCCCAACAACACCTGCAGAATGAGAGCAACGCTGCAGATACCCTCATCACCCTGCATCAGAATGATTCACCGGGCTTGCTACATGGAGGGACGCCTCGGATTTTTCGCAGCGATGCAGACACCATTGCTGGTACACCAGTTCGTTTTGAAAGGAGCGATAATCGAGATGACGGGGTGATAGCGGGTGGGTGCATCACTACCGAGTATCAATGCATGCTAACTCAATAGACACCCCCGAGCTGGGTGATTCAGCATCACGAGAAGGACTGAGTGGCGTCAATCTCCACACAAATGGCACTGAGTTTTATGGCACTTCTTCGAATCTGGCTTTTCTTGGTAATCTCTATGCTAGAGCCCAGAACCAAGCAGACAACAGGACTTTGAATACATCTGAAGGGATTTATTTACGAGATTCATTGCAGGAAAGGAATGCCTTTCCTTCACAACCGTCCAATAGTGCAAAACCGACATCTGACAAGGGACAGCTCTCTATTGTGAATCTGCTGTATAATCCAAGTTATCCAAGTCATTCTCCTCCGTCGCAAGAGGAACGAGATAGAACCTTGCAGCATGATAGCTTGGGGAATACATCTCAACCCACCACTCCAGGTGAGTTCAGCAACCTCATACCTATGCAGCTACTAAAGGGATAAACCGGAATAGCCTCCATCATCGACCAAATATCAGGAGAAGCACAGCTAGAAATCGAAAAAATGTTCATCAGCAGCTACTTTTCCAACAAACACTACATGCATCCCATGCTATGCAAAAGCACCTTTATGCGCCGCTGCGAACACGAGGCTTTCATCATTTCCAAACGTCCCGTCTTTTCTCGCGGATCTTCCAATTTTGCAGGTCTCTATTTTGCCGTCGTTGCGTTGGGCGCCATCAACGCCAGTCCAAATGAGACTTCGCTTTTGGATCATTACTGCACTTATTCACCTGATCCGAGGAAATCGGGCACTGGGGCTAGATACTCGGCGTTGGAGTTGGCGAGTTACTATTTCGGTATCGCAAAACAGGCATTGGGGGATTTATTCGAGAGCTCTTCTTTGGAGAGTGCACAGGCTCTTCTTCTGATGGTGGGTTTGTTCTTTCTGGTCTTTGATTGTGGCTGATTTTGTAGAGTGTATTCTGCCAGAATGCTTTACGACCGCATAGCTGCTTCATGTATAGTGGCATGGCTGTGAGAACGGCAATTGCAATTGGATTGGCATCGGGGATGTCGTCCATATCGCTGAGTCTACGAAAGGAGGGAAGACGGACGTGGTGGTAAGTTACAGTTATCCTGTAGATGTTTTCCGTTGGCTAATATCTCTAGGTGTATCTATTCACATGAAATGTAGGCCTCCTTCCCACTACAGTAAATATGATTCTAACGAAGCAGTGAAATGTGCTGTTCATCCGGCCGCCTAGACAGCATGAAAGAACTCCACTACTACCAAGTCGCCCTGCCAACACTAAAGGTACCATCCATCCATCCATCTCTCAAACACCTACCATCTAACTCATCCATAACAGAAAGACACATCTGACCAAGACCCCGACGCAGAAGACAACTACGTCGCCATGATCCCCGTCATGGTAGCACTCGCCCAGATCATGTCCGAAGCATCCCACCTCCTCTACCACTCCACCAAACGCTCCATGACCGAAATGTCGCAAATAGCCATGTCTCTAGATCAGAAGTTATGGGCGTGGAAAGCGAATATACCTGCCTTCTTAGCACCGGATGTTGCGGCGCTGAATGATCCCGAGTGGGCGTTTAAGCAGAAATTGGCGTTACGGTTGAGTGAGTGCATCACACAGGTTTAATTGTATAGTATAGTATAGTGTCTAATGTTTACTGAAGGGTTCTATGGTACTCGAAATCTCATCCACCGTCCGTTCCTGGTGACATCTACGTCGTCTACGGACTCTTCCCCGGAATTCCTCCAACACGTCCATATTTGTCTTGATGCCGCGAGATCGGGCATTCAAATGCAGCACGAATCTTTCATGCACAGGATCTACATTCGAACATGGTACTCCCCTTGCCCTTGCCCCCTTAATCCTTGCATATACCAGTTTCTAACGAATCAGGTGGTATAATACAACCTACGCCTTATACAGCGCCATGATCCTCCTGCACCTCGTCCTCTCCAACTTCCCCGGCATTCCCGATGAAGAAATCCTCCAAGACGTCGACAAGAGCCTCGAAATCTTCGAGTCAATGGATAATATCATCGTAGCGAGACGCTGCGCGGAAATGATCCGGGGCGTGCTGGAAGTGGCGCGGACGTGTCTTGCGCGACGGCCTGGGCCTGGGCCTTCGTTTCCTGCGTTTAATACAGCGCAGGCGCAAACACACCTTGAACCGGGATTACAGAGTAATGTTGGTGGTGGAGGCGTGGATGAGGATTTCTTTTCTTCGCTGTTTAGTCAGGATTCGCATGGGCAGCCGGATACGCGAGCGGAGATTTTGGCGAATTTGGTGGATCCGGGGATTTTGGAGGATTTTGCTTTTGGGGGTGGTGGGGAGGATTTTTCTTTTTTCTTGTCGTAGGCTTAGTATATAGATGTAAGATCGGTATCATACAAGGAAAGAGAAAACTACAGAAGATAAGTATGCATTCATCATGAATTCATGATCTATTTAGTAATCCCAGTCCGAACCGATTCCTGTCTATCCCAAACCCAACCCAACAAAAGTAAAAGAACTCAATCCCAGAACTATGTACACAGAAGCAGAATGGCAAGGCAAGCAAGGAAGTTGAGTTAAAGAATCGCTTAAATCCAGGGAATCAATTCGTAATCCAGCGGTTTTGTCATCAGTTATAACAGTGAGATCGTCGGAGGTGATCTCAATTAGGTATAGGGTATCATCAGCGCGTTGAAAGGAGGTTATGATGGTATGATGGTAGTAAGTTAAAGAGGTGGAATCGGTGTGTCATCATCGCTGACTGATGTCGCTGGTGATGCAAGGCCTGAAATAACGGATGATGTACCACCCAGCCCACTATCGTGCGAGGGCTCGATCTCCAGCACAGACTCGTCGATCTGGATGCTTGCTGGGACGCGGGTGGTGGGCTTTGCCGCACTGGCCATGAGTTCGTCGATGCCGGGTTTCGCCGGGACGTGTTGGCCGAGGCTGGTACCGTTGTCCAAACTCTCCAGGGAGAAGTCCAGGAAAGGCGCGTATTTCTTGCTGACGCTCAGCGTCCAGCGGTACTCGCACAGACGCAGACGGTAGAACTCGGATTCCTCCTTGGTCGGGGCGGAGATGCGGAGGAGGATACCAAAAGAGCCGATGAGGGAGAAGTTGCTGCGCGAGGCAGAGGGCCAGAAGGAGCGCAGGTGGGGGGGACGCAGTCGGTTGACAAAGTCCATGGCGGAGATCAGGCGGGTTTTGGCGGCGGAGCGGCAGATGTGGGAGAGGTAGGCGTCGGCGGTGTCCGTGGTGAGAGAGCGGATAATACATCGGTGGAGGGTGATTTCGGTGGCAAAGTAGGAGAGGTGGAGGGCGCCATTTCGGGCATTGTCCTCGGTGATGGTGTCGAAAATGTCACCGGCCGACTCCATCTTGAGTTGTGGGGGTAGTCGTCCAAACCAATCCTTCAGTCGGATCTGAGCAGGCTTGGCCCGTTCCAGGATCATTCGAGTCCGGTTGGCGCCCGCGGATTTGAACTCCTCAATCGCCTGGAGGGTATAGAATCGATCGAGAATATCAGAGATAATGGTGGTCAAGGAAACCATGTGGCAAAAGTAAAGAGGACCATGGCCGACGGAAGAGTCATCACCCTCCTCCGCATCCGAGTGGAAGGCATCAGTGAAATCCTGCTCGACAAGATCCTTGACGGTCCAGTTGAACGAAAAGATGTGGGATGGACGGCCGTGGACAAGACATGCCCACTTATCCTGCATGTACAACGCCCACGCCAAGCGTTTCCGCAGACCCTTCTCCCAGTCCTCCAATTTCCAATTGGAACAATCCTGGTGCAGTCCCAACTCAAAGCCGGCCGTGACCAACTGCGCGTTCAGAGCCGATGTAGCCAAGGAAGATCTCTCCATCAGCAAAAGACCGGCCTGGATCGTCGCCATGGTTGCCTGTGGCAGGGAATCCGTGAACATCTTCAAGGCGGTGCTCTCGAGACGTTGCACATCCGGCCGGCGCGCCGATTGGGAAGCGGGGCCGACGTCGACGAACTTCAATGCCAGCACATAAACCGCGCATAGTAACAGAGGCGACAGGCCTTTTCGGGCCCGATAGGACTGGCGAAATGCATCCTCCATGAGAATAGGGAAAGTGGGGTGGACATGGTCAAAGTACTTGTCGATCAGGGTGGCACCGTACGGAGCAACCAGGCTCTCAATGGCATCGAGGGAGACAGTTTGGGAATCCCCCTGCGAGGGGTCCATCACGCGCATAAAGGTGCCGTAGTCGTCGAATTTTCGCACTCGGTATTTGGGCAGAACGCCTTCTTGGTTGTGGTCTAGGGGGATGTAGTCAAGGAGGGAATTTTCCAATTCGGTAGTCAAACCAATCTGTTTGGAGGATTCGGACCAGAATCCAGAGGTCAAGACGTGTTGTACACTGCCGTGCGGACGGGTGTTTTCCTGTTTTGATGAGACGGGGGTGGCGACAGACACAGATTGTCTATATAATTAGTGATGTCCAGCGTGAATGGTACAGACTGGGCATACCTTTTGGCGCATTCGACATCATCCGACTCGTCGAGCTTTCTCTTCTTGGAATCGTTGGGAGCAGACAGAGTAAAAGTACACTCCTGCCGGTGAAAGTCACACGAGTAGCACTTGTTGACCATTTCGTTCATCGCACAGCGACTCTTTCTGCGGAGACAGGCGTCACAGCTTGACCCATCCCGCCCCGGTGCACGGGCGATAGGATTGGCAGTGGGGGGAAGGATAGCGGAGGAAGGGGAGAGCGGAGTGGAGGCAGAAGATGCAGGTTGACGATGACGGAGAAGAGGATGGTCCGCGGAGGAAGGATGAGAGGCAGCGGGAGAGGAGGACTGGATGGTGATAACGGCGGCCATGGCGGAGAGGAAGTAGAAGTAGGACAGACAGAAAGAGAGATAGATAAAAACACGAGATAGAGATATCAATTGAATGTGTCACGAGTGGTATCTCCAGGATTGACCCGGATCTCCACGAATTGAGCTCCGCAAAGAAGGGGAGCAGTATGGGGAGAGACGATAGTTGAAGATGAAGCCGAATGTACGAACCACAGGGAAGAAGCTTATCAGAAGGAATGAATAATAAGGAAAAAGCAAGTGAGATAGATAGATAAAGAGGAAGATATCGGGAAAAGTCGTTGAGATATCAACTGGACTCTGCAAGCGACTGCAGGAGGATGAGATGCCAGATGGTTCGTTCTGTCATTCCTATTATACAGATGTAGACATATAGACAGAGATGTAGACAGAATGTAGACAGAAGATGTAGAGATGTACAGAGAGAAAGAGAGAAGAGAGCGATGACTACGATTATTGATAGATCCGTCATTGGAGGAGCCAAAACGCATCCGACTCTCTCCAGGCGATCATCTCGGCTGCTGCATTTGGAAACGTAACAGATTCTTATACCGACGATTCAGACTGCGTGAAGCAACACCAAATATCAGCAATATTAAATAATAAATCGCAGGCCAGAGATAAGCATCGCCCGCCTGATTGGGCCTCCGATCTCGCTGGCGGTCGCGTAGCGGTGCTTATTACGTACTGGATTCGGTCATCGCTGCTGGCATTACCTAACCAAATCTCCCGGATGGGTGTCGTCCGACAGTTTACTAATTCAACAATATTTGCGGATTCGCAGACTGGAAGGGGATCGATACAGCCTGGAGAGGAGGAATATACTGATTATATTGTACCATGTACCATGTAGTAGTAAGATGACTAGTCGTTAAGGTAGTGAGAGAGTCCTCGTATGGATGCATCAGAAGAAGGAATCACCAGCCAATCACATCCCTACGATAACACCTTTCGTCCACCAATCACCGCCCGCGCAGCTGGTCCAAACCGGTTAGCGCCATTCCCGGCAACGGGGATCGGCCTGCAGCTCGTTTTCCCCACATCGCCCTAGTCCGCATTGAGATTAGCGTGTGCTGCATGGAAGGCGCCAACTTTGTCGGTGATATATGTTCTGCCAGGGATATATGAATTATAGCTGCTCTGATTGGTGGATAGGGGCAAGTGGAGGCTCTGAGAAATGGGAGCGAATCCCTGTTTCTGGATCAATATTTAGACTGGGGTAAGTTTATATGGAGAGCAGGATCATCATTACCTCACAGAAACGCAGTTTGGCTCGAGTGGCGATTGGGCTGGAAAGTATCAGAAAGTATCATTTATCCGTTTTTCTGCTGTCGGTCTGCCTGATCGGATCGACTATTACTAACAGTAACTCGTCTAATCTGCTACAGATCACATTGAACGGATTAACTCCGGGCTTATTATTATCACATGTTATCTATACTCTATACATGGTGATATGCTTTGCTAATAATATGCATGCATACCCTGCAGACTCCAATCAGGTTATCATTTATCATCAATATTATCATCATCTTTTCTGTCAGGTATCATTTTATGTACCTAACCTAATATGTGTGTCCAAGATACAAACTACAAACACCAAAACTCCATGCTATACAAATGCTCATTCAGTAAAGTTCCGCAACTTGGTCAACTCATCCAGCAACTCCTGCAAATCCCCATCCATGATCTTATTCTGTAAACTGGGAATCAACGACTTGGCTTCTTCCGCATTGTCGCAGCACAGACTCCCTACTCCTGTCAGCCCATACCCTATACCCCATATCGTCATGTTTCATGTGTCATCTTCAACATACCCAGCTGTGATCGCTCAAACATCTCCAACTCCGTATGCGAGTTCAGCAGCCGTTCCACCGCTTTGATATTCTCCTCATCCTTGAATCGGGCAAACACCTCAAGATAGTCCAGTGTTTTGGTCAGGTTCCTACACGCACACACCCCCACGTTAGCCACCCATCCTTATCCTCATCTGCCCATCATCCATCGTATGACTCACTCCGGCTCTTCGTATTTCTTGCCTCCCCTCCGCTTATTCTCCAATACCTTGTTGATAACCAGTCGCGCCTCGGATAAGGACAGTGTATGCGTGTTCTGATCCGCGCCGAGTTTCAGCGTCGACGCCGCTTCCAGTTCGCCCTGGGGCAGGGCGCGTTTGCGATGTGTCGAGGGGGGAAGTTGGACGCTCATTGTGGTTGTAGTGGTCGGTTTTATCGTAGATTATACCCGAGTAATTCGTCTCCAGGCCGATTGTTGATGTTGATGTCGTCGTCGACCGGGAAAACTCTAGGGCGGAGGTTGGGGCGGCAGTTGGGGGCGGTAAGTCATTCACCGCCTTACGATGTACGATAGATACGATAGATCGATTCAGATAGAGATACAGACAATGGTTTAAAGTATTCAAGTGTATGAGTAGAGTATATACTTGTCAATCGGATGCTCAAGCCCCAATCCTGCATAAAGGCAAGCGAGCATCAGGGTATAACAATTGACCATCTTCTATAACTTTTATGCAGCAGAATTCCATGCTCCAAAACGCCTCATGCTATGCGATGTCTCGTGTCCGCACTCAGCTTACTCCTTTTTAAACGCCACCTCCTTGGGCAGACGGAAGCTGGCGCAGAACATCTGCTTCTTCGGGCTGACCAATCGCACATTGTGGATCGCCAGCTCTAGTTCCTGGTTTCCACTGCCTCCGACCCGGTCCTCGGGGGTGATCTTGTACCCGATGCGTTCGGAAACACGTTCGCAAATGTCAATGTGGTCGTCCAGCTCGTTCTCCGAGTGTCCAGAGAAACAATACACGTGGATCATCGGGAGGGGTGTAGACGTGTGAGGCGCAAACAGCTCCTCCTTGCCGGCGTACAGACCGGGGAAGGCATCGAGGAACTCAATAGCCGTTGCGGGGAGGTTCATCACGTAGTGGCCGAAGATGGTCGGGCGGTTAAACACCTGCGGCGGAGGCGCGGGGGCTACCGGCTCCTGTTCGTTCTCGGTCTTCCTTCTCTTCTCTCTCCGCGCCTTGGGCTTGATGGTGACAGTCACCGGCTCCTCCTCGAGAAGTGCCTTGGCGGACCAGCGGATAAACTCCCGTCCATCTTTGTTAAAGGGGCTCACAAATTCCTGGACCTTGTTCCTCTTCACGGCGTCCTGCATAACCTCCCACCCGTGCGGGTTGAGGTCGTTCGCCCAGACGAAAATCTTCTTCTTACCAGCCGGGACTGCAAATGGCCCCACGCCGGCCATCACATCACAGACCATCTCACCCTGTCCGAACTTCTCCACCAGCCGACGGTGCTCCGTCTCCAGACGACTGTTCCAGTACACGCGCGAGTAGTCGAAGTGGAACTCGCAGTCCTGCTCGTGCTGAACGACGTTCATATCCTCGTCACCGATCAACAGCTCAAATGGGAACGTGCGGAACTGGCTGTGAGAGCCCACATCTTCGGTCTTGTTGATGACGGTGCGGATGCTCTTGTTCTTGTCTTTCAGGATCTCCGCAATCAGGTACTTGTAGGGTAGGAATTGTTCACGTAGGTTCAAGTGCACTGTTTCGTTAGATCGTGCCAAACCATAGAGCAAAGATGCAACATACAAACATGGCCAACTTGTGTAAATCCAACGGGAGCATCGTGGAGTTCTTCTTCGGGCAGAATCGAAGAGATGATTTCGGCTGAGGTCAACGTTAGACAGTCTCTCTCATATGAACAATCAAACCATACCATAAGTCCAATAATCATAATCCAACTCCAAATCATAAAGCCCCAACCCAACGGTCCCCTTCTCAACAAGCTCACTGATCTTCGGAGACCACGTCGCCGTATCTGCAATGCATACACCAGTCAACACCAGTCTCACCAGCCAATATAAACAGAAAACCCACCATCATGCTTAACATCCTCCCTCAGCAACAACGCCTTCCTAACAACCTCATCCGCCCCCTTCAACTCCCGAATACAATTAAGTCTCGGTAACGCCAACAAATCCCGGCTCTTGGTCAACTCCCCGCGCACCTTGGAGATATCCGAGTTCTTGAACACCGTCGCCGCGGAGAGAGGCACTGTTTTGCGGAAGAACGAGCGGTCAAGGACTCGCATCGCCCGGTTCACCGGGGGCCGAAACATCGCGGGGAGGTCGCTGGAGAGCGGTTTGGATGTGCCGGTCGTGGGGTCCATCGGAGGGGCAGTCTCGAGTGAATGTGTGATATGTAGTGAAACTGGGGTAGGGTGGATTATGCGGTTGGCTGGATGGGCGTCATTTGGGGGACTGGGTTTCTGGGTTGTTGTTTGGTTGAATGTGTCTTTTTTTCGATTGTTGAAATGCACTTTTGCGATATCGGCACGTGATCGATAAGATAGCCCTGTATACATCAATGTCGATAATTCTTTCCAATTAAACTATATAGATTAAGATGATTAGTATATTGATAAATATACCCATTGCTACTTATATCTCCTAGCTGATGACAGCCAGCAAGAATGTGTATATAATGCTACTACATAACCATCGACAACAGAATACCTATCAAGCAACTCAACGCCAACAACAAATAAGTACAAACGAAAGTAAAAAAACCTACATATAAAACCCACATATAAAACCCGGGTATCATTTTGCCAATGCCATAATCCCTATCCATATCTCCTATGGAGGCGAAATCCATCAAGTCCTTTTATCATAACCCCTCAACCCATCAATCAAAGCCCGATCCATCTCCCTCTGTGACTCCAAACTCGCAATCCGCTCATTCAATTTCATAATCTGCTCGTCCCTCTTTCTCAGGGAGACTCGTGAGATGTCACGGCCACGAACAATCCCCTGTGTGCGCAGATCATGTCTATCCACCAGCGCAGTAAGCTCATCTTGAACCGCTCGAGGAAGAACGACCTTGTGACTCTGAAGAAGCGAAAGCACTTGCCGGGAAAGCGATGGCGTATCTGCACTCGAGCTCGGGGAGAAAATAGTCCCGCTGCTACTAAGCCTCGTAGGCGTCGAGGCAAGAGATGGCTCTGGCGAAACCGGCGGAGGTCGACTCGGCTGCGACTGCGAACCAGAAAACGAAAACGACGAAAAAGAAGTACTGGCAGTAGACCGCTTATTAGACTGCGGCGGCGTAAGCGTCCCCTCGCTCTCCTCCATATCCTCCAACTTCCGCTTGCCTGGTGTCGTAAAACACGGAGTCCGCGGTAGCGATGTCTTTCGCGACGCCTCTTGACTGAAATCCGGCTGCTGCTGGCGCTGGCTAGGCCGTTCCAGGATCTGGTTTACTTCGTCGTCGAGCTCCTCGTCCCATTCAAAATCTTCCATATCTTCAGACATCATCTTGGCCTTTGCGCTCGACGAGGGCGTGTTAGGTTTCAGTGGCGGGATGTCGGGAATTCTGCGTTCGTTTGTGTTTGTCTGTGGCGTGAAGAGTCCGCTTCCCTGTCTGGGTGTCTTGATGGGTGTTTGTGTCTGGGACTGAATGAACGAGCCTGAGCCTGGGCCTGATTCGGATCGTGAGTTGTTGATGACGGTCATTTTCTCTCGAGCTTCTGCGTCGCTGGTCCAGAGGAAGAAGTTGCAGCGGCTCTGCTGGGGTTTTTGGCAGGTATAAACTGATTCAATTAGCGTGTCCTTTTTCTGTAAACGTATCAAGTCAAACAATAGGAATCATACACCACCGTCCATGGTTGACGCCATGATTCTTCGTCTGATGCTTGGCTGCTGGTGGTCGGTCACGGCAGTTGCATTTCCAGACCCCGTCTGCGAAGAGACCACGGAGGGGAACAGATGTGCGGGGAGAACCCACGCCACGAGTTTTTTTCTGGGGAGAACTCATCGTATTAAGGCGATGCGAAAGCCAAGAGCATGATGGGGGTAAGGACGATAAGGAGATTCCTCTTAGTCTGAAATGTTGAGATCGTTGTTCTGCAGCTGTCTAGTTTGTCGCTATGGAAACTGGACGTCATAATGTGGGGGGCGGACTTAAGGACTTAGCCCCGTGCCTTTCTATACCTGTGAGCATCACGTACAAGAAGCATAGAAGATAATATTGATTCGATTACTCTATATCTAGATAAGTGCCAGGTGTTAAAAATCCTCAACCACAACACTAATAATGTATTAATGTAATGCAATGCATGCAGTGCCATATCGACCAAGTCTAAGTATATAATACGACTGATATGCAGGGTATCATTGACGAGGCTACCGGACTTATTCAGCAAGAACAAGTCTCAGCATCACCCCGAATGGCTCTAATAGCTTGAGAATCTCCTCAACCTCCGGCTTGACCGGCTCACCTGCTGTGCGGCGAAGCTGGTCCTGTTTCTTGGATCGCCGTCGTCGTTCGGCAACAATAGGGTCGAGGTCCTCTTCCTCGTCCGCTTCCTCCTCATCTTCCGATTCGGCATCTGAAATGGCAAGATCGTCAAGGTCGGCCTGGGTGGAAAGCATGTTAGAACTCAAACGGTCAACCAATAACGATTCAGATATGCATACCTCATCTAGACCGAAGTCACTTCCCTTGAATGTAGGGAAAGGATCGTTTCCAGTTCCTTCAGCGGCCATCTTTTGCCGGGTCTTGTTCAAATGCCAGCGCTTCCTGTCCTCATGCCATACGATGAGAGAGTTGATCTCCTTGAGTGCCTTCTCCTTGTCAACCTGTCCAACGTCCATGGCCCCGTGGAACAACGCATTCATGTCAAGCTTGCCACTGCTGGGTCCTTTGCGCAGGAAATCAAGAATCTCCTCGATCCAGGTCATCAGGGAGCCAAACAGGCCATTGTCGTGAAGGTGGACCTCATGGATAAACTTGTAAAAGTTGGCCTCGTGGCGCTCACAAAGATCGATAAAGGCTTGAACGGTTTGGTTAGGGTCAGCTGAAACATCTTGTCTCTGGCATTTCTCAATCACCGCAACGGCGTCGTCTGCAAACAAAGCGAAATCGGTGATGCTGCTGTATACATTTGCCGACTTGTAAACCCTCACCAACGGTTCGTAGAAGATCGTGAACAGGTCACGGAAAAGTTGGAGTGTCACGGGTTCTTCGACAATGCTGAGCATCATGGCCTTGTCACGCTGTCGGGTGTAAAGCTTCAGTAATTGCTTCATATGCGCGAACCATTGTGCTCCTTCCTTCATCTCCAGGTCTACATTGTCAACCGCATGGTTCCAAGCAACATATGCGTTGAATATTTTTCCGATCTGGTCGGTTGTGAGTTCCGTCGGCAACAGCTCCGATCGAAGGATGGCCACAATGATATCAACATCTTCTACGGCCGCTTCTTCACGGATTTCATTCTTAACAATCTCATCCGCATCGGTAAAGGCCTTCAACTTTTGGCTAATGACAGGGTCATCAACCTTGGAAACCAACGTATCGATTGACTTCTGGAAGGCCTTTATGCCATCGTTCAAAGTCATCGAGAAGATACGCTGCAAAAGAGAACGTGAGCCAAATGGTTGAGCCAGGAAAAGATCCAAGACACCCGACATGACAGCCGCAGGGTTGGCGATACGGATGACGTTCTTGAGCAGAGTGTATGGGACAAGGGAGTGAATCCTCTTGGCTTGTGCAAAGAGTTCTGGGGAGTTGTCTTCTGCCAAGAACAGATGGTATACAGTCGCAGCAACCCTGATACTGGTCAGCTAATATAAAGTCGAAAAGTCCTTGATTTACATACTCAATGCGAAGCCATTCGGCGAATTTTTTGTACTGGGGACTCAGATCCGCGATAGTGGGTTTCTCCCGAATCTCCGAGAACAGCTTGGTCAATCCATCTGTAAAAGACAGGTAGTTAGCAAAGGCGCTCAAGTCTTAATACAAAGATTGACTTACTGCTCTCCACAATATCTCTGCGGAATTTCTCCATGTAAACGTCCAGCTCAGCAGCACGTTGTCTCGCAATCTCGTAGAACCGTCTCTGCTCTTCCACTCTGACAGCATCTGCCTCCT
Organism: Aspergillus wentii DTO 134E9; assembly: GCF_001890725.1. NCBI lineage: Eukaryota > Fungi > Ascomycota > Eurotiomycetes > Eurotiales > Aspergillaceae > Aspergillus > Aspergillus wentii. The sequence goes on from NW_024467836.1 coordinate 936,883, forward strand.
TTCTTCTTTGCATATCAATCTGCTCTTCTTCATTCAAAGTGACGGGCTGGGCAGTCAAGAATTCCTCCACAGCCTTCGACTCGGCGATCCGCTTATTTTGTAGTATCGTGCGGAGGAATGCTCGAAGAGACACCCGCTGCTCTTCTCTATAGAGCAAGGCCTCTCTGGGGACCTCTGACGAAGCTCTTGGCGACTTGGATGACCTCCTAGACGACCTGGACAGAGACCGGTGATGATGATTCCCGGGGGTCAGCGTCCGGGAGACATACCCCTCCTCGGGAACGTTGGTACTCTCTGTCGACAACGACGAAACCGAAGAAGCATCATCGTCTCCAGATGAGAAAAAGCTAGAGGTCGATGATTTGTTCTTTCTTGGAAGAGGGGGCAGGATTTTGCCAGGGAATTCAGTCCGTAGTCTCTTATGAAGCTTGGCAAATTCTCCATATCTTCGGGCCACCAAGACATCAGTCTTTGCGTCTCGTCGCACACGAAGGATAAATTCCTGTAATAATTAGTCTCCTTCCCACCTGACCATGTATTGACTCCAAGATGCTTACTGCATGTTGATGATATCTCACTGTCCGCCTAATGGATGCAATTCGCACAGCGGCCACATTAACATCCCACCCATGGATCGCATGACCCTCCGGCATATTGACGAGCAAACCATTTTCATTCGCCCCACGGTCCACGACTTCCATCTCCGAGAATTGTATCCGTTCCTCGTATCCCGATGCCGTAGGGATACCCGAGACCATCATGAGCTCGACGAGCTTCTCACATTTCCGAGCCAACTTTCTGCGCTTCGTCTCCTCTAGACGGTCTTCTGATGACGATACATGCTTGTTCGCGAAGGATTCAAGAAACTACCACGAGCGTCAGTCCAACGCATGCCCAACAGACACATGGAAAGAAACCCACCACTTGTAGTTTATCCTGCCAAAACTCCTTCTCACGAGCCTGGTCGAGAAACGGAAAGTTGCGCACATGGTGTACAAAGATATATCGGAGGATGGGGAGTTCAGAATCAACCGGGGCGACTTCCCCGACGTCTGACTTGAAGGGTGCTCCGAAGCGGTGGAGGGCGGTAGGTGAGTTCAACTCGGTGATTTCACCGCGGACTTGACGAGCGATGAGTTCGCGCTTGAGATCTGTAAGAAACCATAGACAGTCAGAAAGAAATGTTACTGTTGATGATCAAGTAAGAGGCGAACTGACAGTGTTCTTGCTTTCCCGTCAGAACCTGTCCCGGCGGGGAAGTGTGGTTGGCTTCATTCGAATCCCGAGAGGGATTGTCGTGTTGCGACATCGTAAATCAAGCGAGATGGCAGACGCGATCAATCCGAACAGTATGTTGGCTTCTAGAACGAGACACTAGCAGCCTTAAAAGGGGAGATGTTTCCCGTTGGCCGGAGGGTTTGACAGAATTCGTCTGCCTAAGAAAGAAGACAGAGGGATGACGTTTGGCACCCAAATGCCGAGAGATTGACAACACTTGACGTCCTCTTGGTATTTTTCCCTTTCCAGGACAGCGCTCGATTAAAATAAATTGGGCCAAGCGAGCTGTCAGAAGATCAGATGTATGTATACCTTAGTAATAAAAATGGTGGGGAGGGAGAAGAGGGGAAGTTGAGAGCAAAGAGGGGACGTTCGTGGCAGGTGTCGTCACAAGCTCACGATGACAACACCCAAGCGAACTCGGGCAGAGAAGAAGAGCAGGTAACTAATTACTGTAATGGAGGGGAAGCAGAGACAGAAATAATAAAAAGAAAAAGGAAAAAAAAAAAAAAAAAAAAAAAAAGCAGGACGGATTCGAAATGCAGATCAGCCATTATTACCTGCCGACCAAGAATAGTTAAACATTAAATTAATTAGCAGTTAGTTAGTTGTGCCCTCCTTTCCTTGGAACGCTGCTAATTGACGCGTCTGCTCAGCCCTGTAGTACCAGGAGAGCCCCGCCCAGGCACCCACCAGCCTCTGATCGGCGAGGTTCGAGCCCGGGGAATCGCTGGCTGGATATTATCTATCCAGTATTAAATCACTATTCTTGGGACGAACAGTTATTGGGTACAGCCACTAAGACCCATCCTAAACGGATCTGTCTCATATCAGTCTACTGGGGCGGTGTTGATTGATATTCTTGTACATTTCAATCCTGGCAGTATGGGTCTGCTCTAAAACAATCTAAACACATGGCACCACGGCCAGCAAATGGGTTGGGCTCATGCTCATACCCTCACGTTTTCAACAAGTCGTTCAAGCAAAAAGCATCAGAAGCAAATGTGAAGCAAGGAGGGCAAAATACAAAGATGCGTTTGGAGACACAAGTCATAGTTCAGGATAGAACAGGCAAGGCAGTATGCTAGCCATGTGAAGAAAAAAAAAATATGAGAAAAACAGGCATTGATACCGTGAAAAGATAATAAAAGTTGTCTGACAATCGCTAAGAAAGAACAAAAAACAGCCATGAAACATCACAATGAGTGAAGAAAGAAAGTAAAAGAAACCCAAAGCGCCCCTTGTCCTATATCCCTAAGTTCATTGATCACAAGAATTCCAAGTCCATGTCGTTTGGAATTGGGTGGTGAGGAGCCCATTGCTGGTTCATGTATCCCACACTCTCTTGGGTGCTAAGAGGAGGGAACATTTGGTTGAGATTCCTCAAGCCCATGTGGTTGCCGTTGGACATGTTCATGGCTCCACCAGCGCCCATGGTGGCATTGTGCTCATACAGGGTGAAGTCATTGCCTGTCTTGGGGCCATTGTACCCGGCTTCGTAAAGGTCATGGGCATTCTCCTCAAATTGGCACGAGCTAGGAGAATACAGGGCGACTTTGCCCTGCTGGAAGGAAAGTGGAGATGGGTTCGAGATAGAGGGATCCCGAGAGAAAGAGTTCATGCCTCTGGCCTCAACGGAATGCGCCGGCGTAAGAAGCTGCATGTTCATCGCGGTAAACTCATCGTCGAAGCTTGCAGTATCCAAATGACCCCAGTCGAGATCGAAGTTGAGACTGTTGTTGTCTGTCGAGGCGTTGGGGGAGTTTTCAAAGCCCATCGAGGAGCCCATTAGGTCGGGGACGGACGTGTTGTCGAAGGATTGACGGTTGCTCATGTCCAATGGAATCAGACCATTGGGGTCACCGGCCTCAAGCTGGTTCTGGAACGCGTCGAAATTGAAAGAAAATCCATTGATGCCAACAGATGGGTCCTCATATGAGTTACTTTCGGAGAACAGCGGGAAGTCATCGCCGCCAGTTCGCGTGGGAGGATCCGCAAATGAAAAAGGAGGGTCTTGAGGGTACCCCATGTCGAAGGGGGAATTGGTGGGACCGCTAGCTGGGGTGGAAACAGCCTTGGAGGCAGGGGTTGAGATGCTAGGTGTTGAGGGGGTCGCTCGAGCGGATCCCTTTCTGCCAGAACGGCCGTTATTCTTAGACCGCACGTACACCCATCCGTGGGCCTTTTCCATGTGCTGCTTGCAGTTGCTCTCCCGCTTAGACTGGTAGGTACATGGCTCGAAGTTGCATCTGAACAAGGCGGGTGCCTTGGAATGCTTGTCATTCATGTGACGGTCCCTCTCCTTTTCGGTTGGCCATCCAAGTCCATAGTACTTGCAGGTCGGCTCGGAGCACTTCCAAGGTCGCGAGTGGGTTTTCTCGTGCTTGGTAAGATCGCAGGGTCTCTTGAAGACCTTGTCACAGTCTTTGCATTTTTGGTTGATGTCCATTGGGGGCGCATTCTTCTTACGACGAGCCATAGAGCGTTCAACCCCTTCATCGAGGGACTCGACGCTCAGAGATCGCTTGAAGGCAGGCAAGGCGTTCTCATCATAAGGCTGTCCTGTCCGCAGAGAAACAGACTGGCCGTCCTTGTGGGCAACAAGCTCCGCAGGACGTCCGGTTTTGGACAAGCCACCCTCCAAAGTAATACGCTCAGATGCACTAGCCTTTTCACCAGGCTGTGGGGAGCCCCGGGCAACCCTGGAACTGTTCCTAGATGCATTAATCATTGCTGCATAGTTACGAATCTGCGCGACGAGGTCGAGGAAGTAACCGTTAGTGTAAGGTCTGTCTGTTGGCAATCGTTGATCCCGCTCGTGGAGGTGATGAACCGAAGTATGAAGGCACTGTATCGTAAATTCGCAAAATCCGAGATACGACGCTCTAGAAACCGCGTGTTGCTTCAAGAGAGAAGAATTATAAGCAAAGCACCTAACGCCTGATCCCAAAAATTCACTTACCGGAGCCAACCACAAAAGTGTCTTTTCAAGATCACGCAGGCAGCCAATTTCTTTATCCACAATGCGCTGAGGGACACTCTGCACAAGGGGATGGAATGGCTTTAATCTCTCCTCCTTAAGAATGGGGACCAGAATAAAGCGCTCAATCTGCTTGCAAGCTGCCCAGTTGAGCTGACGTTTGTCTTGAGCCTCGGGTCCTGAGATTGAACTGGTGATAGCTGACTGTGTTCCCTGTGCACTGGAAGAACCAGACTCCAGGTGTTCAAAAGACACTTGACCGGCTTTGACTGAGAAGGGATAAGCAAAAGACTTTTATTGAATAGGCATGGGAGGGTTAAATACCTTTGCTGTTGTTAGAAGCCGACATAGCTTGGCTGCTGCTGACAGAGGTACCCAGTCCGCTGTCAGAGGCGTGGTAATGACTTTTACGGGCCTTAGCCGGAGGGGCCAAGGGTGGGGTGGATGTGCGCTTGCTGTGCTTCTCCATAGCGGTGTTGGAGTCAATGTGAGCCTGTAGGAAGCCTCGCGGAACAGGAAGGTCGTCTCCGGGCTGGCCTTCGTTGGAGTCGGATGAACCAGGAGAGTTGAGGCTGAGGCGACCCAAGATATCAGCCATACGCTGCTCTCCAGCGGCGATAGCCTCCAGACTCTTGGGGCATGTAGGAGAGCGACGGGGTAAAGACCGGAAGCTTAGTACCGGATCACGATCATCCGACGGCGGGGTGCTGGATGAATGGAAAGTCTCTCCTTTTCTCAGACGCACTTCAGGGCGACATGGCAGGTGGTTTTCAGGCGATGAGGAGGTCGAAAGGGAAGGAGGAGCGTTCTTTAAAGGACGGCGGCGCGGGTGAACCCGGGGCTGCTCAGCCTGAGGAGCGGACATGGCTACCACAGCAGCACGAAGTCACAGGGCAGGAACAGGCTAAGCAGGTTAGCGGGAAGGACCAGAGGGCGCGGACGCTGGATAGTTGGCCAGATCACACCGGAGTGACTCACCAGGCGCGGAGTAATAGTTGCACCCGGGGCAAAAAAAAGTTGTCCAAATGATTCAAATGACGTACGGGGAGTCACTGACTCGACAGTCTCCACGGACAGTCAGTCGTTGTGATTCACAGTCGACTTTAAAAGGAGAGCGTGCCCGTTTGCAGTGAACTGAGCCGCTAGTTGAAACACTCACCGTTGGACGAGTTCTGGGATGGACCCTGAGATATATACTATATATTGGATAATTCAATGATCCAATTGCTTGAATAAGGGTCGGATTGGCAGTGAATCGAGTCGCTGTCTGACCGGATCGAGTCGTACGCAAAGACGGTAAAGCGATATAGGATATATCAGATGGGAGAGAGATGTATGAGTTGAAGGATGGAGTCGATGGAAGGATGGGATGAAAAACGACTGGAAGGATTCGGGTATCCAGGAACAGTCGGCACGTATGGACAGGAACGATATAGGGAGTTGGCAGAGGCTATCGATGTGTCCTTAAGGTGATAAAAAGCGATAAATCAGATAAAAAAGAAGTGGACAAGGCAGTCAAAAAAGAACAAGTAAGTCCGGCAAGGAAAGGCGGAGAGAGATGGATGGAGAAGGACGGTTGAGGTTCAAGGAGAGAGATGAGATGATGGAGGCTGTTCGTCCGGCACGGATCTGCTGGCTGAGGCGTTTTTGGACGTCTGCCTGATAGACGAGCTGGGCTAATCCCAGACAGGCAAGGGCGGCGATGAGGGGGGCAGCTGCCATTGGTTGCTCTTGCTGATTGCGCCCCGCTGGCTGGCGCACTATCCCCGATCGGGAACCGGCGCAGTCGGGAGGGTGCAAATTTTGGGCGGTAGAGTTTTGGCGCTGGAATTTCCAACGTCCATAACTGGTAAGGTGGGCTCTAGACCCACTCCCCGCGCCCTTGGCTCCACCCAATCCATCCCCTCCGTATTGATTATACGGGGGTTGATTGGCTGCAGAGACACCAGTGGGGCCGGCTACTGGATGTTCCGAAAATAAAACACCAACAACGGGGTCGGGCGGTCCAACCCCCCGAGTGAAACTGGCCACGATTCCTACTTGAGCCTCAAAACAAGGGGCACGAGTTGCTGGTAAGGGCGAGAAATAATGTGGATTTAAGACTGCTGTAGAGATTTTTCCATGCAGTATGATCTGTCTCATTCCTTACTCAAGTACGGAGTGCCCCATGGAAGATACAGTGGGATGTTCCGTACAGTAGGTGTTGATACAGTACTACGTCACCTTTACCTGGGTTATCACCATGATCATACGGTGGTTTCCCAGTTCTGCGGCGGAATCTGTACATTTGGCCCCCTCTTCCAGACAGGGGTCCCGACTCCCCCAAAGTCAATCCATGCTTGTCTCTTTCTCCAGCTGACAGATGCGTCTGGCCATACAGCGATGGCCCCGTAACCACAGTCCGTCGCATCCTGGAGCCTCATTCCCAGGGCCTCCGACTCTTTTTTGGCTTCGGACTGCTCACGGCCAATCACAGTGCCAGCTTCGCCATAATCTGTCGGTGACTCTGTTTCTCTTCATGACGACAGCTTCACCTGGGGTAAGTCGAGATTTTCAGAGAATCATACACAGGCTACGGAAACGTGAAAGCCTACTCTGCCCGAGATCTGCGTCTGCATAAGCGGCTGCTTCAAACCCTCGAATGTTGGAACTCCGCCACACTGTCACTACTAACTATTGCTTCGCCATTGTCCTCTGGGGCGTTGGTCGCTCTGGCCATTATGATTCGCTTTCAAGCTTTTTATAATATCACTACTTATGAATTAGCCATCCCACTCATGCAACATCCAAAACATCGCACGGAACGAAGGCAGCGCAATTATTGATCGCTGGAAAATGCCAAGCGATTAGATTCGACCGCCATCAACCATCATCACGTCTACCCATCATCCATCATTTCTCGTACAGAATAGAGTCGAAGGTTCATCTGTGACTCATTCTTTTATGGTTGACTCGGTGGTTCGTTCTCGATCGCTGTCAGATCAGAACTACCAAGGATCACTAAGCGCATCTCCAGCAGTCTCGTGTGCCTTGGTAGCCATTTACTCGTCTCTACCGGGACCACGTAACGATCATCTCTCTTGCATCATCCAGCTGGGTATGACTGTTTCTGTGTCAGATACTACTGTCTTGGCTTGCTCAATACCCTGGAACATGCAGCCAGTCTGAATTCAATTCACTATCCTACCCAGGCATCGCCAATATCTGTTCTCAAATCGATGATGGCTCTCCTTGTCACCATGCTCTATCATCTGATGTCGTCAAATCGATTCATGCTGAAGTAATCACAGTAATATTGTCATGGGCTGATTTAGCAATCTCTTGCTGTTTTAACAACTCACGCATATAATAGTCATTAATAATCTTTCATAATTCAGGGATAATTAAACTTCTGCACAGTCAGTTACTTTGTTATAATTGGATCATCACATTACCTGCTGCACATGCATATACAAGATACTCTATTAGAAGACATCTAATAACAATTTATTCAGAGACACGTTTCCTCCCCGATAATGATACCATTATATCACTAGCAACACCAACAATTATAATTCTGTTCACATCTGCAGGTTGACCGACAGCTCACCTGTGAAGTCGTTGATATTGATGACATACGAAGCATGTGCAGCATATGCAGCGATGGTGTCTCGGATAACAGGAGAGACAGATTAATATATCATATTTACAATCCGGATTCCTGTTTCAGTACGAAGCAGTATCTGGTCGATGACTACGGCAGAGACGCCCTGTGATTCTAGCCACCTATTCACCCAGCTCATCGTCTCTATAATTGCAACTCAGAGTCAGGCTGTGAAGAAGAACTCAGGAAGTTGGTGATGATGTCTTTGCATTGCCTCAGAGATAATCGAGCCGAAAGTAATCATCAGAAATACCCATGCCTGAGCCCAGCCCTAACTGAATAACTGCAATACACCTTTGAGTAACCTTGCCTAGGTAGATGGGTTCTAGAATATTTCCTGTTCTGTATGATAAATTGAACACTGAGACTCAAAGTCAGAATTTACATACCTACATTACCTGGAGTATCTAGAATAGTATAAAGAATTTGGCTAGGTACATAGTAGATATACAGCACTGTTCTTTCGGGTTTGGCCGAAGCACTGGCTGGGTAGGTACACTACTATGGCATACAATAGTTCTCGGGCATACAGAGATATCAAGTTCAAAACTTGGCAGTTTCTATGAAGTGGATACCTGGTAGTCTATAAGATAGTTACTATAATCAACCACTTAATCTGATACTATTATTCCCTGATTATTCTGCCCTTTATTGCACTGAATTGTTATATTTAGTATAGAGTGAGATGGCCTGGTGGTTTATCTCACTTTACCAACTACTTCCATTGGCCCATATTGAACTTAATCCCCGACTGGCTTTAGCTGAAGATTGAAGAGTCCACGTCAATGCAGGCCAGTTTGCAACTTTGCAGCCTATTCATCGATTTGGCGTTTTTACAGACGATCTTTGTCGTTATGATACTTTATTTTTAGAGTACACGAGGACCCCGCTGTTTAGTTTAGGTTGTGATGATTCCAAACATAGCAGCGGAGAATAGGCAGAACCTTTTATCAACCGACAGATGAGACATCTTCTATTTGCTTCTTTGTTTCTTTTTATTTCTCTCTTTGATACTGCATAATGCATATAATGTGTTGCCTGTCCAGTGGATTCTCAACTCGGATACTAAATTTGAGGTAGGACTGACATGTTGTGGAGTACCGAGATCAATGCTCATATATATTCCGAGGTAGACTAGAGACGCCGATAAACGGATACTGATAACACTTTCCCTGCTCATCTTTACTTCCAGTAAAAAAACAGAATTACCAACCACGATGAACAGACTGTCATCAACATCCTCGTGCTTATTGGAATGCTGCCCTCGTTCTCTCCACAATCTGATCCCGCATTGACACGCGGAGAAGAGGGAATGAGGGGGAAGTCTTGGCAGTCAAACTGCGCAGTTGATCCATCCACCTTCATGATTCTGTTGGAAAGTATTATACCCAGTACAGTGTAATAGTATCACAGCGTAGCAGTAGGATCTATCCCCAGAATAAATAATCAATATAAGATGCCATCAGGAGATTGCGCTGGAGATCATCCCGTGAAGCTGTTGAACCTCGGCTTCGGACGCCGGCAGAAAGTCGGGCGGTACCGAGATAGCCAGACTGCAGCAATCCCCCGGACTTTCGATCGCTCCTCGAACACCTTGACCTGGTGAACCTTTCTGCTACGCCTTGAGGCTTCTTGCTTTTGTTTTACGGCCGTCGCTCGTAATATGAACTGTTGTTGATTTCCTCTACTCCCTCAGCTTCCCTCGCACTTATCGCAACAGACATTACCCGACGACGGCAATTGGCCGGATACGACAGTTGGTGCTCGAAGATGGACTTTGAGCATTACGGACAGAGCTCCGAGCAGCCTAAACGACGCAGACGCAATGTTGGAAGGCGGAAACAGCGCAATAAAGCTCCAATCTCTGCTCGTCTGACGCTGGACCATCAACTGCCTGGTGCGGTCGGTGTGGTGTCGGACGATCTGGCCAACGACCTCTTCCAGCAACGAGGTCTGACAGGTGAGTGTGATAGCTTCCCCTGATGAGATTGTTACCCCGGCTAATCATCTACGATTGTGACAGGTGCCGAGGATGAAATTCTCCATGTTGCCATCTCGCCGTATACTCCGAGCTACAACTCCGTGGAGGATCTTGCCTGGACCATAATTCCCGTGCGGGTCCAGTCTGCGGAGCGCTCTCGGACTGCCCCAATTCCTTATTCAACAGTCATATTCCCAGATGCAGCAGATACATTGCAGCCGTTTCTGCAAGCGTTGACCAAGCTCGACCCCACGCGCCACTCTCTCCACGCCCAACGTGTCATTGAGATCCGGGTGTTGGATGTTGTACCGTTGAATCTGGATACGGTGTATGTGACGGTTGAGCGGAACCTCCTCCGGAACCACGATGATGTCCAGAGCAAGTTTGGAGGTGGTTTCCCCTCCAGCCTCAACACCCTAAATGGCCTTCGAGGAAAGCCAGGGAAAGACTTGGAGCCAAAAAGGTACACAAAGAAAGCTGCAGCAGAAGCAGAGGAACGACTTACTGCGGCAGTGCGTCAGGCACTGGGAGCGCAGAAGGTTGTGCATACTGGCGATGTACTGCCACTCCCTTTACCGCCGCATCCTATCACCTACGCCGCACCACCTCCGGCGCACATCTCGTTTTGCGAGCCCGTTTCGCAGGGTTTATTGATGCCGTCGACAAAGATTGTCCTTATCCAGGCCCGACCGCATGGGCACCGATCACAAAAAAGCTTGCCACCCCGATCCAGCCTCCTCAAGCAGGTGGCGGAAGACGAGGCGGATGACACTTCCAACGAGCAGTTTTTCTCTGCTGCCGAAGATAAGCAGACAGAGACGGAGATGGAAAGTACTTCGCCTCCCGATGACTCGGAGACTGAGGGCTCCGTGGGGAACGCGAGTGACACTTCTGATGATTCCCTGGAGGATATGATCTCTCTCAGTGCCCCGGAGCTTCCACAGGCGCCATCCGGTGCCATGTCGGCATTTTCTTCGGCTACGCCTCGCGCGGGAGGCCGTCGGGCTGATGGGGTTCACACCCCAGGGTCTGTAGCCTCTAATTTTACATCGGCCACTATGCGCCCCGGTCGTGGCGGGGGCAAGGTCTTCAAGGCGGAAGGCTTACTGCGCAGTATACCTAACGAGCTCCTGCACCCTAAACCACGCGAAGATGATGATGTGGACTCTTTCATCTTCGTGGACATCAGCACGCTTGCCAAGATCGGATGTTTCTCTGGAGACTGGGTGAGAATCGAAGCTACCGAAGAGACCCAGGTGAACATGTTCGCCTCGATTAACCTCGGAAGCTTTAACAACATCGAGGAAGATTCTGGCGACTGGCGTGCTGTCAAGGTATACGGCATAGCTGGACTCCCGTCGGCCAAACCGCGGTACTCCATCAACCAGTCTGCAGAAAGACGCTCAAGTGTTTCACAACGCGCGCCCTTACGCTTGACCCCTTCGGTGTTTGTTCCTCCACTGTTGCTTGGTAACCTCGAAAACCCAAAGTATCTACGGATATCTCAGATGACCTTTGCCACTGCCAACGGGGCATCGAAGCCTGGTCTCCTGCATCAGATGAAGTCTAGCCCCGCCAGAAACCCGCCCCTGGCCAAGGAGGTGACCTTGCTCAAAGTATCTACACCTCTTTCTATGGATCGCGTTCTTCAGCCGGCCTTGTTCGCGGGACTGAAACAGTACTTTGAATCCAGACGGCGGCTCTTGAAGAGTGGTGACCTCGTTGGAATCAGTGTGGATGAAGGGCTTGGAAGAGCCGTCTTCTCAGGAAATGCAGCTACAGATGGCGGAAACCAGGAAGAAGAATTGACCGCCCGATTGGGCCAGGTCGGGGAATCAACCCAGTCTAGAAAGGTTGGCGTTGCGTGGTTCCGCGTGGGCCATGTTGTCCCTACTTCTGAAGAACAGGATGGAGCGGGAGAAGACCAGTGGGGAGGGGTTGCAGTCATCGATTCGGCAACTACGAGAATGGTCCAGGCTGGAAGTGACGTGAGCAGAGTTCCAGGAACCCTGGGCAACGGATGGGAGTACTGGCTTGGAGTGAAGACAATTCCGAAAGCAATCGGAGACTCCCCCAGCTCCCATGGCTTGATCACCGAGCCACCGCAGTCTTTCATTCCTCCATTGCAGGGGCGCATTCGCGACCTGATGTCAGCGGCTACGAGTCCTCGCGCGATCCAACTTGGCATGAAGCCCGTCGTTATCCTTCTCAGATCACAACAGAGAAATATCGGAAAAGCAACGATAGCTACACGGGCTTGTGCTGATATTGGTCTTCATACCTTCCCTATCGACGCTTACGATATTCTTACTGAAGGCGGTGCGAATGGAGGCGATGTCAAGACTGAGGGATACCTGAAAGCAAGAGCGGAGCGTGCTTTCCACTGCGGGGCAAACTGCACGGCACTTCTGATCAGACACATCGACGTGTTAACGGCTGATCGAATGGTTACGGCAATGGCTGAGATTGTTGCTGAAGCTCGTGTTATTATTGCGACTACGACCGACGTTGAGCAGATCCCCGAAGGAATCCGCAGCATGTTTACGCACGAGTTTGAAATGACTGCCCCCGAAGAAAAAGAACGAGAGGGTATCCTCCAAAACGCTGTTTCAGACCGAAGCATCAAGCTTTCCGCCGACGTGGAGCTAAGCACAGTGGCTCTGAAGACCGCTGCGTTGGTTGCTGGGGACTTGGTTGATGTTGTCGAACGAGCTGCTGCTGTGAGAACTGCTCGCTTGGAGAAATTGGCCGAGACTGCTAGTAAGGAACAGCAAGGGTCGAAGGTGAGCGTTCGGGATGTGCTTGTTTCCGGGGGCGATACAGCACGAGGCATCACCAAGGTCGACTTTGACGCTGCCGTTGAAGCCGCAAGGAAGAACTTTGCCGACTCGATTGGTGCACCCAAGATTCCCAATGTTGGCTGGGACGATGTTGGTGGCTTGACCAATGTCAAGGATGCCCTTGTTGAAACCATCCAGCTGCCACTTGAGCGTCCTGAGCTGTTTGCCAAGGGCATGAAGAAGCGCAGTGGTATTTTGTTCTACGGTCCGCCTGGTACCGGAAAGACATTGCTTGCGAAGGCTATTGCAACCGAATTCTCTCTCAACTTTTTCTCCGTCAAGGGTCCTGAGCTGTTGAACATGTACATTGGTGAGTCGGAAGCCAACGTGCGACGGGTGTTCCAGCGTGCGCGCGATGCCCGTCCATGCGTTGTGTTCTTTGACGAACTGGACTCGGTTGCCCCCAAGCGAGGAAACCAGGGAGACAGTGGTGGTGTGATGGATCGTATTGTCAGTCAGTTGCTTGCAGAACTGGACGGCATGAACGGAGGCGAAGAAAACAGTGGTGGCGTGTTTGTGATCGGAGCAACCAACCGTCCTGATCTGTTGGATACGGCCCTTCTCCGCCCCGGTCGTTTCGACAAGATGCTTTATCTCGGCGTGTCCGACACGCACGATAAGCAGGCCACTATCCTTGAAGCTCTGACCAGGAAGTTCACTCTTGACCCTAAGGTCTCACTCAGTCGGGTTGCCGAGAAATTGCCCCTGACCTATACCGGTGCGGACTTGTACGCGCTTGGCTCGGATGCGATGCTCAAGGCGATTACGCGCAAGGCTACGGCGGTGGATGAGAAGATTAAGCAGCTCCCGGGTGGACCTGTCAGTACCGCGTACTTTTTCGACCACATTGCGACGCCGGAGGATGTGGCTGTGATGGTTACTGAGGAGGACTTTTTCGAGGCACAAGATGAGCTTGTTCCCAGTGTTAGGTATGTTTTTACTACATTTCAAATTAAAGAAAAATGCTAACAGCAAGCAGCGCCAAAGAACTGGAACACTTTGAACGAATCCGACAGACGTTTGAGTCGGTTGACAAGCAAAAACAAGAAGGCGACGCTAAAGCGCCACAAACTATACAGGATGCCCTTGAGGCTCTGAACATGGGCAACGAGATTGATGAGCGCATCATTGACGGACCCGTTACGAATGGCGACCATGGACTACCGGTCGTCAAAGGCAAGGGAGCTAATGGACCCACGGCATCTCGCAGCGCGAGTAACCACTCGGTCAGCAGCAAAGGAAAGGGGAAGGGCAGTCTTCGGGGGAAGAACAAGAGCGTGGTAGAGAATGGAACGGGGGGATATGAGGATGTTGGAGAGGAGGATTTGAATGACGGCGATGATGATTACATAGTACGGACGGATCATCTGGCGAATCCATCAGGAAGATCTGTATGAATATAGATTCTGTATATAGCAGTATGATATAATGTTACTACCTCGTGGGTATACGGTCGCAATTGATGCTGATAGAGACAGATAAGAACACACCGAGAGTGGAGCTTATCAGCCCATTAAGTATTCGCATCACCAACACAGCAACTATCAGAACATCGCAATAAGAATTATTGCTGCGAGACGAAACGCCTATCGAACCTTCCACCGTCTGCTTTTCTCTTTCTAGCCTTCTTCTCCGTTCGTCGTCCCCCCTTCGGCCTCTCCCCGTCTCTATCGCTGCTGATCGCCTCGCCTTCGTCCCTCCGACTGGCTCTCGTCGCCTTGTCTCGGTCTTTTCCACAAATCATCGTCTACGATCTGCTTCTTCTTCCATTCCCCGCCCTTATCTTGTCCGAAGTGTTAAAAAAAAAAAGTCGCATACTAGCTTACTCCAACGGCTTCATCTGTCTGGAATTATGTAAATGCTGCGATGATGCTGGATGGATGGTTCTTCCCCGCAACACTGGTGGATCGGAATCCCCAGAGGCCCCTGGGGTGAGGTTGGGACGGTGGATGCCATCATCATTCTTATTATCAGTATTTATTACGCTTGTTCGGTCAATATCTCTCTGCCCTTTCAGCTGAGAGACGCTCCCCACCCCTTCACCTGCAGCTCTTCACCCTTCCACCTTTTCCCTCTTCCTCTTTCAACTCTTCCTTTTTTCAAAACTCGACTTCTCTCTGTTTCATTGACAGAATATTAATTGTCATCGGTTTTATTTCAATTTGTCTTGAATTGTCTCTATCACCGTCACTATGAAGGGTATTGAGGGCGATGACGATGCGCAGCTGGCTGCCATGGGCCACAAGGCCGAATTGAATCGCAATTTCTCCATGCTGTACGTTTCCTTCATCGATTGTATATGATATGCAGTCATCTAATTATTTTCTACAGGTCCATGTTGGGTCTAGCCTTTGCTATTCTAAATGTATGTCATTGAAAATCCCCAACCTCGCGTGGCGGAGGGCTGATCATCTACAGTCGTGGACTGCCCTGTCGGCAAGTTTATCGCTTAGTCTTCCTTCGGGTGGGAGTACGAGTGTTGTCTGGGGTATGTTTTCTTTTTCTGTTGGGTCAATTTGTTGTACTCTGGCTAACATTGTGGTTTGTTTGGTTCAGGTTTGATCACTGCTGGTTTCTGTAACCTGTGTATAGCGGCTTCGTTGGCTGAATTCCTCTCTGCTTATCCTACGTTAGTTTCGATTCGATGGCTTTTCATATATACATGCTGATGGTTGATAGTGCTGGTGGGCAATATCACTGGGTTGCAGCTAGTGAGTATCTATTTTGAATTGTTCCGCCGTCTATTGTCTAACCTAATACTTTCCAGTCTCCTGGAAGAGATGGATGCCTATCCTATCCTGGATCACTGGCTGGGCCAATGTTTCTGGTTGGGTCGCTTTGGTCGCCACCGGTGGGCTGCTGGGAAGTGAACTCATCATGGGAGTTATTTCCATGATGAACCCTTCGTATCAATCTGAGCGCTGGCACCAATTCCTACTGTACATTGCGTACAACGTTCTCGGCTTCCTCATCAATGGGTTGATGAATTCTGCCCTCCCGTATTTCACCAAAGCTGCCTGTGAGTCTCCTCTGTTCGGTATATTTATGGAAGATACTGACATATCCAAGTCATCTGGTCTATTAGTGGTTTCACCATTATCTGCATTACAGTTTTGGCATGCTCGTCCGGTGATTTTAACACTGGAAAGTAAGGATTATCTGTCCTGGAAATACCCAACATGCTGACTGTTTAGGTTTGTTTTTGGTGATTTTATCAACACGACAGGCTGTATGTATAACCATTGCTTTTTCATACACAGAGAAACAAAGCTAACTTTTCTAGGGCCTGATGGACTTGCTTGGTTGCTGGGTGTATGTTTTGTTCCTTTAACGGTATTCAATGATTCTAATTAGTGTATAGCTGCTCCAAGGAGGTCTTGGTGTCACTGGATTTGTGAGTACTCCGACATATACCTTTTATCATTCTCATGCTAACGGACCAAGGATGGCGTCGCCCATATGATTGAAGGTAGCCTCACCGAAAATACCCACCAAAGAACACACGCTAAACTATTGCAGAAATCCCCAACCCCTCTGTCGAAGGCCCGAAAATCATGGTATACTGTGTTATGATTGGAATGGTGACTGGATCCATCTTCTTGGTTGTGATGCTCTTTGTTGCCGGCAACATCAACGATGTGATCGACTCGTCTGCTGGGCCATTGTTGCAGATTCTCAAGAATGCTACCAAGAGTAACGCTGGAGCTATCTGTCTTCTCATGTGGGTTGCTTTACTTTATGCCAGAGATATGTGTACTGACTGAGATAAGCTTCCCTCTCGTCTGCATGCTGTTTGCAACAACCACCATCATGACGACTAGTAGCCGTATGGTCTATGCCTTTGCAAGGTATTTATCTCCCTAAAAGTCTTCTACAATCCCTGTAATAACCATAAACAGAGACGGTGGTCTTCCTGCTTCTCCCTTTTTCTCCAAGGTTCACCCCAAGCTCAAGGTGCCCTTGAACGCCTTGATGTTGACTGTCGGTTTGGTCGTCATCTTCGGCTGCATCTTCCTTGGTTCTTCGAGGTAAGTTCTTATCCATGTTCTTTTCATACTCTGCTAACTAGAGCAGTGCCTTTAACGCTATAATTTCCTCGTCCGTGGTCATGCTCGACATCGCATACGGCATTCCTATTGCAGTGAATTGCATCCGAGGACGCAAGATGCTTCCAGAGCGATCTTTCGTTCTTCCCAACGCCATCGCCTGGATTGCCAATATCGTATGTTGCCTGAGACCATTTTACTGAGACTTGGCTAATAATTCCTAGATTGCCCTCGCATACATCTCTCTCACCACCGTGCTTTTCCTCTTCCCTCCCGAGAAGATCGTCACCGGAAGCAACATGAGTAGGTTGTCCACCCGAATACGCAAGAGAAAGCGCTAACCCGACACCAGACTACTGTGTGGCTGCATTTGGAATCATCTTGATCATCTCAACATTCCAATGGTTTGTCGACGGCCGTAAGAACTTCGTCGGACCCCGAGTCGACGTGGATGTGATTTCGGGCGAGCCATCTGGCCATGCGGAGCCTGAAACCGGCCACGGTGATTATAAAAGTAGTGGGAAGTAATTTGCTACAATATGATGGAAGAAACAGGCTGGTCCGATATCTTGAGAATTTGAGAAATCTTGTATTTAGAGCGTCATCATTCTTGCCCGAGAAATCCACACTGTGTACAATGTAATAGCTGTTTGGCTCATTTGCATCACTACGTCATTGCCACCTGAGGCCACCCACTCCACCCCAACAACAGCACGGCTTCGAATCCCCACAATTTGTTTAGTTTTTGAGATCACCGTTGGGCCTCAGACCACATGGTTATCACTTCTCTGGAAAGTTAC
This sequence comes from Aspergillus wentii DTO 134E9, assembly GCF_001890725.1. Taxonomy (NCBI): domain Eukaryota; kingdom Fungi; phylum Ascomycota; class Eurotiomycetes; order Eurotiales; family Aspergillaceae; genus Aspergillus; species Aspergillus wentii. Next base: position 954,451 of record NW_024467836.1, read on the forward strand.
ATACAGGTCTAGATGAGGTGGGCTTAAAATCCGACGTACCTGCATTATCTTCCATATTGTGCGACCATAACCTTCTTCCCCAGCGGTGAAGTCATTCCTCAACACTATCCCGCCATCAACAAAAACAACCAAACCCACCATGCTGAACTTCTCCTTCCCCTTCTCCAACCCCTTTTCCTCATGGGGCGATCGGACATCTTTCGATATCCCGCCGGTGAAAGTCCACGAGATTGACACGGCCCCGGAAAAGCCCGCCAGGGCATTGAAGCATCTGATCAAGCTGAACCATGTTAATAATTCCGTCTTGTATAATGAGCGCAGGTTTCATAATCATGCGCCTCATGTGGGTTTTTCTCTATCAATGCTGTATATGTTTAATTTGTATAGATGCTAATATTTTCTAGCTGTTGAGTTCGTCCTTCTTGCAAGGCGCCGATGCGGATGATTTGCATCGTATATATGAGACTGAAGCGAAGCTGCTTGAGCCATGGGCTGATTCGCCGGGTGAGATTAGTGCAGATGATTGGAGGGATTATCTGGGACATAGAGAGTATGTTTTTTGTCCCGTCTTGGGCTGTGGATTGGCTGACGAGTGTAGATATCAACGTGCGTTTGTGGACTTTTTCGAAGATGAACTCGTGCGCTTGGGATATGATTGGAAACAGGTTGTTACTGATTACCTTTTCGTGGGTAAACGGCCGTTGTTTAATTCGATTATTGCGGATCGTATGTTATCTGTTATATTTCGAGGAAGGTATCGAGCTGACTTGAATAGTGGGACATCCGTTGATCCATCTAGCTTATGCTTTTGAGATGAATAACCGTGAAGTCGCCATGGAAGCACTCGGTTTAGCAGCAACCTGCTACAGCGACATCCACAAATACCTAGACGACCCATCCTACGCCCAGGCAGAGTCATCCTACAAAACCACCTCTCTCTACGAAATCCTCAACCGAGTCCGCGCCGACACCCAATTCAACCACCTCCTCCCCACCAAAGGAGGTGACAACATCTCCATCATCTTCCGCGAACGCGAAACCCAACTCCTCAACCACTGGAACGCATGGAAGATCACAGACCCCGTCAAACAGTTCCGCGAGAGTCAGGAAGTCGCCACCGCCCTCCTCCTCTCAACACGCTCCAACAAAGACAAAGACGAGCACCAGTACGATTTCTTCCTCGTCCACATCCTCACCACCAGCCACGCCGTCCGCGTCTTACTCCCGCTCATCCCCGGTCGCTTCCAGACCATCCTCGTCCGCCAGTGGTGGCTGATGACGCTGGCTATCTACATCGCCCAGCTCCGTCCTGAGCTCCACACAAACAGGTTCACCAAGTTCGACCTGAACGGAAGAGACTGGCACTGGACTGCCCATATTGCTGTCAAGGGGCCGTGTTCGACTGACGCGCACTATGTCAAGGCTCTTCGAGCATTACGGGAGACTGCGGCTACTTGGGGAGATCCGGAGAATTATTATCTCAAGGCTGCGGTGAAGTTCGCTGAGGAATTTAATGGCTGGGGTGGGTTTAATTAGACGGTGACATGTACTATTTTCATATAATTCTTTTTTCGGTTGAACAAATTGGATATTGTCAACAGTTGGTCATATCTGTTAGTCTATCAGACTGGATCATCTATACTCATGTATTAATCAGATAATTCAAGAATGTATTTAAAATTGAGATTGAAAGTGTCAATTCGAAGCAGTAGAAATAAGCTTGGATAAGCAGTCGTCTTGGCGTCACGTGGATTTCTTATTTTGTTTGCTTTGTTTGCTTTTTGTCTTCCAAAATCCCGTTTGCTTTCGTTCTCCTAAACAGCTTGTCGTTCCTGATAGCTAATCATCACCAGACAGGATATAGTCCAGGTGGAAGTACTGACAGTAGCAGTTTCAGAACTAATCTTGCATACAGCATATCAAAATGTCTCAAGATGCCGATCTATCCCTATCCTTCCATCTGCACGCGGAACTTCTCCCCAACATCCGCCAAGTGACACTCTACATTTCACTTCCTCAAGATGAGAAAATAAACAATCTACAGCCAGAGGTTTCGCTTACCGAGTCCCGACGTGCGGTGACAGTGTCGCTCCCTGAACCGTTCCAGGATGCGGTTGAGACGATCAAGTTGCCGGCTCGTGTTGGTGAGGCGTCTCGGCGCGTCTTGCGGATGGGTAAATTGGGTGGGGATATCGCACAGAATAACAAGACAGAATCAGAGAGAAGGGAATTTTCGTTCAGAATGCCGATTGATGCCGATGAAGTGCCCTTTGTGCCTCGAGAAGAGGTTATAGATGACTTTGTGCCGTGGACTGCCGCAGATATGTCGTCGTCGACTAAATTACGCTGTCGAAAGTGTGGGAATATGATTTTGAATGCCCCGGAATTTGATAATGAAAGCGGTACACGCACAGGGTGGGTATGGAAAGACCTCCCTAGCGGTAATTGGGCCGAGATGATGGATTTCTGGCATTGCCACAAGCCTGATACGCATGAGGACGATAAAGAGCCCGGGGGCGAGGCACAGAATGATCTAGTCAAGGGTTATGGTGCGGCAAACCAACTTGTGGCGATACCAGGGACTGTCCTAGTGGATGTGGCAACTTTCCTGGTCGCACAAGGCGATTGTAAGGGGTTAAAAAAGGTAAGGACGGACTGCGTCTTGTTTCTCTTGTGTTTCTTCATTTATGTTTTGTGGATTTGGGCAACAAGAAGGAGGCCCTTTGCGACAATAGAGTGGTCTTCGATACAATTGCCCTACATCACGGGGTCTTTACTTCTGGAACATGGGCTGGTTGATGAGAGGTTGCAGTAGTTCTGTGATGGAGCCGCTGATGCGCAGATATCCTCTTTACCCAGATGGATTTCGCTCGTCAGTGTTTTCCGCCATGGGCTGTTGCAGTCTCTCGGATTCCTCTCATGCTTCAAAGTATAGACTGTCTCGTTCTTTTCTCCGTTGATTTCAGTCTTTGACCAACCCAGAGTGATGGGATTGACGCGATTAAAACGAGGTACATACCCTTATTCTAAGATTGAGTTGCTCATCTGTACCGGTAGCTTGATGCTGTATTCCATACCTTTGGGTAGATAATGCAGTGTATAGTATTGCAAATGAATATAAATGCCTTCTTATACTTTACTTTCATGCCCATTATCAATGCGAAGCTCACTGATGCATCATTTCTCCTGGTATCAAATCGCTGACATGCGGACATTTCTAGGTTCAAGATGAGAGCTCTAAAGCATCATCCGCAAACACCAAAAGAGTGAATATAACCTGCCAACAATGTGATACGCTTGTAGGCCTGGAAGACCCCATGGCCGATGGATGGAGACTTCTCAAAGCGAATCTCTCCGCAAACACACAGCCAGCTGAGGGCATTGAAACAGAAGAGCCGACTTGGACAAGCCACCCAACGGAGACCGTGGTAGCCGCTCAGCTGCTAGAATTGATTGAGAGAGAAAGCGCTCGAAGATTCGCCGTCCATTGTGGACAGAAGAATGGACTCCTGGTACGCCTGAAGAATGTGTATGATGATGTCGGTGCTGACAATAGCAAGCTTTGGGTCTTCAATCCAGATCTCCGGTATTCCAATTCTGGCGCAGACCACAGCACAACTGCCCAGCGAGGCATGAAGGTCTTCTTTCGGGATACGCCCAATGTCGACGACGTTATCAACCCAGAGCAAGGAAAGGCGTCTTCCTTATCTCTGGAGGAGTTGGAACTGCCATCGAGTATCTTCGCTGCCGTCTCTGAATGCCTGATAAGAAGCAGTGAAACGTTACCATCATCTGCAAGGCACTTTCGAGAATGGAGAGTGGGACTGTTGAATCGATTCGAACGGCCAGGGAGGGGTTGAGGTGGTGTTGGTTGTTGGTGTCGAGAACGCAAGGGTGACTTAGGGGAGACGCGCCTTCCTCTTTGGGGACGAGCACCAAGTCGCCTGACTTTTCCCACTCTCGACTTGACGTCAAAAAGGCTCGACTTCTTCCATCGTCACTGCGTACTTGCACTCCTTGATTTTCACTCTTGCTTCCGAGGGCATTATTTTATTGCTTGGCTGGCCCCTGTCTGTCAAAACGAAAGACACTGAAATCCGCCTATCTGCAAAGCCATGTGAGTCTGATTTCAACACTGAGAATATCAAAGGCTTACGCGCCCCTTTCTTTAGATCTCTGATTCCCTTGACCAAAATGTCCGGCTTATCCCAAGATCCAGCTCGAACAACCATCTGCAGTGATGAAGGTTCAATCACCTGGGAGCACCTAGAGGACATCCAGGACTACAAATCCGCCCCTAAAGATCGTCGACGCACACCCTCTGATGAAGACAATTTTGAATTCGGTGATGGAGAAATACCCCGGTCGTATCATGTCGAGAATGTCCCAGGCCCGGCATCTACGGCGCAAAACTCTCGGAATGCTTCGAGAACTGTGACGCCGACTATAATAGTAATACCCCCAAGCGATGAAACGGAAAGCCCAAGGGAGGACACTAGACGCTAGTGCATACTCGTGATTAGGGCTGCTTTCAACAAGGATGCTTTGTTCCAAGCCAGTGAATGACTCAGGATGCAGCTGCCTTCTTCGAGACGCCTCTGTACTTGATATCTTTAATCATGCTATCCTACGAAGCTCTACGACTGATGAAAATTCCATGTCCGTTGAAACCGCTGGCAGGTTTCTTTTTCTTTACAACCTAGAACAGCAATAGCTTCTAATGGCCATTTAATTTCGTCATTCGCCTACTTAAAATTCATTATACCCGTGATTTATGTCATCATTGGCATGTCGTGGCCGTATTTACTTGGAGTCCCTAGTTGACTGCTTTATGCCTCCCCTTCAAATGGTGTCTCATATGGACGCTCTGCCTGTGGCGTAATTCTGGCGATATGACGCCTCTGTCCATCCTCCCAGTCGAAAATGGCTGAATGAGAAACCACTCGGTTCTGAAGTAGTCAGCATCTCCCTATTGTCATTGATATTAAGACATGAACTTACGTCCCAGACCACGACAGTTCCTGGCCTCCATCTCACACGGGTCTGCACATCCTGCGAGAAGGCAATGTGATCATACAGGAACTTGAGCAGGAAGTCTGATTCTTCCTTCTTGTAACCGACAATGTAGCGGGTGACTGAGTCATGGTTAGAACGATACTCTACATGCACCATGCGATAAGGGATGACTCACATTGTGGGTTGACGTAAATAGCTTTCTCGCCAGTGACCTATAAACCAATCGGATTAGATACTATTCGAATTTCGGACTGAAAATTAACCTACCGGGTGAGTTCTGACAATCGGATGCTCCGACGTGATGGGATCACGACGGGCAATGCCTCCGTTGTTCAAGCTGTTGTTGATCTGCTCCAGGCCAGAGTGAACAGCCTTCAATCCATGCAGTCGCTTACGGAACTCGGGTGACAGGCGTCGGTATGCCTGAGCCATGTCGCAGAACAAAGTGTCGCCTCCACTTGTTGGTCCATCAAGGACATATAAGAATGTGGTACCCGGGGGCTGTTTCTCAAAGGTGACATCGGAGTGCCAGGTGACTGAGTTGGTACGGGTGGCCAGAAATTGGGAGCCAGTTCTGTCCTCTGCTCCCCGGTGGACGAGGTGGATCTCAGGGTATCCCTTGGGGGCTCCCGAGGTCTGGTGAATGTGGTGTCGACCAAAGTAGCCACCGAATTCAAGGGCCTTGTCGATAGGGAGATGGGCGAAGTCCTGGTTGCGGAAGGCTGGGGCGGTTAGAAAACATTGGTCTGGCCAAGGCATATCAAGGCATTCATTGACTTACCGACAACCTTTCTCTGGGCGACATATAGAGCCAACTGGTCTTTACCCTCTTTGGTCAACTGGCTCAACTGGACACCGTTGACCTCAGTACCAATAGTGGGAGTCAGGTCGTCAGTCTCTGCCTTGCCCTTGGGGAGCAGATCTGGGAAGGATGGGTCGGCATCCTTTCCATGGTCATAATGATCGAATAGGGTCAACGGGGGGTATCTAAACGATGCTATGAGTGCCTGACCAAGAGCCAAAGATGGAAGACGACTGAATACATACCTCTCTGTCTCATTATCCCAGACGGGGAGGTAGTTGGGAAAAGACGCAGGTGGCTGCTTCGCCGTGCCTTTGATCTCATCGTTATGGGAGTATGCTTCGCCATATCCGATCAAGTTTTCCTTGTTGAATCCGGCATCGGTCTTGAGAGTCGCCACCGGTGGTGCGCGGACAGGAAGAGTTTCAGTCAATGAAGGGGCCATTTTGGTTGGTTGGTTGATACTATTCAGCTTGCATACAAGTACCAGCAACTTGGGCCTGAATACTGGGGATCATGTCGCCAAATATACCCATTCAGGTCTTCTGCTCGCGCAATATCTGCGGGGTATGTCTATTGATTATGTGAACTCACTGCGGGGGTATACAGAGATATCAAACCGTCTCTTGGTTGTTACTTCAGCCATCGAGACCTCGCACAGCACTCGTTATGCATCCATTTTATGGCGTGATATAACGATTTGCGGCATGGAATTGGCTTTCGAAACTGCTTATTCATCTTCATCCTCGAGGGATCTCTACGGAATGAAGTCCATGGCGGAAAAGAATCCAGGATGTGCTCATCGAGCACGTTATGATTGATTGTAGATGATTGATAAGCCATGGTTGGCTGTCGCTTAAGGGAAGGTGTTGGGAAAGGTATGAAATGAAATATTTTCGAGTAAACTCCCTGTTTCCATTGACTAACTTGCTTCCAACTTGCTTCTGCTTCTGCTGCGGCTTCGACTCCGATATTGCTTGTTCTTTAGTGTTGTGTCGGCAGTTGTCTCTACAACCTCCACATCAAACGGCAGTAAAGACAGAGACACCCTATCCGATTCCAGCTGTTCATAATCATTCACAAGTAACGATCATAATTATTTCCAACTTGCTTCAACGTCCTCGAGAGTCGAGTTGGTGCAACCTTTTTCTGTCTGTGCGAAGCCACGAACGCCAATTGTCCTCCAGCCAAGTATGGCGTGATAATCATCCCCAGTTGCGCAACGGAGGAATTGCGATCACGCAAAAGCACTCTTGTTTGGCACTAAGGCAGCCTTTTGGGGGCAGCAATATGAATCCAAATTAAGACATCTCGAGATAGAGACAGATATTGTCAAGTTTATTTCAGTTACGGCGTTGGTGATGTTTCCAAATCTCCTCACCGGTCGTGGGCATACCCAACACTTATTGCGATAGTCAATGAAGATGGCAATATTGGTACGACGAAGAAACAGGTTTATGTTTTCCTTTGCCGTCCATCAGCAAAGACCAATGGGCCTCGGTCTGGATGTTGTGCTGCTGCAAAAAACACCACCTTGACCTCCGATGACGAGATAATCCGTCGTCGTCGCCTTGTTATCCACCACACCACGTTAATTCCATCGCGTGTAGTTGTTCGGACAAGATCCTGCAGGGAACTAAAGACATCCCGGTCCCTTATTTTCAATGCGACTTGTTTCCCATAGCGTCACTTATGTTGGTTTTGCGTGATCGAGACGATCTAACGCCACCAATTCCAACCGACCTCCTTTGTCAAACACTAACAGCTCGCCATATTCATCCCAAAGAAAGAACTTCTACGATAATATCGGTTTTCTTGTCTCTCATTGGGTGTTTTGAGATGAAACGCGACTGCCGATGGCCATGCTGAACTTACTCGCCAGCAACTGCCTCTTACCCACAGTTAAAACATCATCTGCCAACGTCAAGCTCCATGTGGGCAGTTATCCACTTAATCTGGGCAAACTAAATGTCAGATGGATCGAGAATGGCCATGTCGGCCTTATCGTCTATATCTAGAAATTGCGTGACGGAGAATTTCCATGTTTATCTCTTTCCTGATACCGACAGCCGCCCTTTATAGTCCATGGTTTCCTCCGTCTGTTTTCTTTGCTTGTCAGTTCACGATAGCAACACCGTGTGTTTCACTTTACTATAATCAGATCTACTGCCGCAATGGCTATAGAGGAGACAAACACGCCTGGCGCTGGCCAGGAGAGTTACGACTCTAAAGGCCCTCGCAATGTCACAACTGCGACAGGGTCTTCTTCGTCGTCCTCCATTTATGAGCCCAGGACAACAAAGGGATTTGACTCTGCATTCGATTCGACCGAAGACCCGAGATTTTATAAGCCGATCGATACATATGAAGGAATCCATCGTTGGGATCCAGAGTTTGAATGGACTGAGCAAGAAGAGACAAAGATAATCAGAAAGGTGAGAGACAGTATTCATTTTCTATGCTTGGAACATAAATTGACTGTAGCAGATTGATTTGCGCGTCTGCACATTCGCATGCGCAACATTTTTTGCGCTTCAGTTGGATCGAGGCAACATTGTTCAAGCAATGTCGGATAACATGCTGGGAGATTTGGGAATGAACACCAATAACTACAACACAGGCCAAACAATCTTCTTGCTCTGTTTCCTTTTCGCAGAACTCCCGTCGCAACTACTCTCCAAGGCTGTTGGTCCGGATAGGTGGATTCCCATTCAAATGGTGTGCTGGAGTCTTGTCGCAGCTTTCCAGGCATTTGTCAAGGGCAAAAACTCTTACTATGCCTGCCGGGCTCTTCTTGGTCTTCTGGAGGGTGGATTGTGAGTAACGCGCATTTATGTCTATGGAGAATCCTGGCTAACCTATGCTAGCATTCCGGATACGATTCTTTTCCTTTCGTTCTGGTATAAATCCAAAGAGCTTCCAATCCGATTGAGTTTCTTCTGGGTCTGCTACGAGGCGACGGCAATCGTGAGTGCGTTTTTGGCATTTGGTTTCCTACATATTCGACAGAGTGATGGCACTGGTGGCTGGAGATATTTGTTTGCATTTGAGGGTTTGATCACCGGAGTCATTGGTATCATTGCCGCATTCTGGATGCCTGCCGGGCCTACCCAGACCAAAGGTGGCTTCCGTGGTAAAGATGGATGGTTTAATGAGCACGAGGAGAAAATCATGGTGAACCGAGTCCTTCGCGATGATCCCAGCAAGGGCAGCATGCACAACCGCCAGGCTTTGACACCAAAGATGTTCTGGCTCGCTTTGTGTGACTACGATCTCTGGCCCATCTACTTGCTCGGCTTGGTTTGGATGATCCCCAACACCCCGGCAACCAACTACATCACACTCGAGCTGAAAGCCCTTGGATTCAGTACTTTCCAGACAAACCTCTTGACTATTCCGGCATACGTCATCTTCATTATCATGCTCCTCATTGTGACCTTCGTTTCGGAACGCTTCAACCAACGGATCATTCTCGGTGTTTTCTCTGAAATCTGGTGTTTGGCCCTCGTCATTGCTCTTGAAGTTCTTCCAGCAGATGCTAGCACATGGGGCCGATGGGTTATCTTGATCCTTCTGATTGGTGCCCCATATGTGCATGCAATTATCGTGGCCCTGGCATCTAGAAATGCTGGTTCAGTTCGCACGCGAACCGTTGCTACGGCCTTGTACAACATGACCGTTCAAGCCTCTAGCATCATTGCTAGCAATGTGAGTGTGATCCTAGAAAATGTTGCTACCTCTATATTAACCATTGGAACAGATCTATCAAGACAAGGATAAGCCGCTCTATCGCACCGGAAACAAGGTTCTCATTGGACTGGCCGCATTCAGTCTGGTACTTTTCATTGGAGCCAAGTTCTACTACATGTGGCGCAACAAGTATGTCTCTTCCTCTTCTACTAGAAATCGCTATAATTTCTGTGATTGATTTGATACTAACGTTTCTTGCTCATTACAGGCAAAAGGCGGCTATCTGGGATAAGATGTCAAGCGAGGAGAGAGAAGCTTATCTGGCTGCCAACCTGGATGCTGGCAACAAGAGGTTTGTATTCCCCATCCCTTTGCGAGAGAAACATATCATCTAACCAATTTTTACTTTAGACTGGATTTCCGATTTGCGCATTAATGTCGAGATGAGAATGAGAGAAAAAAAGGAAGAGAACCAGCTGGATCTGGAGCTCGGTTGCCGTTAATGGATATCCATAGCGAGATGCAGTTAATAGAGTGATATAATCACATATAGAGAGAGAATGAGCAGTCAATTCTTAATTCTCACCGTTTCCCAAACACACTTAGTGAATCCACATTATATCATCTTCATCATTACTCCCCAATAACATACTCACACCCGTCAGCCCCAATCCAAACCTCATGTAACTTTCCCGCCGGTACATCAATCCTAGCCCCTACTCCGAACGTCTCTTTCTTGACTTCCCCATCGTGCACGCCAGCATTATCTTCTGGATAGGTAACTGTGAAAGTACCACGACGGATGAGATGTGTCGTGACATCGGAATGTGTGTGAGGGGGGTAGTGAGCATTGCTATCAACTCAATATTAGATATCATCCTCATCTAAAGTAAGATAGGTAGTATATAGGTACTGACCCTCCATCTGCCCAGGTGAAGACATGTGCGAATCCCCAGTCTCGGACTAGACGCTCGCATTCGCTACGGGTTCCGATGGGATAGGTTTCTGGCATTTTGAGATGCGGCGGCCTTTCTGTATAGACGAGAGACGAAGTTGTTTATAATGCTTTTCTGGTGGTTTGCTGTGGATTTGCTGTAGACAAGGTGGGGAAGAGATGATGACGTCATTTGACTTGATGTCGATTAGGACGAATATTAATTAAGGACATACTCGTACTGTCTATATATAATTGTCAGTGATATAATCAAACAGATAGCCCTTCTACCCTCCAATACTTTCTCCTCCACCACAACGGCGCCATAGCTCCAACAGCCACCTTTCCCACCAGCATATCCGGTTCATCATCGCCCACAAACCCAGGCAGCAAATCATGAAGATCTCGGTCGTCCAATTCTCTCTTCACATCTAATGTCGGCATGTTAGCCGTTAAGGCAGCCCGATTTTCATCATCGCATGGGTATCCAGCGAATCCGTACAGCCTATCTTAACACTCGCCCAGGCGGATAACACAAGCAGTGAAAAGAGATATAAACCCAGAAGAACCGATATGCCTGTAACGGAAGCAGTGGATATCTTTGGTTTTGACACATCCGTGCCCTCATCAGAATATGTAGACAGTCCGTTCCGCGAATCGGTTTCTGTGTCAAGCTGGCTGTATATTATCTGATTTGCCAAAAACGCGGCATTGTTAAAGGTCCGTCCAGTATTACACTCCCATGTCAGAGCTTCGAGCCAGGCCTCATTTCCTTTGGGTGAGTTTTGTGGAGTGCTGCATTCATCGTTACCCAAGAGAAACATCAATGGTGCGTATTGTGTGCAGAGATCGCTCGTTGGAAGGTACTCCCCCGTTACGTTTTTATTCTCATTTTGCACGAAAGAACCAGCACTGAACAATCCCGAGGCAATAATACCGAGGGGCCCCTTGTATCTCACGCTCTCGTAGATGAAGCTCCGTTCCAGGTGAAACCGATGGACTGATTGATGTCGTCTCGACGGAACATATAGCCATATTCACTATTGATGTCCATGAGCGAATGTAACCTCACCCACAATGCCTGAAATTTTTCGAGCTGCGCGATACCAGCGCTCACTGTGTTTATCAATATCCTCTGGGTTTGGCCCTATAGCCGGCATCGCTAATGTAAGATTTAGGGCGGGATGAGTAACTTGATAGACCCATGGGTCGATGATTGAAGATGCACAGAATTGTCCATGCTGTCAAGGCAAGGCCAATTTAGATGAGGGCGAGGATGAAAACGTAACCGCGAGGCCAAAACGTGATGGTCAAATCTTTGATGTCTTTAGAACGAGGGAATTTGTTGCTCAACGGTTTGCTGTCGCTGGGACGATTGTTTTCGATGGCATTTTGGTGGTTTGAAGAACAATAACTGGATAGGGGATAAGTGGGATAGATATGTTTCGTTTATCTGCAATGCTGAGCAACCAGAAACCCAACCAGAGTCCACTATGTGGGTACAGTTGGGGGAACGAGGCTGCGTGTACGAGGCTATGAATCATTCCAGCCTTGTCACAATGCGCAGATATAGCATTCTATACAAAATTTGTGGAGCGTAGTCCGCAAAGTAATAATATGGCACTTTTTATATGAAGGATCTATTCCTGTTCATAATGCGTTCTCGGTGCTTCTTTTGCTATGGATTCTAGAGCCCGTGGAGGATACTCGGCTCTAAGTTATAAGAAACGCATTTTTCAGTTTTGTCTTCATTTAGAGTGGTTTGGAGGGAAGGCATTAGAGCACTTAACAAATCTAGCTGTCTCCGGATACCCAATCAGGGGAGCATCTTGATATCTGATGTGTATGGCTGATGGATTGTGGAAGAGAAGATGGCGGTAAGAGAGACGAAGAAAAGTGGGAGGTCGCTGTTGCCGTCTTTCCCTTTTGGGAAAAAAGATCACGGGGATATTCCTCGTTGGATTTTCGACTTTCAAAGCTTTCATTATATTCCCACTTCTCAGATATTATTATTATAAATACAAGAAACCAGCAACCCATCAGCTATACCCAGCACAGCTTCTGCTGTTCCCAGTTTGCCTCCCAAATAGTCTCGACCATTTTCCTGGCAAGACGATAGTCTATTCCCACATACGCTTTTATTCATTTCAAGCAGAAGAGAGGCCTCTCTGTGCAACGCTGCAGTTGCCATTGCCATCTCTGTTCTATCCAAAGCTCTTCCATGAGCTGCTTCTCTGCAAGAAGCGAAGACATTCCTAATGGATGCCGAGCAGTTGTTTGGCTGCCTTTCAAATTGATGACATTGGCGTATCCTCTCTCTCCTCTCATGAGTGAGTGGCCGTTTCTCTTCATTATTGATGAGAGGTTCTTCGGAGAAACTGACTAGTATGGCATTAGCATTAGGGTACTTCAATAACAAGAGGTCGGTATGGGGTACTGGGTCCTTACCACAAACTTATTCAACATGCCGTACCGCAGACATGACAATCTTTCCCCGGGATAACCCAGATCTCAGCTCCGTTTGCGGTGCAACTTGGACAGCGGACACCGGGCATCTAGGAGAGGTTCAGCAAGGCTTCTGGAAACTAAAATTTGTTCCAAAGTACTCACCGGCATTGTGCTTATGATACCGCCAATTCCTGATAATGAAGGCTCAATAGAACGAACTGTGCGGATGACACTGGGTGGTTGAGGAGAAGGAAAAGCGTCAAAGTCGAAGTCGGACATGGCCAGAGTTAAGGTTTTCGGGGTCAACAGAGTTCGTTGCACTTTGTTTTTGATGGTGAGCTTAATTCCTTCGAGAGGGCCGAGGATCGCTTCTTTATATCTCTCCAGCAGGGCTCAATATTTCCGAAAAATCTTTATTATTATTAAAGTTCAAGGCGACCTGTCTTGAGCTGTGCACAATCGCGATCGGGAGATCTTCACCCTAGCTTCGATCTATTGGAGGTCGCGGTTGGACTGGATTCAATGCATCCAAACATGATTCTACACCTTCCCTAACAAACAAACTTGACATGTTGGAAAGAGAAATAAATTTCCTGGGTGACTCGGAAGTTCCCGTTGATCGGTATGACGAGCATCCTGCACCCTTGCTACAGGGAACTGTGGGAAGACAGGATCAATCTTCTGCACGAGAGATACGTGTTCAAACTCTGGAAGATGGACAGACATGTCGAAGCTAAGGAGCAAACAATCTTTCTGGGAGGGTTGCAGAGATCAAGTTTGGGATTGTCATAGGCCATTGCCAGCGATGCCAAGTTTTGGCGCCGTTAACGCTATTCGCTATGGGGTATGGGCGGATCAGTGCATCATATTATGGACGGACCATTTTATGACTCGTTGAAAATGATGGAGACGGTCTATTAGGGCGCCGTCGTGATATCTCCAGTGGTTTATGGGAACGGTTTCCGCATCACAATCACAGTTTAATCCATCAGGGTGATCCAAATGGCCATCAACGTATAGGTCATACTTTAGCCAAATCGACGATCACTAATACGTATTATCCATCGAGGCGACTACGGCTTGCGCTAAGGCGTAATCCGTGCGTCCAGTTTCACATCGAATCTTGACATTTCTTTTTCTATCAATCAGCTCTAGGCCAAATTCATGTTGATTGGTCGTGTGCGAATTCCCACATTGATGTACGGACGGAGTACACTAACTGCTGAGTTGTCGGCCTGCCTCGGTTTGAAATAATAAAAAATAACAGACAAGCTGCAGGCCAGGGTATGCAGCATGAATGCCCCATCTTCTAAAGACGCTGCCTCAAAGGACCACTATGACTCGCAGTTTCGAACAGGAATTTGGAATAATAACGGATCAATACTCCATATTGTAATTGATTCGCACAGCGGGATAGAGGCCCACTACGAGCGCCCATCGTTTGCGAAAAAGCTAGCCAAAATTAGCTGCGAACTTGTGAACCTCTGGCGAAATCATCTTTAGTTTGTTGTCATCGCCTAAATTATATTCGAGCTGGAACCTGGATGTGTTCTCGTTTTGCCCCTCTCTCCAGCGCCATCCCCACACTCATAATTAGGGGCTTGGTACGTCAACAACCCTACGGAGATAAGTCAAGCCTTAGAATGGGGAAGAAAAAAGTGGTGTCGATCAGTTGTCATTCCTGATTCAAACCCTGGAAATTCCTGCAAATAGCCGAGATTGTGCGTTAGTGAGTGTTGGACATCTCAGAAGTCCAACTGCATTATCACCGTATTGAGCGCGATCAAAGCCCCTCCCGAGCTCTTACATTTTCAGGGCTCAATAATAGTCCAGCCACCTGCAGGCTGCAAATTCCCTTGGATTTTTGTGAAGCTGAACCTTATCAGGGCCCGGGGTATTAACGGATCAACTGCGCCGTCTTGTGTGGTTTGCCCCACAGCCAGGGCTGATCAGTGTACTGCTCACATCGAGAATATGATAGCTAACAAACTGTGGATGCGCAGATTTTTTACAGGTTCCTTTGGCAATTTCTCGATAGGGGGTTTGGTGTCCACTCACATGGCCTCCCTGATCCAGGTTCTCCGTTTGGTCCTCGCATTCCTGGGAAAAGCGACGGGGTTACAGGGGTATGGCAAATAAGGCGGACCGAAACGCTGGGTCTTTTTTCGGCTTTTCTGCGTCCATCCAGCTCTGCATGGATTTGGAAACTGGTGGGTTCAAAGAATCCTAGTCCTGCTTTCCATGAGTTCCGAGTAGGGGACCACTTGGTTACGATGAATTCGAGACCAAGGCATCAATGCTCCTAAGGTCCTAGTTGTCTCCAGTCTTTGGGCCCCTGTGTGTAGCACGGCACAAGTGTTGGACACTATTTGCTTTTCTCAACAAGCATCAATAGTCGTCTCAAATAGGTATATGACAGGTCTGCTGGGGTCCAGATTTTGCCTCTTGTCAACTTGCGAGCCAAAATAGCCGCAGTTGAACAATGCGATACCGTCAATCGGCCCCGCTGAACCGGCCCGTTCCCTTGTAAAAGGAATTTAGGTGTCATCATGGCGACATGGACAACCCTTGGAGGAGAATGGGGAAAAAAGCAAATACAGATACATTCTGACGCACGCCACATATTCTCGAATTGAATACGGAGATGCATAACTCATAATAATGGCGGATCTGAAACCAACCATGCATGGATGTGCAGGACCGAATAGATTTATCAATCATCGTCGAGTGCGGACTACGGACATAAACTCCGTGTGTCTTTTGGGATGCTGAGAGTTGGAATTAAGTTTGAAGAGTCCAGTGTGGATAGCTGTGGCGAAGATGACTTCCCCTATAGGAATCTAAACATACATCGAGTTTATAGATAGAGTCTATGCGTTGCTCTGACTGGTCATGAATGCTCGGTAGATGAATAGACTATCCCGAAAACTGCTTCAAACCGAGACTTCATTCTATGGTAGGTTATGGGGCCTTGTGCATGCGCTATTAATAACAAGCGTCGAAAAGCTTGACTTCCACCAGGCTGGGTCGATGCAATGTCATAACCTACCTGTATACGGGAACGAGTTCCACCAATTCTTCATGTATCAAGATTGCCTCTGTCGAAATT
The DNA here is from genome assembly GCF_001890725.1 of Aspergillus wentii DTO 134E9. Lineage (NCBI taxonomy): Eukaryota > Fungi > Ascomycota > Eurotiomycetes > Eurotiales > Aspergillaceae > Aspergillus > Aspergillus wentii. The sequence goes on from NW_024467836.1 coordinate 970,450, forward strand.
TATCGCGTATACAGGGTACAGATTACATGTATGTCAGTTTATACGTCAGCTGTTTCGGTGTAGCCGGTGACACTGCCGGTTGCATATTGCAAGACAAACGATGGCCCAATAGCAACAAGGCTTTCAAACAATCTCGAATGATCCAAGTGAAGCTCGATCAAAATATACCCAAAAAAAAAAAAAAGCAATAGTAATAAAAAATAAATGCAATGCAAGTATATGCTCCACATAATATATTTAGTGTAACTGGTACCCTCCCATCCACCAGTAGCGTAGTAGCACATTGTACCAACTACCAAGCTGTCCGAGCAAGGCTACAGCAAGCAAGCGGGCAGGATCAACGGATCAACGAGTCAACGAATCAGTGAATGTCCTTGACGATTCTTACCAGCAGAGCGCCACCGGATTTCTGGCCAACAGGGTCATAAAGGTGGATAATACGGTAGCCCTCCTGCAGACGATCGAGTTTGATGCAGGCCCATGAGGCCGTGGCGTTTCTACCGATTGCGTCGTCTTTGACTTTGAATCTAGTGTCTGTTAGCCGGTTGATCGATTGATTGATTGACGGATTGATTGATTTGATATGCTGGGTAGTGGAGCTTGACGGAAATGGCCCGAGAAAAAGAAAGAAAAAGAAGGGTGAAAGAAAAACGGGGAGTTGGGACTTGGGTGGGTTGCAGGTGTCATGTTGTGGGTTATGGGATACGTATGAGATATTCGGAATGCAGGGATCTCGCTAATTGGTTTGACCCATCTCTTTGTGGTCCGGTTTGAGGTATGACGAGGATGGTTGAGTGGAAGGAGGGAACAAACAAAGCAAGAGAGGACAAAGAAAATGAGAAATACTAACCGGACAAAGCTCAACTCCTCGTCAATCCCGGAGACAGTCGGGAACTGCAACTTCTGTTCACGGAAGTCGGGGTTAGATCCTGTGGAATATTTGATGGTACGCTTATAACTAGTCTTTTCAGCGTCTGTGCTGTCGTCCTCGGAGGGAATGGTTGCATCTTCGTCCGGTTGCTCTACGTGCAAGGAGCAGCTCACGTATGGATGGAAGCTCTTCTCCTTTGTGTGCCCGGGGGGCAAGGATATGCCCTGGCCTGCGAGGACCTCGATTGTCAGATCCAACTTTCGATCGACGAGGGCATTTGGCTTTGTCTCGGTGCTCTTGTAGCCTTGGGGCTTGAGAACCCAGCCCTGCTCGCCCGCAAACATGCCGTGGTTCAACATCATGCCCTTGTCCAGGCTCTGCCAGTTGAGTGCTACGATCTGAGCACCAGTGCGCCAGAAGAAGGTCGGGTCGAGATTAGATGAGTTCACACGCAGGCCACCCGGGTAGACGCGCATGAAGAAGTTTCGGTTGTGATTGAACAGCGCCTCGCGCTCCTTCGTGTGGGCGTTCTTGGCTGCATTTTCAGATAAAGAAAACACGTGGTCGGGCATCTTGGCCTCTGCGATGGAAAGTAAGTAATAGCATAATAAAAAACCAAAGCTAGTCTTACCTGGCTGCTCAAAATGGCTAAAGTGGAATCCTTTAGTATAGACGGCCAATCGACTGAGGGCATGTAAGGTCTTGGAAGGCTTCTTCGGGGGTGCGGCAGGTGCAGCAGGCACAGCAGATCTAGCAGCTGGAGCAGTTGGAGCAGGCGCAGCAGGTGCAACAGCTGTTTTGCTCGTCAGAGTGTTCGCCCCAGCCTCTTGGTTTTGGCTTTGCTGTCGTTCAATGGGCTGGCGCTCTTCAATGAAATTCTCGATATCTTCTCCGATCTGTTCAGCAGGGTTGGCCGGCGCCCATTTTGCCTTGATCAAGATTTTCCTCTTTAATTTCTCCAAAGAAGGAAGAATCTTCATAGGTTCTGTCTCTGTTGGAATTTCTACTAGGTATCCCTTCCAGGTCTCCTCCATGATGTCCACCATCATTTGCTGTTGATCATGACCTGCATGCACCTCCAGACTGATAATCACGGGCAGATCAGTCACGACAAAGGCGCTATCGCGGATGGCAGAACAAACATCACGAAAGGTCGTCGCTTTGGTCAGAGTATGACCATGGAGAACCATGGGCTCCGGACTGGCCGGATCTTGGGATGTGGTGGCTGCAGTAGCAGCGGTAGAATCACTGCTACCTGAAGGCGCCTCAGTGTTAGTTTGCTTACGACCCAGCAAACCGTTCACCTTGCCCCCGATTTTGCCTTCAATTTTCGAGACGGAATTGTAACGCGCAAGGCTGTTTTTCACCTTCATGGCCTTTTTGTACGTTGATTGCTCCTCGTCGGAGCTGGATTCGCTGCTGGAATCATCATCTGATGTGTCTTCTGGGTCGTGTGTTCCATCCCATACGTCAATCTCGACACATCTGCAACCGCTAAGAAGCGCCTATCAAACATTAGCGATAGTGCTTAAGCGAAGGGGCTATTTTCAAATCGACTGCAGATGCTAGTAGATAGATTCACACACCACTGCACATCGACAGAGATGGCGCGGTCTAACCATTCAAACATTCATCGATTATAGGTCCAAATTGAAAGCAGATGGAAACCTACATTGGTATATGAGCTGGCAGCGGCATCGCTGTACAGCTGATTCCCCGTTAAGTAAGTGTTATGACTCGAGGAGATGAAATAATCCGAGATAGGCGCAGATAAATCCAGCGGTTTGGCTGGTTTCATTGCAGATGACGCCGGACTGGCCATGTAGGCACGAAAGGCCTCCAAGGAAGCGAGGTGGTCTGGCTGTGGCTTCTCCTCCTTTTCGCTGTCAGTGGAGGGGCTCTGGTCGATCGACTCATGCTGGATATCGTGGAGAAAGTCCTTCTTGGACGCAATCAAGAGCTTGTAGATGCGGTTCAGGTGAGAAGTGATGGAGGGGCTGAACTCGGTGATCGATCCGCCCTCTGCACATTTGAAGGCCGATTGATCGTCAGCGGGGGAGGGGTTGGGCGCGATATGACCCGTCCGATAAACGAGATCGGTGACTTTTTCCAACATAATGATTTATATAGATATTTCAAGTATGGTTTTGGGATAAGAATAGTCTCGACTGTGAAGTTCAAGAGAGGTTGAGATGTTGAGCTGAAAAGATGAAGTTCAGGTCTGGTGGGACTCGAAGATCACTGCTTAGTGTCCACGTAACAGATCACCAGCAGCCCAGTGGAGCACGGCTCACATTCATTCAATCACAGGCGATGCCAATAAATTAATCTACGAGGTCGGTCTGGTAATGTTTGGGTTCACATTCTGAATGTTGAGAAGAGAGATTTAAATGGTATGAGAAGGTTGTAAGGCGAACAAATCTGCAAGACCCACTGCTGATCGACAATATATAGATCGGGCTAGGGATGACCTCAGATTATGCTGCACGATATATATCCACAGTTAACAAGCATAGTATCAAATAATGAGCAAATTTAAGGCAGATCTAGGATATAAAACCTGTAACTATTTGTATGTTTAATCCCTATTTACACCAGCGTGTTCTCATCTTTGTATGGGACAGTCATCCTCGAAAAACACCACCAAATTCTATCATTATGGGGTATAGCTCCTTTATATCAAGCTTCAGAAGATCAACAAAAGAAGATAAGAATTTAAATGCTTCAAGTTACAGAATACCAGTCCATTTAGATAAACCAAAGTTGTCGGAATAAACAACAGAAGCTGTCCACGGTTCGTGATTCTATGACGTTGGAGGTCTCTCCGCATTGTCGAGATCAACCTCAACGACAATGATGTAATCGACCTCCGACTGCACTGAACCACTTGAAAAGATTTACGAGCGAGATGACTTCTTCAAAAACATCAAAATACTGCAGAAAAAGCCATGGCAGACATCCCACCAATTCACTTCTTCGACATTGCGTCCACATTACCAGGTAAGTTGATCATCTACCCTCTACGACTACGACACTGACACCCCAGGCCCATCGCAATCATGGTCCTTCAACACCCTCAAAACCCGCCTGGTTCTCAACTACAAACGCATTCCCTACACCCAAAGCTTCATCGCATACCCGGACATCGCCCCCGTCCTCGTGAACCTCTCCGTCCCACCCCACCCAGAAGGAACTCCCTACACCCTCCCAGCCATCCACATCCCATCAACCCCGAAATCAGCGACAATCATGGACTCGCTCCCGATCGCCTCATACATAGACCAGGTTTACCCATCCCCGCCTCTTTTCCCGTCCGTGGACGCCAGTTTCGCGCTTACTCTGGCCGTGGGCAAGATCGTGGGTAAAGTTGCTTCGAAGGGATTCGTCCTCATCGAGCCTCGGGTGGTGGATATTCTAGACCCGCGGGGGAGGGAGTATTTCATCAAGACTCGGTCTGCGTTATTCGGGCAGCCGCTTTCCGAGGTGCGGCCTAGGGATGCGGCAAGTGTGCGGGCGATCACTGACGCGGCGAAGAGGGAGATGGATATATTGGCTCAGATGTTGAGGGGGAGGTTAGGGAAGAAGGGGCCGTTTTTTGAAGGGGAGAAGCCCGGTTACGCGGACTTTATTGTCGTGGCGTTCTTGGTTTGGTGTGAGAGGGTGGACAAAGAGTTTCATTTGGCGTTGATGAGTGTTGGGAGTGGTGAGTTCAAGGCGTTGTACGATGCTTGCTTGCCGTGGGTGGAAGGTCAAGGAGAGGAGAAAAAGTGGGAAGTTCCCCGGTAATGGGAGAAGCTGATCCTGCTTGTCTTAAAAATATTAACAGTGGAATCTCGGTAGATATTCCAATAAATCCATTCAGCGCCTTGTATTATAAAACAGTTTGAACATGGTTGACATAATAATACATCTTGATGTCCTTCAAAGGACCTCTTTCTACCGGCCAGTCTCAACTCAATTGTACATCGGATGCCGCAAAACACCATGCAAATGGAACCAAATTGCCCAAACGATTGAACCCAAATGCAAATGCTAAATTTACAGTCCACGCAAGAAGTTGGCCTCTCTGATGGCCTTCCGCCTGGATTCTCTTGCACTCTTGGTGATGTCGCCACGCTTTTCGAGGCCATCGGTGGCCTCGGCCAGGGTGTCGGTCGCTTCTCCGCTGCGGTTGTATGAGGCAGGTGTGATATCGTTGGCGTGGTGGTGAACGGGGATCTTAGGAGGCAGGGTAGCGGCACGGGCGGCCATCTTCTTTTCGTAACGCTTCCGTTGCTTCTTGTTCAGGGCTATGACACGAACCGGTTAGCAAATGAACTCAAAGGAGCCAAGATGTAAATGTAGTAGCATACTGTTCGGGTCAACACCGCCCTTCTCAGTCTTAGCACCCTTCGTCTCATCCAGCAAAGACCATAACCAGTCTGGGTACTCCGAGTCCTCACGGGCGAAGACATCTTCCTTGTTCTTGAAGTAGTTAAGGCCCACCATCTTGGTGCCAGCCTGGCAGCTACTGGGGGGACGTTCCGCAGACTTTGTAGGCTTTTCAGGGTTGACAGAGACGTGAACTTCATCCGGTGTGCTCAAAGGCTGCGAGACGCCAGGAGCAGCGGACGAGATTGCCGAGGGAATTGAGATGTCGCCTGCGACGGGCTGACGGGGAGTAGGAGGGGGTGGTGTAGCTGAAACAGTGGGCTTTCCATCGCTGTAGTTCCGGAATTGGCTGCGCTGAAATGGGAGCTGGCGCGCTGGTGATGTAGCAGACCATGCTACTGTGTGCTGCGGTTGTAGTCGGGAGAGGATACCGGTGCGGCAACGTTGGCAAATCATGATGATAGATGAAGGTTGTTAAAGCAACTATAAAAACAGTAAATCTTCCCCAGAACAATTGCTGAAGATTCAATGCTGAACGGGAGAAGGAGATGTCCGACACGGAGCTTTCTTGGTGTCGCAGAAAACTGCGGGATGAATTTGATGCCAAGCCGGAGGTGAGCGTCACGTGAGACACATCGTACACAATTATCAGGACAGCTTCATCGAGTGTACGCGATGGGGATGAGGGAAATTTCGTTTTTGGGACATATATTCAGCTTCATACCAAGAAGAATATTACTATTTCATAGGAAAAGCCCATGAACAGCTGAAGTACGAACATTTCAGTGGGAGGCGATCACGTGATTACAGACCATCCAGTCTGTTCAGGACCAGGGTCATCAAGTGTAGAGGGCGAAATCCTGGAATATTTCCACTTTGGGAAGTGACTTGTGTTTCGTGGAAGATACGTCTTGAAGAGGTTGAAGAGAAGAACATTTTCTAGTAGCGATGGGCAGAGGGTTTGGCATAATGACCGTCCACAGCCCAGGAGGTGTTCCTGATCGAGTGGATAGAGTGTGTATGCTGGAGAGTTTCCTATTTTGGTAATGTACTCGGCTTCATCTCGCACCCCAACCATCACTTTCTTTACGTCACACAACTCACATACAAGGATAATCAACTTCATGTTAGATTATATGGAAATTGTGGCTCGTTCCTATATTTTCATTCCATTAAATCTGTATTCCTATCTATAATTCCTAGTCTCGTCGCTTCACCTGCATTTGCTTTTGGGAAGGGCATTCTTCCATAAATGCTGTATTCACTCGATTTCTATAGTACAATATATTTAGAGCGATCATGGTTAACACAGAAATTCTCTAAAATTTCACGTTCGCACCAAATATTGACTTGTTCGTATCATCCATGATAGCTCGATTAGATAAATTGCAGAGCCGTACTCTTTCTAACTCAGCAAACCAAATTGATTGAGTGGAAATGAATGAGGTGTCTTTGAAATTCCTTTTGATAATAAAATTAATTCTCCGCATGTCCTCTTAGGTTACTACTATTCTAAACTGCCATGAAGCAATTCAGGCTCCATCTGGCCAACAACGGGTGATGATCTGCTGTGGAGATAAGGGTCTCGTGACTAAGCGAAGGGCCCCTTCTTGCCTCCCCCACTTCATCTCAACTTCAGCAACATCACAACTGTCGTCTACGATAGATGCTATCCACAGTTTAAACACGTCCGTCTATGGTCGAATAGAGCGGATATGCCATGCAAAAGAATTGCGGGATTGTGCATGCATGATCTGATCAGGTTTCAGTCCGGTCTCGTTTGAGATCTCGAGATGAATCATGGAAGATATGCGATTCAAGATTCAATCTTGAAATGCTCGCAGTATTTTTTATCAGGGTGGAATAGTATGCTAACATATGCTAACATATGCTAACATATGCAAATCTGCTGTGGAGTGACATACTTTTCTATCATGCAAATGCAGAGCCAAAGACATTATAAAGACAAGACAGGAAAGAAAGTGCTAAAACATGATCAAAACAATCAACCAAGCGCCATCCAGGACATAAACCGAAATTAAATACACGAACATCAGACTGCTAAGAAGACAGGCCGCTGACATTCAAAAAATTACAGATATCGGCGCAAGCATCTTTCAGCGTCTTCTCTGTCTTCCACTGGAGCTCGTCCTGCGACCTTGTGGCCACAGCCACGCAGGAACCAACATCTCCCGCCCGACGATCAGCAGCCTTTCGCGGGATGCTCTTGGAGGATACGCTCTCCATGGCGTTGACAACTTCCATCACGGAATGACCACGTCCAGTTCCAAGGTTGAAGGTGCGGAAGTTTTCGGTCAATTTTCCGTCGTTGGCGGCACTGAGGGCCGCGATGTGTCCTTGAGCAAGGTCGGTGACATGGATGAAGTCACGGACAGCTGTGCCGTCTTCAGTGTCCCAGTCTGTTCCGAACATTTGCAGATGCTCAAATTCTCCAGTCATGACTTTGACGACAACAGGGAGAAGGTTGGTGGGGATCTGCCTGGGGTCTTCTCCAAGAAGCCCTGACGAGTCGCACCCGATAGGGTTAAAGTATCGCAGAGCCACAATGGTCCATTCAGGATCAGATACAGCCAAGTCTGCCAATATCGTCTCGCAGATCCACTTGGTGCGTCCATAGGGGTTTGTGATTCCCGTGCACCCCGGCATGACGGTCCTCTGGGCCCCGTCATGGTCCTTGAAAACCTCTTCCTTATGCACACAAAACTCCTCTTTCAATGGAAGACCCGAATTCGCCAGTGTCCCATACACAGTGGCTGACGAAGAGAAGATGAAAGTCTTTATACCAAAATCGCCAAGGGTTGCGGTAAAATCGATCAGCCCGCTCACGTTGTTGGCATAGTACTTCAGCGGTTTCCTGATGCTCTCTTCCACGGCCTTGTATGCCGCAAAATGAATGACACCGGCGATTTTGGACTTCGGTGACCCCCATCGGGATGGAAGCTGGTATTCTTCGAGAAGGTCACAGAGGGAAGAAGTGTCCCGATAGTCATGGGCATGCAGACGCAGTGAGGGCATCTGCGTTCCCTTCTGCTCATGGTGATTTGACGCTAGCAAACTGATCCGGTCAAAGACATTCTGGAAGGAGTTGCTAAGATCATCGATGACGATCACGTTGTAGTTTGCTTTGAGGAGCTCCAACGTGGTGTGGCTTCCAATGAACCCCAGGCCTCCAGTCACAAGAATGTATTGGTCGAGAGGGATGTTGCGCAGCAATTCTTCGAGATTGCCATCAAACAAAATCGAGGATTCCGTCGCGGGCGTGTCCACGCAGATCGGCGAACAGGGGTCCACAGGGGTGCTTGCATCGGATCGTCGAGGGCTCTCCATTGTGAAGAACAAACAGCGAATTGCAATCGACACTGAGGCAACAATACGAAGCAGAGAGTTAACGAAAGACTTTGATAAACCACAAGCTGGCAGAACGAGAGAAACTTTGCTAACGAATGTGACCAAGAGTGGGTAAACTAAACCAGACGATTAACGAAAGGCGTCTGGAACTTATATATACTGAGAGCGAACGAGGTGTTGTCACGGCTTCATTGATCTAGCCGCCGTGTCAGACCAAGACAGGTGAAGACACCGTGACTTCGTTTATTTACAACGGAGGATAAACAGCAGCAAAACGAGCGAGGCCGGAGGATAAAGCGCCAGGGGTGAGAAAATAGGGCAAGGGAAAAAATAATAATAATCGATCAGAAAAAAAAGAAAAAAACAACAGCCAGAGAGCAAATGACGAAGTCAGGCTATTCCATGGAAAGCGGACTAAGAACTGGTTCTCATAGATTTGCCCCCCAAGGGGAGTATTGAACGCCTCCACCAGGCCGCATGGGCTTTTTTATGGTACGAACCAGGCCGAACCAGCGCTTGATGCGAGGAAAGAGAAAAGAAATTGTTCGACATCCACCTGTTGGATGGAGTAACCAGAGACTTCTTCCTGCATGGCCGCCCCGCTCTATTTCGGGGGTACGGACGCTCTTTGACTGCTAATCTCAGAGGGCAGACTGCTTATTTCTTACCCCTCCAGCATGGCATCCGGCAGGGCCCTTTTTTTTGCACAAATCCACTTCTGAATTCTCGTTTAATACCCTTTTTTGCCGCATCTTTGAAAACTGCCAGAATGGGGGTTGAAAAACACGTGAGCGGCCGCCGCGGGTGTCTCCAGTCCAGACGCTCTCGAATCATCGCAGCCATTCTTGGTTTTATTGCAGTTTGCGCCGTCGTTATACCTCCGGCAGTGGTGATTACCCTACGCAAGAAAAACAGTATGGGGCCTAAGTCTAAAGTCTTCGTCCCTCTTTACGTATATCCTGCCCCAGGGGCTTGGGATCCGCTGGAGGAGGTGTATGTGTTTCCTTTCCATTTACCCCCTTTTCCCCAGTCTACCCTATCTGTCTGTTCCTGGAACATGCCACCCGGAAGACAATGACAGCAGTAAATCATACCTGACATGTTGCTGAACGCCACAGGGTCTCTGCACACCCCAACCTCAACTTCACCGTCGTGATCAACCCTGGCAGCGGACCGGGGCCTAACGCCTTGCCTGATGCCAATTATACCCGAGAGATTCCCAAACTTGGATCTCACGACAATGTGCGTCTGTTGGGATATGTCGCGACCACATATGCGACCCGCAACATGTCGCTGGTGCGCAAGGACATCGAGACGTATGCGGCATGGCCGACCAACAGCTCCAACCCAGATCTCGCCGTCCAGGGCATCTTTTTCGATGAGACGCCGCAGCAATACGATGCTAATGCCTTGGCATATTTGAAAGATCTTACTACGTTGGTGAAGAACACAACCGGCCTTGGTCCAGACAACTTTGTAAGTCTTGTATTACCGTACCAGTATTTTTCTGCTTCGGACTACCCCGTCGACCATCGGTCTTTCTTACTATGTTTGACTTGTTATAACCTGAAGCTGATGATATTGTCAGGTTGTTCATAATCCCGGGACGGTGCCTGACTCTCGCTACCTGTCGACAGCCGATTCGACGGTGGTCTTCGAGGCAACTTACAACACATTCCAGGAGCGACAGGGAGTCAAGTTGTTCAAACAGATTCCAGACAGCAACCGGGGTGAACTGTGTGCGGTCATCCACTCTGTTCCGAGCAATATCCAAGGCTCGAAGCTGAAGAGTCTGGTGAAGCAGACTCGGAAGGCGGCGGATGAAGTGTTTATTACGCATTTGAGTGATGATTACTATGCCAGTTTTGGGGGAGGATGGGTTGATTTTGTGAAATTGATGGCTAAATGATGATATGATTAACGATGTATGGATTCACTTACTGTATGATACAAATACAGTAATAAATATATATAAATTCACATACAATACAATACATAATACACCTAATAGAATACCTACAGCCCACTAAAGCATCATATCTGATCCATGTAGAATCTTTATGATGTGTCTTTGTTTCGGGAAAATCCCGACTTTGCAGCCAGAGGACATATTCCAGTCTGTATGTCTGAAACTTCTAGAAGTCCCTCACCGACCTAAATATAGTATAAGAAAAGTGATGTATGTACTTTGTAGACAGTAAGACATACATATGTACAGTAGTAGGAGGGTTACATGAAATGACCAGATAGTAGTCATGTTGAAGATTTGTCATTGTTGCATTGCATTGAATACAGAATACTAGGGTGGGATACTCGTTTAGGGATTCCGAGTTACGATCTTGACCCATCGAATATGCAGTATGTACCTAGTGGGTGTATACGAAGGAGTAGTAAAGTTATTGTGATCGGAATATTTTATACCTAGAGTGTAAGCGATATTTCCGATGAAATCTCCGAATGTACAATACAAATACGGGATATGTGTGACAGTGACAATTCAGCATTTGTTACACTTCCACCATGCAAGGAATATGACTCGAGTATGGTAGACTGGATATATTAATACCAAGCGAATTGAATAGAATAAAAATATGATAGACCGTCTAGATAGTATCAAATGGGAATAGCAGGGCAGAGTTTTTTTCTTTCTCGTCATCCGACAGACAGACAGATTGAAAATATCCTCACCTCCTTACTTCATACTTGGTATTTATTTCTTCACTTCCAGAACCAGAGATGATCTCCGATGTGGGACAAGGAAATATTCACTCTTCCGCTGATATCCATGGTTCGTCCAGGAACACGCGAGGGTTTCTCCTTTTCGCCACTCAACCTAATCTACACCTAGTTTTACACGATGAGAACCACCGGTTCCAAAGGGGGTAATTCAGAAGATGATCATGATCTAGTTCAGCTTCAGCTTCAGTGTGTAGGTAAATCGGCAATCGGCATCTGGGTACCAGAGCCGTAGATACGCTAATTCTTTCTGCCCAGGCTAAAGAGTTGGTGAAAAAGATGGAACGAACCGGTTGATCATTGCCTATTGTGGATGTTTGTGATGCAGAGTTTTCAGCCAGTCCTGTCTGTCTACAGTCTACGGGATATTCGGAGTTTTGTCGACTAGGTAGATACCTATTTTTGAGGAATCTATCACCTCTTAGTAATTTAGGATGATTTCTATGACAACTGAATATTGAATAGACTGTAATATAATGTAATGAAAGAGTGTTGTCAACTTAATCCAACCTAATCTGACAGTCAATTCAGTTAGGAAATGATAAACTGTTGATCATTGTGTATTGTCGATCTGTATTGTATGTTACCATTGTTACCGCTGCAAAATACGCAGTGGCCAGAACTCTTGGCGTTTGACGTGGCAGCCTCACAATCACCAAGGCAAGTACCTATGAGGGTGTCTATTAGTGAGATTCGGCCGGATTGATTTCTTCCATTTATCCAGAATCTAATTATATGTCTTGACTCTGTTCTGTTCTATTATGCCAAGAGAGATAATATGGTTGATTGGATTTGTATCAGAGCAGAAGAGACTAAAGTCTTACAATGCCCGAAGAATATGAAGTGGAATTAAGTCAGATATCATCATAATCAACTAACATGGCGTTCAGATAGTACAAGTCATTAGATACTTATTCTACAGATCAGATACCCATTCTATCAACATGTCTCAATCCAATTATCCAAGTTCATATTCTTGATCACCGTGGAAAAGTTGCCAGACCCGGTAAAGTCACACGCACTCTTCTTCTGTGCTGTCGTAACGGACAATTCATTGTTTGTATCATCGCCCTTGGGATACTCAATGTGGAAGACCGGCTTGCCTGCCTCGGTAAAGACAGCGTAGGTATCGCACTCCTCGTACTGCGCACACTGTTCATTCACACTCCACTGCATGTTCTTAATCACCGAGTCGATGATTGACCCAGCATTCTTGAGTCCAATCGACATGTTGCGCGAGTGTGCCTCGTTGGCCATCCAGTTGACATAATCAATCGCATCGTCCTCCGTCAACCCCAACCCGTTGCTGTTATCATATCCATCAACATTATCCGGATCCACGCCATCGCAGCCTTTACTCCGCGCCAGATCAAGACGCTCCTGCATGATCTTGCGCACATTCGCAGAGTTGGTATCCAGCCATTTCTCCCCCTCCCAGCCATCCAGCTTCGAGCCTAAATCCGACGACTTGAACTCGTCTTTATCAGATCGCCAGTCTTCATAGCTGCCCGCGGAGAAATAGCAGATGACTTTCCGGCCGGCGCTTTGCAAACTCGCAATCATGGACTGGTTGTTGTTGAAGAGGTCGATGTCGTAGACGTCCGCGTCGACAGAGGTGTCGTTTAACGTGTAGAGGAGCTCAATCTGCCAGCTTGTCCCGACGTCTGGCTGCCATTTCGCGCTTGTGTACGTGCCGTTCCATTTCGGTGCGTTGCCTTCTTCTCCGCTGCCTTCACCTTCACCTCCTCCAAGTCCCACGCCCAGTCCGACTCCAAGACCGATGGCGATGGCGACGATGACGAAGAGGATGGAACCGACGACGATGATCTTCTTCTTTGTAGTCCATGCTTTCCAGCCATGGGGGGACGGGGCTTTCAAGCCCTCGTCGATGTGAGTTGTCATTGAATAGATTTGATGGAGATGGAGATGAAAACGTAAGGAGATGAATGATTATGATGATGATAAGATTAGGTCAGTAGAGATGATGAAATGGTGGACCCTGAACTGAGGATGGGATATTATAGGATGGAGAAAAGACGGTTGTGGTTCTGTCTTGCACCTGCGCCTGTGTCCATTTCTGCTGCCTGGACTGTCACACAGACTGATACTCTTTGTCTCAGTCAGTCAGTCAGTCTAGTCCAGCCCAAAGACAGAGAAATAAAAAGAAGGGGAAAAGACCCTGTAGCGCTGTGGCTGAAGCGAACACAGTGAGAGGCCAAAAAGAGGGGAAAAGAAAGCCGACAGTGCCTGGCCTTTGCCAAGATGTGGCTTTCGCTCATTCTTACAAAACATACACAGTCTATGCCTTATTTTAGGTATCAGTTTGTTTGAAAATGCTGAAAGACATGGATGCTCCTCAAACACAGCCAATCATTTTGGCTTTCGGCACTGGGTTTGGTTCAATCGGATCGATCCACTTTGGTTCCACTGGCTAGCAAATTTAGTTTCGGGCGCTAGTTTAGTGCCATACCTACAAGCATACATTACATAACCTTACAACATACCATACCAGTATTGAATATTAAAATACATAATACAGTAAGGTACTATCGTTCTTATACTCCCAATCTAGTCCTACCAGTATCCTGTATACCAATAGGTACATACATAGAGCCTCTCATTCCCATCCCATCCATGGATCCGACCAGGATCTGATCTAATTTGTATTATTAATGTTTGTTTGTTTGTTTGCTTTTCTGCCTTCTCCACAGCCACGTTGAATTCTTCTGTCTGTGCCTTCTGTAGTGTTGTTGATGTTTGCTTTTGCTGCCAACTCACCTCGCCCTGGCCCTGACAGATTCGAAGCTTATCCAGTCAGCGTCTTACGGCAGCCATTTGCTGCAGGGGTAGATTGGCTGATGCGTGTTTGCTTTTTGAATACGAGGTTGAGGGGAAAGGAGTGAGGGGAGAACTCAATTCGTTGGGTATAATGATTCCATAGTGTATACGAGATGTCTTGAATAGGGTGCTTTTATTGCATGTCTTAGTGATTCCTTGGTTGTCAGATTTAATTTATATCCCCTCTTTAATATGGATTATGGGCTTGCCACGCGATCCATGGCAAGGCTGATGTTGGGGTTGGTTCGTGGATCGCCGATTAGATGGGTGAAGTGGATGAAAACTGGGTCTGGCTGGCTTAGTTCGCCCGGTAGATAAACACCGCTATTCTTCTACAGTTTTCGGTGTGATTATAATGGCTATGTAATAATAGTATGTGATTATCAATATCATTCGAGCTAACTAAGTTCTACTCCATCATTATCCATTACAATCCAAGGTATCTTGAACTATGTGCATCCAAATATTATAACATAGTTTACAAGGCAATCGGAGTGGACAGGGTAAACGTGACTGGCGAGCCAGACAGCGTCACCCACACGGTCAGAGGGTCGCTGCCCAACTGCTCGGTGGTGAAGCCCTGGGTGCTGGTCGGGGCAACCGGGAAGGTCACCGGGATGGGAGTGCTGCAGGTGTTGCCAGTCGCAGACACAGTCACGCCAGTAATCTTCTGGTTCGAGGTGGCGTAGCTAAGAGCGTAGCCGCATGCATCACGAGTATAACGGGCAAGGAACGCCGCAGACATCTACTATGGTCAGTTTGGTTTGAAATGTCTAGGGGAATGTAGTACTTACGTCCTGGTGCTTGAGAGTGACAATGGGCCAGTCGACAAGGCGCACAAATTCCTGCACTTGGGTTTCCACCCACGCTTGGAAAATAGAGTATTTGCCGCTCACGCCGTTGATGGTGATATCCGCAACATCTGCATTGCGCAGGTTGGCCTGGTGGAACATGTACCCGTCGTGGTACAGTCCAAAGAGATGGCGCATGGTGTCGGCCTTTTCGGTGGCGAGCAAGTCGGCAAAGGTGCCGCTGCCAGCAGAAGTGTCAATCCACTCCTGCAGTGTGCAGTCTGGGGTGTCGCAGTTGTAGTAGATACGAGTGGCCCAGCGACCGTTGACCTGCATGCCAGCAAACCCATCACTGTCAACAGTGGTAAAGTAAGGCCACATGGCGTTCTGTGTGTTCAAAAGGACAGACCGGGTATTGTCACCAACGCAGTTGGTGATTCCGTTGTCCCACCAGGCCTGCAGAGCATCACCGTTGTGCAGTCCAGTGATGGCAGGGGGAATGATACCGTTGGAAGTAAAGTGCGTGGCTGCATCGATGCCAACCTGCTTCATCCAGGCTTGGTTGAACGAGATCTCCTTGTAGACATCCGAGTAGGTGGCGTTGTTCTGTTCCTCGTGGGTGAAAGTGTGTGAGATGTGACCAAACTCGTCCTGGTTGCTCTTGGTGGTCCACCAAAGCAAAAGGGGGTCAAGCTGAGTGCATGCGCTAGTCCAATCATAGGTAGCTGGTGTAGTTGGCCAAAGATCAGTACCGGTTCCAAGGGGCTTCTTGAACTCAAGGGCAGTATCGGGAGGGGAGTCGTATTCGATACCACCGCCGTTGCAAGCAGTCGCACCGGCGTCAGTGGAGCTGGATTTTTCCATGTTGCCGTTTCCGTTGTAACCAACCTCAACAAAGTAGCTACTGCCAGAGTTCATCTTAGCCCTGATTGTCGGAAGCCAGTTGAGAATGCCATTCATATCATCCGTGGTGATGCGGAAAGCAGTTCCATTGGGCTTGTAGATGTCGGTTTCGAGCAGCATGTCGTCAATCTGGGTGTTCAGGTTCACGCGACGGTATCCGGCGTAGAGACCACGAGTCAACCATGTGATCCAAGCATGCTGCAGATAGTTGGAGGTAGCACTCCAGGTCGTGTCAAAGCCAATGAAGAACGCCATTTGCTGCCTGCCATCAAAGTTGTTGATGACGGCAGCAGTGTTCGAGCCCGAGGTTCCTGCAAACTGGGCAATCTCTTTGGTAGTGGTCGTGTTGGTGATTGTAGCCGGGTAGTGCCAGAGACCTTCCGTACTGACTCCAGCACCGGTCTTCAAGCCAGAGGTAGAAAAGTCACTGATATCCGAGAAAGAAATGAGCTGTTCGACACCGGTAGCACAGCATCCATCACCGACGGCGCTGGCGCCATAGCTGGGACCCGGGTAGACATCATATTGCACCATGCGCACACCGTACTCGAGCTGGTACGCATACAGCTGGTTCCACTGATCTGTAGTGAGAGCACTCTGGAAACCGGTTGTGCCACCATAATCGTAGCTGACTTCCGACGCAACAACAATACCACCGAAGTTTCCTCCCGAGGAGCTGTTCAGTGCTGGAAGAGCCACACCGGCTTGTGGGACAACCAGAGTAGTAAATGGGATACCGTAGCCATTGAGACCGGACGAGGCCACGCTCGCACTGGCAGAGTCTCTTGCGATGACCAGAATGTTAGACAAAACAGATGCCTGGCTAATTGCCGTCGCAGAGACGGATGCAGTCGGTAGAACGACCGACGAGTTGAGAGACATGCTGCGCGATGGGGTCACTGATGACGAGGCAACGAGTGTACTAGACAAAGATGTAACAAAGGTTGAAGCCCCAGTTGAAGAAAAGCGAGTGGAAGATGGCAAACGAGTGTCTGAGGTAAACGAATGAATTGAAGAGCTCCCAGTCGCGGCGCCTGAAGTGGCACTGGCAATAGAAGTCTGAGAAGGAGGCACAGTGGCAATCACTGTTGGGCTTTCTTGAGGCCAAACACCGGGGGGAGTGTTGCAGGTTATAAGGCCAAAGTAACAGCCGACCTGGAGGATCCAAAAGGGGAACATTCCAATGCGGCCCAGGGGTCAGAACGAATGACGAAGTGGAACTGGATCCAGAAAGGAGAGGGATTGATCTAATCAGGTCATCTGGATAGCTGCATGATCACACTGCAGCGAGGTTTATATACCCGATGTTGACAGCTCTTCTCCGCCATCCATTATCGAGGACCAGAGCTCCATTCCGGCTATCTGCCTCGACGATTGGGTCGCTTTGACAGCCCTTGTCGCCTCTTGAAGCCAAAGACATTAGGCCCATATGAAGGAATCAACAATTGCGCTAGCCCACTTGGAATGGCTGGGGTGGTGGAAATTGGCCAAGTTCAAAGAGATGAGCTAAAGGCCCCATCTCTGCAGCCTCAGTGCGAGCAAGATGACAGGCAAAGAGAGAAAAAGTCCGAGTTGGGATGGAGCCGGGGATGGCAAACTCGGAGTGTCGGGCAGAAGCCGTCGAGGGAGCCCATGCCAAGTCATCGAGAAATGTGATCGGGGATACCGATTTAGATACTTTAGACACTTGGAATTTTAGTGTCTTGGAGGAATCGAAAGGATCGATCGTGAGGTGGAGGAAGAGAGGGAATAACTACTCGTAAGAGGGGAAGATGGATGGTGTAATGCAAATACGGTACAGTATTGAAAGAGTGAGATGAAATTGACGGTATTGTATGGTATTGTCATATAACGGAAGACAAGCGAGATCCACGAACAACGAACACCATCAGTCCCAAACCATGTGACCGACCTCCTCCAAGTCAACGCACCTCATCTCAGTCTCGACTGCTGGTTCGCGCTTTATCCACTTTTGTCCCGGACAAAAAAAGCACCAGAAAAAGAAAAGAAACAACCGAACTCAAGACAGACAGCAGAAACGATGCGCGCTAACGCACTATGGGGGTTGACGGCAGCTCCTGGTCCAATCGACCAGGGCCTAGAGAGCCGCTCTCCTGTCGCTCTCTGTCGGTCTTGCAGCGCCAACCGCTTCTCCCCCCAGCAGCCCGGCTGGTCATGTCGTATGGCAGAGTGCAGAGTGTGATTATAATGGCGAGGATTATGCATTTGTCTCATTTGTTGGTCAAGATGGCAAGACTCAAGTCTGGGACTGGCTATACTGGGGCGATCCCCCGATGGCTGCCACGCT
Organism: Aspergillus wentii DTO 134E9; assembly: GCF_001890725.1. Taxonomy (NCBI): domain Eukaryota; kingdom Fungi; phylum Ascomycota; class Eurotiomycetes; order Eurotiales; family Aspergillaceae; genus Aspergillus; species Aspergillus wentii. Next base: position 988,637 of record NW_024467836.1, read on the forward strand.
ACAGAGGACCCCCTCCGGCCTTGCCACAAATAATGGCACGCCGGTGCAATTGGTATCCACCCGGTCTCATCGAGTTCAGATCCATCATTAATATGATTCCCATGTTAGCGCCTGTTTAGCTCAGCTCCAAAGCTTCGGGCGATTCGCTATTTTTGCCCGTCTTTGTTTCGGGTTGTTGTCTTGTGCTAATTCTAGACCGCCACCCGTCGAGGGAAACAAGTGAGAAAATAAAAAGTCATATTGCTTGGCAGGTTGAATTCTTTTCGACTTCATTATACGGAGGAGTGGCGTCAACATCGTGACGGGCTCATCGGCCAGATTGTTTCCTACCCCGGCTGGCTGATTGTTCGCCGTGGTGTCGTCTATCTTACGAGTGATCTCACTCCTATCATCATTCGTTTCTACATGAGCCTCTGTTTTCCACTTTCTCATTAGATGAGAGTGCAGAAGACAGTCATGGTCTTTTAGAGAACTATCGCTCTTCTCAGCAACTTTGGCCAATAGGCCGTTTGGGGGACTCGTCTTTCCTCCATTCTCTCGTTAAACAACTACTTCCTTCGTTTATACGGCAGATCTATTGATCTTAATATCTAATCACTATGGCCAAAATCCTCGACGTCGAGCCCTTGGGCCAGTGGAGGTATATGACAGAATTCTGGTGGCAGATAGTAAGTGATTTGATACTCGAGAATAGACTCTTCACTGACAGTCATAGGTGTTTATGGCTATCTTCTTTGCCTGTGTCGCCAGCGGATGTCTGTACCTCTTGTACGCCGGGTCCAAGAAAGCTCTCAGGTACTATAAGGTAAGACAGAATTGAATTTCTATAACTCAAATTTTATCCTAACAGCTACTATAGTCGAGGCCACGGTCTCAAAAAGTGCCTGAAAAGGTCTCTCAAAGGCTGGACGCACTCTCCAATCATAATTTCACCCTGAGTAACACTCAGACGAAGCAAAAGCCATCGTCGTTTGGAGTTTACCTAGGAAGCTTCAGCGAACCTGTATCTCAATCTCAGCGCAAACTTCTGTCTCAATGGGATTTGTTGATCGTGGATCCGCTCCAGTCTGGTGTCATCAACGCAATCTCCAACCTCGATAGAAAGCAGGTCCTAGGAAGAATCGACCTATCTCTTATCATCTCCCAAGACTCGACATTGGCCGCCATCGAAAATATCGAAAACATCTTGACCCGGAAGTTCAACGGCACAGCGTTCTCTGGGGTCTTGCTGGCTAACTGGGAGGACAAATTCACCTCGACCACCCAGAAGAAACTTGTCGAGGCGATCCATAGCCTAGGGTTGGCCGTCTATCTGGAAACATCAGCCCCTGAATTCTTGACAGAGCGAAATGTCCTGCAAACCGATGCTATTTCAGGTCTGGTTATCAGAAATGTCAGTATTCTTCCAAACGGCGAGAAACGCGATTATTTTCAAATGGAAAAGCTGCAGCCGACTATCAAAGCCTTTGTCTCGGAATCTTGTGTACGAGACTTTGTGGTAATGGCATGGGAGACGGTTGATGACGATGTTTCGGTATCAAACGCCGTCGTGCGACGGTCGCTGCAGTGGTGCAACTTTTACAGCGCAATTGCCTCCATCGGTTCTGAATCGGCTCTTCACGATGCAGATCTCAATGCTCGAACTGTAGAGCCCCTCCCCGCATTCGGATGGCTCAAGGAAAGCGAAACCATGAAAGCCCATGATAATTGGCGATTCAACATGAATGTTGAACAAACCGCCATCGACAATGAAGCATGGAACACGCTACTTCCGCTTTTTCCATCTCTTCAGGATGTCCTTGAATCCGCCGAGTTCCAACCAGATGTAAAGGCTAAGTTGTCGACGAGCATTCGCGATCCACCCGAATGGGTAGCCCAGATTAAGTCGCAGGGTAGTCCGCTGTCCATCTCCATGTCTGGTGTCGAGTATAAATCTTTTGGCTGTTTCCCTCTTGGTTCCGAAGCCACCGCCGTTGCCTTTGCCGAAATCCTTCAGTCCCAGCAACGTCTCAAATCTCTCGGTCTACTTCACCCTGTTCCAACGGATAAAATTCAGAATATCGGTACCCTTCTCAAGCAATTCCATGAAGGCTTCGTTCTGTCACACTGGGCTGGTTCGAGTCAACTTGCTGCTGCAATCAAAGAGCTCTCTACTCTCGCATGCAATGAAGTCCTTCGTGTAAACCTGGGACTGGATTCTGGATTGCGCAAAAGCGCCGATGTCCGCTTTTGGGCTGTTTATCAAATGGACACTGAAGGTATTGAAATATTCGCCTCAAAGAGCGCCCAAGGATTGGCTGGAACTGTCCTCCATACATTCCTTTCCTCCAAAGGCTTTCCCCGTCATGTATGCTTTGAGGCAGAAGTCGCTTTGGCGAGTTGGTCGAAGGGACTGGCTGAGGACATTGTGCTACCGCGCCGACTTGTCCAGGATATTGATGTTCTTAGCCCAGAGGAGCGTCTGCTTCTGTTGCAACACTTGACCCTGACAGACGCTAAGGATGAAGTATCTGGGACCATCTGTGCTTATATCCGCCGACAGCTCATTGACGCACCGTCTCTTGCTCAGCTCAAGGATCTCAATACGTTTGGCTATCTCGGAGGTTCTATCTCTCCTGAAATGCTGGTAAACAGCAGAATCAACTGGTATCAAGAGCAAGGATGCCAGTATCCGTCCAACGCATCGTGTCTTGCCTTGTTTAATGAAGTTGACTTGGTCTTCACCCAGATTCTGAGAGAGCGCCGTGAAAGTGATCTAGCTCGCATTACTAAAGGTCTATGTGATCTTGCTCAAAAAGATAGCATTGACTGTTATGTCGATATCTTGGCACTGTCGTTGTTCTGTGCTGCAAGAAAAGGTGCATTCGACGAAATCTACGCGGAAGTCACGGATCGAAACCCGTTGTTCAACAACCAGTCCGACCAGGCCGCTGCTTTTGCTGAATCTTTTGCCCTTGGATCGCGCTGTGAAGCTTATTTCGATGTTTCGCCTAGTGTATTTGGAAAACTATTGTCGGATCGCTTCAGAACATACTACAATGAACACCCGCCACCGAACTGGGTCAATGGCGCCCCGCAGATGGCTACAGCTTATGCGGGAGCGCAGATCGATGTTAACCCCGATGACAAAGTCAAATCGATGCCTGGGTACCAACGCTTCACTTTCCTGAGTGTCTTTGCTATTCCGGCTTTGATTGATATCATCCTCCTTACTATTATCGGTCGTGGGTTGTACCTTTCAGCCTTCATGACCTTCGAAGAACAACAAAGTGCCACCATAGCCCTAATGATCTCCCTTTTGCTGTCCGGTGCCATCGGGACGTGGATTGCCTGTGGAGGCCCATACTATCTCATCTCAATGGCTTTTTCAGCGGCGAATATGTTCGTGTTCATTCGACTCATTGCCGGTATTGCCTTCACCGTTGCAGGTGGTTTGATCGGATTCATTGCCATCTCAAGTGTCAACGGACCACGCGCAGGAATCGTTTTTTATCTCTACCTGATCGCCTTGACAATTTACTTCTCTGCTTTCGCTTCACTCGCGAGTTTCAGCTATCCCGGCACTGCCTTCTTGTCTGGACGCAAGGTGATTTTCCTTTGCCTTCCGATTCTTTTTGTTTCGCCTATCATCACCACGTTCACAGGGCATGATTCCGCAATCTATCTTGCTATCCTTTATGTCTTTATCGGCATGTTACTACTCGGACTTCGACATGTCGCCTCCAAGTGGGTTACTTGGTATCAGAAGCTTCGAAGAACAGATGACACTGAGATCCGAAAGTGGTACATTTCGACCTACGGTAATAACGACGAGAAGGTATTCGGCAATTTGAGTGATCCAGCTGTGATGAAACTATCGAGAGAGGCATTGCTGAAGGATATTCTGGCTGAAAAGAGCCGATGGTTTTTCTCCAAGCAAACTTCCGACAAACTTGTTCTTGAACTTTCCAGCGACTGGGAATCGACTAATTTCCTCCTCGACTGGTATTGCAGATATGCGGATGTCCCACGCCCCATTCCGTTCAGCTCATCTTGGAACATCCAAACCAAGGTCGCATTGGATACACTGCGGGGCTCTCAAAAGGGTCTACGCCTACATAATGCTTTCATCCATTGGCGCCAGTCAAATAGGGAGATGGGATGTGGAGTCTTGTACTTTGTTGTGGCCCTTCTTGATAAGTGGGTGGATCTGCTGACCGGTGGTCATAACGCTGGTCTTGCGCCATCCTTGACGGACCCATACCGTATGGCCGTTGGTTTTGGTCTGGTATACTACCTGATCGGTGCTGTCCTTATCGACACCAAGGCCCAGGAACTTCACAGCCTCATCGGCGGACAAAAACCTGTGGCTGTCAACACCGCCAAAGATATCCGCCTCTCGCAGAAGAGAGATGTGAGGTTCAAGCGAAAGGTGTACTGGAAAACCCTTTTCAAGTACTTCATGTGGCTCGTATGGAGTCTGGCCTTTGCCACCGCTCTCATTTGGACTTTCCAGATGTTCATGGAAGCCATGATCATGTTCTACGCATATGTCCTCGCGTACACCGGTCTCCTTTGGTACCAATATACCAAGATTTTCGCCGGTCCTCACGCTCTGAAGCCGCTTCTGATCGGTATTGTTGTTGGCCTTCCTGTCGGTATTGCTCTCAAGGTCTGTCTACCCAAATTCTTGTACTCTGAGGTTATCGGCTTGGGAGCGTGTGGTTGGACAGTTGCCATTCTATCAATATGGACGGCAAAAATGGGCATGCCACAGAAGGTTGATTCACCCGTCGAGCTCGGAAGGACATTCCACGCATACACTACCGCATGGGCAGACCCCGAATGGTCACAGCAAGAACTCCAGACCTTCTTCGAGAATATGTCACTCATTCCATTCGAATCCCGTCTCAAGCTTGATCCCAACAGTCACCCCGGTGTCGAAGTTAAGAACATCCTACTCTCGCGCAGGGAAGAGCCAAGGATCGAAGAAGCGTTTCCAAGTGCCAAGGAAATCGTCAGTAAGGCCATTGGGGCATGGGAAAGGGGCAATATCTTGCTTGAACTTGTTCCACAAGGCTTGCTCGGTCCTGGAATCCGAGCTCTGAGCTGTAATACCGAAAGCCAACTGAAGCTTGCCATTGGGGTAGGACGAGGACTCAACCAGAGGATTGATGTCAGTTCCAACTGCCAGGTCATTGCTGAGACTCTTGTCCACGCGGTCTCTGAAGCCATCATGGGAGTTCCCCACGAATATGCTGTCTTTGCAGAATCGCTCGTCACCGCAGGTGTGACTGAGACCATGGCTCGACAGCTCCGTGAAGAGTCTAATGCACTGGTTGTCATCCGCTGGGCCAAAAAGGAATTACTGCGACAGTTATGTCTAGGCTTTGAGTGCGACACTCATTGGGAAAAGCTACCCAAAGAGATTCGGAATGCCCTGCTAGACCGTTGCTTGGGACGTCCCTGTCGACTGTCCGATGTTCAGGGAAAGTGGCTTCAGAAGAAACTCTGTCGGTTCGACACCAATGATCTCAATGTGCATGTTGCCCGGTGTAATCTTGGAGCGGCCTCAGCGGCCAGCATCATTGACCACGCCCATTACGGAACTGGCGAAGGTGCTGTCCCCAGAGACCCGGAGACTTCGCCTTACATTTCACATGTTCCAAGGAGTCTTCCCGTTGTGATATCTTTCGTCAAGACCCCTTTCAGCTACATGTACCACACCCTTGGTGCATTCATCAAGTTCATTGTCGTTGCCTTGGTCGCCGATCCTGAGTTTCAAAGAGAATTCGACAATGTCATGAGCTCCCATCCTACGATCGTCCGTGTTCCATGTATCTTCATTATGAACATGATCTGGTACTATGCCAAGATAGCCCAAGACTTTGGCCTGATGCTCTTTTTGTTCCACGGCCGTGACAACGTTAAACGGCTCTGGAATGAAACCAAGGGCATGACTATCAGTATCAAGAAGAGCAGATTTGCGGTGCAAGGTCTCGACGGAACATTCACTGCTTTCAGACATAATGAAGCCGATGGTGGTTTCAAAGTGTACTATTACACCGGTGAGCATAAAACAGAGCCTGAAGGGACGAAGCTACTCAAGTACGTCAGCACGTACTCCAAGGACATCTTCCTCCATATCAGACAAGATTTCAAAAACGGCAAAGTGCTCAACGAATACCACTACGACTATCGTGCTCCGGCCAAGAAGAATTTCAAGTTGACCAAGGGCATCGATACCAAAGTTCCCATGGGTCGGCGTTGTGTGCGTGGAGAGAACAATCTACAGAGCGTGCAGTATAATCGAAAGGGGCTTATCGAGGCAGGATCTTACATGAAAGACGGCAACCTTGTTCGTTTCAAATACCATTACCGCAAAAATCCCCGGTTTGGAGATGAACTGCTTCGTGCTGAGTTTGTGCTTTCTCACATCACTTGTACTGTTTCTTGGTGTGCACCGCCTCTTCGTCACCCGGAAAAGATCGAACGATGGATTCCTCATTCCAAGGTCACAGAGGCAACTTTCGTCCAGGGGGCTGATGTCTACGAGAGTCGTTGGCTGTACGATCACAAGTTCCATCCTACCATTTTCACGACTCTCAATGGCCAGAAGATACAGACTCCACCAATGATTGAACACGACTTTTTGGGAGTTCTGGAAAAGCCCAGGTTCACCAGCTTCGTGCATGACAATCCTTTCTTTTACTGCGATAGTCTCAGTTCAAATGCCGTCACCCGGTTCTTGGGGCTAGCAACGCAGCGCTTCCCTGTGTCAACCTCGGGTGGTCGTTCATTGATGTGGAAGGCTTGGAAGGACAGAGTTGATCTTGATGGAATTATCGTCCGTTGGATGGATGATCGACTCCTACGAAGAGATAAAACTCTGGCTCCCTACTGGCGCTGTCGTAACCGCGGCGATCTCAGCTCAGCAAAGAAATACCTAGACCTGCGTGCAGATGCTGTCATGGCCAGTGCGGATTTGGACGACAACATCTCCAGTTGGACACCACTCGCGGTTAAAGTCAGCGATCTCTTCAACTTTGGTCCTGGTGGTGATGCAGTGGTGCATACCCGATCCAAGGACTTTGGCTCTGATACCGACAAGACGCTACATGTGATGGCCGCTGATACCGGAACCTGGCCCAACGAAGGTGGTGGTGTCTCTGCGTGCCGTCGCGACATGATCAACTCTTTGCGAACCATCAAGTGGCATATGATCTGCGAGTCGGCCAACGATTTCGGCGTCCCCAAACACCAAACTGAGCAAAATATCCAGTCACTGAAGATGATCCCTCTCTGGGGTTTGGATTTCCTTACGCCTACCCACGGTCTTTTCAGGAACAAGCTGGATTCTGAAGTGGACAATGTTACTTCAGCCAGTACTCTTGACATCAAGCTCAACTTCATTCCGATATTGACTGCATTGGTCAAGGGTGCTCGTGCTGTGGATCTTTCCAAGGCCGACATCAATCAAGCGACTCGAGCGTTGGTGAATCTGAACACATACTTCCAGGACTCCCGACATTGGACGCAAGTCTGGAACAGCGAAATCGTCAAGGAAAGCTGGCGAGATCTATGGCTCACCCAGGAAATGCCCAATGCCATCCCATCTTCGCAGTGGTTCGACACCGAGCTCCCTACTCTATCGTCTCTCGACATTGCTCTGGAGCTTTGGTACCGGTACTTGTTCATCTTCTCGATTCCGGTTCCTGATAAAATTCCAGGCGTGTTCCAGGCATCGCACCACAGTGTGAGTGCATCCTATGGCGTGGTGTGCAAGATCAAACGAAAGTGTACACTGCAGATTTGGGACCACGCCATTAGCTGGCGTGAAACTAATCTCTGCATGTCGTCTGCACTTTGCAAGCTGTCTCCCTTTGTCCGAAATGCTCTGCTTGGTTTGATGCGGATCACCTCCGTCCTGACCTTGCATCATGCCGATATCATCTTGCCGTGTGCGGATTTCTTCAATCCAGGCTGGGAGGTCGAGATCGGTACCTCGCAGGGAGCCATTGAGCACCGCAACATCTTCCGTCGAAAAGTTGACCCTGTTGTCAACGGTATCACGGACATGCAGAAATTTGCCCCCGTCAAGGAAATCATGTCCCAGCGTCCTACGGTGACCATGTTGTCGCATGTGTGGTATGCAAAGGATATTAAAACCGCGCTACTTGCTGCCGATATCATCATCAACCAGTGGAAGTTTGACGACTACCACCTCGACATCTACGGAGCCATCGACAAGGCCCCCACCTACTCCACGGAATGTCAAGAGATCATTGCCTCCAAGGGTCTGCGCGGTCGAGTCACCCTTTGTGGCACTGCGGACCCGATGAAGGTTCTGGAAAACACCTGGCTGTTCCTTAACTCATCCTTGTCGGAAGGTCTACCCCTCGCTCTAGGAGAGGCTGCTCTAACTGGAGCTCCTGTTGTCTGTACCGACGTGGGCGCTTCCCTCCGTGTTCTTAGCGACCCTGATGATTTCTCCCGCTTCAGTGCCGTGGTCGCGCCCAACGATGCTCTTTCTCTGGCAAAGGCCCAGATTGGAATGCTCGCGATGCTTGGTGAATGGAGTAAATATGCCGAGGACACCGTGCCTCCCCCGGTCCTTACCTCGTCCCCTACTCCGGAGGAAGTGGCCAAGATCACCCACCGCATGTATGAGAAAAGTGAACACCGTCGAAAACTCGGTATGATGACGCGCAAGATCGTGCAGAAATCATTTAGTGGCGATCGTTACCTCCGCGAGCACGAGCAGATGCTCTGGATCGGAAAGTCGGCCAAACTCATGGCCAGCCGTCCCTTTGGGGATATGGGCGCCGAACCCGCAGATATCGCAACCGCCATCCAACAAATCATACCTATCGAGGAAGAAGTCATCACCATCCCTCGTAGTGCCGTCCACTCATGGCGCTCCTCCACTGCGTCAGGCATGTCCACCCTGTACAGCACCGTGTCCAACTTCCCCATGCTCAACGGCGACCAGCGAGCATCATCCATCCGCTCCGGTATCAGCAACGTCTCAACAGACACCGACTCCTTCCTGCGTCTCCCCAACGCCGCCTCTCTCCCTGTCTTCGCTCCTCGCCAATCTGTTATCTTCCCCCCGTCCCCGGGTAGCAAGTCACCCACAAACCGTCGGTCTCACTCCGGACACTTGTCACCCTTGTTCACGCGCAGTAGACACTCTCACAGTCGATCCATTTCAACGGCAGGCCGGGAACAGCTACGCGGTCTTCAACGCGAAGACCCGCATCCGTATCGCAACTCCGATGTGAGCACCATCATGCGAGACGAGTTCCTCCAATCAAGCGTCTACAGGGGACTAGAAGTCAACAACAGTAGTGTTTCGAAGAATGAGTCTTTGCCTCCTTATTTGAGCTGAGCTGATCTGAGCCATTTCATTCACTGGTTTATATTTTGTCATTCTTTTTTTGCTTTATTTACTTGCGACCCATATATTTAACAGTCTGTATAACCGTTATGAAAGCGTACATTGCTATTTTTTGGTTTGCATTTACATTTGCATATATCACAAATTGCACTGTACAAAGGAGTCTGATGTTTTGTTTCTTGCTTTATATAAAATAATACTCTTGCATTCGGTTAATAGCCACGCTATACCATTATAACAAGTATCAAATTATATGCTTAATGCTTATGAAATTCGAAGTAATGAGTCTAGATGCCATTCCAACCATAATTAGGCTAAGAACCAAAGTACACGATTTATTCAAACCGGATATGAAAAGACAGAAAGGAGAACACGCTATTTAACAAAAGATGGAAGAGAGCGCTTGAAGCGCTTCCAAATGGATTCATCAGGCTTGGGGTTGGCGATACGGTGCCATTCACCGTTGAAGGCATTGATGAGCCAGCTTGAAAGACCTGTTTATACGGTTAGCTTAAATCGTAGATAATGAGCTGAAGGGATTGACTCACGATCATAGACAATCTTATGTCCATTGTGGAAGAAAATGCTATGGTCGGAGTCGGGGTAAAATTGCAAGTCGTAATTCTCGACGCCAGCCAAGTCCAGCTTGTCGATCAGTACCAAGGTGTTTTGCAGGTGCACGTTATCATCGCCAACGCCGTGCTGAATGAAGAAGCGCACGTTGTTCTGCAAACCGGACATGTCGGAGATGGAGGAATTGTCGAAACCGGCTGGGTTGTTTTGGGGAGTGTGCATATAGCGCTCGGTATAAACGGAGTCTAAAAGAGAATGTGTCAGTATTTCCTAATATTGAGGATAACCAGGATGGAACTCACCATAGAATCTCCAGTCGGTAACTGGAGCGACAGCCATTCCATACTGGAAGGTCTCGCCCGCATCCAGCTCAAGTGTCTTCAGAGTCATGAAACCGCCATAACTCCAGCCCCAGATCGCCATGCGAGTCTCATCGACATACGGCTTTTTACCCCAAATCTTCGCTGTCTCTATCTGGTCCATAGCTTCATAGTAACCCAGATTGTCCCGAACAATGGTTCTGGCTTTCCTTCCAATGAACCCGGTTCCCCTTCCGTCGACAGTCACAACAATGTAGCCCAGGTTCGATGCAATGTACGCCTGGAAGTCGACAGTAAACCTGCGGTCGACGGTTTGAGACCCAGGACCACCGTACAAATGGAAAAGAACAGGATATTTCTTGGCGGGATTGAAGTGAGGTGGGCGCCGCTCAACGACTTGGAGCGTGTAGCCATCAATAGTCACGTTCTGGTAGATTTCGGTAGGGAGTGCGCTTCCCTCCACCATACGAGCCAGGTCCTTGTTCTCTTCGATTATTTGATCATATACTGCTTTATCACCTTGGGTGTTCATGATAGCCTGCCATGGGACAGAGGGTCCTTGATAGCTAGTCAAGGCATACCCAGCCCCATCGGAAAACGATATGGAGAAGTAGCCGGGATTCGATGTATCAGTCAGAGGCTGAAGATCAGATCCATCGAGCTTCACTCGATACACATGACGCTGAGTAGGTGCCTCTTTTGTGGCCACGAAATAAACCAGACCTCTTTGCAGGTCCACGGCGGATGGCGCCTCCACCACTTCCCATTCCCCAGACGTGAGCATAATAGGATCGGCATTGTCAAGGGGAGTGAAATATGCCAGATGATCATAGCCATCATGAGGCACCGTATCAAGATATCCGTCGTGGGGCCGTCCATTGCTGGGATCCGCGGGGATAAACGTCGTCGTTTGCGAGGGCTCAACCCAGCCACCATCCAGACTTGCAACATCTTGCTTTCTTACAAGCTTCCCAGTTCTAGCCTTTGTGTCAATCAGGAAGATCTTGAGGATGTCGCTTTCACGATTGGTGGCTCTGACAAGGACATTCTCATCGGATGCCCAGATCACATCAATAATAATTCTGTCGTTAACTTCGAAATCATCGGACACGTCAACCGAGAAAACTTGATGCTTCTCGACATCGTAAAATTGAATGTCGACAACTGGGTTTGGAGCTCCAGACTTGGGGTACTTGATCTCTCGAACTTCGGGGTAGTTCTCCAGCCCGGGCACCGGCTTCTTGCCCGACGGTCTTGACAAGAAATACTGGACAGGGTATTCGGGAACAGTCGACTCGTTGGTGCGGAGGAAGGCAACATATTTACCATTGTTCGCCCACCAGGTCGCACTATTGCCGGCCAAAACCTCCTCTTCATATACCCAGTCGGGAACACCGTAGAACAAGTTTTCTCCACCATCCTTAGTGATCGGGATAACCGTCTCCGAAGACAACTTTCGCAAATACAAGTTATTGTCCACGACAAAGGCAACTGCATCCGAGGTAGGAGCCCAGTTTGCAAGCTGCACTCGGGCGTTGGGTTTACTCGGATACAAAGGCTCTGCTGTCTGGGTAGCAACATCGAAGATCCAGTATTTGCCAGTGTATGAATGCCTCCAGTTCTTCTCCTTGTCGGATATAATCAAGACTTTGTTCAAGTCCGGGCTAGGCCAAGTGTCACCGGGAACAACGACGTTACCATCGACTTTCACGAACGGCTTCTTCATCAAAACCCTGCTCTCCAAGGCATTGACGTCCCCCTTACGATTCCGGATATCATCGACCGTCAGGTAACCATTCTCTTGACCCTCTCCTCTCTGTACCAATAGACCGTCTTCACCGTTGGGGCCTGCAATCCAAGAGATGGCATGCGATCGAGGCGACCATAAGCCCTGGAGAACCTGGTCGAGTTCAACGGGCGTTCCGTATTTCGCTCCTCCTGCATCATATCCGGCTTGATTTGCTTCAGTCGCCAAAACTGCATCTTTGTTGCTGGGACGTGGCTGCACCAGAAACAGCACGAGCGCCAACACCCATCCTCCCACGCAGAGCGATCCAAGTATCCAAAACACCCGCCGTGTACGACTCGTAGACGAAGTTGCTTTCTTCCGTCCAGGAAGAAACGGCTCTTCCGATCCCATTTCCCCGTCTTCAAGATCCCGGTATCTTTCGCCTTCAGCCATTTTTGTTGTTTCTCTTGACTCGGGGCCTTGTTTATCGTCTCCCAGGAATGTCGATTCAGCGGATAAGCTCGAGTCGGAGCTCTGGGATGCTGATCTTGAGCCGTTCTCTCTGAGGGAATCCCGACCCCTTTCGTCTTCAGGTTTCCCCATTGTCACGGGCCCTTCGACAAATACCGGTTCTAAATGGCGGTCGGGTACATACACGAAAGATGCGATAACGTGCACGTCACCGGTCGATCGGAATTGGAGATCGGAGGTAAGGCGTGGAGTGGACGGGGTATCAAGAAGGTTCGCAACGAAGGAGACCAAAAGGTATTTGAGCCTTAATTAGTAGAATTAAAGTAGATCACCATTCAGCAATCCACATCGAGCTCTGTGAGAATCTGCGGCGAGCGAAGAAAGGCATTCGAGGCGAAAGTACGCAGCTCAGCTAAGCCCCAGCTGACTCGCAGAGGGGAGTAGGAGAGCCTTGGCATGGCAGATCTCACGATCGGAGATCATCGAGTGTAGCTATTCATCCAGAACGATTATTTCCATCCTGATTGACGAAGGGCAATGGCTGCTATTGAGAGCCATTTTTGATGGTCTACTATGAATAAACGCCGGGGTGGTCAATAAAAATACCCACAATAGTGTGTGTTTGTGGTTCGTTGCTCTTTGTCTTTGTTTATCGTATCTTAGCATAAAGTGACGCCACGACTTGTAATTGGCAATTTTATATTTAGGCAAGCTGATTACTTGAATTTATGCAGTAGAAGTAATACATTAATGTTGTCTCTTTTGTTTCCTTTGCTATCAGGACTATGAAGCTTCAATATATATCCCGGGGATATCCCACTAAAGACGCCAACACTAGAACTATGACAGATTTACTCATACTGTGCTCTATAGCGTACATACTATCAATATTAAATCTATGAAATACCAATTTGATGACTTACAACACTAGCATGGATTGCTAGTGCACAACAGTCAGGGTTTAAACGACCTGAAGATCCATGACTATGTGCATTGATACATTGACAAAATCTATCTTGAAGTCGTTCTGAATTTTTAGGTAGAATTATTCGTCATAATAGACCACCAGATATACACCTTCCAGTCCTGCTGCGCAACCATCCAAATTACCTCGACAAAGCAATGTCATCAATTCTCATGATCATTTTAACAGTCTCAGCGGCGAGCTCAATCGCGCTGGTGCTAACCAGAAGAGGCTGCAGGATGTTTTCCTCAGTAATGTCATCCTTGACACCTCCGCTGCGGATGCTGACACCGGCGTTGTGCTGGCCCTGTGCATGGCGGTGGCGCAATTCAGTCACCACCTTGATGGAGTTCAGACCCGCGTTCTCTGCGAGGGTGGTCGGGATGACCTCCATGGCATCTGCGAAAGCCTTCCAGCAGATGGCCTCAGTGCCTGTGAGCTCACGAGAACGCTTGGCGAGTGCGTGGGCAACTTCAACTTCGGGAGCACCACCACCGGCAATGAGAGCGCGCTTCTTCACCAGACAGCGGATGACACACAGAGCGTCGTGCAGAGAACGCTCAGCTTCATCCAGAATGAGGTTGTTAGCACCCCGGGCAACGATCGACACGGTCTGGTTGCCGGAGGTAGCGGGGGCCTTAATGCCGGTAATCTTGACATAACGGGCACCCGAGGCCTGGACTTCCTCGACGAGATCGGCGGTACCGAGCTTGTCCTCTGTGAAGGAGTCGATATTGGCGACAGGCTTGCAGCCAAGACTCTTGCACAGGAATTCGACCTCATCACGCTCAATGTCTTTCACGACAGCAATCTTGAGACGCGACAGGAAGTGCAGAGACAACTCGTTGACGGCATCACGGAGGATCGATTTCTGGATAAGGAGGACATTGCACTTGGTCTTCTGGATCTTCTTAACCATGTTGAGGAGGTATTGGCGCTCTTCCTTGAGGATCTTGTCCATTTGACGGTAGTCGTTCACCACGATCTGGTTTTCCATCTGCAAGTTTCCATCAGTATAATATCCCAGCAATAGCATGGAATCAAGTGACGTACATCAGGCTTGGGAGGGCTGAGCTGGAATTGAATCAAACCTATCCGGGCCTTTTCAGTTCTTGTGGGGCCACCGCTGCTCTTGACGACCGGCTGGTTCAAGACCAGACCATCAACCATCTCGCTATCCTCAATTGTACCGCCGACCTTCTTGACTATCCGAATATTACGCAGGTCCACGTTCTCTGCAGTCTTAGGGTCGACAACCTTCAGCACGGAGTCAACAGCCATCGGTCCGAGAAGGCCAGAGTGCTGAGACACAATCTTCGAGGAAAGGGAAGTCGAGGCAGCCTGGAGGAGAGTAGACCGGTCGGCCAGATTGATCGGACGAGACATGTTGTGAAGGATCTCGACTGCGGCGGCAGCGGCTCTTTGGAAAGATTCCGAGATGACGGTGGGGTGGATGCCCTTTGCCAACAGGCGCTCAGCGGCTCCCAGCAAGCTACCTGCAATGACAACGACGGAGGTAGTTCCATCACCGGCCTCAACATCCTGGGCAGCACTGAGATCGACCAGCATCCTGGCGGCGGGGTGCATGACGCTCATATCCTTCAACATAGTGTTTCCATCGTTGGTCTGCGGGGGGTCAGTATCGAGCCGGAGAATATACGGATTGGGTTCGTACGATGATCGTTTGTCCCTTGGGCGTTTGGATCTAAGGATATATTAGAATCAAGCAGCAAAAGATGTTTGGTTGAGCTCCCTTACCATCTTGTCCATGCCTCTGGGTCCCAAAGACTGTTTGGCCTGTTAGCCCCTCATTTGTGATAAACTATGATTCCCTGAGTATGCATACCGTTCTAATGGCATCGGAAACGGCTGTTATCAAGTCAGCAATCACACTATTTACCTTCACAGGAAGTGATTATACCTCTAGCTGCCAAAATGTTGGATGCTCGCACCGCCATAGGCTTCTCCTTGTCCTGCGAGACTATCAGAAAACGGCCCACACGTAGTATTTCTGGTCGGTCAACGCACCTTGAAGGAGTTGTTTCCAGGGGGGCCCTGGGAGACTGCGGTCGCCATATTGAAGATGTCTGTGATTCAGACAAATTAAATAAAAAACAATAATGAGAAAAGAAAAATGGGCTGGTGGTGAGGGGGAGTGAATCGAGACTCCGGAGGCGGCTCTGGGAATTTCTTTGAAGTTGCTTTGGCGGTGCTGATGCTTGGCGGGCACTAGCGTCGACAGCTCGAACCGACCATGACAGAGCAGAGCAGGGCGAGAGAGCTCGATCACATCACACACCTCTCCCAACAGCTCCCCCCATCCATCCATCTCATTCTATCTGCTTTTTTAAAGCGTCCTTCTTATCTACGGAACTTCCTTAGACTTATTTAACTCTCGATCGTTGTTTCCCTGATTTTCCTGCCCGGTTGTCTCGCCGCCAACTCTCACCATGCCTAGCGCCACTGGAGAGAACTGGGAGAAGTACAAGAAGACCTACGCGGATGAGGAGGAGGAAGAGAAGAAGATCGCACCTCTTACAGATGAGTAAGTTAATGCCCTTGTATTTAAGGAGCGTATCTCGCTCGGCGTGGATATGGTGGCTGACTGTACCCCAGTGACATCGCAGTACTCAAGACCTACGGCGCCGCTCCTTATGCGAATGCGTTGAAGAAGCTTGAAAAGCAGATCAATGATAAGCAAGCAAGCGTGAACGAGAAGATTGGTGTCAAGGTATATCTCGCCGACTTTAGGCTTCATTGAATAGGTCTGACGTGTTTAGGAATCCGACACCGGTCTCGCACCTCCACACCTTTGGGATGTTGCCGCAGATCGACAACGCATGGCAGAGGAGCAACCACTTCAGGTGGCTCGCTGCACAAAGATTATCCAAGACGAGAAGGATTCAGACAAGAGCAAATATGTGATCAACGTCAAGCAGATCGCTAAGTTCGTCGTCAACCTAGGGGAGCGAGTGAGTCCTACGGATATTGAGGAGGGTATGAGAGTAGGGTGGGTTGCTTCAACATTTGTTTCGATTGTTGCCCCTACGTGCTGACTGTGTCTCCAGTGTCGACCGCAACAAGTACCAGATTATGCTGCCCCTCCCTCCCAAGATCGACCCCAGCGTGACGATGATGACCGTCGAAGACAAGCCCGATGTTACATATGGTGATGTTGGTGGATGCAAAGAGCAGATCGAAAAACTGCGAGAAGTCGTCGAGATGCCGTTGCTGTCCCCGGAGCGCTTTGTCAACTTGGGTATTGACCCGCCTAAGGGTGCTTTGCTGTACGGACCACCAGGTACTGGTAAAACACTCTGCGCCAGAGCGGTCGCCAACCGAACAGATGCTACATTCATTCGTGTCATCGGTAGTGAGTTGGTTCAGAAGTACGTTGGTGAGGGTGCCCGCATGGTCCGAGAGCTTTTCGAGATGGCCCGGACTAAGAAGGCATGCATTATCTTCTTCGACGAAATTGACGCGGTCGGTGGTGCTCGATTTGACGACGGAGCTGGTGGCGATAACGAAGTCCAGCGAACCATGTTGGAACTGATCACTCAGCTGGATGGATTCGACGCACGAGGAAACATCAAGGTCATGTTCGCAACCAACCGACCGTCGACTCTCGACCCTGCCCTGATGCGCCCGGGGCGTATCGACCGTAAGATCGAGTTCTCGCTTCCTGACGTTGAGGGCCGTGCCAACATTCTCCGTATTCACGCCAAGAGCATGTCCGTGGAGAGAGACATTCGATGGGAGTTGATCTCTCGACTATGCCCCAACGCAACTGGTGCTGAGCTGCGGAGTGTTGCAACAGAGGCCGGTATGTTTGCCATCCGCGCACGACGGAAGGTCGCGACCGAGAAGGACTTTTTGGCGGCCGTGGACAAGGTCATCAAGGGCAACCTGAAGTTCAACTCGACAGCGACATACATGCAGTATAATTAGAGTGGTGCGGCTTCTTCTGCATCTTGTGGTTACATTGCATGGCTGGATGGATGTATGATCATATTTAGCTTTACTGCAGTCTATGAATGGTTTTAATATGATTCCCTGAATACTCCTGGTTGTAGATTGATACTTCGTATTCTGTAGTGGGTGTACATACATCCCCCTCCGCCTTCTATCCTCAGGCATCATCAATTGCCGAGTCCAAACCGTCATCGGCTCACGTGACATTACACGGTGACAGCATCAGATCCGATCAATCACCATTATTTCCCTTATCGAGTCAGGAAAGACGGGGCCGATCAAGCCGGGGAACTCGGTCTTCTCCATCTGTCCCAGTCGCACATAATATATTTCCATCTGCAATGGCCTCATCGTCAGTTCTGCCGTGTCTCTCCGGAACTCTTCGCTATCGCCGGGTAAACGAAGACCGGCCACGTGCCTTGCCGCTCTCGGCCAATCATATTTTCCCGGCTGCCCGAGGTGATTACCACTACACCGCCGTTGATTGGTTCCTTCGGCCCCGGTCCTCCCCGTCGGCAAGTGAGAGAATGCTTATGTCAGCCATTCTCTGCTTCTGAAGCAGAGAAAGACGACGATCCAAAAGTGCAGCTCGCGAGCAGGAAAGCCTCCAGCCTCAGAAACCACCCACCCTCCTCCCACGATCCTTCTGTGCCTCTCCTCTCTACCCTCAATTCCTTTCTGGACTCACTAGGAGAGTGTTTCTTTTCTTTTGATCCGCCATCATGAGCTCCCTGAGCTTGCGGAGCCTAGCTCCCGCATCCAAGGTCAGTAATAGCCGTTCTTCCTACTTCATTTTTGGTCGCGTTGGTTACCCCCTCTTTCGAATTGTGTAACTGACTGGCATCACCTCGCAGATTTCCCGTGCTTTGAGGGATCAGAGACGTCTATTCTCTTCGACTCGGTCCGCAGGTACGCATCGCAGGTCGCAACGCTTCTGCATTCCGCATTCAACTAACCCACTCTTCCGCCAGCCCGGATCTTTGCCAACAACCCTTTGCGCGCTAAGGAGGCCAATGGATACATCTCGGACAAGTACCCTGTGATTGTAAGACAATAAAGATGAATTGCTTTTAGATGTCTACGGATTCTAATTGTTTCCTCAGGATCACGAGTACGATGCCGTCGTCATCGGTGCTGGAGGTGCTGGTCTCCGTGCGGCTTTCGGTCTCGCTGAAGCCGGTTTTAACACTGCCTGTGTTTCTAAGCTCTTCCCTACCAGAAGTCACACTGTCGCTGCCCAGGGTGGTATCAACGCTGCCCTTGGAAAGTAGGTTATCTGGCGACCCGGCCGTCGGTATTTGCGCTAACATATTGATGCGTATAGCATGCACGAGGATGACTGGAGATGGCACATGTACGATACTGTCAAGGGATCCGACTGGCTGGGTGACCAGGACGCCATTCACTACATGACCAGAGAAGCCCCTGCTAGTGTTCGTGAGCTGGAAGGCTACGGATGCCCCTTCTCGCGTACCGAGGATGGTCGCATTTACCAGCGTGCCTTCGGTGGTCAGTCCAGAGAGTACGGTAAGGGTGGACAGGCCTACCGTTGCTGCGCTGTTGCGGACCGTACCGGTCACGCTCTCCTGCACACTCTCTACGGACAGTCCCTGCGCCACAACACCAACTACTTCATTGAATACTTCGCCATGGACTTGCTGATGGAGAACGGCGAGTGCCGCGGTGTTATCGCTTACAACCAGGAAGACGGTACCCTGCACCGTTTCAAGGCCCACCACACCGTTCTGGCCACTGGTGGTTACGGACGTGCCTACTTCAGTTGCACTTCCGCTCACACTTGCACTGGTGACGGTATGGCCATGGTTGCCCGTGCTGGTCTGCCTAACCAGGATCTGGAGTTCGTCCAGTTCCACCCCACTGGTATCTACGGTGCCGGATGTTTGATCACTGAGGGATCTCGTGGTGAGGGTGGTTACCTGCTCAACTCCGAGGGTGAGCGTTTCATGGAGCGTTACGCCCCTACCGCCAAGGATCTTGCTTCTCGTGACGTCGTCTCCCGATCCATGACCCTGGAGATCCGCGAGGGCCGTGGTGTTGGCCCTGAGAAGGACCACATCTACCTCCAGCTCAGCCACTTGCCCGCCGAGCTCCTGCACGAGCGTCTGCCCGGTATCTCCGAGACCGCCTCCATTTTCGCCGGTGTCGATGTCACCAAGCAGCCCATCCCCGTCCTGCCTACCGTCCACTACAACATGGGTGGTATCCCCACCAAGTTCACCGGTGAGGTCTTGACCGTTGACGAGCAGGGCAAGGACCAGGTCGTCCCCGGTCTGTACGCTTGCGGTGAAGCCGCCTGTGTGTCTGTCCACGGTGCCAACCGTCTCGGTGCTAACTCCCTGCTCGACTTGATCGTCTTCGGTCGTGCTGTTTCTCACCGCGTCAAGGAGATCGCCACCCCTGGCGCCCCTCACCGTGAGCTGAGTGCCGACGCTGGTGCTCAGTCCATCAAGGACCTCGACTTTGTCCGTACCGCCGACGGATCCAGGACCACCTTCGACATCCGTAACGACATGCAGAAGACTATGCAGTCGGACGTCAGCGTTTTCCGTACCCAGCAGAGCTTGGACGAGGGTGTCGAGAAGATCGACAGCGTTGACAAGACCTTCGACCAGGTCGCTACCAAGGACCGCAGCATGATCTGGAACTCTGACCTCGTCGAGACTCTCGAGCTCCGTAACCTGCTGACTTGCGCGTAAGTACTTTCTGACTGAAGAAAGCGAATAATTTTGCTGATGTGAATCTTTCTAGTACCCAAACCGCTGTCGCTGCCGCTAACCGTAAGGAATCTCGTGGTGCCCACGCCCGTGAGGACTTCCCCGACCGTGACGACGAGAACTGGATGAAGCACACCCTCACCTGGCAGAAGGAGCCCCACGGCAAGGTTGAACTTGGATACCGTGCTGTCGAGCCTGGCACTCTTGACGAGAGCGAGTGCAAGCCCGTGCCTCCTTTCAAGCGTACTTACTAGATGCGTTACCCTGGGGACGGGTGCCAGAGGCGTATATTTAATACCTCCATCGGAGATGATATTTCCTGGGTCTTCATCTTGTGGCGTTGGCTATCACCAGGCTCCCATCAGTCCCTCACCTCCCGGGCTGTAGACCTGTGATGTCGCCCAAGAAGAAAAACAAAAAGGGAGGTGACCCAAAAAGGAGCCATGAAAATTCGGACCATGTTTTATTTTGTGTGATTTATACTTGTATATCCATTTTCCTTACCGGCGATGAGTTAGGTGCACTCACGTTAGTCGTGTTGTCTCTTATAGCAGTTTTTCTTTTTCTCATTATTATACAACTGGAGTTTTCTTTTGTGCTGAGAGCAGATTTCCACGCAGTATGTCGAGTATAAGATCTTAATTGTTGGGTTTTCAAGTAGAGGCACGGGATTGAAGAGGCCTTAACCGGAGTGGGTGAAAAGCACAACCCTTGAATAACAACGCTTGTCAATGACATCCATTCTTGTGGCTTCCTTTCCTCCTTAAAGCTGCATGACAAATCCAAAGAGAAAAGAATTTCTTCTATAATGCCAAATTAACTTCCATGCAGAAGTACCAAGTCCTTCCATGTTCAACCCAGTGTCTTTCTTGCTAACACCACGGACTTCTTCTAGCTTTCATCAACGCCATCGACAGGCCTATCACTCTCTTTCGTCCCTAGAACCTGTCTGCGTATTTGATACGAGCTTCATAACGGATCGCTCCTTTGTCTCCCAGACGGAAACGGTTCGGGAGGACAAAGAGACAGCAGCCTCGACCTCGAAAGCAACAGCCACCGACTTGGCAACAAGGATAATGGTATAGAAATAGGATGAAAGACTTGGAATGAGCAGGACTTCATTGAATCCATGGTACTGGATGACTCTGAGACATATGAAGATGCCATCCACGTTTTCTCGGTTGACCTCATGGCTGTAGACAAAGGATAGCAACAGTGATCGACAAATCTTCATTTCGTCATAGCAACAAGAGCTCTAAATGTCTCAAGCAAAAGTCCCACACATGGCCATCGTTTTGTTAGTCGGTCAATGGGATGATGGGGTTTCTCGATGGCTAAAGACGATATCCAGGCGTAAGCATGGTGGACAAAGAAGATTGCCACCGAATGCAACCCTCTATTGCGAGCTTGAGTCGTTTGAGAATCCATTTTTATACTAATGATGAAGTCTTGTTTCATCGTGCATGGCAAAAGAACATGTTCTTCTATAGCACGTCCTTGTGCCTGCCGGTTCCTGGGGATCAGACGCTGTCTGGCTGTTAATGTGACTTCATGGGAGCTCTTCTCGACTTTACACCTTGAAGACTTCGATGCTTCGTTCGCTCACTATTCTGCGACTACCACTCGTTTGTTTCTTCTCCTTTTGTTTCGGTTATACCAACTGTCGCTGAATCCAGGATTCTCAACTCTTGATCATCATGGCCCAACTTCTTGTCCGCGGAGAACTTCCCTGCTATGACAATGTGGCCTATTATGTTTGCTCGAAAACCAATTTCATGGGATGCTGCTCGGTTGATCCATGTGCTTCTGGAATCTGCCCTGATCATACGAACATAACGACCTCCATGACCACAGCGCCGACTAGAGCGACGACCAAGGCGGGCGTAACAGTTACGAAATCAGCTGCAAAGATAACGTCCCTTATAAGCTCCCAGAGTATCTCTTCAGCTGCTCCTACATTGTCTTCCACAACGACAGCAGAGAGTAGTTCTGCAGCCGCCATGGCCTCTCCAACCGATAATTCGAGTGGCAGCTCACACCGTGGCGAAGGAGCGTTGATAGGGGGGCTTGCTACAGGGTTTGTGGCTTTACTGGTGATATCAGGTATCCTATCATTTTTCATTGCTCGTACTCGCAGGAGACGGGGGAAACGGTTTACTCTTCTCGACTGGCATGGCCCTAATAACCAGGATCAAGATGACAATGGTACTGAGAGGGTTACTCGGAGAGACATTGGGCCAAGTGTATACGGAAATGATGAGGGCTTGTTCAATGGTGAGAGGACATCCATGCTTCCATCTACAGGCACTAACGTACAACTCTCAACTCCAGCTCCAACTTATATCGCCTACCAACCACCACCCCCATCCACGCGATCAAGATCCAGCTCCCCTGCCACGCCCAAGAGATCAAAACCAATAAACACAGCATACAGCCCCTACTCACTAGTATTGAATTCAGTCGATTCCGTCCCCAAATCAACAGTCCCCCTTATACCCTCAGTATCAACTACCTCATCCGCAGACTCCATCCAACTCACCACCTCCATCCCCCCAAAACGCACCTTCACCCCGGAGCTCCCAGATACAGGCTTCTACCGCCAACGAGCAGAGCTAGCAAGCTATTCACAAAGCGAACTCATCAATATTCCCCTCGACCAACGTCAACGCATCAAACCCGTAGAACAGCATCAAAAATCAATCACCACCCCACCTCGCACAACATCAACCCCACCAATCGTCACCTCTGACGGGGCCGTGCTGGGAGCGAATCTTGATCAGATCACACCGGCTTATGACTCGATATACCCTGAAAAGGGAGGCGGGGAGACCCTAAGCCACGTTATGAGTTTCATGCATTATGGGAGTGGTTCTGAGTCTGGTCGAGGGGACTCAAAGGAGTCGCTTGATGTTATGAGAGAAGTGCCGAAGCGAAAGTCGATTAAGCAGAAGGTGAGGTCGAGGTTAATGTGAATGTGAATGTGAGCTGTTCAATCACCGCTGGACGGTGGCGGTGAGAGTGGACTTGGAAAATGATTGATTCTAAATATTTAAATGATAATGGCGATCGGAGATAATGATTTGGGTTTCTGGGTTTTTGTGGTATCGTTTTTGGTTATTGTTATGTGTACTTCGGTGGGTATCGTCTGCTCGTTCGCTTCGTTCTTCATATAGATCGATAGAAGAAAAAAATCGATGTAACAGCTTCAATAAAACCGTCTTCAACATGACAGAATCCGTAAATCATTCTACATTAAACTATCATGTTCCATAAATGTATATGCACTATCTATTTTGTTTTGATATACTTTTTTTACCCGAAATCCAGCATAACCCATTTAAAGCAGACGTACAGCTGAGACAGTTTACAACAGACTCTTGAGGACAGAGGTCTGCTCCAGAACGGCCCGGCGGCTGGTACCACCGACAGCATCCTTGAGCTCGACGGCACGGTCGTAGTCCAGACAGGCCTGGACGTCCTCGCCGAAGCGGGCGTCGACGGTCTGGAGCTGCTCAAGCGACAGGGTGTCCATGGGGACATTGGTCTTTTCGGCCAGGGCGACGACACGGCCGGAAATGTGGTGGCCCTCGCGGAAGGGAACGCCCTTGCGGACGAGGTAGTCGGCGATCTCGGTGGCGAGCATCTCGGGGGCCAGAGCGGCGGTCATCTTCTCGGGGATGGTGGTGAGGGTGGACAGGACACCGGTGGCGATCTGGATGCTGTCGCCGACGGTCTTGATGTGGTCGAGGAGGGGCTCGACACTCTCCTGCAAGTCCTTGTTGTAGGTTGTGGGGAGACCCTTGATGGTGCACATCAATCCGGCCATGTGGCCGAAGGCACGGCCAGACTTTCCACGCAGAAGCTCCAGGCTGTCTATTCAGATGTTAGTGGTGTCGAAACGGGGGAGATGAAGGAAAAGGAAGCTTACCTGCGTTCTTCTTCTGGGGCATCAAAGATGATCCAGTCGAGTAAGCATCGGACAGACGAACGAATCCGTATTCCAAGCTGCTGTAGATGATCAAGTCCTCGGCCCAGCGAGAGATCTTGAGCATGAAAGAGCTACCCCACTGCATGGTCTCCATGGCGAAGTCACGGTCGCCCACCGCGTTCATCGAGTTGTACAACAAGCCATCAAAGCCCAGCTCCTTAGCCATACCCTCACGGTCAATGTGGAAGGGGTTTCCGGCCAAGGCACCGGTACCCAAGGGGCTGCGGTTGACACGCTTGGTCACCTCACGGAGACGCTCGAGCTCGCTGGCAAAAGCGGTGGTGTGCGACAGAAGCCAGTGACTCCAGCGGACGGGCTGGGCCTTCTGCAAGTGGGTGTATCCGGGCATGATGTAGTCAATCTCACTCTCGGCGCGAGCAATGGAGACCTTGATGAGGTCGCACAGGAAGGCGTCCAACTTGCGCAGCTCATCGCGGAGCCACATGCGCATGTCGGTAGCGACTTGCTCGTTACGGGAACGGCCAGTGTGCAGCTTTCCACCGATCTCCTTGCCGATAATCTCGGACAATCGACGCTCGTTGGCGGTGTGGATGTCCTCGTCGTTCTCCTTGGCGACAAAAGTGTTGGTGCTCCATTCCTCTGCGATCTGCTTGAAGCCGCGCTCGATCTCGGACAACTCGTGCGGGGTGAGGATGCCACCTCTGGTGTTGGCGCGGGCAAAGGCAAGCGAGCCAGCGATATCCTGCTTCCAGAAGATACGGTCATAGGGGAGCGATGTGTTGTATTGGACCATGAGGGGGTCGAGGCCCTCTGAATTGATATGTGCGTTAGTCGGTGACTCATGGTGGGAGAGGGAATTGCACATTGGAGGGGTAACTCACGGGTAAATCGACCTCCCCAGAGCATGTTCTCGGCGACCTTGTTTCCGCTCATCTTGGATAATAACGAGATGAAGTGGTGGACTGGGAATAGGAAAAGACGTGGTTTCTTAAGCAGGAGGAATGGATCGAGTCGAATTGTCAATCGTCAAATCGTCGTTGATTCACGCGGGGACCCGACATCGGGACGCTAACCGCATTGGGCGCCACAATGAGCGATTAACGATGAGGAAATTCTGCAATATGAAGATGAAGAAGATGAAGAAGATATTGATATAATGGTAGTTGATATTAATGGCATTGCTGAATTAGTGGTAGATAGGTAGATAACTGTGTGGTTTTGCTGCGAGTGGATGGCATCACCAAATGGCCAATCTATTCGCTGGAATAACATAATATATTCGTCAATGAGAATGCTGAAGTCCATTCGAATATCAATCAATGCTGAAATTATGATTATGGCGATAAATCACTGCATTTAATAAAACTCGGGGAGCTGTCCGAGACACGGTGATGCTCCGTCAATGGCATCATTTAGCAGGAATATAAATGAAAGCGAAACTATTGCAAACAAAGTGTGATATGAGCATAATATATTGGCTTTTGAATACTAGGGCAGAAATGGAATACCAAAGACTGGGAAACAGCGGACTCAAAGTCAGCAAAGTCATCCTGGGCTGTATGACCTTTGGACGACCAACCTGGGAGGGCAGTCCATGGGTGCTGGATGAAGAACAGGCATTGCCCTTGCTCAAGAAGGCATATGACTGCGGGATAAACACCTGGGATACAGCCAATACATATTCAAACGGAGAGTCAGAGACCATTATCGCCAAAGCCTTGACCAAATATAACATCCCCAGAGCCAAAGTCGTGATCATGACCAAGTTATACTACCCGGTTCTCGAAGACGACCTAGATTCACGGCCCAGTCCGGCAGTTAACGATGGACCCCTCCTCAATCAGATGGGATTAAGTCGCAAGCATATCTTCGACGCCGTGGAAGGATCACTGCGTCGTCTGAACACAAAGTACATCGACGTGCTGCAATTACATCGACTGGACGATACACCCCCAGAGGAAATTATGAGAGCTCTCAATGATCTTGTTCGGATGGGCAAAGTCCATTATCTAGGCGGATCGAGTATGCATTGCTGGGAATTCGCACGGTTGCAGTATACAGCCAAGATGCATGGCTGGACACCCTTTACCAGCATGCAGGGACTATACAATCTGCTGTATCGTGAAGAAGAGCGAGAAATGAACCCGTTCTGTCGTGCAGAGGGGATAGGATTGATTCCTTGGAGTCCATTGGCACGAGGACTGCTGGCTCGACCATGGCATGAGAAGACCAGTCGGGGGGAACAGGATCAGAAAACGAAGAAGTGGTTTGATGGCTCTCACAATGAGGATATCGTGGAGAGAGTCGAGCAGATTGCAAAGCAGAAAGGCTGCAGTATGAGTGCCGTGGCAATCGCGTGGCTGCTGGCAAAAGGCGCCTGTCCGATCATTGGACTGAACAGCGAGAAGAGAATTGAGGCTGCATCAGAGGCGTTGAATGTGAAGCTGACAGAGAGCGAGATTGAAATGCTGGAGGAGAAATATCGACCGGTGAACGTGCAGGCAATGTGAATAGACACAGTATTATTCCACTACTTCTGTATGATGATTTTTCGTCGCCAACTTGTCAATTGACAAATCCCAGTTTCAATGTCCTCCAGAAGGTCCAGTAATACGTTATTTGGCTATCAAAAACAGCTGCAGTGAGAGTGACAGATTGATGCCTGAGGAATACAGGAGGTCAACACCAACGCGTTCCTCTCTTCTTTTTTTTCATTTCCAAAACACTCATGCAAATCATCAAGCTACATCATCATGAGGAGAGATTGTCTATATTCTCCTGAGTCTATCCAAAATCATGAGAAAATACTGTTCATCAAAATCGCGCTTCATATTCTATCAGCTAACATTAAGGCATGAAATTAGACATCATCCCAGGGAAATTAAACTCGCCAAAGTCAGTCAACAGAAAGTCGTCAGCAGGAGTGACTAAGGAGTCCCCAGAGAAGGAGAAAGGCCCTGATGACGGTACCTGCTGAGCTGGCCTGTGATATTCCACTGGCCTTTGAAGATCCGGAAACGTGGAAGGTCGAGATTGAAGGCTGGCAGCGCAATCGAAGAGCTTCCTGTTTAAACCAGGCGTCATGCGACAGATAGGATGCTGTGGTACACACGGGGTGTTTTGGAAGAGCGTCAAGACCCTTTGGATCAATGACAAGTTCTCATCGGCTGTTATGGATAGCTGCACGGCATACGTTTTGGTGACCTCTAGGAGGAAATGACCAGCAAATGCGATCATGATGTGAAAATAATGCGGCATTCCGACCAGATTTTGTTGTAGCTGCTCATCCTGCAGGATCATTTCGAAAATGGCAATGGCTGCATCATGAGCCATGCTGGCTGCTGTCATAAATGGAGGAGGGATGGCTTCGCCTTGAAGGCCTTTGAAGATCTGATGTCCGAGATACAGTTTGCCAAATTGGTAATGCAGCTGGAGACCCCGTCTTGGGAAGTCCCCGATGCAAGGATCTGGTTTGAAGAGTGCAGAGAACCTGGTGAACCACTTGTCGAGTTGTCGTGAATAGTGGACAATCTGGTTTGCCAGTGTTTGCGGCACGCGTGTCTCTTGGTCTGATCCCAGCAGATCTCGAACCTGGCTCATGATCAAAAGTAGGGCTACTTGAGAGACAATGCGTATATCAGTGTCTTTTGAGTCTTCTCGTTTCAGGTACGCCTCCCAGCTCATCGCAATTTCTTTGTCGCTGCGAAGCAACGGGTCACGATTGTGTAGGATGGAGAGATGCTGATCGCAAATGAATAACAGATACCACAACCGGACTCGGTCTTTCATCTCTGCCATAGAAGGGGATGGCCCATGAGAAGTACTTCCTGGCGTTGTGACAGGACCTCCATTTGCCATGTTCCATATGTGGCCAAAGCTGCGATGAAGATGGATGTCTGCGGACCTTCGCACCGCATCGCTCAAGAGGATCCTCGATGCATCAGCAAGCCAGAAGCTGCTCACAGTCAAAGCACGTAAGTACTCCAGACCGTGTTTCTCAAACAAAGACCGTGACACTCGACGACGGAACTCGCGATTACAGACTTCATACAGGGCCTGGCTCTGTGGGTCATGTATAGCTGATATTGTGCAGATGGCAGCAAGCAAGGTTGGACAAGATGTCCGCAGTTTCTGCAAGTCATAGAATTTACTGCTAGTGCCATACAAATATGAGTCGAATCGGGTGAAGTACCGTTCCACCAGGATCCCAGCGTCGGTTGCGCTAATGATTCCTTTGCTAACTAGATCCTGCGATCCAGCTAATCGTCGATGGCGTGCGCCACTCTGAGATGGAGTATCTGCTGAGCCAGGACTCCCTAGCTTAGCGATGTCCAGGAATGTGTCGATGGGTGCTTGAACAGCCGAGGGAGTTCCTGGCGGCGAGACCTCGCAGCCCGAAACAGCGTCATCTCGTTCATTATCGCTATTGCTATTTTCATAATGGTGTATATCACCCGTTGAGACGGAAAGAAGAGGCTTTGGTCGATTCAGATTAAGATGATCGCAGATGGCACCGAGCGTACCGTGAATCTCGCGTACATCTGCCTGTAGGATGTCGGTATTCCTGCGGCTAAATTAGCAAACAGGCCAGGATGAAATGCGAATGCAACCTACTTCGCCTCTTCAACCAACGACTGCAGGCTCTTGTTCAGCACACATGTGAGGGATCGACGGCGGCAGCGCACACAAGGCGGAACACCCTCGGGCATGTCGCATCGTATCTACACATTGATTAGACCGATGATGCAATCATCACACACCAAACACACCTTCTGCTTCCTACATGCTGCACAAGCGGTGATCTTGCGAGTAATCCCCGGCAGAACCTCCACTGTCTTGGGCTCTTCCGCCGTGCTCAGACGACGGGACGAGATACTCAGGCCTGCAGCATCTGAAGTCGGCACTGTATCCGACGGATCCTCGGGGCATGACCGCTTTCTCTTCGACATATGGGATAGATGATCAAAAGAACCGATTCAATGGGGACAATAGACAGTGGTTTGAGATGAATCAGGGCTATCGGCGAGCTTCCCGACTTTTATTAGGATCGAAGCCAAAATGCGGGGAAAGGACTGGGGCACGATGTGCGCTCCACACGAGCTTGTCATTGTCAACCAGCCATTCATCATTGGATCAATCAGTCTACGAAGAATGTCGCATAAGTCCCCGCTGGATGCGTGAAGAGGGGCTCTTGACGTGCAATTCCCGATGAATAGCCGGCTTTCGGTGCATCGCCGAACGAGGTCGGAGCATACAAGAGTGATGATTTCTTTCAAGCAATCACTTCTACTTACTATTTATTATAAGAAGACATTTTGACAGAAAGAAGTACCAAGCAGTATCATCAGCATTATGACGTCTACAATTGCCGCCAAAGCGAAACAACTACCACCAGGCATTTACTGCCCTGTTATCTCTTTGTACAAACCTACAGCCAGACAAGAAATCGACCTCGATGCCTCGTACAAATTCTTCACACACCTCATCCGCGGCGGAGTAGACGGCCTAGTCCTAGCAGGAACAACAGCAGAAGCAGTTCTACTGTCGCGGGAAGAACGAAAAGAACTTGCGCAAATCGCACGCAAAGCTGCTACTGATCTTGGAAAAAATAATTTCCCAGTAGTCGCTGGGATCAGTGGACAGTCCACAAACGAGTCGATACGTCTGGCTGAAGATGCAGCCTCATCTGGCGCAGATTTTGGTCTGTTGCTGCCCCCAAACTATTGGGTGAAGGCTGTGACCAAGGATGTGATTCTGGATTTCTACCGTGACGTAGCTGATGCCAGTTCGATTCCTATCGTTATCTACAGTGTAAATTCTTCGTTCTTCTATATTGCAGCCTATCTAATGCAAGACCAGTTCCCAGCCATGTGCAACGGGGTCGACATGAACTCGGACGTCCTCTCAGAACTCGCCCAACACCCCAACATCGTCGGCGTGAAATTAACCTGCGGCAACGCCGGCAAGGTCACACGCTTGACGCAAGAATACGACCACAGTCAATTCGCCGTTTACGCCGGGTCCTCGGATTGGCTCATTCCCTGCTTGAGTGGCTCGGGAAGTGGATGCGTGACGGGCATCGCCAACGTATTCCCCAAATGCGTGTCAAAGCTTTACACTCTGTGGACAGATGGAAAAATTCAAGAGGCACAGAAGCTGCAGGGGTTGATTGCGCAGGCAGAAAAGGCGTGTAAAGAGGGCATTTCGCCTACCAAGTTTGCCACGGCGCACTTTGTTGGTCCTGCGGTGGGAGTTGAGGATGAGAAGGCGTATTGGCCCAGGAAGCCGTATAAGCCGGTTGGAGCAGAGAAGCAGGCGTGGGTGATTGAGGTTATGAAGCATTTGGTTGATGTGGAAAAGTCGCTTCCAGATGCTGTTTAATCTATTATGCTTAAAGAACAGATGTTTAGAACAAGAATTTCTGCACTTGGGTCATTTGTAAAACAGAAGAGGTCATTCACATCAATAAGACTTGATTTTTCTATACCAGACAACGATTATCCTGAATATCTAGGCTCCGAATATCTTGCTTTTGTCAGGCGATCACATTAGGAAGTAAAAATGACGCCTCTTTCTATACTCGTGCGACCAACTGTGTCATCTATACTCGGCATAAAGTTGAGCAGAATAATCTGTCCTACATTGCCAATAAGTTGACCATCCATTGTTATTGTTTACGAGAATACAAGGATCCTCGAGTATTCGAATCCATACAAAGGGCCAGTTTGGTTACACGATATAGTCTTGGTCAAGCGTAAGATCGTGTAGAGCATCACTTGATGTTGACAATATGTCTCATAGATACGTTGGATATATAAACATTCTATATCTTGCTATCCATACGATGCATTCATTCAATACCAAATACTATCTATTATCGAGATGTCTTCACCCTGGGTCCTCCTCGACAACAACCCCAACACCACCAGCATCTTCACAGCCGGAGGCCAACTCTACCAACTCCATTCCAACGGCAACATCTACCAATGGAAGGGCGAAAGAGACTGGGATCTTCTCGATTCCAACCCGAATACCGTTCAGATCACCGCGGGAGACGGTCTTCTCTTCCAGCGACACAATAACGGGGCTATATACCGCTGGAAAGGCGTGCCTTATTCTTGGGAATTGATTGACAATAACGCAAACACGGTGCAGATTGCAGCTGGTGATAATAAGCTATATCAAAGGCATGCGAATGAGTTGATTTATCGATGGAAGGGAAATGCGTATGACTGGGAGTTGTTGGATGGGAATCCAGGCACGGTCAATATAGTCGTGAGTGACAATGGGACGATTTACCAGCAACACAACGATGGGGGAATCTGGGTTTTTGAAGGAGGGACCTGGGAGAATCTGGATAATAATGCAAACACGGTCGAGGTTGTTGCTGGTGATGGCCATGTGTATCAGCGTCATGCAGATGGGGGTGTGTATAGATACTCCAGCCAGCTTCAGCAGTGGGAATTGTTGGGTTCGAATCCGGCCACGATCGGACTGGCTGCTGGTGGGAATACGCTGTACCAGCGTCATTCAGATCGGATTTATCGGTCTACTGGAGGTGGTTTGGAAGAGGTTGACCATTCGACTGGGTCCGCAATCGTGCAGATTGTGGCGGATTGGTCGATTCTGTATCAGCTTCATGCGGATGGATCCATTTGGAGACGCGTTTTCTAGTTATATTCATTCATATTGAGATCCATCAATCTAGTCTAATTGTCGAAGAAATCCCCCTCCAAACACACGTACTTTATTGTTTGTCGCCAGAAAGTGAATGCCACATGCACTTTTTCCCCCTCCACCACCATGCTGGGATACGACAACTCCCGGTTCAACTTCTTCTCGCTGTTGTTCGTCATGCAATATCCATCGCCTTCTTCCAATACACGATGCTTCCACGTCTCTCCTCCATCGTCACTCCAGGCCACGTTCAACGGTGCTCGGGGAGACCCCCAAAACGCCTCTTTGCCGGCGTGTTTACTGCCCTGGTTCTTGCGCGCGTCTCCCGTATCCCCGATATCATCGTATAGTCCATCGCGTCGTCCTTCTGCGTCAGCCCGTGAGGAGTGGTTGTACACTAGTACCACCCGACCAGAGGGAAGGACGTCGAAGCAGATACCCGCGTTGGGGTTGGGAAGAGAGATGGGCTTGGGTTCAGTGAAGTTGATTCCGTCAGAAGAGACGGAGGAATAAATGTGGTCTGCCCAGCGACTGCGATAGAGAGCGAGATATCTACCATCACGCAGGCGCTGAATCTCCATATGCACACAGCCATAGCTATTCGGCACAATGGTTTCACTCCACGTGGATCCTCCATCTCGCGAGGCGCGCACGCACGAGACATCATCGTTCCCCAACCACCGTTCCCCGGGCTCGCTGCGACATTTGAAAATGGGAATAACCCACGTGCCGTCATCGAGGAACAGAGGAGGCTGTCGAATGAACGTCCCCGGTTCGGAGAAGAGAACACGTGGTTCTCCCCAGGTTCGTCCGAGGTCAGGAGACACGCGATGTTTCACGACCGCTGAGTCTTGGTTTCCGGCATCTTGGGAGGTATACAAGAGCCAGAGGTCGTTGGAGGGGGAGAAGCAGAGGATGGGGTTTTGTTCGCTGCGTGTGCTGTCGTGGGTCATTTTCTCTGCGGGCAACCAGGTCGATTGTCCGGCTTCAAGACGAGAGAGATAGATGGAGATATCAGGGCGACCTTCCATGCTGCCTCCGAACCAGACACAGAGCAAGTCGCCATTGGGGAGGAAGAGGAGGTTGGAGGCGTGACATTGTGCCGTGGCAGCGGGAATAAAGGCTTCCCGGTATGAATACGGCCTGGGAGGCGATTGCAGGGAGGGTGAGAACTCCATGTTTACCTTGATGTGATACTTGCAGTGACAAAACAAACTCTCTTATTATAAAGAGTGACCAAAAACGATGAAGTCGATGAAGTCATATCGGTTGTCTCTCCGGCGATATAAACGAAGCACTAAAACTCGGCGACAGTCCGACATCCATCGATCTTCACTCCGTAACTCCACTTCCCCAGATTTTGGCAGGAGTCTGAAGAGAAGACCTTATTGTGCGTTTTGCGGGGTGCTTGAAGCTTGGTCTTTGGCTTTGGTCTTTATATAAGCGTACATAGCTCCGTTGCTTTCAAAGGTTTGACTTGACTCCATCTATATTCTGTCTATCTATATTGACTTACATTATGGCAGGCGGAACAAGTATCTGGGTCAGCAAAGACGCAAAAAACGACCCCAAAGAAATCTTCAATCTCCGTCTGCTTTATCTTCTTGTATCCCTCGCATGGGCGGGATGTTTCTACGGTTTCGACACGGGAAATATTGGAGGAATCCTGACTTTGCCATCATTCAAACATGCCTTTGGAATCAGCGATGAATCCGAAGCAGAGGCTGATAATCGCAAGGTTTGTCTTTCTGTCTATCTTTATATCATCTTCATCTTGACTAGTATAGGGCACCATCGCAGCCATGCTCGCAGGGGGCGCCTCGGCAGGTTCCATCCTCGCCGCACCAACATCCGACTACATCGGCCGAAAATGGTCTGTATTCGGCTGGGGTTGCATCTTTGTGATAGGAGCCATAATGCAGATGATCGCCAACTACGAAGTCCTCATTGCCGGTCGCTTCATCGCCGGAATGGGTGTCGGGGCGAGCTCAATGCTCAGTCCGCAGTTTCTGGCAGAGAACTCACCCAAATCTGTGCGTGGGTCGGTGACGGCTTCGTATAATCTGATGATTCTGTTATCGCTGATGCTGGCATTTTGGATCAACTACGGTGTTTCGCTGTGGTCGTTTCCTGGTGTGGAAACGGACGATACACAGTGGCGGACTGCGATGGGGATTCAGCTGATCCCTGGTGTGTTGATGTGTTTGATGATTCCTTTTGTGCCCGAGACGCCGCGGTATCTGTTTAACCATAACAAGGCCGAAGAGGGATTGAAGAATCTGTGCAAATTGCGCGGTCTGCCGGCTGATCATCCTTTTATCGTGACTGAATCGCAGGAGATCATGGCACAGGTACGACACGAACAACAATGCTATGAGGGCCATAATTACTGGGTCGTTATCAAGGATATCGTCACCATCCGGAGTAACTTTCAGCGGTTCTTCTTGACCGTCATGTTGTTTCTGTTTCATAAACTCACCGGCACGGATTCTCTCAACGTATGTCCACCAGCCAACTGACCGATATATGAAATACTAACATCGCTAGTACTACGCCCCTGAGATCTTCCAACTAATCGGAGTCAACGGCAACTCATCTAGCCTCCTCACAACAGGAATCTACGGCGTGGTCAAATTCGCCGTAACCATCTTCTACGTGGCATACCTGGTCGACCGCGTCGGACGTCGTCTCCCTTTGATAGTCGGCGCAATCATGCAAGCAACCGCAATGCTCTATCTCGCTCTCTACCTGCGCTTCGCAGGAACAAACACCGACAGTGTCGGCGGGACACCAGCAGGCGGAATTGTAGGAATAGTCTGGATCTACATCTACGCCTTTGGATGGTCCTTCGGCCACAGCGTCGCGTGCTACATTGTCGCTGCTGAAATCTTTCCCACTAGAATTGTAAGCCCTCCCCAATCCCCTTACATCCTATTCCATACCAGGGCTAATAATGTACAGCGCTCCTTCTGCATGTCCTTCTGCTTCTTCGTCAACTGGATCATCGACTACGGCCTCACCCGCGCAACACCCAACATGATCACCAACATGGGTTGGGGCGTGTTCCTCTTCTACGCGATGCTCACCTACACCGGCGTGGTATTCATCTACTTCTGTCTGCCGGAGATGAAAGGCCGCTCGATTGAGAGTATGGACGATCTCTTCCAGCGACCGCTCTGGACGATGTGGCGCCATGCGTATCCGACCGAGGAAGAAAAGACGCGGCAGGAAGTGCGAGATTTGATGGATAAGAGTGATGGGAATGAAAATCAGCATGAGCGTAGAAATGGAGACGAAAACGAAAACGAGAATGGAAAAGATGGAACGGTCCATCTGGAGAGGGTGTAGATAGGTAGTGTAGTGTAGTCGGTGATGCTCCGGCGGGATTCTCTCCGACTGTTTTTATATGAATGACTTATAAGTATCTACCTATCCAATAACAAATTCATCAATTTACTCAAGCCAAATAAGAAAGAAACAAAATGAAATCCTTCACCCTCAACACCGGCGCAAAAATCCCCGCCGTGGGATTCGGGACCTGGAAAGCTGCTCCAGGCGAAGCAGCAGCAGCCGTGGAAGCGGCTTTTGAAGCTGGATATCGTCATTTTGTACTCCTCACTCTTATATCCTGAATATACTGATAAGATATTAATATGGAAGTAGGATTGTGCCCCTCTATACGGAAATGAAGCGGAAATCGGACAAGTCTTTAAAAAGACTCCTATCCCTAGGGAGGAGTATTTTGTTACTACGAAATTGTACTCCTTCACTCTCTCTACACTCTTTATACTCCATACTAATATAAGCGATAGATGGTCCTCCGACCACCGCCGCATCGAATCCGCCTTGGACAAATCTCTCTCCGATCTCAACCTCACCTACATCGACCTATATCTCATGCACTGGCCCGTAACCCTCGATCCCAGCGACGCATCCACATACGGGAAAGAAAACCGCAAAATCCACGCCAGCGGCTGGGACTTCCGGGATACATGGCGGGAGATGGAGAAACTGATCGACACTGGAAAGGTGAAAGCGATCGGCGTAGCGAATTTCTCGACAGTCAATTTGGAAAAGCTGCTGAGTGGTGGTGTGAGGATTGTACCCGCGGTGAATCAGACGGAGATTCAGCCGCTACTGCCGCAGAGGAAGTTGAATGCGTTTTGTGTGAGATGGGGCATTCATCAGACGGCGTTTGGGCCGTTGGGGGGGAGTGGGAGTACGCTGCATGAGGATGAGGTTATTCGGGGCATTGCGAGGGAGAGGGGGACGGGGACAGGGAATGTGATGCTCTCTTGGGGAGTGCAGAGCGGGTGGAGTGTTATTCCGAAGAGTACGAATCCGGTGAGGATAAGGCAGAATCTGGAGGGGAATTTCGAACTGAGTGAGGAGGAGATGAAGGCGATGGATGGGTTGGTGGTGGGGAGGGCGAAGAGGTTTAATCGGCCGGATTGGGGGACTGTTATCTTTCATGATGATGATGAGGACGTGGAGTAGATATAGTTATACAGATAACATCAATTCATTATTCATTCATACAATACATATAGTCATCCTGGTAACAAGGTATCCCTCAACGCCGCCCTCTTATGAATCATCTCCATCATCTGCACCTGGTTCAACGGCTTGGGCAAGTAATCATCCATACCAGCAGCGATACACTTCTCGCGATCCCCAAACATCGCATGCGCCGTCAACGCAATAATCCTCGTCCTCGGCAACCCGTGAAAACTCTCGTACTCACGGATCTTGGCCGTCGACTCGAACCCGCCCATAACGGGCATCTGCACGTCCATAAGCACCACGTCGTACCGGTTATTCCGGAATGCCTGCAGTGCTTCCTGTCCGTTTTCGACGACGGTGATGTGGTGGTGGTATTTTTCCATGACGCGGACGGCGACTTTTTGGTTGACTTCGTTGTCTTCTGCGAGGAGGATGACGAGCGGGTGAGCCGGTTGGGAGAGAACGCCGGATGGGCGGCTTTCCAGCGCGGGGAGGAGGCCGTTGACGAGGTCGATTGTGCGGTAGGGCGTCGTTACGTAGGAGGTGATGCTGAGGTCGAGGGCGGCTTTCATGCTTACGGAGACTTCTGGGAAGACGAGGACCACGGGGAGATCTCTGAATTTGTTGAATGCGCGTATGGTGGCCGCGGAGGCCATGTTGGGGACGATGACGACGTCGTCTATTTGGTTGGGAGTTTCGGATACGTGGTCGCCCTCGACGAGTTGGACAACTTCGGCTTCAAGGCCGAGTTTGCGGAGAGTCCGTTTCATCGCTTCAGTGTCGTAGTCTGGGTGGTTGGCGTGGTTGGCCTGGACGATGACCCGACGGCCTTGATACGGCGCGAGGTGCTGGATGATATCGCGGAACGGGGGATGAGACAGCTGCACCACACAGGTGAAGTGAAAGGTGCTTCCAACGCCCATCTCGGACGTCACCCAGATATCGCCGCCCATGAGATTGGCAAGACGTTTGGAGATGGACAGGCCCAGGCCAGTACCTCCGAACCGACGGGTCATGGAGCCATCGGCTTGTTGGAATTTATCAAAGATCAAGCCCAGCTTGCTATTTTTGATGCCGATGCCGGTATCAGACACGGAAAATTCCAGTTTGTATCCCTCCATAGAGGTATAACGGTTAGACTTTGCCTCGTGGACGGACAATCTGATCTCGCCACTTTCGGTGAATTTGATAGCATTCCCGAGCAGATTCAATATGACCTGTCGCAGGCGGAATGAGTCTCCGATAACGTGGTCCGGCACTGAGTTATCAATGTGATAGACGAGATCCAGTCCCTTTTCATTAGCTTCCACGGCCAGCGTCTTCAAAGCTTTGAATATAGTCTGTCCGAGACTGAACGGGACAGCCTCGACATTCATATGGTTTGCCTCGATTTTGGAAATGTCGAGAATATCATCGATAATGACCAGTAGACTATTGCCGAGATTCTGCACCACGTTCAACATTTCCCGGGTATACGGTTTGAGATCTTCGGTATCCAGAGCCAGCTGGGTCATGCCGATAATCCCGTTCATGGGGGTGCGAATCTCGTGGCTCATGTTGGCTAGAAACTCGGATTTGCTTTGGTTTGCCAACTCGGCTGCTTCTCGCGCTGCGGTATTGCGCTGGATGCTGTCGCGGAGATTGGAGATCATCTTGTTGATCTTTTGTTTCAGTTCGTCCATCTCGCCGCATGCACTGATGGTGATGAGCTTGCTAAAGTCGCCGTCTGTGGCTGCGTTGGTGATTTGCCCGAATGCTCGGACCTGGGCTGTGAGGTTGTCGGCCATGATATTGACATTATCGGTCAATACCCTCCACTCGCCTTCGATGTTGGCTACGACAGCCTGGCCTCCCAGTGTCCCATCAACTCCAACGCCGCGAGCTACTTTGCTCACTTCAAAGGCGAACTGGTTCAACCGGCCAACCATTCCATTGATGGTTTCCTTGAGGTCTAATATTTCGCCGTTCACATTGGCCGTGATGCTCTTGGTGAGATCTCCTTTGGCGACAGCGGTAGTCACGTCGGCGATTTCACGGACTTGGATGGTGAGATTCATCGCCATCCGATTCACATTCTCTGTGAGGTCCCTCCAGACTCCTTCAACGTCATGCACGGTTGCTTGGCCTCCGAGGACCCCATCAGTGCCGACTTCTTTTGCAATCTTGGTGACCTCCTGGGCGAACTGTCGTAGCTGATCAACCATGGAATTGATGATGTTTTTCAAATCGAGAATCTCCCCTTGACAATCTGCCTGCACTTTCTGCGTCAGGTCTCCTTTGGCAACGGCAGTTGTCACGGTGGTGATGTCTCGAACCTGAGTAGTCAGGTTGTTGGCCATGGCGTTTACATTGACCGTTAGCTCATTCCATGCTCCTTGGGTGCCATATATTTGTGCCTGTCCACCAAGGACGCCTTTAATCCCCACATCGCGAGCGACGCGATTCACTTCCATAGCGAACGTCCGTAGCTGATCAACCATGACGTTCATAGTCTGTTGCAGTTGGAATATCTCCCCTTTGGCAGGTCGTTCAATCTTCTGCCCTAGATCCCCATGAGCAACTGCCGTCGTCACCGATGCGATTTCTCGAACCTGATCGGTCAAGTTCGACGCCATAATGTTCACATTATCAGTCAATTCCCTCCAGATGCCATGCATCCCAGCAATTTGCGCCTGGCCCCCTAGAATCCCCTCCGTCCCAACTTCCCAGGCCACTCTCGAGACTTCACTCCCAAACACGCGCAGCTGATCCAGCATTGTATTCATGGTGATTTTAAACGTGATAATATCCGAGTCCATTTCGAGCGGATGGATCGGGACTTTGGTCGATAAATCGCCATTTGCGACTTGGGTGATGATCTTGCCGATCTCCTGTAGTGCTTTTTGGAATGCCTTATTCATCTGCTGGTGTTTGTGCAGTTCTTCTTCGAGCTGGTCAATCTCCACCAATGCGCGACGGTGCAGAAGCTCGTTTAATAGGCCGGATACAACTTTGCGGGGAAGTTGAATTTCCTCCCCTTCCTCTTGTAGGGCTCGCTTTGTCCGCGCCAGGTCGAGTTCACTCGCGACCACCATTCCGGGACTACTGTTCTGGTCGCTTCCATGTTCTTGATCGAACCTGTCACTGTTAGCATATATCATGCTAAAAGCGTCAAAATCAGTTCGGACGTACTCTAACTTCCTCTTCAACGCAGGCCGAAACTCCAGCTCCCTTGAGGGCAATCCCGTCGCCGTCGCAGGCCGACAGAGCAACTCTTCCTCCGGCACCACCGCTACCACCTTATTCTGCACAGGTGAGCTCCCACCACACTGGAGGAGATGAACATGACGGACCAGTGCGAGTAACTCCGTCTCAAAGGCCTTCTTGGCGTCGCTGGGATCACCCGGAAGATGGGAGAGGTCGAGATTGACGTCTTCGGGGGGGGAGTCGGGGACAATGGGGGAAGCTGGAGGGAGACTTGCTTGGAGGGTAGCCGCGGCGCCCCAGAAGAAGTCGTCGACGGGCGAATTCATTGTGGCCATTTTATTTGGAACGATATATATAGGGTGAGGTGAGATACATTATAGTGGGGGGATATAGTAGATGGATGGAGAGGATAGAGTAGAAGACATGGAGATGAGGGGGATGAAAGATGAAAGATGGAATATGAGAGATGAGAATGAAAGTAATGAAGGATGGAGGATGGAGAAGATTTGCCTCCGCCACAGAGAGATTCTAGAACAAGTCTTGAAAGGAAATCCACGTTTGGCGCGATGAAGGTTCAGCCACGCCACAAAAACTTCATGGATATATATTATGTTCATGAAGATGAAGAAGATAATATAGTATAGTATAGTAAGTATATTTAATTATAATATTCTACATAATACTGATCTTATTCACAATTGTTCTGTCCATCTCTCTCTATCTTCATGTTGTACTGCAGCCAGCTCAACCATGGATCGCGTGTTTTGGACTGATGACACATTCAAGTAGATGAAGCGATCCATGGATCACCCTCTTCTATACAGATAGGATATGATGCTTTTATGGCTCTGGATGGTGGATAGACCAATGTGGGGCAGATTATTAGCCTTCATGAATCATCATCTTTTTTTATCGCTCCAGATCGATCGAGGATTGGTACTTTGATAATATTGTCTGTGTGGTTATTATGGATGCAGCGATGAACTTTGGATCAAATAATTAAAAACCCACTTTAATGCCGCATATTAAACACATTTCCCGACAAGCGATCGAGATCATCCAGTCTCTACAGACAGTCGACTTGGTCAATAGTGCAGAATATCACGATAATGAAGCCATCCAGCCAGCCTCACCAAAACTAGCCATGTCCACCACCAACTATACCCCATAAGTCAGCTCGAATAAACCCGGAAATAAAATGACAGTCAAGTGGACTGCAAGTGGAGAACCGGGATATTCGTATCCAGGTTCCTGGAATTCAGCTCCAGCTTCACTTTAGGTAGACTCGATAGTCTGACTGTCTAGGGAATATAACCCGCTGTCAGGACGAGCTTAACAGGGACTAAGAACAATAGATCCATGA
The DNA here is from genome assembly GCF_001890725.1 of Aspergillus wentii DTO 134E9. Lineage (NCBI taxonomy): Eukaryota > Fungi > Ascomycota > Eurotiomycetes > Eurotiales > Aspergillaceae > Aspergillus > Aspergillus wentii. Next base: position 1,029,458 of record NW_024467836.1, read on the forward strand.
GTCGGATGGAAAGGGGGATCTTCATTTCATTTTCATGTCTTTATGATCGTATCTTTATAATCATCGATCGCGTGTTGGATATCACTGATGGGCTGCATTTATTCGTATTTTGTTATTACTATTCTTCTAGAATTATCTGTGGTGTTGACAATATGACAGCTGTCAGATCCACTCAATATCATCGCCAACAGCGGCACAATAATAATATTTCCACTCAACATTATCTAGCTAGTGGACAGCCAGTGGCTGGATGAAGAACATACCCGAACACAGAGATCAACAAGAAAAACCCTTGCTCCGGGATGATCGAAAAAAAATCGAAAACACCAAAATGATGCATCACCGATCGACACTGCAGCTGCTCCACCCAGCCTAGCCTGTATGCGAGCTAAATCCGTCTCGGACTCGGAGTCTCCGTGTGGCGGTGCAGCCCACGCTATGAACTATTTGCTCTATTGATATCATTCCGTGTCCGCTTTTAGATCAGCCTTACCCGGTTTTAACTGTTCTGCAGGAAGATTTTTCCAGTGAAAATTTTTATTCAAAGTGTAGGAAAGCGTGTAATAGAATTAGATAGCTTTTACAAAAGAAAAATCAAATGAGTGACTCATGATCATGTCGCATCGCAGTCGTAATTCCCAATTTACCACGGACTCCGCGGTCCGACCATCCAGTCCTCCATCGCTAACCATTCGCTCCATCGTGTTTCCGCTGATCGTAGTTCTTCTTCACTCGGCTCCCGTAGTGGTCGTAGACACGGTGTCTGTTGGTCTGGGAGAATGTCATAGGTCGACTTGGTCGCTGCCCATCCGCTACTCTTGGCTGTAAACAAGTAGTTCACCCGCTCCTGCTTGCAGATGCATCCGATACCCGTTACCCAATCACCGCCAAAGAACGCATGCAGGACCGTTGGCGTGTCCTGGCCTGTCACGATTAACCGTCGCAGATAAGGCCGCAGTGACACATATGCCGATGATGTAGGGGCGGCGCCTATCACGGAGGTTGAATCGACTGGCTGCGCGCCAGAAAACCGCCAGACTGGATCGGTGGGCCGCTGGTATGGCAGTCGGATGTTGATAAAGGCGGCCACTGCCTGGACCGGGGCGGAATGCTGGGCATGGTCGAGGAAATGTTGCAGACAAGCCGTGTAGTGAGGGTACCATGCGTTCAAGTCGACGTTGACAAACTCCGTCCCGTCCATTGGGGGAGTAGTGACGCCCTGGTTGGTGCTTAATTGCCAGCCAGAGGGAAACTCATTGGCAGAGACACTCTGGGGAAAATGGTTCTCGGGTCTACCGGTGTGTTCAGCTTCCCGTCCCATGAATTCTATACAGAATGTCTCAGAGAAGGTCTTTGTGAACGAGGATGGAGTCTTACTTGGAGGATGAACGAGAGGTTCGAGAGAGCAGGGATCGTGCATTTCCATACACGGCGAGCTTTCCCAGCACCCTTCTTCGGAAGCTTGCACGTTCAGTGGCATTGTTCGACATGTATGGTATTCAAATAATATAGGATGTAGGGAGTAGTAATTGTGTAGTGGTTTTGATGGATTGAGATGGATGGATAGACCTGAAAAATCAGGGAGGAAGGCCAGCCTTATAGAAGCCCCAGCCATGGGGATGACGGCCATTCCGAACGACAAAGTCGGTGTGATGCCCAAAAGGACCGAGCAAGAAGATCAAAGCCGGCTCATCCATGGTTCGAGAACTGTCCCTCGCTCCCAGGTCGACGCGGTGGTGGAGCAATGCGAATGAAGCTATTTCCAAATGGCTCGGAGACAGACGAAACTAGCCACAAGGAGCGTCAAGCCACAGATCTTAGGCAAGCCACTGCAAACTACTGCGCCATAGTTGCTGGCACTACGTGGCTCGTGTCTCCTGACCTTTCCCAAAACAGGTTGTCTGTGTGGCTGTGTTTTGCGCTGCCTGAGGCCCACTGCACCTGACCGCTGACTCAGCCTGTGCGTGTTTCCCCTTTCGGCCGATCGTCTGCAATTCCCAGGAACCAGGAACCAGCAGCCATAATTCCATTAATTCCCTTCCCACATGAAGCAATTTGGAAGCCTTAGCACCCTGGGCCACCTACTAGCCGCCTAGTTGATCCATCAGTGCTCTCTCCTGGTCCTGAACCTGGTCCTGAACCTGGTTTCTCGCGATCGATCGTCAATAGTTTGGCTCGGACTCTGCCCCAACCCCGCAGCATTGGTAATAGGCGTGAGTTTCTTTACCCCCCTCCCGAATAATCCAGATGATCCAGGAGTGAGGAGGCATCATGAGGGGAAGCAGTGGAACTCTTACTCATGGTATCACAGAGCAAACTCATAGTCCAACCTACTGCATTATTGTCATTCAGGAACGGTGAAACGTGATGCGGCAAGAACACTGCCAGTCTAGACGATCGAAGCGTTACAACTCACAATTCCCACGCAAGGGAGAGCCTCACAGAATGCCGATCGGGCACCCCGGCAGCAGATCGAAAGCAATCTGATCAGTCATACCACACTACTGGAGTGTAAATCATATTATCAGGACATAATGGGATTGCTAGTCTCCCTGAGTGGTCAGTGAGCGTGTCTGGCTCGGATCGACGCTTGGACTGGCTTGTCTGACTGACTCTGACTCCGCCGTCTAGTTTGACACTCTCTCAGGCACTGCCAATTTCTTCCCTGATCGGACGGCCGCTAAGCTACTAGTTCGTCCTTGCCATGAGATCATGGGCTCTGTCAAATCACCTTGTGGGCTTTAGCTAGCATTTTAGCTTCATCTCATCAGACGCGCCAAAAAAAAGAAAAAAGAAAAAAGGGAAAAAGCAAAGAAAAGTAAAGCAAGCAATCCAACTCAGCAAAGAAAAAGAAATAATCAAATTAAAACAATGCAAATCAAGGGCTCCATGACATCGGGTGGATTTTCCCCGCCCCTTGTCAGCGACGGGTGGCTGACTGTCCACCATGCTTACTCTGTCTGATCTGATGATATAAATCCTTTTGAGATCCTGGCTTTGAATCGGCAATCTAAAGTTTCATCCTTCAAAGTTGACTGGCGTTAATCTTCCACTACAAGTTCTACTCTTTCATCATGGGTTATCTCACCAACTACGAGCCTTATGTATGTTCATCATGCGAATACTCTGTGCGATAGCCACTGACTTCCTTAGACCAGCCAAAGTCAAAGCTTCGATCTTAAACGACGAACACCTTCAGAAGAAGTCATCAGTCCATTGCGAACACTCTATCCACATGTCGCTGCTCTCCAAATACGATCCGATGCAAATGCCGGCTACTTTACCGGATATCAAGATACCGGCTACTGGGCAGATGCCTATACCACCCAGCCTCCAGGCGAGGACTACTCTCGACCAATGACCGGTCGCCGACACAGTGGTGAGTACTGATGAATGTGATTTGCACTGCCTTGACTAATCCGGCGAACAGATTCCACTATTTGTCGCGTTGTTTCGAGAATCAGGCGATTCCTCGGCCGAGACGATATGAGAAGACGAATCAATTCTCTTCCATGAACATTCCTTCGCTGTCACATCATTCTTTCTTTTCTTTTTTTGTCTAGCGTCATAGCATACATAGCGGGATACCCTGACCACCATTTCTTTTGTCGATTTCGGAGCATTTCTCAGTCTCTCCTTGGGCTTTTCCTTTCTTTTTCTGTGCTTAGCGAGGCGTTGATACTACATGGGCATATTGGACATAGCATACAATTACTGAGTATATAATGAGACAATATCAAATCGTCATCATCTTCATCATCATCATCGTCATCAAGATCAAATTATTATCACGCACAAACCTCCTGTCTAACTCTATGAAAATCCCTCGTTGTGGTAAAGCCTCGTGAACGACGGCAGTAACCCAATTTCAATTTCCCCTATAGACATACATATGATATCTCATGCAATCCTATCTTCCTTCCTTCTTCCTTCTTCATTCTCTTCCTGTTCCTGAATTTCGAATCCCGATTTCATTTTTAATTCCCTCGTCGCCTTTGCTTTTTTTTTTTTTTTTTTTTTTTCTTCCTTTTTAATTTCTTTTTTCTGATCTCTCAACCGTCAATCCTTCACCCCGCATTCTGTATCATAATCACCTGCACCGGTTCAATGCAGGTTTACACCAATAGTCACACACTTGATGATCACATCCCACCCCGCTGGACTGGAATCATTCTAAAAACCAGTGCTAACAACCAGTGCTAGACTAGACTGTGTAAATCCTGGATTTAGACTTCTGGGATTTGGATTAGGGTTTTGCGTCTGTGTGTTTGTGTAGGGTTGTACAAGAAACCAGAAATAGTATGTCGATGCGTTCGACTACCGAGGACTGAAACTAGTGGCGATCAAACTTCAGGTGCGTAGTTATCTGCGTAGGTTGGTTAGTTAGTAGACTAGGCAATTAGGAGGTCTATTGTAGACTTGACAGTAAAACTGAGACAGTAAGTAAGAAAGTAAGACATCGATATGATATGGTGGGGTAAAAAAAAATTGTTACTATGTATGCATGTCTATGCATGTACAGCGACAATCCTAATCTCACGAGTTTACGCACTACACAACGCACACTACTCCATTCTCCATAAGACACATAGCGTAGATAGAATAGATCTGTATACGCCGTTAATATGATGTAGATTTTTTCTGATCTGTATTTATCTATTTGGCGCGCATGTGCCGCCGAAACCGATAGCCAACTTGGACGGAAACCAATGCTATCGTGGACGAGGCATTCATCAGGACGAGAGTAGCTCCATAGCATAGCCTAGGATTGAGCAAGTCACTACTGACTATGAAAGATTGTTTAGGGCATAAAAAGCAATTAAAATATATTAAAATAAAATAGAGGATCCACGGCTATTTGTAATGCGTGTTGTGATTTGTCGATGCATGCGATGATTTTAAATCTGCTAAACCCTAGTTTCTGTATACCCCGCTGAGAGGGATTGTAGAATACTCTGGTTATTATTAGGGATATTATAGGGTTTGCTATTATCATGATTAGGATTATGATTATTTATTCAGTTTCTTCTATACTATTGTAGTTGGGTTTGTTGACTGATGACGCCATAGATAGGATATTCCAAATAACCTCAGGACTCAGGAGATATGATGAACTGCTGCATTTTGGCACGGGTCCAAGGGACCAACCTAATAATCATTCATCACTTGCAGTCTTTCTCAGGAAGAAAAAAAAAACAGGGAATTAATTATCTGAACATTTAACACTTGCATATTATTCCTTAAACTGGATATATGATATAATATTCAATATATACTTCTGCAGATAGCTTCACTTTCACCATTGCATTACTCATAAATTGCCTATTCAGTTGCATTTCACAATAGAAAAGGGGCTGATTCAGCCAGCCAACGCTCAGATACATCGAATGATTCGTGGATAATAAGAGCCTTAATTAAACCAACTACTCCTTTTGATTATCGACAAAGGGAATTCCCGCAGAATAAAAAACGTCATGATTAGCCCTCCCCATCTTGATCTCACGCCTTATATTTCCCGTAAATTCAACCCCCAGATCAATATTCCCAGTCATATCCATGATTTCGTAGTCATCATCAGAAAGAAATCCAAACCCCGAACACCTTCGCAATACAGAAACAAAGTATGAAGCGCCTTGCTCAGGCGATGATTCCAGATGCCGATGCTGCAGACCCCCAGCGTAGTCGCTTCAGACTGCCTTTGACAGCCTCCTGTCCACACGCTGCTGACGCACGGCCATCGGAAATTCCCCCTGCCCCATTGCCTACCATCCCCATACCCGTCCCCATCTCGGTTCTTCCCACCTCTCGCCCCAGCATGTACCCCGCCGAAAAGCTGATAGCGGAGAATATGACCACAACCCCTGCACTGATCACCCAGGTCATGATGGTCGGACTCGCTGCTGCTGCCGAATCACTCATACTGACTCGACGGCCCTTCTTGGATGCTGCGCTACGATCTTTGGATGGACTCGATCGACGTTTGGTCTTTGATGAAGGCGCCATGTGTGGCGGATAGGCAGGCTGAGGATGTTTCCTTGACCGCTGCGGCTCTGTGGGCGCATTGGCCTCTGCAGCCGATGGGCTCTCCTCTCCGCTCTCTTCTCCCATAGCTACGGACTCGGAAACTAATCGGAATGAGGAAGGCGGTTGCCCCCTGGATGGCCCAGCTGGCGAGGGTCGTGTTTCTTGCTTAGGTAGACCCCGCGCAGCAGCTGCACAAGACAGGAGAGTGGAGAGACTGGCACGAAGGGCCGCATCATGGTCGGCATGATGGGATGGAGAAATCATGTTGTACGGGCTGTGCTGCTGATTTGGTTGTTGCCTCCGTGTCGAACGTATACTAGCTTGAGAGTTGCGTCTGATCGCCGTTTGACGACTAGAGTTGGATACCACACTAGGTTCAGAGCGGGGTGTCTCAGTCGCCCTCGTCCACGATGGATCTTGCGACACAGGTGGGTGCGAAAAGACATTTGGCTGCGGCACAAAAGGAGACGAACTGATACGCATCCCCAGAGCAGTGGAGCTGTCATCCTCATCGCTCGAGGCAGCGTCCGATATAGGAGGTGTCTGAGACAGTAGTGGCCCCCTTAACGGTTGGCGGGTCATTTCTTCGTTTGAGCTACTGAGGACCCGGTCTGACTCGCTCTCACTCTCCTCGTATTCATCCTGACTGCTACTGGTATCCCGAGACGAATAATCAACCTGTGCAGTAGTGGAGGCAGTAAGACGTTGCAGACGACGTCGCCGATTACGTTGTTGGTAGGAGCTGGACTCCACCCGAAGGCCAGTAGTGATAATATCATCGTTGCTTGTGGAAGATACGGACGAAGAGGACGGTTGGGATGAGACCTCGATCCACGAATCTATATAATACCGAAGTGAGTACATGTTGTCTGAAAACAAGGTTCATATCTAGATGAGAGTGAAATTGCATGCATGTTGGATCTGCAGGAAAATGCGAAGTGCTAGAAAGAAAAGGGATTTGGCTCTTAGTGATGGATAACATACCCTCTGATCTCGTGGGCGCGACACCCGATGAGGATCGTGACTGCAGTGGACGCTCTCGAGGCGGCTGATGGGCATCGCGCGTCATCCGGCCGGCACTACGAGGCTCATCTCGCGCCTGACCCAAAAGGTCGTAGTGATTTGGTTGCATGGCTAGCTGAATATCAGGGGGGGCGAGAGGTGTCGAGAAGATGTATCCAAAAGGCGCCCAAGGGAGAAATAGATAAATCAGACTGGGAGGGGCAGGAGGGGTGATGGATCAGACCACCCGGTGGACAGCAAAGGGAGGCAGCGATTCCGGTGTGAAGCGGTCAAGGGAGATCGACAACGCAGTGAGATGGTGGTGGGGGTTCGTGGGGAAGAGAACCACGGATAGCACAGACTGGATGAATCTTATCAACAGTAGCAAAAAGAAGGACGATGAACGACGTCAAGATGAGCCGAAGAAAGTCTGGTTCTCTGGACGAGAGCTCATCGTCTGCTTGCGGCTGCCTGGGGAAAGAGGAAGAAGAAAAACGAGGTTGGACGTTGAAGTCATCAGCGGATGCGAAGATCACCGGACACGGAACAGGTGACTTGGGGAATGTGGCACACGACAACGACAGGCACAGGACAGGAACAGTATATAAATGGGGGAGGGAAGTCAAGAGAACAGAAACAAAGAGAAAATAAAACAGTCTAGCATATCTTAATGAAACAGTGACCAATATTCTTTCCAGGTTGCAAGTGTTGAATCATGAGCAAAGGTGAGGCGCCAAGACCAAAGCCACAGTGCGGGGAACAACCAAGACTTCGTATGCCACCAGATTATCAGAAAGGAGATCAGTAGAAGAGAATAAAAACTCATATTATATCCATGGATTAGATGGATCTATCTGTCAATTCGTATCAACACATAACCAAATACACAACTTTTAAGGACTAATAGGGGAATCCCATAAGAGTTACACATAAATCATGCAAACGCCAGCTGTTTACCCATGCAGAACACTTTTTTAGAAGGAGATCTTGGTGCCCTTGTACTCGGGGATTCCACCACGAGCACGGTTGGGAGGGCCTCCGGCACCGCCGCCGCGTCCGCCAAAGCCGCCACGGCCACGGCCACCACCGCGTCCACGGTCACCACCTCCGCGACCACCACGGCCACCACCACGACCGCCGAAGCCACCACCACCGCCGCCGTTGTTCTGGCGAGGAGTGCTGAAGTCCAGGCGGACAGCGCGACCGTCAATGTCGACGCCGTTCAGGTCGTTGTAGGCCTGGCGGGCCTCATCAACAGACGAGAACTGCACGTATCCGAAACCCTTGGGGCGGCCCGACTCGGGGTCGGTAGGCAGACGGATGCCCAAGATGCTACCCTTCTCACCGAAGACCTCGGACAGAGAGTCCTCGTTGGCGCTGAAGGGGATGTTGCCGACGAACAAAGTGTCACTCTCAGGGCTGGCCTGGTCACCGAAAGAACGGGCACGAGCCTGGGCGCGGTCCTGGCCACCAGCAGCGTTGTTGGATGGGCGACCGCTGGCGTAATCAAGGTTGATCTTGCGGCCATCGAGCTCAGTGTCCTTCTTCTCGGCGTAGGCCTTGGCAGCATCGGCGCTGTTGGTGAACTCGACGTAGCCGAATCTACGAGAGGCAATTAGTATTTTTCTTCAGACATAAACATGAATTTGTTGCAACTTACCCACGAGAGCGACCAGAGTCACGCTCAGTCACAATGCGAGCACCAGCCAATTCACCGAAGCTCTCGAACTCGCTGCGGAGCCACTCCTCGTCAACGTTCCAGGAAAGGTTGCCAACGAAAAGGTTGGTGGCTCCAGTGTCAGCGGGCTCATCGGTCTTCGACTTCTTGGGGGTGGAGGTAGTCTCCTCCTCAGCCTTGCGCTTCTTGGAGGGCTTCTCGCTCTCCTCAGAGTCGGAGTCGGAGTCGGAGTCGGATCCAGACTCAGAGTCAGAGCTGTCAGAGTCAGAAGATTCCTGATAATGTTAGTGACAAAGCTTTCGAGAACCATTACGCAACACATACCTTCTCAGCCTTCTTCTCCTTGGGGGCCTCCTCGCTGTCAGAGTCAGAGTCGGAGTCAGAGTCAGAGCTGTCGCTAGACTCCTTGGCGGCCTTCTTGGGGGCCTCCTTCTCGTCAGAGGACTCGGAGTCAGAGTCAGAAGACTCAGACTCAGAATCGGAAGAGGACTCGGCCTTCTTGTTGTCCTTCTTAGCGGGCTTCTCATCCTCAGACTCGGAAGACTCCGACTCAGACTCGGACTCGGAGGAAGACTCGGCCTTCTTGGCCTCCTTCTTGTTGTCCTTCTTGGTCTCCTTCTTAGCAGGCTTCTCATCCTCACTCTCGCTGCTGCTAGAGGCGTCCTTCATGTCCTCATCGCTGTCAGAGTCAGAAGACTCAGACTCGGACTCGGAAGAAGACTCGGCCTTCTTGGCCTCCTTCTTGTTGTCCTTCTTGGTCTCCTTCTTAGCAGGCTTCTCGTCCTCGCTCTCACTGCTAGAGGAGCTGGAGTCCATCTCCTCGTCGCTGTCAGACTCGGACTCGGAGCTGCTAGGGGTAGGAGCCTTCTTCTTCTTGCTCTTGGACTTCTCCTCCTTGGCAGCGAGGTCCTTAGCAATCTGCTTGCTCTTGGACTTGGAAGCAGATGCCTTGGTGACACCAGAATCCTTAACCTTGTTCAGGGTCTTCTCGGCACCCTTGGTAGCCTTGGTAGTAACCTTAGTCTTCGACATTTTGAACTAGAAAACAAGCTGCGTTAGAGATGGTTCAAAGAGGATGTGACATGTGCACATACTAATTAAGTTTTTGTGACGTGAAAGATATGTGCGGCAGAGCCTTCGATCCCACAAACACCCGATTTGAAATAGAAGAAAGCCAACTGATTTCAAATTGCCAGGAGTGATTCAATCACAGCTGGACGTAAATCTCAATTGAAGAGATTTAGCACGAATACCCACAAGTAACCCACAACGACAGTGTTCAAGCCCACAGAGACGATCGGTAAATACACGAAAGTCTAATATGAAACCCACGAGGAATAGATTGCAGTATGCCACAGCCCACAGCCCTCAGAGTAATAAGCCCACAGGATTGTCTGTTGAAGTGTACTTTGCAAAGTACGGCCCACGCTGGTTAGTGAGTCTATTAGGGATCAGAAAGACTTCTGTTATGATTATCTTTTCACTGGAGTATATCCAAATGAAGAAGATAGAATGTGATAGATAGAAAAAAGATGTAAGGGTAAACAGGGGTGAGAGGAAGAAGGAGAGAAGAAAAAAAAAAAAACTCGAGCTGGGGGAGCTTTGATAAGGAAGAGAAAAAAAAAAGTTCGAAGGCTGGCAAAAAATCTATGACACCGCCTGCTATATCGGCTCTAGTTGAGGCACCTTGTGGGTACATTGTGGATACTTTCCCTGCCGCCGCAATTGGCTGGAGATGGATGTCACTCCGCCGTACCGACCACTTTCATGGGCAATCCTCCGACGGTTCACCAGAGCTTCACGACACTCTGTCCGCACCCCTTGGATCCAGAGGTGTCTGATATACTACATATCGTTTCTTTTTCTTTAACACTGATGGAATTCAATTGACGTTTTTCTTTCTGCATCTTTCGAAATGCCCCCTCCAACGCCCTCGTCCCATCGCCCGCGGAGAAAGAGAAAGTACGCCGCATCCCCCGGCTCAAACAATAACCTCATACTGGATACTGGAAACGGCAAATCGTCGCCTGCATTTCCATTGGTTTCTTTCTTATGGGCTGCTCGAGCAGGCGTCTCTCAATGGCTCATTCTGCCTTTAATTCTGATGACCGTGGGCCTGTTTCGTTGGGCTGTTGGTCTATGGGGATATTCTGGTAGGAACAAGGACCTCAGTCATATGGAGATGAATCAAAGTTACTCATTGTTTTTTCAGGTTTCCAAGTACCCCCGATGCATGGTGATTATGAGGCGCAAAGACACTGGATGGAAATCACGAATCACCTGCCCATGTCGAAGTGGTATACATACGACTTGCAATACTGGGGCCTCGACTATCCGCCATTGACCGCATATCATAGTTGGTTTTTGGGCAAGATGTATGTTATAATCTGGCATTATGTCTCCCGAGGGCCTCTTTACTAATAGCTGGTAGTGGTTCCTTGTTTGACCCTGCATGGTTTGCCTTGGACGCATCCCGCGGTATCGAAGACCCTCATTTGAAGGTGTTCATGCGTGCGACAGTTGTCGTCTCCGAGTATCTTATCTACATTCCTGCGGTTGTCACTTTCCTTCGCCGATACACCAGGATGCAAGATGTCCACGTGTGGTCTTGCTCGATCGCCCTCGTTGCGGTTCTCATGCAGCCCGCCACCCTTCTCATCGACCACGGTCACTTCCAATATAATACTGTGATGCTGGGTCTCGTGGTTGCGAGCTTGGATGCTATCCTGGCCGGACGCATTCTTTGGGCATGTATCTTCTTTGTGGCTGCCCTAGGATTCAAACAGATGGCGCTCTACTATGCACCAGTCATGTTTGCTTTCCTTCTGGGTGTCTGCATTTTCCCCAGAGTGCGGATCCTGCGTCTCTTATGCATCTCCCTCATCACGATTGTTGCATTTGCGGTGCTTTTTGCACCCCTCATCATTGGTGCATCCAGCGCTGAAGCTCGAAGCATTCTTGCCTCTGTTGATGAGCCTCCTCTATTGCAAGCACTCCCCATGAAAATAGACAAGAGCTCTCTATTTTATGCACCATTGTTTCAGCTAATGCAGATCATTCATCGAGTGTTTCCCTTCGCTCGTGGCCTGTTCGAAGACAAGGTGGCCAATGCCTGGTGCGCTATTCACACGTTCTACAAGCTCCATCGCTTCGACTCGAGCCTTCTCCAGCGGGTATCACTCGGCGCCACCTTGGCCTCAATTTTGTTGCCCTGTGCCATCATCTTCCGCCATCCACGCGCATCTCTTCTTCTTCCAGCTTTGTCCACTACAGCTTGGGGTTTCTTCCTATTCTCGTTCCAGGTTCATGAGAAAAGTGTCTTGCTTCCCTTGCTCCCCATGACTCTGCTTCTCGCGGGCGATGGCGGACTGAGCAAAGAGACTAGGGCCTGGGTAGGATGGGTTAATTTGCTCGGATCGTGGACAATGTTCCCTCTTTTGAAGCGCGAGGAGCTCCGAGTTCCGTACTTCGTCGTGACATTACTCTGGGCATATTTGATGGGTCTCCCCCCAACGTCTTTCGAGACCTACCGGAGCCGAGTCGAGTCGGAGGAATCGAGTGCAGGATTTGAGCCTCATATCTTGACGAAGCTTCTCCATTTTGCCTTCTACATTGTCATGATAGGATGGCACGTTGTGGAAGCCTTTGTTCCTCCCCCTGCTGGAAAGCCCGACCTGTGGGTGGTTTTGAATGTGCTAGTTGGAGCAGGAGGGTTTGGTGTTGCTTATTTGTGGTGCTTGTGGAGGTTGATCACGCAATGCCGAAAAATCGATTGCCGGGCGGCTGAAGAGGATAGCCGGAAAAGGAAACAGTGATGGTGCATCGAAGAGCATCTGGGGCGCAAATTAAATAGGCCATTGGCTATTTCTTGAACTGATACCCATCTTTCATTCTAGTATCTACTTTATTTCGTGAACATCATTTCAATGCCATTCATATAATTGGTTTCATGCCGTATCCCTCGTTTTTGGAAGGGATGAGAGGTTCTTGCTATTAGTACACCTGTCTATACCTAAGTCCTCCAGACACGTTCATGATTTACATTAAGACCAGTAACTCCAACAGATGGATGCTAATATACAGTATAACAGTGGTGCCCATGCCCTAACACCCGTCGGATATTACAAATGTATCGACCATCGACGTCAATATCGGTTATATTGACAAGTTATTCAAACCTTGAAGCCAAACCCGGCCATGCAGGTCTTGTATTGCTCGATCGTCGACTTGCACTCAACTGTCGGGTCATCGGATTTCGAAAAGAGCATACAGTCATCGCGGGCGGTCTTTTCGGGCTTGCAAACGCAGCAGGGCTATTAAAATTCGCGTTAACCATGATTGTTCTTTTGTAATTGTAGTGCCTTGTTCGTCGGCAAGAATATTCGGTGTTCAAGTCGAACCTACCTTGGGCTTCTCAGTTTGCGATGCTTGGGCAGGTGCTGCGGGCTCGGGAGCCTTTTCGCCTATTTCCATGAGGAATCGTTAGCATTTCTATTTCTCCAATGTTCTGTTGATTCGATGCAGTATCGGCCGGGGATAGATGCGGAAGTCCGGACAAATGTATGGAAGGGAATCAATCACTTACCGCTGGAGGAACCGAATAGCCACGACATTTTGATATAAGAAAAATGAAACAGAATAGCAGCAATATGCAATTTAATAGATGCTGGGATAATCAAGCTGGAGATAGCCAGGAATTCGTCGGAAGAGAAATATGGGCAATGCTGATTAATGTCGTGATGCGCCAGAGATAAGCTGCGCGAGTGGTCGCTGCCACCTCCCGCAGCGGCGATCGGCGATTTTCCCTTTGTTGATGTTTTATCGTTGATGGCGGTTTTTTCTCTTCCCCTCCACGGTCCTGATATTCGAATTGAATCCACCACACTCCTTGTCGTTTTCCTTTGATCTCGTATTGAGATTTTGATTTGGGTTACTTTTGCGATACTGTATCCTGATATTCTTTGAATTTACCTTCCTCCCTTCACATTTTCCTCAATTGCCTCTAATCTGTGCCCCCCTGAACTACCCCGCCATGGCCCCTCCAAAGGTCTTTTCTCTCGAAGGCAAGGGCCTCAAGCTCGACACCGCAGAGCATATCGAGGCCCAGATTCAGCCTCTTCTTGAGAGCACCGATTTCACTGAAATTCGCCTCGGTGGTAATACTTTGGGTGTGCCAGCCTGCGAGCGCCTCGCCCCCGTTCTTTCTGCGCAGAAGAACCTCGAAGTCGCTGAACTCGCTGATATTTTCACCTCCCGTCTGCTGTCCGAGATTCCCCAGGCCCTGACCTCCCTTTTGAACGCTCTCCTTGAGGTCCCGACCCTCCACACCATCAACCTTTCCGACAATGCCTTTGGCCTCAACCTCGCCGCGCCTTTGGTCGACTTCCTCGGTCGCCACATCTCACTGCGCCATCTGATTTTGAACAACAACGGACTGGGTCCTGCCGCCGGTACCCTCGTTGCCGATGCACTTACAAAGTTGGCGGAGCGCAAGGAAGAAGCTCGCAAGGATGGCAAGGAGGTCCCGCTCCTCGAGAGCATCGTCTGTGGACGCAACCGTCTGGAGAACGGTAGTATGGAAGCCTGGGCACGTGCCTATAAGGCGCACTCTAAGGGCATTCGATCCGTCAAGATGACGCAGAACGGAATCCGACAGGAGGGTATTTCGCACTTGTTGAAGGCAGGTCTGAGTCACGCCAGCGCTCTTGAGGTGCTCGACCTGCAAGACAACACCTTCACCATCATGGGATCGACCGCCCTCGCGGGAGTCCTGGCGGGCTGGCCTGCCCTGCTCGAACTCGGTGTTGGCGACTGCCTGCTGTCGCCGCGTGGTGGTGTTAAGGTCGCAAAGGCCCTGGCTGAAGCCAAGAACCCCAAGTTGCAGACCCTACGTCTTCAGTACAACGACATTACCGCCGAGGGTGTGAAGGGATTCCTACACGCGACAAAGACAGCACTGCAGTCCCTCCGCCGCATTGAGCTGAATGGAAACAAGTTCATGGAGGATGATTCCAACGTGACCGAATTGCAGGAAGTCTTGGAAGCGCGCAAAGAGGAGCACGGTACTGATGACGACCCAGAGGACATGTGGGGAGTCGACGAGCTCGACGAGCTCGAGGAGGAGAGCGAAGAGGAAGAAGAGGTCGAGTCCGAGGCCGAGTCCGAGGAAGATGAGCACAAGGCGGACAAGCTTCTCAAGGATACTATCAAGGCAGAGGACGAGAAGGTCGCCCAGAAGGAAGACAGCGATGTCGACAAGCTGACCGCCTCTTTGGAGAAGACGGGCCTGTAGGCCCCATCGGAGAAACTTTTGGATTTGTTTGTCTTTCATAGAAGAACTTGTTTCCCCCTCCCCACCCGTTTTTCATCATATACCCAATGCGACAGCAGGTCAGGTTGTTAGCTACTCGCCTGGTGGTGTCTGATGCTATTCGACATACGTCCAGTTTGGCTTTCACCAAGGGTTTACACGAACCGACGCTCACTTTGAGCGGGCTTTACAAACCCCCGACCGGATTGGTTTTCGGCCATTCCCACTCTCCTGAACATTATATCGTTTCTACGAGTGTACGTTGGACAGGATTTTTGTCTTGTTTTCTCTTTTCATTTTTATGCCCATACATGGATTTACGAATTGTTTTCTGGGGTTGTTGAACATAGACTCATTCAATGGTCTTTCAGCGATCATCACATCTTACCCCGCCGATGTATATAATGTTAAAAGCAATATTGATGTCATTAATTGTCTGGACTGTCTTGGAATAATCGAAGCCTCAGTGATGCTGTATACAGAAGAGGCTAAACTCAAAGAGGCAACTCACGTGCTTCCACATGGGGCATTTCCTAAAAGAGCATCGCGGGCTTGGCGCGGAGCATCGAGGGTCTCTTCCTCTACGCCTTCATTTGATCCTCTTCTTCACTCTCTGCCTCCGCCAACACATCTCGTCCTGGCCGGTATTTTCGTCATATATTAAAAGTCGCTCATATATAGCGTCACTCTTGCCTTACTTTCGTCTCTTACCCCGGCGCCATCGGTTTCCTAGGCCTCGAATCATCGCGGTGAGTGACCCCGTACGCCGCTCCCTTCCCCTCATCCATCATCCTGTCCTCGCTTCCAAAGCCCCGATCATCGCAAAGTGCTATAGGTCTTGGTTATTAGTTGCGCGATATTTGTTGGGTCTCATTGGGTGTTACGACTGGGATTCGGTTGGCTAAGGCAGCTTGGTGGACTTTGCGACCGCCAATTCTGGCCGGACTTTGCGCGCATTCCGATACTTTCCTTCATCGATTTCTCACATTGTCAGCGTGGCTACAGACATACTGATCATTGCAATAGACGTCATTCTCGGCAATTTCCGTCGATAACAGTACACCACGTTCCGAGAAACCATGGCTATGGACGCCAAAGAGATCGAACTCAAGACGAAGGCCTTGACCAAGGCCGCTACTCAAAATGAGCCCGCGGCTAACATTCTGGCGCTCCTCAAGGAGCTCCAGAAGGGAGTGAAGGCTTCAGAGGATCTGCTGCGGTCGACCCGGGTGGGAATTATCGTCAACAAGTTCAAGCAGCACAAGTCGGCCGACGTCGCCCGTCTATCCAGCGAAATCGTTTCCAAATGGCGCAATGAAGTCAACAAACAGAAGGCCAGCGGATCACCAGCAACAGCCAGTCAGCGGTCGAGCGGATCGCCGCGACCGGCCCGTAACGGCACAGCATCACCGGCGGCCGCTACGCCTTCGGATAAAACATCTAAGCTGTCCGTGCCACCGGACAAGAGAACATGGAAGGCGGACAAGGTGGATATTAACCAGACCTCAAACCGAATCCGTGATAGCTGTATCGGACTTATGTATGATGGTCTGTGCCTCGGCTCGACAGAGATGCCTCGCGCGGTGCTAGCCAAGGCATCGGCCGTGGAGGCGGCCGCGTACAATACCCTGGGACCTGAGACCAAGGAACAATACCGTACCAAAATGCGCAGTCTGTTCCAAAACCTGAAGAACAAGTCGAACCCAACTCTCCGTACACGCGTGCTCAACAACGATGTGTCGGCAGAAGACTTTGTGCGGATGAGCCACGATGAGCTCATGTCGGCCGAGCAGCGCGAGAAGGAACAGAGAATCAAGAAGGAAAACATGGACAAGGCCATGGTTGCACAGGCAGAGCGCAGTATCAGTACCAGTCTGCAGTGCGGCAAGTGTGGCCAGCGCAAGGTCACCTACACCGAAGCGCAAACCCGCAGTGCTGATGAACCGATGACATTGTTCTGCACTTGCTTGAACTGTGGAAAGTCATGGCGACAGTAGTTTTACCTTTCTTCACTGTTTTACTTTTATTTTTCTTTCCCTTTTTTTCCCTATGTATCATCGAGATTTAGGCTACTGCCACCAGGCATGGAGTTTCGTGGATTACTTAAAAGACGGCCTTGCTTTCTCTGGGGAGTTGACCCAGGGTTTTTTTTATTTCAGAAGCGCAGATAGATGAATGAATGTTGTATGGAGTACTCGACCACCTATATACTGTAAATCAACAACATCAACATAAACATTAACGTCATTGTTATGTAAGGTCTGCATGACACTTCAATAACCCCAACCTCACCCAAACACATCCACCACATCTCAAACTACCCATCAACCAAATCAAAATGCATACAAGAACCACCCTCCTCGAACCCGCCCAACGCCTCTGCAAGGCCTTCTCAACCGGCGCCCCAATCCCCACCATCCTGGCCTCCTTCACCCGCAACCCACTCCCCCTCGTCCACGAACACGGTCTGCCGAGCCTAACACCCTTCCTCGGGCGCACCTTCACCGGCACAGACGGTGTAGGCCGGTACTTCGAGATCATCGCCGACCTCCTCTCATTCGAGAACATGACCTTCGACCCGGAGGAGCAGTGGATCGTGGATACGGTGTCGATGGCGGTGTCGTTGCGAGGGCATGCGAGGTTCGTATACAAGGAGACTGGCGAGGGGTGGGAGGAGACGTTTGCGTATCGGTTGGGGTTGGCGGAGGATGTAAGTGATGACACTGACGGGGGGAGGGAGTTGAAGGTGCAGGAGTATCGGGTGTGGGCAGATACCGGGGCGGCGTACTTGGCGAGGATTGGAGGGTTGAAGGGGGTTGAGGGGGAGAAGGGGGAGACGAGGAAGTCGTTGGATAGGAAGGCGAGTGGGTGTGGGGATGTGTTGGGGAGTGGGATGAGTGTTTATGGGAGTTGTGCTTGATATGCAGGATGTTGGAGTTGTTGATTGTTGTATCTTGTGTTATGTCACATCCAATCTATCCAGTGGGTATTTCCTTCTTTCCCATCTGCTGTTTGGAAGACTTTCCATGGGGAGTCATAAGGAGCGTATTCTTTCCCGTTCATGACGACGTCCACTTCCCCCTCTGTACGTCCCGTAGCATTGAACCCAGGCCCGTAGGCCTTGTACTCTGCCATGACAGTGTCATTGGTGAACCGACTCACCCCATCCACAACCCAGTCAATATACCCACTAGCCTGGATACTCCCATCTTCATACGTATTAGCAAAGATAGACCGGTGCAGCGAGTTCCACGGCCTGCCCAGAGCACAGGATCCTGCGATTTCCGCAGCCACGGACGAATTGGCTGCCTGCACAGTCGAGCCGACAATGTACACGCCGTATTTGTTTTCAAAGGTCGTGTTTGTCCCTTTCCATGCTGTGATGCCTCCGCCACAGTTGCGGAGGAGAAGCTGCGATGATTCAATCCATGCTGTGCCGAAGCCGTACAGAAAATCTGTCTGGCCGGCGATGATGTTTTTGTAGAAGTAGGCGTTGCCTAGTTTACCCACGTATACCTGGTATAATTAGCTTATCGCTTCATTCCAGCCCTTCAGCCAGAACATACTGTATCCTGATAAGAATAAAAACCACAATGATAAAACCCCCCATTCGCACGACTCAACCCAACCGCCAACGCCGGCCCATCTGAGTTCTCCGAGAACGTATTCCGGAAATCAATGTTATACGCGCGGAAATCAACGTTCCCAAACGGTGTATCCGCGGGCACCGCGTACCCCGTCGTCCCGGAGCCGGTCAGACTGGCTTCCAGCGTCGGAGCCACGGTGAGGACGCTCGTCAGAGCATTGTCCATGCTGGCGCCTGTGCTATCATTGTTGGCGGAGGCCCAGGAGATGGTGACTTTGTTCTTGGAGGCGTCGGTGAGATGGTCTGTTTGGCCTAGGAGGGTGATGGGGCCGGCGCGGGTGACGTTGACTTGTTCTGTGTACTCTCCTGCTAGGATGAGGATGGTCGCCGTGGTGTTGTCGTTGGGGAGAGACTCGATGGCTCCCTGGATGGTGGAGAAGTGAGCATTGGAGGATGATTTGGAGACGATGATTGTTCCTTCAGGGCAATACTTCAGAGAGGTCTGGCAGAGCTGTCTTGAGGGTTGCAGAGCAGCCGCATACACAGACACTGCGTAGAGCAGAGCGAGCAGAACGAACTTGGCCATCCTCAACATGGAGACAATTCATCAATTAACAACTTCATCCATCTCCATCATCAACGACAGACTACACTTAAATACTCCCAGCATCGGGAAATCTTCCATCAACCAACGACCTGGAAAAATTGCGCAAAGCACATGGTAGCGGGGGATATATCCAACACGACAGAAACCAAGCATGACAACCAAGTCTTAACTCGTCTTGATCCAATCGCAGAAAGCAGAGCCAAAGCTGGAGAAGAAAGATCCCCCGCACTGCGAGATGGTATTACCCCAGACGGGGAAATAGAGATGGCGCCGGAGAATTGTAGTCCGCCTGTTAGGTGCGTTCGTTCTTGCATCTTGTAAGTTGTGCTTTTGAATGTTGAGAGTATGTGCATGTGTATGTGTATGTGTATGAGATATAAGCAGCTTCCTATTTCCTATCCTGACCTGATTTGGGTTAGTCAAGATGTAACTGTAAGCAGGGCTATCTTCCAGGGAAGTGAGTAGAGCAATCGGCAGCACATCAGTACTACAGCATAAGCATTCATAAGCCTAATCAAGTCATTCATAGTAATGCAACAGCAGATTGCATAGTGAGTGAGCAAAGCAAAGCCCATAACTATCGCAGCCACATGCTGGAATCACCAAACTCACGGCCGATAGCACATAATCACCGATGGCAGGGCAAGACAAAGCATATCCACTGACCACGCGTAGAGTAGACTGATAGTCGCAACCATCGCCAAAAATGCCCAGTCCAGAAGAGGATCAGACCATCTGGGCCGGAATGACGATAAGCAGGATTGAAAGTCTGGCCTAACTCGCAAAAATCAAACACGGACGAAGATGGGAATGGAATGTGGACGAAGAATTCCCGTCGCGCCAAAAACACACGGTAATTGCCTGAGGCAGTACAATACCGGTAATTAAAGAGAAACGAAATACCATACGATAAAATACGGTAAACAAACGCAGTAAGTAGACACGAATCATCGCATGATCAAGAAAAGCCAAGTTATGACTATTAATTATCCAGTGTCGATTATTGCACAATATATCTCTTCGTCCGCGCAAGAACGAGAACGAGGCCGAGCCAGCGAGGTCAGCGATTGAGCGAGGGAGTCGCCAACTAGTACTATGCGCAGCTCACGCGAACAACTGTGGAGTCATGACGCTGGGCAAGACTCAGGTCAAGTCAAATCGCTGCGTCGCAAGTCGAGGTACCCACCACAGCTATCGCGTACCTGCATCAGCCAAGAAAGGCGAAAGCGCGAGGAATTTCCAGGTTTTCTGTGCTGTCAGGTACCTCGGCCAAGTGGCCAACGGAGGATGCGAGACTGCGAGACGGGGCTGTCGGGGGTGGTCCGACGTGAAGATTGTTACTCGAGAGAGTATCGAGGCAAACTCAGCAAGAGGCGGTGGAAGGATGCAGCAGGCGAACTAGTTCCTTAGCTCTGGAACCATTCCGGGCCAAAATGCGCCGTTCCTGGCTAGGAGGATGTTCGGTGGAGTTGTAGGAGATTAAGTCAAGTCGATCGAGGAAAAGGGGGAGGGGTTGTGATGTGGTGAACCTGTGATTGCAAGGCTGATTTGATTATGGTTATGAATGTGATTATTGTAATAGTTACGTAGAGTTAAGAAGCAGTTCATTGAAATCCCTTGATTGACTAAAATTTACCACTATTAATGACATACATACATGTAAAGAAAAGAAAATTGACTCTATCAACTGAAGAGATCAAGGTAATAAGGGAAAAAAAAAAGTCTATAATACTGTAAAGTAATAAGCCGGGTGAGTAACCAGCTTAATGCATGTATGCAGGAGTGATATCCAGTGCGGAAATTAAGTAAAAGGAATGAGTGCACTCAAGCAGTTTACTCATCCTCCTCAGCCTCAGCCTTGGCACCAAGGGTGTAGCGGGACTTGCCGTGGGCATCAGTCTCGTGCTCGATGGACAGCTTGGAGAGATGGCCAAGCAGGTTCTCGATCTTGGTGTCAGCCTTGGAGCGGGTCTTGCGGCCAAGGTTGTCGAGGGCGGGGATGATGGTGAGGAGGTAGTACACAACGGCAATGATGACAGTAACACCAATGGAGTAGGCCCAGATGACAACGACGGTGACAATGTCAGTGTCGTCGTTCTCGGAGAAGGTGGCGGGGTCCTTGGGGCTGGTCTCATCGTAGCCGGACAACCATCCGAAAACACAGAAGAGGGTGGCGAGCACATCGACAATGAAGATGGCGCCAACCAACTGCCAAGAGGGCCAGGTCTTACCACCACGGGTGACGAAGATCAACCAGTTCTCAGTAAGGGCAACCTCAAGGAAGAGGATGGGCTGAGGAGAACCGAAGTTCTGGATGATACCACCGTTGGTCAAGAAGAGCGAAGCACGGATGATCCAGGTGGCGGCAGCAAGCAAGATACCAAGGACGACGGAGATAACCCAGATCTTGGGCAACTGCCACTCGACGGGACGGGCCTCGAAGTGAGCATTGTCGTAGGCAACGGCGATGGTGGCCAAGTCAGCGAACAGGGCGATGAAGACGATCAGGTCGGCACGCATGGTCTCGTTGATGATGATCATGGAGGTGACAAGGTAGATTTCCAAGTGGAGACACAGAGCGATACGGTACTGGATGTAGGCCTTCATACGCTGGAAAATCTGGCGGGCAAGCTTGATAGCATCGACGATGGTGGAGAGACCGGGGGCGAGGAAGACAATGTCAGCGGCGGCCTGGGCGGCCTCGGTGGAACCTTCGACAGCGATACCACAGTCGGCCTTCTTGAGGGAGGGAGCGTCGTTGACACCGTCACCAGTCATGGCAGTCAAGTGACCACGCTGCTGCAACATCTCGACGACCTGGTACTTGTGCTCGGGGAAAACCTCAGCGAAACCGTCAGCCTTCTCAACGAGGTCGTGCTGGGCAGAGCCGGCAAGACCACCGTGGATGAGACGCTCGGAGTCGTAGACCTTGGTAGAGAGGGCAAGCATCTTGCAAGTTTCCTTGGCGATGGCAATGGCGTCACCAGTCAACATCTTGACGGAGAGACCGAGAACCTGGGCTTCAGCGATGGTGTGGGCAGTGTCCTCACGAGGGGGGTCGAACATGGGGTACATGCCCAGCAATTGCCAGGGCTCACCCTCCTTCTGGACAGCAACACCAAGGGAACGGAAACCACGGCGGGCGAACTCGGTGGCCTTCTCACGGTAGAGGTTGGCCTCCTCCTCGGAGCACTCGGACATGTTGAGGATAGCCTTGGGGGCACCCTTGGCGCAAGTGTAGCGGACACCGTCGCAGGTACAGATGGTGGTAATACGCTTGGAGACGGGGTCGAAGGGAGTGTACTTCTCGGTAACCCAGTTACGGGCGAGAATCTCACGGGCCTTGGGGTAACGACGGAGAGTAAGGACGGTGACCTTGTCAATGGGGTCGAGGTTCTTGATGTTGTGGTTGGAGGCAATAGCGGCGACAGCCATCATCCAGTTGACGTCAACACCCTCAGAGACGAAAGGCTCACGGATGGACAGCTGGTTGGCAGTGAGAGTACCGGTCTTGTCAGAGCAGAGAACATCGACACCAGCGAGGGACTCAATGGCAGTGAGCTTCTGGACAATAGCCTTCTGCTCGGCGAGGTAGGCGGCACCGACAGCGAGGGTGGTGGTGGTGACAACGGGAAGACCGACGGGGACACCAATGATGAGCAGAATCAAAGTGTAGTGCAGCAAGTTGTTGTCAGAGTCCTCGGGGGTGGCGATCTTCAAGTGACGGTAGAAACCACCAATCCAGGCGGCGACAATCCAGAACATGACGAGAACGAGCAAAGAGGTACCGATGTTGTCCATGACAGCCTTGAAGTGACCCTGGTCCTGGGCACCCTGCACCAGAGCAGCGGTCTTACCAACGAAGGAGTGCTTAGCAGTAGCAGTGACAACACCGTAGGCCTTGCCACGCTTGCAACCGGTGGTGTAGTAACAGGTGTCGGCCATGTACTTGTCGACAGCGAGAGATTCACCAGTGATGGCGGACTGATCGATGGCAACGAGGGAGACACCGGTGTGGGCCTCGTTGACGTCCTCATCCTCCTCATCCTCCTTCTCCTTGAGGGTGTCGTCGTTGGCGGTAGCGAGGTATTCCTTGTAGCGCTCGAAGTTTTCGGGCTTGTCGTAGTCACAGATCAGGCGAACATCAGCGGGAACGACGGTACCTTCCTCGATAATGACCTAAAGAAGCATTGAGTTAGATGTGGTCGAAGGTGACTGGGAATCAAGGGATGCGTACAATGTCACCGGGAACGAGCTCACGAGCCAAGATCTCGGATTCCTGGCCGTCACGAATAACAATGGTCTTCATAGCAATATCACCCTTGAGAGAAGCGACAACGTCGGCAGCCTGCTTCTCCTGGTACCAACCGACAACAGCGTTAAGCATCAAGATACCGATAATGACACCCAAATCGATCCAGTCACGCAGACCAGCAGCGAGAAGGACAGCCAATTCCATAACTGGGAAGACGTCAGAATCAATGCTGCAGACACCAATTGAGCCAATTGCAATACATACCATACAAAATAGGACCACGGAAGTAACCAATGAACTGGATGAAGAAGTTGGTCTTCTCAGTAGTCAACTCGTTCCATCCAGCGCGCTTGCGACGAGGCTCAACCTCGTTGGAGCTGATACCAGAGCGGATGTCGGTCTCAACCCACTCGTCGGGGCAGACGAAGCCATCGGTGTTGCCCTCACCACCCTTCTTCCAGAAGGCGTACCAGGGCTTCTTACCACCCTTCTCGCTGAGAGCACCGGCACTCGAGGTCGAGCCACGGCGCTTGTCACGAGCGGTGGAAATGTAACGGTTCAACGCGGCATACTCGTCGAGGCCAGCGCCATCGTTAAGATCAGGTGCAGGTCGAGAATGGTCACCATTCTCCACGTCGGGAGCATAGGAGATCCTCCGCTCCGCCATTGTTGCTTCGGCTCACAAAGCCCTTTGGAACCCAACGATATGAGCAGACGCAAACAAGGAATGACAGAAGGATGGCAAGAGTCGGAATATTCCTATGAGGAGGAAGAAGAGAGAGAGAAGAGGGGACGAAGAGGAGGGAGAATGTACTCTTTAATATTTGGGAGGGGGGGGGGAGGGAGAGAGAGAGTGGGCAGGCCGATTAGCACGGGACCAGAGCAGAGCAAGTAGACAAACACGTCCCAAAGCTGTAGTCTTGCTCCAACGGGCGACTTTCCCAGTGCGTGTGGACCCACTCTTGGTTTTTTTGGTTTTTGGTTTTTTATTTTTTTATTTAATTTTTTTTTTCCTTTTTCTTTTTTCTTTTTCTTTTTTTCTTTTTAATTTTTTTTTCCCTCCCCTTCCCTTCCCTGGCCGAGAGCAGCAGCCACTGACACAGTCCACAGTGAATTCATGGCCGCTAGCCCCGAGAGGGTCAATTCCCTCCCACACACACATTTTTTGCTTAACGGGACAGCGGCTAGTCTGAGTTTTTTTTTTTTTTTCCTTCTTTTTTCTTTTTTTTTAATTATTATTATTTCATTTTTCCCACCCTTCCCTTCCTTCCCTCTCCAGACAAAAAGTGGATCCCCACCCTACTGGATGCAGTTTAGACTCAGCATGCGGAAAAACTCTGACCTTTTATTATTTTACATTATTATTATGTATTAGTATTATTTTACAAGAGTATGGTACCGATAGAGAGACAGCAGTAAAAGGGCGAAAATAATAATAATAATAAAATGACGATGATAATGGGATGGATCCCTTCTCCATAATCGGCAGAGCTGTGCCGAATATTTGCCCCCATAGTATTTGGGGGAACGAAGTTTCGTACCTACGGCTAACTACTACACCAGTACCTCTGTACCTGGCCCTGGTAGCATTGGCAATGTTTACCTTACTCCTTGGTATGTATGTAAGTGGACGGTAAAATTACAACGGGAGCTCGGCCTGGTAAGGACGCATACAGGGAAAATGGAAAGGAAAAAGGTAATTTATTTTTTTTTTCTTGTCCGCCCCAGCCCAGCCATCCCATCCAGACAGACACAGAGAGAGAGATAATTTTATTCATTACCGCGTGCGGGAGTTGCGTAGTTACCAGCGTTTAGTTACTATGCGCGATTTTCGAATTGGCTGGGATGGGATGACTTTGCAGCCCCCTCTCCCCCCCAGATTTATTATTATTATTATTTCGTTTCTTATCCTATGAAAATGACCTAGTTAATCAGAAAGGAAGGCGAAATAAGAAGGACAAGAAAATGACAAAAAAACACTATATGTCTATCATCAATTCATTGGCAGATGGTGCATATCAACTACGTTAGTGTGGTGAAGGACTGGTATCGGTATGTCGCAGCCAGTCCTTGCAGAAGAATGAGGATGGAAGCATACACATGTCTAATTAACTCGAGCCCGGAATTCCAAAATCTGGATAACTCCATGGATCCGATCGCAAAGCTACCCATTGTTTCAACCAGAAGCAGAACCAAAGCAAGACTGCAGGGCCGTCCGACCCGATCTCAGCACGAGTATGGAACAACGGAAACACCACGCAAGGGATTGCGCCCCCAAGCATTGTTGTTGGTTGCCACATCCGGTCATGCAGGGTGAAGAAGAAAAAAGACAAAACAGATGTCACCGGCGATTATCTGGAAATAGTCGACAGTAGTAGGTCGGTTAGTTGGTAGACAATCGTCATAGATCATGTAGGGGATCGCAATCGCAGCGGCTGCAAGCTGCAAAACAAAAGCAAAGAAAAGACGAGAAGAAGCGAAAGAATAATATTAATTCCCCGATTGAGCGTGTATTTGATGTAATTCGTATGTATCAGAAACCATCAGTCATTGCCATTATTTATTATCGTTATCTGGGTCTTTGCGCCACGCACTTTCTGTCGCTTTCTTCCACGCCCTTTTCTCCGACCGGTCTCATTTACGCTTAATCTGGAAGTCCTCGAGCTGTTCTTTGTTCCGCCGGAGCAGCAGAGCTCGTCGAGCTCATACGGATTGAGTTTCGTGTTTCATCGTCTTTCATTTCCTGAGACTACAAGTACTCCAAAGTCTCCATCGAGGACAAATGATTCATACGGTGATCCGTGATGGTAGGATTGTCTTAGCTGTTATAGATTACTTCTCCAAGTCTCCGCGGACAGAACGGCCTAACGCCCGTCTTCATTTGCGACTTGACTTGCGACATTTGCGACATTTTACGGCAGACATCGTGGTTGACAGCTCAATTGTATGCAGGTGGCTGGTCTTCATACCGCATACTGTACATAAACCACGAGAGCAACTACTCCAGATGAGCAGACCGAAAGATCGTCAATCCTTTCATTGTTATCCTAGCAGGGTCATCCTTCCCAGCCCCCATCAAGCTTCATACCGCGCATAAGGCTTGAACACATCCTATCCCGTGTGCCAAGGTTACGTATGTGCAGTCCTCACGAGCGACTCTCCACAGCCTCCTATCCTAGTCGAGTAGGAGGTGACAGGAGACGAATGCACAGACCGCATCACTAACTAACTGCTATTGAAGAACCTGGAGTACTGGAGAGAAGTCTGGAGAGAGGCCGGAGAATGGAGAGAAGTCTGGAGATGTCTGCTTGGCTTGCTAAATATATCTATTCGCTGTTGCATGATTTTCTGAGTCTGAAGTCTAATTCAACTGTCCAGGAGGTATTCTCCAGTGAATATCTGGAGTATTCTTCTGCCTGTCTGTCGTCTATCTTGGGTAGAAGTACCTATGGTAGTAACTATCGTAGTATCAGCGTCAATTGCGGAATGTCAGTAATGTAATCGACAGGGATGAGATCATCGAGTCCAGATTAACTTGTTCGGTGACAGTTCCCCTGAATAGACGCATTGAACGTGCCTTTCATTTCTCCAGATTATGAAAGAATTAAGAACCGTGGAGGAATAGTTGGTTAGCTGGTTAGTTGGTTACTCTGGGATATCCCGCATCTAGCAACGCAAAGCACACACCGTGGCTAGGATGGGGATAGTCTGCCTTGTGTCCAAAAGTACCCGCAGAAGTACGGCAGGGCGTGGTTTTAATCTCGAATCCTTATACGAATACGTTGCCCGACGGTTTCCGCGTATGCGTATTACACAAATACATACATACATACCTGGGTATTATGTTCTCAAAATCTAATTGCGGCAAAACCATCTGACAGACGGCCTCTCAGACGGATTCTCATAGACGGATTGGTTTAGCGAGTAGTGACAGATAGCCAGCATAGCTTGATAAAACATCTCAAGTTTGGTCTGCCTCATTCGTCATCTGGAGACTGGGAAGGAAGCGGAAATGCGACGGTGTTGGCGCTGCATCCTCTTGCAGCCCCGTGCACCCATCCTCCAACCACCCCTGCCAGCAGAGCGACATCACGATCGAATTCCGGGGGATTCTCGCCGTTGCCGGTTTGTACTGTGCCTATACGTCAGCCAAGACAGGGCGAGTCGATCTTTCTATTTATTCATGTTCATTCATGAGTATCATTCACTGGAGAGTATTTACTACGTACGTAGAATTGAAGATGAATTGAACATAAAATATGTATATGAATATGAATATGATAGATATTAGGGCTGACAGCTCCCGGAGACGAGGATGGAGTTAGACTGTGGAGAGAAATCGTTCCCAACATAAGGTACTCCGTACAAAATCCTGAATCAATCCACCAATACATATTCCCGAAGGCGTCTCGAATAATAAACTGGGTCACTCAACCCATGGAAACCGCTTCAAAATATCCGCAATTGCCTTTCTATCCGTTTAGTTTCAGTTGTGTGACACCTAGCCTTGCATCCATGGTTGACATTTTAGCCTCACGTGGAAAAAGGCAAAAAAGGGAAAGATGTGACATTTCCAATGCCACGGTGGTTTGATGCCGATCGAGTCATCGTCACTGTATAGCTTATTATGGTAGGTTCTATGGTAGGTTAGTAGGTTGGAAAGGTAAATCCCTCATAGATGATATCAAGACTACAGTATCAGTACTAAACCCAAGAATAATAGAATGACATGCCAGGTCATTCTGCAGTAAAGTGAGGCGTGCCGTTTCCCCATTTGGGGAAGCTCGACAGTATGGAGAAATACTATGAGGACGGCCGTCCAGCGAACAGACTGTCAGTGCATCTGTGCAGCCGCCATTGCCACCAGTCGGCCGTAGTAGCCGGTCATCTGCAGCTCTGGCGAGGCTATCATTCGCTGTGAACCACCGAGTCGACATGGTATGTTCTGGATTTTTTCTAGAACGTGTGGAACTACCTACACGAAGTAGGTACATACAGTCTACCTAGGTAGGTACAGTCTACACTGGTAGGAGAAGAGAGTCCTCCGTGGAGGTACTTGGAGGTACGGACAGATCTCGGATGTCGGCAGTCATCTGAAAAATCTTCATAGCTACTGATACCCTCGCATCCGACATAACTATTCAGTGCTCTGGATGAGAATTTCCAGACAGGGCAATCGCACAAAGAGGAACGAAATACCCAAGTCGGCTAGATCTGACGAATTGACCAATCAGATAATTCCTAATCGCTTATTCATCTCGCTT
Organism: Aspergillus wentii DTO 134E9; assembly: GCF_001890725.1. NCBI lineage: Eukaryota > Fungi > Ascomycota > Eurotiomycetes > Eurotiales > Aspergillaceae > Aspergillus > Aspergillus wentii. The sequence goes on from NW_024467836.1 coordinate 1,058,184, forward strand.
ACTTCCCCGAGACATTATTGATTCTCTTACCATACCATACCGCGTAACAAAATGTAATTAAAATACACAAATCCCACTAAATCCACTAAAGCGACTTAAATGAAGTTAGCCTTTCCGATGGATCCCCGCCAAGAGACCATAGCGAGCCTGTTTAGAATATCTGATTGGCTGGCCTTCGGCTAGGCCGAGGCTAAAAGCGCCATTGACCTCTTGGCTTTCTCTTGTACCTACAGTAGTCTCGATACCGCTGCGATATTTTCGATATCCGCGGAGCGTGAGTGGTTGGAACTGGAGTCTGCCCCCCACTGGACGATCGCCTGCCAAGCTGTGTCATCGATATCATCCTGGTGAGGGATTTTCTGTAGTCTGTTAGTGCTGCTCTGGTCTGGGGCGTTTGGGCTCGGGGTCTTACAGAGGTGAGTTATATGGATGCGTTGGTCAGAATAACTACATGCATTGAGACGGAATCATCCCTCGTGAACCCCGCCAAGAGCCAAGATACTTGGAGAGGCTGGTTCCGCTCATTTATCGTGGGGATACGGAGTAGTACATAGTACGGAGTAGACAGTTGACAGTACACGGGAGACTGTAGACTGGAGAGCAGACTACAGATTACAACGACATCATCATCGTCAGTCGATTCATGTGTTGTCATGCAGTAGTCTATACCACCTCGTATACTCACATGATCTCCAACTCGGAGATAGCCAGGGCTCTCCAATCTGTAACGACCTAGACCAGGTGCCTTTTGCACAGCGGCTAATTTAGAGAAATTTGGCTAAACTACGCGAACTGTCTGGATGGCCATAAATCGCTCTTCGGGATTCCAGTCGGAGGGCGTTTTTTTCGGCCAACACGGCAACGCGGGAATCGGCACGATGCCGACCGATATTATGTCCTGTCACTACGGTAGGATGATGATATTATCAGGATGAGGATAATAATATTGTCATCAGATAAAGATATACATAGTACAGACAGTCAGACAAACGCCAAGGATCATCTCATGGATATCCCAATGCTAAATGCGTTTATTCCACGACTGTCTTCGTCTTCCCTTGCCTCCGATTTGAAACCCTGACCGGTTTCATTCCGACGATCTCGATAACGTCTACGACAGCGTTTCTACGACAACTTCCCTTATACGAAGACACTCCCAGGGACATTAATCTCACGTCGCATTTCGCAACGGTCGAACATCTCTAGAAGGCGATATCCTCCGAACCACACACATCGTACATGATATCATTCGCGTCCAATTTCCTGCTCTCAGACATGCGATGCGATCGACAGCCACCAGCTGCCACTATTGCCGTAGTGTGTAGATCGCTATTCTGTTCCTGAACACATACAACACAATCAAGGAATCTGTTCACGAATTAATTCTCTGGTTGCCTCGCCCCCACGAAAGTATGGGGAGAGTTTGTCTGGATAGTATCATCCCCTGAATCGGATGATATCATTTGTATTGGTTCAGGGTCTCAGCCAACTCATTCTCACAGCCATGCAGATCTCTTGGCTCCCCGCTTGGACTTAATAGCGTCACGATTCAGGAGGCTGGGATGTTGGGGTTGAGTCTGGAGTATGGGGTCTCCATATTCTGATGGTATGAATTATGATATTATGAGGTTATTATGATATTACCATGAAGATATTCAGATGGCTGTGTGCATGCAGATAGGCAGATGTTTTTTCTGTCAATCATGAAGAGTCTATGAATAGATATTCTACTGCCTGCGATCAGATTGCCCGTATACCCCGTAGACCGTCTGTATAGCCTCAATGTACTGTCGAATACGATCATGATAATAGAATAACATCACATAAATACTTCATACAAAGATAAGAACATACCAAGCCAATAATTCCGCCAAGCATATTTACTGCAAACCACAGCCAACTACTCGTATCTCCTTCATTGTAGAACCTCTTGGCAAAACAAACACTGCCTCGCGATAATCCTCCTCCTCCCCCTTCGTCTGTAACTATTCAAACTCAATGCAATGCATGTATCACCCTGACTCTCTTTTTCCCTTATCACTCAAATACATCCCTTCCCGCCAAGATCTGCCGTGCATTCATTCTTTGTTTTTCCCCCGATTATTGTTCTCGCGGGTCTTGGCAGTGTTTTTTTTTTACTTTTCCCCAGGGATGCGATGCGTGTAAGGGCTTCGGGATCTTCAGGATGTGTGACAATCTTCTTGGCGGGATTTATTTTATTATAGAGGACTCGTTTTTGGTTCTGTTAATTAACTCAGTCTGATAAGAAAAGGGGGCTTGGCTGCTGTCACTGGAAAGACACATCGTTATTGTGTAGATGTCGTGGGATGTGGGATGATATTGGTGGTGTTAAGAGACTAGTTTGGTGGTGCATATTTATTGGCCTATGTGTCACTTGATCTGTCAGAATGAGGCTGTAGCTGTTATGTATAAATTGTATGTGTTGTAGATTGCTATACTGATATATATCTACACTGTCACTGTTCACTATACTACACTATAATATTGTATGTCTACTGTATATCTGTCTACTCAGTACTCAGATATGATCTACCCCCACGACCACTCCATAGCTGCAGATATATTAAGCACCCATGCAGATCCCCCATAAACACAATATAAGCTTCATTTTCACTCCCACCCCCATCTGTCTCACTCTATCTAAGCGACGTTGTATCCTGACGTGGAGGACTGATCTCCATAGCCGCCGCCATGGAGATCATCTTTGTGTATGTGTAAAGGGTAAAGGTGTGTGTCAAGGTGTGTCGTGTCACTGTCTTGATCTTCATGTTGGGGAGGTCGAGTGAGGCTAACTGGTCTAGATGCAGAATGGGATGGATTCAAGTGCATCTATCACGGCAGAGACGACATGATCACGGATCTTCATCGTCCGTTGGTCTTGAGAAGCAGTCATTCAGCTCAGCTCATCCACTATCTGCACTGCACTGACAAATTTGGTTGACACCTATCATTATCCTCATCACCATCGCCATCACCATCGAGATATGCATCTGCAAAGCTTCGCACAATTTCAAGCTTAATCCCTCTCTCAGCAGAAACTCTATCATTTACCATCTGCTATTGGTAAATAAGATCCATTGTTGAAGATCTTGACAGAGAAACTATCAATCAATACATATGCAGTGTTGCACTGTCAGTCGCTGAAGATCTAAGCCACCCTAAGATTGATGAATATTGGTTGCTTGAAATTCAGCGATGCGACTATCGTTTTCTCGGTGAGTCTTGATGGAACTTGATGAAAAGCAGGTTTGCCTCGTGCTATCCTGTCGACATAGCCTGGTTGATTGGCGGGCCCAAACTTATATTCGAATAGTTCGATGATGTCTCATTAATGGAGCTGAAATGCTGAATCGATCCAATTTTTGCTCATAGCTGAATGATCGCCGACGATACCTAGATAAAGTCACTAGTCTGTGAAACACGGATGTCACCCGGATATGCACACGCGGCGATCATAACAACTAGTCTCAATAACCGGACAATAAAAAGAAAAAAGCCCATCAGCAATACCGGCGGAAATCCGGTATCGACATGGTTGTATCTCGAACAGTCCTGATAAGTGACCCGACCATTGAGATTCATGTGCGGCCGAGGCGTCATCTTCATTTGATATGCCAGCCTGCCTGCCTGACCATCCATCCGGTTTTTGTGGATGGCGAACAGGGATATTCATGATCGTGCGGAGAACCCCGCAAAAAAAGCAATTCTGTTGGACAACGCAGCAGGCAAGTAGACCATGCTTGCTCTGGCTGACCAAAGACACTTCACGCCTTCACGGCCTTGATGTGATAGCTACTGCATGTCTAATCCTTTGGGCTGCCCATACAAGGTTTGGCGGTCACCCGGACATCACATCCTGCCAGTGGAATACTCGGACGAAAGATGTCATTGACATTGACATTGACATTGACGTTTCTATCATTCCTAGAAAGTGATCTTGATGCCCACGGTGCAGGGAACCAGCGTCCCCGGCATCCGTCTCTCAATTTCAAATTTGGCTCTCCAGCCTGAACAATGTCCGGGCAGGAGAACCGCCGGGTCTAATCTCTTCAGATCTTTGACGGTGCTCTCTACTTGGTCGCGTTCGCTCGTTGCCAGATGAAAGCCACCAACGACAGCATGCAGGGGCACGGATCCACGTAAAAGGTCTACTGCATGTTGGGCAGCGTTGACCACGCCAGCATGGCTGCAGCCAGTGAACACGACGATTCCTTTTCCTGGCGGATGTTAGCCATCGAACAATGACGCCAGCTTGCCTTGCATTGCGCGCACCTTTGATGTTACACATCAGAAACCGCTCGTCGGCGATACGTTCATCAGAGAACCAGTCTCCCTCGTCGCGGTCAAAACGCATCGCACCCTTCAAACCGGTTTCATACGGTGTCTGGCGAGGAATCTCACCCGAGATGAGAAATAAATCATCAAGAATGGTGTGCGTCTCGTCGTGCTTGCCCACCGCCGCACCGGCTGACTCGATCTCTTCAAAGGTAGGATCAGCCTGGAGGGAGATGATCTTTTCGCCTACTGCGATCCCACGATAGTCCGGACGAGCAGGATGAACATCCACTGTGAGATCCTGGGGAAGACCTTTGGTCTGCTTGTCACTGTTTATCATATGAATTGCCTTTAAAAGACCACCTGCAAGAAATCAGTGACAATCTAACAAAATCCAGAATACAAACCTGAATGGTCGCGATGCCAATGAGACAGCTGAATCACCTCCACGGAAGCAAGGTCCGGCCGTAGCCGTTTGGCATTTCTCTCCCATATATCTTCTTCAGGCCCTGCATCAAACAGGATGGAATGCTTGATATCTCCTTTTGTAGCCGTCTGCTCGATTTAGCTTCCCTCGTCGTACCGGACCAGTACCCCATACCACAAGAATAGACAACCCATGCGCCGAACAGCAAATATCCTCCATCCGTAGCTCCTGAGTAGCATCGCCTCGATCGTCGAGTTTATGCGGAGAGCCCAGAGCAAGAGTGCCCATGAGGCCCGACACCTGCACCGTGTCGGGGGCGGCTGGGGACATGGGATCTAGCTCATTGTCGATGATGATGGTCGCTTCGAGGGAGTCGATTTCTTGGAGATTGATGCTAGACATGATGATGCTGTTGAGGAGAGAATATGAATTGATGAAGAGGAATTGTCCTTCTTTTGAGAATTGCGAGTGGGGGCTAGAGGAGAGAAGAGGGGGTGATTGTTGCCTGGATATTCAGGTATCAACTATATAGCCTCATTGATATTACTTTCTGGTAGAAAAAAAGATGCAAATAAGAAGTATCTGTATCAGTGTTTACTATTTGGCTGTATTAAGGTAGCTCTTTGTAATTGAATATATGCGTTGTATGTTGTATGTCGAAGGGCTTGTCTGTATCCCCGTTGAGATGCAATATCAGATAAGTACAGAGTAAAGGACGAATGAAAGCCATTGATATTTCTGTTTTTATATGATATATAAATACTGCGGATATAATTAACTGATTTTATGTTGTGCTACCAATTGTTCCTTCAATTCTATCCTCGACTTCTTCGTTATATATATCTACATCATCTACAATTCTATACCGAAACACCATACCAACAAAACTATAACATGCATTTCAGTTGACAAATTATTGTGTTACATTCCAATCCGCCCAAGAACCATGTGCACCAACTGATTATATTGATACATTATTTCTGCGGTGAAACTTCACTGGGATAGTGTTCTATCCACATCCTGCTGTCGACGTGTTGGAGGCTTGAGGCCCCTGGCTTCGCGTGTGCATTGTGCTGGGAGTTTAGATACTTGTCATCTCACCATTGGATATATATCCGTGGCTGCTAAGAGTCTGTTTTCTGGAATACTGTGTCTCTATGTTACCTGTCGGCGAGTACGCCATAGTTGGGAAGCGTTGCAGGCGAGATACAGATCGAAAGATGACTGCATCCTGTTCAATAGGCAAGTTACTCGTCACGAGACAAACTGAGTACATCGTGAAGGCCAGGAGGAATACATGCGAAAGGCAATAGTTTCTTGGTGGAACTGCCTGTTTGAATTGTTGGGAATGGACATGAAGGGTGGTATGGATGGGAATAACCTCATTATTTCCATATTAGGTCATATGCTACCAGCATCTGTATAAATTATAATGCCATTAGACAATCTCTGAATGATATTCGACTGCGATAAAACAAGTCGAGAGAATATACTCACTGCCGATCATGCGGGGAACCCCAATTCTGGTCTGAATCCGAGACAGCCTCAACTGCAGATCCTCAACACTTTGCCATCTTTTCCCCTTCATCCATCCATCTTCATATCATCTTCTTTCATCTTCAATCTCTCATATCTCTCCATCAGATTCACCATGCGCACTCTCTTTCTCCCCCTCCTCTCCCTCTTCTTCTGCCAGCTCGCCTCGGCGGCAATGGGCACCTCCTGTCTCAAAGTCATCACGGCTCTCGCCAGTCGTCCCAGCGATATCTTCGAAAGCTTCCAATCCGAAATCTGCGCGCGAGGCTGCAAACCAACCGTCCCTCACTGGGATCTCTGGACGCGCAACAACTCCTTCGTCCCCGCCGTCCACAGCATCACGAAGCGCCTCAACGCCCCCGGCCAGGAAGCGGCACTGATCAAACTGGGCGACGAAGCCGCAGAAACCATCAAGGCGCGCTGCGGACCGATGATTGAAGGCAAAGATATCTGTACCGATGCAGAGACGCTGGCTGGGTTTGGGAATTGCTTCAAGCGCCAGTTTGTCCGGTCGGCGATTGTCAACCTGCACGTCCTGCTGCCCATGGCGTCGGAGGAAGCCTGTCGAGAACAATACGAATACCTCAAAGACGACCATTTATGGACTCAGATCATCCCGAACAACATGAGGGAATATGCGGGGGCTTGTGGGGGACTGGGAAAGACAACGATATCGCATTCGGAGCTTTGATTGTGCTTGGATATGGAGTTTATGGATATATTCTTTCTTTTGTACAATGTGTATATATACCCGGATATTCTCAGAATACCATCAATTGTCGTCTCATCTGGCTTCCATTCTTCCATTATTTCATGATGATATCTTCAATGAAGCGACAAAACACCGCCAAGCATCGCGGATGACGACAATCACTGCCGCTTCTCCATCTCACTTCATCCCCTCATCTCTCTCTCTCTCTCTCTCTCTTTTTTTCCCATCTACCTGTCTTTCATTGCATCCAGCTACTGCATCAAGCATAATGATTCATCTTTCAACCTCTTTCTAATGCATATCTAATTTATGGCGTCCCTCGTGACCCTCCGCTGCTGTCAGCGGCCCATTCATGCCTTCAACCTCAGATCTCTCCGGCCCTCTCCGTTTCGTTCTCCTCGTCGATATTTCCATCCTAACGAATTTCAACCTCTCGTCCCTCCATCACCTGCTTCTCTAGGCAAGCCAACACCCGCAAAAACCTACCCTCGAACCCGCAAGTGGCTGCGTCGTCTTGTCTACCTCTCTCTGGCCACCGGTGTCGTCTATGCGATCGACTCTCAGTTCTATGCCTCCTCCTTAACTCGAACCGCTCGCACCTTTTCTCTCGGTCTCTTCGTCGCTCTCGACTATAAAATCAATTTCACTCCCAACCCCCCTCTGGCAAGTTCCATCACTGCCGTCCATGCCCGCAATGCCGAACGACTCTCCGACCTGCTGCGTCATAATGGCGGCCTGTACCTGAAAATCGGCCAGGCGATCGCCATGCAGTCGGCTATTCTACCGCCGGAGTTCCAGAAGATGTTCCACCGCATGTTTGACGATGCACCGCAGAATGACTGGAAGGATGTGGAAAAGGTCATCCGGGAGGACTTTGGCAAGTCCGCCGAAGAGGTCTTTGGTGTTTCGTTCACGGGCGATCCGTCCAAAGGTGTCATGGAGCGCAAGGCCAGAGCTAGTGCCAGTGTAGCTCAGGTGCATTGGGCCCGGTTGCCCGATGGCCGAGAGATTGCGATCAAGATCCAGAAACGGGAAATCGCCCAGCAGTTGGCGTGGGATTTGTGGGCTTTCAAGTATGTCGGACTTGCATGATATCTAGGATGTGTGCTAACCGAACCAGAGTGGTATCTTGGATATATAGCCGTGCGTTTGATATCCCCTTCTATAGCCTTGTGCCCTACGTCACCGAGCGTCTGTCGCTGGAAACCGACTTTGAAAACGAAGCGAACAACTCCGAAAACATGGCTAAGCTGGTCGCGGGCGAATCACGCCTTCGCGGCCGGGTCTACATCCCTAGGGTATATCGCGAGCTCAGCTCCAAACGTGTCATGACTGCCGAATGGGTCGAGGGTGTGCGCTTGTGGGATAAAGATTCCATCACTCGGTCCTGGCGGGGAGGCTGGCGACAGGGTACTCCGGGCTGCCACGGCACTGCCCTTGATCCCTCGAATATCGAAGATGCTTCAGCCAAGGTGGCTAAGAATCCGAACCTGGCCAAGATCAAGCCCGAGCGCGAGCACTGGCGTGGGTGGAATGGCAAAGGCGGATTGGGCCTGTCGCTCAAGGACGTGATGACGACCATGGTTGACCTGTTCTCTGCTCAGATGTTCCTCTGGGGATATGTACACTGTGACCCCCATCCGGGTAACATCTTCGTTCGACGTACACCCTCTGGCCAGCCGGAACTGGTCCTTATCGATCACGGCTTGTACATCCACATGGAACCTGAATTCCGCCACCAATACGCCCGATTCTGGAAAGCCCTGCTAACCTTTGACAACAAATCGATGGGCGAGATCGTCAAGACCTGGGGCGTCAAAAACGCCGACATCTTCGCATCCGCTACCCTGATGCGACCGTACGGCGGCGGAGACCTGACCACCCGCAAGAGTCTGGAAGGACTCAGCAAGTCCGAGCGCGCTCAGCGTCACTACGAAATGCAACAGAAAGCCCGACAGGGCATCCGCGAGATCCTCGGCGACGAAACCAAATGGCCCCACGAACTGCTTTTCATCGGTCGCAACCTGCGCATCGTCCAAGCCAACAACCAATTCCTGGGCTCGCCTGTCAACAGAGTCAAAATCACAGGTACCTGGGCGTCTCGCGCGCTGGTCGAGTCCCCGGATCTTCCGCTGGGCGAGAAGATTCGGAACTACGGCCGACATATCGTCTTCCGCTTGGTGTTGTTCACGACCGATATCTTCTTTTATTTCACCAAGATACGCCAGTTTCTGCGACTGGGTGGTGGCATGGAGGATGATATCGAGGCGCAGATGCGGAATGTGGCAAAGGATATGGGGGTTGAGTTGAATCAGAACGTGTTTGAGGGGTGATCTTTCCCTGGTGCTACTAGTCTACTATGTTTTGGGAATCTCCTCTCTAGAGTACTCCGTATATACTCCGCTTTACGACTTATATGGTCGGATAGATATTAGATAGATCTAGAATCAATCTATGGATAAATGATGTGATTGAAGAAAAGTATTATCATAAATGGTCTCATTAATATATCATTATTCATGCATGTCGCTCCAACGCAATGCTTCAACAGAACAAACAGAAAAAAATCAGACAAAACAACAAAAATCAGGGTATCTAGTGAATTCTAATATTGCCATTCGGACAAGCCCAGCGGCCTCCATTCCTGACCGGGATACGCAGTGCTGGACATGACAATCTCTTCGCTCGAGTCGTCCGCCGGTAACTCAACAGGCGATCGGACGGAATTAATCGCTCGTCCCTGGCCCCGATGAGGGTGGTTACTACTGCTCACCACATCCTCAGTGACAAGAGGCATGGGCATCGCGGGCGCGGATCCTCGGTGCGGTCGCGACATGTCCAGACCATACTGGTAGTCACCACCCACACCACCGTAACGAGACGAGGAGGCCGCCGCGCGCTCCTCCGCCTCGCCGGGGATAGTTATCTTCCAGGGTAATTCCTGATCGCCGAGACGACTTGTGCGAGGATTTGAGCGGAAGATGCCGAGATGGTATGCAGGGTCTGAGAGGTCGGTGCTGGACATTGTTTTTTCCTCTGGGGAAGGGGGAAAGTTCTTTGGGCTTCGGGAGCGGAGGTGGAGATCCTGGGCGTAGGTCCGGCCGCTGGAGCGACCGCGGGAGGTTTCACTTTCTCGACGAGAGGGTGGAGTGTGCGGGAGGGAGGAGGCGGAATATCGATAGGGGATGATGGGTTGGGAGGGGGTTGGTTGGTAGGAGTAGAGACGGGAGGACATGGTGTCGTTTTGAGTGTTATTGATATTTGTATTTGGAGAGTTTTCGGGGATGCTGCTGTTGCTGGCAGTGATGATCTTTTGGCGCTGGCCCGTCAACTTATGGCCGCCGATAAAGGCGTCGTAGGATTCAGGAGCGTAGTAGCCTTGCGGCGGTGGAGGCAATCCGCGGAATGAAGGGAGATGCTCGGAGGAACGATTCTCACGCGATCGGGGCCTATCGGTTTGCAGCGTCAGGGCTGACGCCGAGGATTGTTGGTGTTGGTGTTGGAGGTCAAAGACGCGGGGCTGGGGCGGGTTGGTTGGGATCTGGGCATTATTTGTACGACCAAAGAGTCCCTGGACGATGGTTAGGAATGAAGTCCATCCCAGAGAGAAAATGGATATAATAAATAGACATACGCTGAACCGGCTAAAGGCCCGCCTGTGAGGCACAGCCCGCGACAGCTGAGGCAGTTTTCCGACCATCCTTAGCTTCCTCATTGCTGACGCCCTCTTATGCGCCGAGTATCCCTGCTCGAACGGCCCCCACGCCGCCGCGTCGCTCAAATCATGGCCTGACGTGGCTGGGTTGACCTTAGTGCTATCGACGCTGTCAGAGTTGGGTTGACTCAGGATATCGTGAAAACTGCTTCTCGTGCCGGTTGAGTTGCCGGCTTCGTTTCGCAATGGGCTTTGACGGCCATGTACTGATCCGGGCTCACTGACTGATGCTCCACCATGGCCAGGCGCAAGGGCACCATCCATCGACCTTGGTGGATCACTGAGGGAACGATAATGACCTTCGCTATTATAGTCTGATGGCAGCGATACTGCCGAATAGTTTCGTTCGCCTTTATAATTATCGATCAGCATGCGTCCGCTGTAGTAGTCTATGCGAGTACCTACCAAGCCCCCATGCAAGGTTTAAATTCTGATAGTACTGCCGCCCTATACTACCATCTTGCGCCCCCAATGATGAGACCGATGGCATCTGGTGTAGTTGGAGTGGGGCACCAGAGCCCTGTCGATGGTGGCTCTGTTCTCCCAAGGGCGCGTACGGTGATCCGGCAATGTTGTCCGTTTGAAAATCACGGGCCTTGGGGAGATTAGCATCTCGGGCAGATGACTGTGTCGATTCGTTGAATGGCCGCATTGCTGAATGACTCGACTTGTTAGAGACTACTGGGGCATCGTGGACTTGTTCTTCGGTGGTGGTTCCTGGCGAACGGTGCGACCTGATACTCGGTGCCTGCTCGGCTCTGCAATCACCGCATTTAGAAGCGTTCGTGAGGTTGCAGGCCCCATGAATTGATCCTGGACTCTGCTCACTTGCTTCTTCGACTGGGGTCATTAGCGGTGCTCCGTCGTTGAGGGTTAAGCGAATGGGATTCGTGGTTTTCAGCCCCGTCGCGCCGCATAAGGCTGTGCTGCTTGAATCAGCCTGATCGGCAGGTCCTGGAAAATCCAAATGCTGATGCTCCAAAATCTGACGCTGTCCTCCTGAAACAGATTTGGAATTGGTACCTGATTCTAGGGCTCGAAGAGTCGAATCGGTCAATCGCGAGTTTTGGTGTTCAACGTGCGCCGTTCCATCGTTTTGTGTCGCCACGAATCTGTCAGATTTATGCGAAGAAGCATCTGCAGTGGATACAGTACTTCGTGCATTATCAATTGGCAATCTCGATGCATTTGCCGGGTTTCCAGGCCCCTGGAGTGCAGATGTTGGACGAAGAGATGCGAGACTTGCAGGCTTTCGCAGCTCACTTGGGTCTTCCTCATCGAGGCGCAGGGCCTTGACAATCTCTCGCTCCAAATCTAGCGCGTAACTGCCACGATCCATATGTGCTTGTTGCTCTTGACTTCCTTCTGGCATCCTGCTGAAGTGTGGGATTGCGTCCGTAGATAAGGACGGCTGTCGATGCATCTTGTCCACAGCCTTGCCTTTTCTGTCAATGGCCCGCCACTGTGTAACATCATCTGCACTTGTGGCTTTCGAGTTGCGAATGGAGCCTCGATGCCCGGGTGCAAGGTGCTCAGGCGCACCTGGCATTTTTCGGTTTGAATCCAGACTGAATCGAGTGGGCGTGTCGACATTCCGCGAGTTTTTCATCCTCACGGGCAAACTTCCAAAGTAACCAGATGGTCGCTCTGAGGATCGACCGCGAGTCTCCCTGCTGGGAAATATAGAGGGCAAGTTTTTGTAGCGACTATGCGTCGATTCAGAATCCTACAGCAACATTACCAAATTAGAGGCAATTAAACCAGAAATAGTTATGCAGATAATCCAAGAGCAAGAGACAAAAGGCATTGATCATGTCAAATTCCGAAAGTTATGTTCATTTACACCATGGTATCAAAAAATCGCGTGGCCCAGAAAAAAAGAAACCAATAAGAAAAGACAGGAACACAACAGTTGCAGCGATGGGATGACAGGAAATATGATAATACCACCCGCTTCCCATGCGCCTATTAAAAAAGAAATATGTCCATTAATGAAATTAAGGCTCTACCTTGTCGTTCCCTCCAGCTTTGAGCTTACTTCGGCCTCTAGCAAAGAATCCCTTGGCTGCTTCGCCTGCCTTGCCGCCGAGGACTCCTGCAGTGTGCAAAAGGTCTTTACCTCGCTGTTCCACTTGTTGCTTGTGCATCATAGCACCAAGAGGAGCCGAAGATCGTCGGACATGGCCGTGACCAGTGGGAGAGCCTTCTTGATGCGATGTACCAAAGTTGCCAAGAGATGGCAGCTTGGGGAATTTGCTTTTGGTTACTGCCAATCTGGGGCCACCAGCTCCACCTTTCTGGCTCTTCTCAACAAGATCCATATGCTCAGGGTGATCATGAACGGTCACTTGAATCCAGTTGTTTAGACCAGTATCAATCTTTCCAAATTGGTCTCTGGTTCGATTGAAAGCCTTTACTCGCTCATCAGAGGACTTAATTCCGAGGATGTCGCGGAAGCCCAACAGAGTCTGCCCGGGAGGGCCTGGGAGCGCGCGTACAGGAGATGGAGCGTGCTGGATATTTGACGGGGAGTTGCCACCTTCGGGACCGCGCACAGGTTGGCCATTGTAGACTTCAGGGAGATGTTGGCCTGAAATGATGCTGTTGTTATCCCCGGTAGACGGGGGGATGATGGTAAGTTTAGGCTTTTCGGGCTTCTCTACTTCCCCTTGTTCCGCCCCTGTAGGTGCCTTTGGAACATCACCGGTCTCTGTCTCTGTACCCAACTGAGATGTACTGTTGTCAGGAAGAGGACTCGGCCCAAGCGATGTTGTACTTTGTAATAAGTCCAATCCCGCTGTAGGCGTAGGTTCGTCAGATGAAGAAGTCGACGACTCCCATGAAAACCGCTTCTTCAATTTAGGTCGCGAGTCCTGCCCTGTTGCTAGAGGAGAAGAAACATGCGAGTCGCTAGAATATAAGCCCCGCGAAGGTGGCTGAGGATTGTATTCGGGGATTGAGGGCCTCGGCTGGTCATTAGGGCTGAGGCTTGCCTCTTCATTCCAGTAGCGTTCGTATTCACTAGGAATGAGACTGTCTTCTCGACGAGTCTGTGGTCGTGACCCATCCGGTTCTGGTTCATCGGATGGGGTATTCTCGCGGCTCAAGGATCGGATGATCTCCTTTCTCAACCGGTCACTTTCGGTGTCCTGGGGTGAGTTGTCGGTGCTCATCGAGGGGATAAGTACTGGAAGTTCGCTAGATGCATTCCCACCCGTCACTGGGCTGCTGACCCTGAGCGGTGGTATGTCTTTTGTGGGCATATTTGGGGGTATTTGCTCGGACGAATGAATATCTGACGGGTCCACCGAAGACACCTGTGCCAATGCGGATGGAGGGGTTTGCTCGCTGGTGACTATAGGTTTTCTCGAAGGGCTGTTACCTGGGCTGGGAAGGCTCAAGTCTCGGCGATGACCAGGCTTGAACACGATGCTATTCCGTTCTGAGGTCGGGGGAGTTGCGGCCTCAGGCTCTTCTGTAATCGTGGGGGTTTTCTCTTCGTTAAAACCGCGGTTTGCTATTATTGGGCTGACCCCAGATGTGCTGTCACTATTCGACCGCACAACACTGTCCACGGCAGAGCTAGGAGTCTCTGGAACATCGAAAGCCTGATGGACTGCTGAGCGAAAGCCGAGCGAAGGGTTATGTTGCAACTGAGGTTTCTGGGACTCGGGGCTCTGGCTAGTCTGATTATCGGGGCTCGACGCTAAGAAGTCTGTGCCAAAGCCAGACACTCGGTCAACTTCTGGCAATTTGATAACCGGGGTGTTTTGCGTAGTTGTAGAAGTGGTCGAGTCCTGGGGTTCCTCCTCATTATCTGCCTTCGCCACAGGTTCCCGGGACATGTGGAGTTCATGATGATCGCTCCCAGCCGCAGCCGCAGTTTCATCTCCCGGTAAGTTCTGAGAGACGGGATCAGTGCTGGATCGACCCACAATTGGGAAATACTCGTTCGGAGGACCAGGCATAGAAGTATCAGTTCGGGAATGTCGTCGTTCTGCTCTCTCATCTCGCATCCGTTGATAAATATTGGCTGGACGTACAATCGGAACCCGACTGGAGCCCGGGGGTCCTTGGGGACCCTTATTCGCCATGGGAAGTTCTGCTGCTGTTGTGCCATCCGCGGATATGCTGCGAGCTCCCTTCCATCCGTCAGGTCCAAGCGTAGCGACATTATCCATTGATCGTGAACGATCCATCATGGCAGGCGAGGTGTTTGTTCTCGGATTCAGATGCATCAATGGAGGAGCAGGCTCCTGCTCCTTAACGTCGTATTCGTCATATTCATCGTCTCCCCAATCGTCACCATCGTATGAAACCTTTTTCGCTTCTACCCAACGTCGTGTTTTTGCCCGATTGACATTTGTTTGGAACGAGAGGGGGGTTCCGCCACGGGGACCTGGAGTCAACGGGCTATTGGAACCAGGGGAAGAGCTGTAGGAGAACGAAGTAACCGTCAGCACCTGCATAAGTCTGGAAACGTGTTGATGCCTTACAGTTTTTCAAGCTCTGGTTCGTACGGGCGGAATTGAGCCATCACTGGCAGCGGTGTTGATCGAGCGTATACACTCGACAACGAAGGTAAACCCACGAGGATGCAATATTGATCGGCACGTCAACTTTTGAACGTGATCTTAAAACAACGCGGGTTTTATAAAAAATGATGAACTAGGAGTCGGAGTGCCGGCCGTTCGCGTAACTAGCAGGCAGCCCCGTAAATGCTCGTAAATGACGATCAAGAGGGGATGTTTCACAGTGATGACGTGGGTGGGAATGAATGGCGACAACCCAACAAGGCCGTGTAGAGCAGATGATTAGGGGATATTATTACATGAGTACACTGGATATTATTAGAAGATAAACACAACGAACGAGACGTTTCTTCGGGCCTTTTTTTCCCTTGTGACTGTCTGTCTGTCTGTGTCTCTGATCCGATCGATTCCCCTGAATTGCCGCTTGCAGTAAGTGTGGCTGGGGGAGGCAGGCGGTGGCGAGGGCATCACGTGGCACCGCCCCAGGCTAGTCCTTTTTGGGAGCGAGGACGAATCCCCTCCACCTGCCCCAGAAAAGCACGGTTTCAAGCAACTCTTCTTCCCCTGTGATGTTGACGACGAATCCAGACCCTTGAAAATTGGAGTGGCATGGGCGCTATTGATAGCTCCCTGATTGAGCCTGTATCACTTTCTTAATCCGCTCGTTTTGATTTTTCGTTACACGGCTTCCGACGAACGGACACGTCTACATTTGCCTTCTGCCTTCTCTCCTTATCGATTAGACCGACCTCAGAGCAGTCGAATCGAAATCCTAATACGACATACCGATTAATTTGATACGTTATCCCAAGTCTTGACGACCGTTTCTTTTATCGCATTATCATATTTCCTATCTCAAATCACATTCCACCAAATCGCAAAATGACGGGCCCGTCGATTCAGGATCGCACGACTGAATTCCAGGCCATCTTGGGCCAGGCCAAGAAGCGCATCAACACTTCGAAAGGATCGCAGCGCCAGGCGCTGCTGTCGGATGCCCAGCGGAGACAGGCCAATGGGTATGCTGATGGAGCGCAAGATGGCAAGAGAGCTAGGTCGGAGTTTGCCAAGCGGGCGGCGGAGATTGGACGGGGTATTACTGCGACCATGGCGAAGTTGCAGCGACTGGCTGAATGTGGGTATAGACTCAATTTTATCGGTCGGAACATTGCTAATTTATGGTAGTGGCCAAGCGAAAGACCCTCTTCGATGACAGGCCTGTTGAAATCTCTGAATTGACCTATGTCATCAAGCAAGACCTTGCATCGTTGAACCAACAGATTGCCTCGCTGCAAGCACTGACACTATCGCAACACCCCAAGTTGAATCGATCAAAGGCCGACCAAGAGGGAGAACATAATGACAATGTATGATGGATGATTGGATAATTTCGATACATTGCTAATATGTTTCAGGTTGTCGTTATGTTGCAAGGAAAACTCGCAGATGTCGGCGCAAATTTCAAAGACGTTTTGGAAGTTCGAACAAAGAACATTCAAGCGTCGCGATCCAGAACCGAGAACTTTGTCTCATCAGTATCGTCCAAGTCTCAAACGGCCCTCGATACGCAGCGGTCAGACTCTCCCTTATACAACCCATCTGGAAGAAGAACGCCACAACCGGGATTTCAGGGTGGTTCTTCGGATCTCCTGACTCTCGAGCCCTCGAATCCATCCCCTCTTGGAGGGCCATCGATGCAGACGGACCAACAATTATTGGTCATGGAGGAGGCTCAGTCGAGCAACTCGTACATCAATGCCCGAGGAGAGGCGATTGATGCGATTGAAAGGACGATCAGCGAGTTGGGTGGTATTTTCGGGCAGCTGGCACAGATGGTCAGCGAGCAGTCGGAAATGATCCAGCGGATCGATGCGAATACAGAAGATGTGGTGGACAATGTGCAAGGTGCACAACGAGAATTAATGAAATACTGGACCAGGGTATCTGGAAACCGGTGGCTTGTTGCTAAGATGTTTGGAGTTTTGATGGTGAGTGTCCTCTACAGCTTTTCGCGTACACGTCTAACGATTGCAGATTTTCTTCCTTCTCTGGGTGTTGATATCAGGATAGACACGCCCACCTTCTCTTCTAATGTATTATTATTGAATGGCTTTGATGCTTGATGGATTATGCAGGCTTCGTATTCCAGGTGCATTTCAGCTTTCGGCATTTTTAATTGGCATAGCTAGAGTTGAGATTGATTATATTGGTTTGTTTGTTGATTAGTGAAGTAAATATGATTAATAGATCTGCATATTCGACGTCATATCATATATCATATATCATATCTCGTCTCATCATAGAAGCTATTGCGAACAAACACCCTCCTGCTCACAATAATCACAGTTCAAAACAACCACCGACCCATGAAGAATAGGAACCACATCCTCACAATCATGCGGAACAAGCCCTCTATCCTGAATCTCCCTTTCAGCAGCCTCAAACCAAACCTCCCTCAACCCAGGCATAGCCGCAATCCTCTCCCCAATCCCATCTCCAACATCAGCCATAACCTCGTCCCAATCTCCACGCATCTGCCACATGAATTCCATCCGACGGGACCAGGTGTGCGTATGTGCATGCCCATGTCCATGTCCATGCCCAGTCTGCTCCTCACACACCTCATCCTCCGCAATAGCCGTGAAAAACCCTAGAATCCGCTCGAGCGTCGACGTGGTCAGGAGCAGACTGAGCCAGTTCTCGGTCGAGGCGTAGGAGATTTCCGGGGCCATGAGGTGGCGGACGATTTTTGTTAAATGGCGCATGCAGTGATGTGTTGAGAGGAGGATGTGCGGGTTTGTAAAGGGGCATTGTTGGAGGATGGATTGTTGGGTTTGGATGGGGGTTTCCTGTGCTTGTGCATGGTTGCTGGTGGATGGAGATGAGGGTGGGGGTGTCATGGATGCGTTTGTTTCGAGAAAGAAGATGAGATATGCCCTGCATGTCCTGTTAAATTGACAGCCTTGTTAAGAGGACAGGGAGGACATACATAGGATGTAACAGTTTCGCCTGGAGCAACTCAACACCCTTACTATACGCAAACTCCTTTTCCGTCTTCGACGACGCCCACGATGTCCTCGCGGTAGCATCCGTCTCAAGATGATGCCGGACTGTATGTTCAGCTAGATAATAAGATAGCTTGATACACGTTGTCCAGCAGCGGTTTAAATCCGCCAGATACGCGAATGAATACTCGGGTTGGTCATCTCGAAGGCTGGCCCCGTTCACGTAATGCGGTGGAGGGGGCGGGAACAGATACGAGATGAAGGTGAGGTCGTCGCCTGGGGAGAGAAGATCTTCAATCAACGGTGGGGGGTCGTTGTCGTGTTCATCTTGACGCTGCTGTTGTCGTCGATGAAGATATTCCTTGGCAATGGCATATTCGTGCTTGGTGATTTGCCGATGCAGCAGATGGCATGTTAGAGAGAGAGCGTAGATATCGAACAAGTCGCACTGAGCCAGGATGTGAATTAAGATTGCGGATGGGATTTTTTCCCAATTGGGTTGGGGATGTCTAGATGCATTCATTCATCAGCTGTGATCTGTATAGTGAGATGGGAAGACCGACGACGCTCTTGATTTTCTATGTCTGACTCTTTGAACAACGGAACGGAGCCGCTCAATAACAGGACTCATGATTCAGACATGATGATGGCGATGGGAAAAATCTTCGTGTTTTTAAATCTGCGTTGGTAGACTTTATTTATGACGATGATTATTCAGCCACATCTGTCACATCCACTAACCGAGATTAATTCAAAATTATTATTTTGAATAGATAGAAAGCATGCTATCTATACCCAATATGATATGATGAGATCGATGCTCAAACCCACCAATCTGCATCATACCGCATATATTCATCTTCCTCATCGACCACATTCTTCCCCGTATTCTCCGCAACATAGGCTAGCAGATTCCTCAGATTATACGTGGACGGTGCGTCAAGCGGGTAGAAAGATTCAACGCAGTCGATCGTATCGAACATTTCAATGATGGATGCGTAGACGATCTTCTTCTCGGGGTCGTATTTGTACATGCACGGGATACCGAGATATTCATAGCCTGCTTCGTAGAAAGATCTACATCACCACCACCACCACCACCATCAGCACCCAATCAAACCAAAAAGACAAAGGCAGGGGGAGCAAGACTCACGAAAACATCTCCACAAACTGTCTCTTAATCCCCTCCATCTCAGTTCGCGGAATATCCAAAATCGCTTCGTCAAAATCCACGTCCGGGTACCAGCCCAGCGCCAACACATTCAGATAGCCACCGGGGTATTCATAATTCTCGTCCTGTGTCATTTCCGCATGCGTGATGTACGCTGCTGTGTGGCCGGAGGGAGAGAGGTCTTTGAATGTGTTGCTTTCATTGTTGAAGAGTTGGATTGCGCGGTGGTGGACTGTGGGGGGTTGGTCGGGGAGGGGGGGGATTCTATATCGTTAGTATTCTTGCTATGCTTTATATAGAGGGAGAGACGAGATGGAAGACATACTCGACTCGGAAATCAAGACGGACTGTCTCTCTGGTTCTTACATCTTCGGCTTGGAACTCAGCCCGTCGTTCACAGAAGCACACTTCGACGTATTCGGATAGAATCGATTTCAGGTGGAAAGTGTGTGAGTTGATGGTGATTTTGCTGCCTTCTAGTCTTTTGAGAAGGCTTCCGTTGGGGAATTTCTCGTCGGTGGGGGCGTCCATGGTGAGTGAATCTGGAGAGGAGGAGTGGTGGGATGTTTACAAGGTGAGCAAGGGGGAATGCTGTAAGTCGATGAGGGTCACAGGGTGAAAGTCTTTGGTAGAGCAAGTCAACAAGAAAAGAATAAATCCAACCAGTGAATCATATTGAACAACATTTCTATCATCTATTAAAATTCAAAGCAGCCACCCATAAATTACAACCCAAACACCAAATATCGACCAGCGATAGAGAGAATCGACCAGCGATATCTAGTGAGACTTGGTCTTCTTCGAAGACTCGGCCGTGGTAGTATGGGTGCCAGTCTCCTCAGCCGAAGAGCTATCATCAGTTGCAGTCGAGGTCTTGTGAGCAGTGCCAGTAGCTGTAGTGCCAGTCGATGCGGTAGGGGTGACATGTCCAGCGTCAGCGGATCCAGTGGGAGTGGCAGTTGCGCTGGCACGGATCGAAGAAGGCCTGTGATAGCTGGATGATGCATGGTGACCACCACCGCCGCCACCACCACCAGCTACGCGGGATGAAGTAGCAGCGGCGCCAAAGGGGACGCATGTAGAGCCGGTAGATACGGTGGTTTCCTATGTACTGTGTTAACAGTGTGTATAAAAGACAGAAGACAACTACTTACAGCAAGCTGGGTTGAGACGATGGGATCAGCTGCCTTCTTTGCCTTTGCGAGCTCGGCATTGATAGTGGCACCAAAGTCTGGGTCGATCTCAACTCCGAATTGCTTCTTGTCCTCGTCGTCTGGACAGGCGCCCGACAGTGCTGCTTGAGTTAGTATCGATATATACCTGTATGCATGGGATACGTACATTGAAGAGCATTGAGATTTGCTCCGACAAAAGGCTCCACGTTGACATTGACCTCGTATCCCTTTTCTAGATAGAAGTCAGTGGACTATTCGACAAGAAGAAGAATAAGGTATACTTACTAACGACCTCAGCAGATAACTGAAGGGCAGCCTTTGCGTAGATCTCAAATTCACCATCAATTTCCGAATCGATAGCCACCGGGATAGGAGAAACCTTAGGCTTCCATCCTGTTGCAGTGATATTGGGATCGAAGAAATCCACATCGATCGAGGCGGAATCCTTGAGATCAAGCGCCACACCGGCAGAGACGGTCCCCTCCCCATCGATATCATTGAGCTTGTATCCCAAGCTGAAGACGATCTGGGGGCCGAGGTTGAGAATGCCACCGGGGATGGAAATACCCTCGACCGGGATACGGGCGAGGACCTTCTCATTTTTCATTTCCCCCTTCAAGGTACCGCTGACGGAGAGACGGGGCGTGATGCTGAACGAGACGTCGTCGGGGGTAATGCTCATCGTGGCGGACTCGGGGATAGCGCCAAACTTGGTCTTGATGTGAAAGTCAAAGTCGAACGATCCCTTGGTTCCACAGTCATCGCAGTCGATGGTGATGTCGATCTTGTCGTTGGGGATGGTATAGCTATCGAGCGGAAGGTCACGGTCAAAGTCAAGGCTGAACGAAGGACTCCAGTTCCGTCGGTTCAGCAGAGACCGTCCCTGGCCAGCAGGGGGAGGACCACCGACGGAGAGCTCGTAGTCGCTCGCAACAGCCTCCCAGTTTGAAGGGCGACCGATCAATCTTGCCATCTTGTTAGCGCCAAACTGCACCCGGGAGACGACAAAAGGAAGACGGTTCTCGTTCCATCCACAGTCGCCGGCTCCAGCGACGACGGTAAAGGTGTGGTTGGTTCCCCAGGCCTCTTTCGACCAGTCATAGATCTGCTGGTCCTTGAATCCGACAGTCATGGTGTTGTTGGTGCACTGCACGGAGCTGAGCAGATTGCGGAACTTCTCCATGGAGAGGAGGTGTCCGCTGTGTCCATTGCCGGTGACGGTGAAGTTGGCGATGGCAGCACGGCCCTGGTCGGTGACACCACCCCAGTAGAACGACTCGACCTGTCTGGGGGCGAGGGTGGTGTTGCAGGCGGGGTGGTTATAGTGGTCCGGGTCGGAGAGATCGCCAGGCCAATTGTTGTCCCAGCCTCCATCGCTTCTGGTGAGAAGGTGAGGCGTATCCTGAGGAGGAGCGATTTCACGGAGCGTAAGAGACAGACATTGCTGGGCGAAGCCGGCAAGGAAGAGCCAGTAGAGACGGTTCATCTTGGAGGTTGGTGCTGAACGAGAGTGGTTGATGGTCTGGAGCCATTGAGAGGATGCATGTCTCTTCTTTATAGAGGAGATACTCGAGGAGGATTGTTATTTCATCAAAAATCTCACGGCATGAAACAGATGCTATACACTGCCCAGGGAAGACACAGTCAGGCTGATCTGACAGATGATGGGGCTGTGTATAATCATGATAGGTTGGAGTATTTGAGCTTAACAACAGTTCCTACTCTGTTGATTAAAACGTTGTGTAGAGTATAAAAGATATTCAAGATCATAATGATATGGATTGATAGAAGCGGTGATCTTGATCTGAAGTGGTTGCATTGTACATGAAGCTATTCATCTCGCCTTAGTCAGATATCACATAGTCAATGTAGGAGTCTTACTTGACTGACTCGAGATCCAAAATTCAGCACGATCTAACCTGGAATCCGACAATTTTATAATATAAATAATTAAAGGATAGACTACTGCTTAGGCAGGTCGCATTCAGACTTACATGAAGTCGAGAATAGATCCTGAAACGGTCAGCGCTGCTATCCCAAACATCAACCTTGAAACACATCTGTCAGCACTAAATATAACACTAAATATGACTCTCCAAATAGAAACAAATAGCAGAATAATATCTCCGAGCAACCCTTTGGCCACGGAATTTTACTATCCTCCGGCTTTCTGAAGAAAACGCGGCGAGAATTGTTTATCTGATTGATTCAGATTGACATTCGGATTGACTGTCCGCATGCGGTAGTAGATTCTGGCGATCCCCGAGGCCCCTGGAATATCTTCATTCTGGAACAATATGCATTCTCGGTGTTAACGATGCGATTCGTCTGGATTCTGGTTTATTGCGTTGCGCATTGCGTGGTCTGAAGATTCTGGATCTATATCCGAAAATGGACTCCATTAAGGCAGGTATTTAAATCCTGCGTATCCTGACTTTAATGACATCAACATCAGTCCTTCGTTAATTCAAGTTAATTCAAATGTTGTATCTGTCTCTCCTTACCGGCCTTTTGGCTGGGGCTTCAGCTAACCCGATCGCTCGATCGTCTCAATACCCCATCGTCAACACCACGCAGGGAAACGTGCAGGGAATCGCATCGCCTTACCGCGATGGAATCACCGTGTATAGAGGCATTCCCTTTGCCGCACCACCAACCGGTTCCAAGCGATGGACACCTCCAACTACAGCGAAGCCTTGGTCTGGTGTCTTCAAGGCAGACACCTTTGGACCGCAGTGCGCCCAGACAACCTCCTCCTCGGCCGGTATCTTCAACATCGCCTCCAACACCTCCAGCGAGGATTGTCTTTTCCTCAACGTGTGGACGCCCACATACAACGACACATCAGATCTTTCGTCCAAGAAACTGCCCGTGTATGTCTGGATCTATGGTGGTCGCTTCACGGGTGGCTCTGGCGATGTCATGACGTACGACGGCTCCGGTCTCGCAAGCAAGGATATCATCGTGGTGACGCTCAACTACCGTCTCGGTCCATTCGGTTTCCTGGCGCACCCTGGTCTATCCGCGGAGTCGGGACATAACAGCTCTGGAAACTATGGAATCTTGGATCAGCAGTTTGCCCTCAAGTGGGTGCAGGATAACATTGCTCACTTTGGTGGAAACCCCGACCAGGTCACCGTTGGTGGCCAGTCGGCGGGTTCTGCCAGTGCGCTGGATGTGATGTGGAGTCCTCTTGCAAAGGGTCTTGCTCACGGCATCATTGCTGAAAGTGGTGCCCGTGGTCCCCATGATCCAGAGACTGGCAGTGCAGCCACCAGTTACCGTACCAAGGCTGCTGCTGAAGCTGAGGGCGTGGACTTTCTGAAGAAGATGAACGTCACTTCTCTTGCTCAACTGCGTAACGTCTCCATGGATGCTCTGTTGGAGTACGACTCGTTGAGCGACACCACCTTTGAAGGAACGCAGTTTGAAAACCTCACCACCCAGTTCATGGAGCCTCCACTGTGGCGACCCGTCATTGACGGCTACGTCCTGACACACAGCTACGGCGAGGCCCTGAGTCTCAACGACCACGCCGACATCCCCATCCTCACCGGAAACAACAAGGACGAGTCCGGCGCCAGCACCGACCCGGGCCTGACCGTCTCCTCCTACAAGACCGACTACACAGAGATGTTTGGCGCGTACGCCAGCGAGTTCTTCACCCTCTACCCAGCCACCAACACCAGCCAGGCCAACGACAACAGCAACGAGCTCTTCCGCGACATGAGCCGGGTCGGAACCTGGCGCTGGGCCCTTGACTGGGCAGCCGGGGGTGCAAAGAGCAACGTCTACACGTACTACTTTACGCACACGCCCGCGGAGAACCCCAGCTCAGGCGCCTACCATGGGTCTGAGCTGTGGTATGTCTTCAACAACATCCCATATACGGACTACTCCAACGTCACCTGGACGCCGACCGACTATGCGATCGAGCGCAAGATGTCGCAGTACTGGGCCAACTTTATCAAGAAGGGAGACCCGAACGGAGAGGGGTTGGTTTATTTCCCGCCGTCCAAGGAGACGAAGCAGACTATGTGGCTTGGGAACTCGTGGGGGTCAGGACCGCTGTCCCAGTCTGACGAGCGCATCAGCTTTTTGGAGAAGTGGGAGGCTAGTCTGGAGGAGTGGTAGTGTATAGTAGTATAGTAGAGTGTGTTAGATGATGCAATTCGATATTCCGTATAGGGTATCTTTTAGCCAAGAATTAGTTAGTAGAGTACTGTAAGGATGCATTCAACGGACTTGACTTGCTTGTAAAACTCGACTGATCTGACTGGTGGACTCAGCCAGACAGAGAGAGAAGAGAGTAGAGACAGAGACAGAGACGATGATATCAGAACAAAACAACGGAGACCAAAACTCCACAGTGAATCTGACAGATTCTCTCCGAAGATAAGCCGGTGAATAATGGGCGTGACAAACATTCGTATCCTTATCTTAACCGTTTCAACAGACTATTGGATTCCAGCCACTCTGCCTGACCGTCTTGGCGATGCTGATCATCTGGATATCTGAGACTGATGAAAGAATTCAAGGACAATGCCAAGGGAGGAGGATTGGGTGCAGCCTAAAGTGATATCTGGAGAATTGAGGCTGTGTTGCGGAGATGATAATTGATATGGCCGTATATCAGTGATCTGCGCTGTTAGTTGAGTTTATTTTAGTGGGCTATACACCTGCACTATCTCTACGGAGTGCACGATTTGAATACTTGTAGGATGCTCTGTACATAATCCTAACATAATCCTAACAGAATAATAGAGAATAATATAAGATGCATCTCATCTGCAGCTGAAACACCGGCCCTCTAGCGCCGTCCAATTTTTGAGTCTTGATGCTGAGAATGACTCGGAAGACACTAGAAGACTAGAAGCATATCGAGCATACTCTGTAGGCAATCACAGCAAGCGAAACGATGCCACCTCATCTCTCCTTGAATACATCGGCTGTATTAAGATATCTAGATTCTCTCCACTCTCCTCCTGGATCCACTCTCTTCCACCATCTGCCGATGCCGTTGCGGAGAAACACTTCCCAACGGCCCAAGCGAAGTGTCACTGGGACGCCGAGAAGCCCAGCACCGGAGAGACACCATGTGGGAACAGACAACATGCAGGCCTGACAGAAGATAAAACTGGTTTTAGCAGGGTTCAGCAGACTGTCTTGACCCTGATGGATTTTTCCACGACTGAGGGATGTCTGGTTAAATGTGAGTTAATACTAGTTGCGCATAGAGATTCCTGATGCAATTACTGTGTAGATGACATATGTTAAGTGAGGGTATTGGTATACTTGGTTACATGGAGTACTGTCGGAGTAATACAAACCTTAGCTACCTATCGGATAGACATACTGTAGAAATAGACTAGATATGTTATTTAGCAGATAATAAAGTATTCTATCAGTACAATACGATATTTATCCTACTTATGCACAGAATATATTATTTATCAGATAGTATAATACTATACCAAGTGATGCTATAATATACCAACCCTACGACATATTAGGTTATTAAAGATGGCACATAATGGCTTGCCGCGCTTCTTGGCCAACTTTGTTTTTTCCATGGAACCCAGCTTTTTGAGTCCAGATGCGTCGGAACTCTTCCTTCCACTGCCGATTGACGATATGATGAAAATAGAAGTGGTGATAGGAGGCACTGGTAGGCACGGATAGTGGAGAGATTGTGGGGTTCTCCCATCTCCATTCAACCTCACCATCCAACCATCCAGAACAGAATATTCATCATGACATCCCGGACTTCAGATTCCAAATAATTCTATTGCCTACTGCCACCCCTCCGATCAATCCCGACATCGTCACTTCCAAGAACCTCAGCACTGCCACTTTGGGACAGTCAGAACGGCCACGCCTATCTTCTTGTCCGCTGGCGGAAATGCCTTCCCTTGGCATCTCCACCGATCTGCAATCCTCATCGCTCCTCCAGTCAGCATCACACCTTCACCATCATCCCCAGGAAAGTCCAGATGAACCGCCGGTGACGACTTCCTGGTCCCGCCAAGGTCCGCCAAGCTGAGGTTTTACGGCCGCTGATGATGAGTCCATTTCCGCCCGTATCATCGATCTGTCCCTCTCGCGCCCTCTGTTCATTCTCGTCTTCCCTGCAGTGTAACAAGGAGAGAAAACATGGCCGCGCGAGGGTTCGTGTCAGATCACACTGCACTCTCTGAATATCGTCTTGGTTTCTCTTCATCTGTCGGGTTGTTCCGTTGGGCTCACTCCCATCTACCGACTGCCCCCTTGGCACGCTTCTATCCAGCTCTTGGGTGCAAAGACGTCTTGGTATAAAACCTCCACCTAAGACCAAGATGGTCAAGATGAACCCACCCAAGAATCAAAGCAATCCCCCATTGCAGATCACTGATAACGGTCCCGGATGACACCATCTCCCTCTATTTCCCCGGGTCCAGTCCGAAGCTTTCTTTTATAATCCCAAGACCCAAGATCTTGATTCTCTTATCTCCATCTTCTTATACGAGTTGCATCTCTATTGTGTGTTTCTGTCTGGATCTTCTTCAAAATGCATATTCCAGGGCACCATCAGCCCTCGCCTGTCGAACAAATCCAAGGCACTGCGCCCCATGATCCTCCCTCTCAGCTGCGTTTCAACGATGAGCGCAAGGAGGGGGGCCAGTGGTCCGTGGCGGGAAGCACAGATGTCTCCCTGTCAGGGAACCAGGCCACCTCCGAGCAGTTTTCCTCTCGCTCGGCCTTGTTCCGATACTTTGCTGCCGAGATAGACCCTAAGCGGACTGATCTCATCCTCATTGCGTGTGGTTTTGTCGGTGGTCTAGTCGACGGTCTCTCCTTTAATGCCTGGGGGAGTTTCTCCAGCATGCAAACAGGTATGTTCTCCAAAATAAGATATCTGCAGCTATACTGACGAACCAGGAAACACCGTCTTCATTGCCTTGGGTGTCTCCGGACAGCCAGAATACCCCCAATACCTCTGGGCGAAATCCCTCATCGCCCTAGCGACTTTCCTCACCAGCAATCTCTTCTTCATCCATGGCTCCCGACTCCTCAACCCCCTCAGACGCTCAACAGTGATCCTTTCCTTTGCCATCCAAACAGCTGCCATCCTAGCCGCTGCCATCCTCGTCCAGCTCGGCACCATCAGCCCTAAGCCCGAAAACCCCCGAGCTCCAATAGAATGGATGCAAGTCCTACCCATCTCACTCCTTGCCTTCCAGGCGGGAGGGCAGATTGTTGCCTCGCGCATTCTGGCCTTTGATGAGATCCCTACTGTAGTCCTCACCACTCTTCTATGTGACCTGCTGGTTGATACGAAGCTCTACGTCCGGCCCTGGAAGGCAAACCCCAAGCGGAACCGACGTATTGGTGCTTTTTTGGCATTGTTTCTGGGTGCCATGACAGCCGGTGGACTGTCCAAGGTAACAGGACTGGCGAGTAGTTTGTGGTTTGCGATGGCGATAAAGTTGACCATGACGCTGAGCTTCTTCGTGTGGAGAGTTGACAAGGCCTCGATTAGGAGGAAGCGTGACGAGGAGAGTGGTACTGAGTAGTTTTCCTTTCACTTTCTTTTTTGACTTTTGCTTTTGTTATTGTTTTGTGAAGCGCTTGTTGCAATGCGATGATTAGCGAACGATTAGACACGACATACCTCCAATTCATCCATCACTTGAAGCACACTGTATCCATACCCAAACCACGTACATACAAGGATCGGAAGCCGAATAGGGATTATCCCAGTTCAATACAGAAAACACGCGCTGCCCAGATCTCGACCCGTATGCAATGCACTGCACTTCTGACTCAACTGCGGGTGTAGGATTCTAGACTCCTATGTAGGAAAGAAGAGTATATTTAGATATGAAATGGTTCTATGCCAATTTGACCTGTCGGTTTCAAAGTTTTTTTTTCAAGAAATACCCCGTCTGTTACTGAGTAATTGGACTGCCTGATTGATACCCCGTGATCGCCCGTGACTGGTTTTCTTTCTTCTCCCTTCTGTCTTCTCCCCCTGAGGATCTTTCTTTACCATCGTCCACCTTCGACTCTGTTTGAAGGCCATCTCTATTCGACAATGGTACTCAGGCACACCTGATCTACAGACTACTATTTTGAATCTGTTAATTATTTACCTCAGGCATCAACCCTAATAGGCTAGGGCTAGGTGAGATCGTGACATCCCCTTCACTCAGATTTAACCCATAATTTTAATAGACACTAATTATTATTTTGTCAACAGATAAAAATACATATACATATACATCTTCAAAGTATAGATAAATCGATACTCTGTCTCCAGTCAATTCACCAGTACAGTACGGTGCAGTCACAAGCAGCCCAGAGCCACCGTCGTTGTCGAACCGACCACCAAAACAAATCGGCCTTCATACAGTGTCGGGAAGAGTAAGACAATGCTTGGGTGGCTGTTATTATCGAATCTGCTGAGTGCGATATGTGGTCGGTTATTTTAGGGAATACTATACACAAGTTTGACCGGTTGCAATTTACGACCCTTGAACTCGACAGTAATTATATCCTCTCATTTACTTTCCCCAATCCCTGAAGACAATTAGCTAAGTTAATTTAGCCTTCTAAATCCCACGCCCACAAGTTCTAGGTTCGTCACGAACCTGGCAATAATCCGCCAATCAAACACACCCCCCAACGAAGCCATTACAAATGATAATCGCCAGATCGTCTGATCTCATTTCATTCCATTCCAGCAATTCGGTTCCTGGCCCTGCAGGTCTAAATGCCTAGTTAGTGCTTAGCAGTGACGCTGGCTTTGTGATACCGTGGGTTTTCTTTTTGTCTGCTGTGTGAGGGCAGAGTATTACGGGGATACCGTGGCGGGAAGAGTTACAGTTACACCCGTGTTTTCACGGATTATACGCGTATTCCCGGAATCTGGGGTATTGCGGTTGGACTGTAGGGGTTGGGTTTGTTGGGTATATGTCTATGCTGGTATTTCGTGTGCTGGTTTCGTCGATATAATGGATTCTAGAGCTGTCTAGATCTCGACAGGATGAGAAGATCACAGTTGAGCATCGTGAAGATGAAAATGAGAGCGGTAATAATGCCAAGCGAGTGCAGGCCGTGTCAGTGGCAGATGCTTGACATTACACATTTATACTATATAAAAGCGAATACAACATGTCTGGCATTAACCACCATCAGACTGCCCAGACTGCTCAGGCGAATGAACCCCCCTACTAGCCTTCCTCAACTCCCTTTCCAACGCCTCCGTCAGTGCCTCCAAAAGCCACTGCACCTCCGTCTTCTCCCCCAATAACGGATTCTTATAATCAGCCCAACTCCAACTTCGACACCCATTCTGCTCCTCTGCCTCCGCAACCGGATGTCCTTCCCCCGCAATGAGATTCAAAAAGTATTCCCATTCTTGAAAGTCGAATTCCTTGGGCAGATTACGGGTAGCGTAGTCGATCATTCGACGGACTTCCCGGAAGAGAAGGTAATGGTAGTGGTGGATTTGTTCGGCGGCGATGTCGCCGCGGGCTCGTGCCGATTCTTCCTTTTTGTGTTCGTCTGCTTCGATTGCGTTACGGACTTCTTCTTCGTAGGGCAGGTTGACTTCTGCGTCTCTGTATCTGTCTCTTTGTCTGTCTTGGTCTTGGTCTCTTTCTGGTTCTGTTGGTTCCTGCGTGCTGTCTTCGTCGGCGGTCTCTTTGAGAAATTTTTCTTTCCATGAGACTTGGAAGATGTCGCGGATTAATTCGCGTACTGGCTTTTCGCCTGGGAGAATAGTCAACGCGCCGATGTAAATGGTGATATCACGGATTGAGCGGACGACAGTGTCGCCGACATTGGCGATGAGAATCGTCACGGTGGGAACGGCAAGGAGCGTCCAAAAGACAAAGAATGACGTCTCCCATTCAGTGGATGGATGAAAGTCGCCGTATCCAATGGTCAAAAGGGCTCCGTAGGCGAAATACAATGACTCGAAATATGTCCATTTCGTTTCCTTTTTTGAAGCCCAAAAGGCCAGAGCGCCGAACAGCCACATTATCGTCCATAGGGAAAGGGATATGGTCAGGGAAATCCATTTGCGTTGTAACGTGGCTATCTGGCGGATCTGTCGCATCACTTTGAACTCGCGGATGCGTTTTTCGCGCTCGCTTTCGTCCGGTCTGTCCTTGTCTAATGGAGGAATAATATGGTGGACAAAACTATGTTTAGCGGAGGCTTCTTTGATCAAGAAACGACATGTTCTCTCCGTGATCAGCTCAGCCATCTTCTGTCGGCCTTTCTCTAACATCTGCGCTCTGATAGAGCTGATGATCAAACCAAGAATGAGAATGCCGCCGACAGCATAGGGGAAAAGAAAACCTCGTCCTGTGTGAGTTTTTGGGACAACGTTGCCAAAACCAATTGTGAGTAATGTGCTATCGGCGAAATATACTGCGTCTAAATAGTCCCAGTCCTCGATGGCTGCGTACACTCCGGCCCCGCCAAGAAGGTATACCAGGAATGAAATAGTCTGCAGCATAAGTGTCCGTTGGTTGGTTGTGAGCTTGTATTCACGACTATAATGACCCCTGTGGGCGCCGTATGTCGTAATCAGAAGAAGAGACGAGACAATAAAGTAGAGAATCGCCGCAAAAACACCGTAGAAATATGCTTGACTGAGATCATGCCGTACTTCCTTGTCTCGACTAGCTGGGAAGACCGCCAGGATAGCTACCAGTAAGAGCGAGGAGATGTACCATCCGATGATGATTATAGGTTGCGCAACAATGAATGAAATCCGTCGCGCCATGCTGAAAAGAAGCACGAGATTCGCCACAATAGCAACGCCCAGCGAAATCGCATTGACTCCGACAACCCTATCATAAACTCATTAGAACTAAATTCCCACCGAAGTGTAACGGGTTTTGTATACCATGCAGGGTCCGAAGAATTTTTCTCGTGCCTAAGCGGAACTCTACTCCAGTTCTGAGCCAACGAGCATATACTGAACGCGCTGGCCATTGGCCCCAAGGTACCCTATGGTGAACGAATTGGTCATGATCAAATAACAAAACTCGCGACAGGACGGTTGTAGACATACAGCTAACAAGGGGTACGCGGTACTTGCAAGCCACCACCAAGCGGAAAGAGGATATTTTCCTGTTTCCTGGGCCGGTCGTTTTTCACTTGATGCTAACGTACTTTTATGGTGTCGTTGAGCCCCGGTATATCGATTAGGGCCCAGAGAATCTTCATTAGAAGGCCGAGATAACTGGTTCATGTCGAGGATTCTGAGGTCTCAGTCAACAGTGACAATAAGATTTGTTGAACGCCCAAGTATTATGAGAAGGCGAATATCTATCACCCATCGCCGTCTATACATAACGAAACGGCTGGAAGACCTAGCGAGGTCAAACGAATCAAAGTCGCGGTTTCGTGAAGCCAAACCCGCAAATAGTAAATAAGCAGGCTTGACAATTCGAAATTAGACATCCAACCAGCCTGTCTATCATCTGAGACAGAAATTTGTGCTGCCGTCATTCTGTGCAAAATCAACACGACGTCATATCACGTGGCGGATGGCCCTTGGGTCTAAAGACTGGAACTGTTAGAAGTCTTTCAAGGGCGATGGTACAAGTGCATGGGGATTTCCAAAGAATAGTAATCGAACATATATAGCCTGAAATTCAAGTTCCCAGCCTGCTGAATAACCTTCATTCCTGCAGGTAGGCCAAAAAGTAATCTAAGTCGTGAATACATGGACTCGCAAGTCCCTGTCTAGAAGTAGAAGAGAAAATAAACAGTAGAAAGAAAAGGACCCCATCATCACACCAATCAATGTATGAAACATGGCTTCTCCAACAGACAAGGAGTCCAGATCAATGTGTTTGTACATGGTGCCAGCCACGCGAACTTGATCCAGACGCTGGATCATTCAGTGCGTTGTGGCGAGAAATGGACAGAAGGAAATACCACTTATGTGCATCGTCGTGGTGTGGATGAAAAGAGAAACAATATAATCAAGGACGAGGAGATAACCACCATGTCAGGAAATAAACTCCAAACTCCCCACCCCAAAACTCATGTCCAAGCAATTATGGTCGTGCATAAATTGTCGGAAAAAGGGTTTAGAAGAAAAATAAGTCGAAGGAAATCAATAAATCGTCGTGTTCATGGTATAGGGTATCTTGAAGGTTCCCGAGGTACGGCCATGGGTGGCATGCGTCCCCCAATGCCAGTGCCAGCACCACCACGTCCCCTGCCGGCTTGCAGATCAAAGTCTGGATTATTCTCCAAAAGTACGTTGGTCCGCAGCTGACCCATATTAGGTCGTGGTGGTGGTGGGCGCCAGCGTGGGTTTATTGGGCGCTCAGAAATGGAGGTGAAATGGCTTATCTCGCTAGAGGTAGGTGAGCTGGGGCCTTCCGGTACATCATCCACAGAATCCTTCGGTTTAGGCTCACCAATAGGGCCCGGCATCAAAGCGGATGGCAAGCGGGGAGACGGCACTCTGTCATGCATCTCATCCGCAAAACGAGGATCCACATCTTCATAATAATTGTCGGATCCAGAGCGAGTATGATGCGGTTTCCGATCCATAGCGGGCGATCCGTAAGCATGGACTGGCGATGGTGACGGGGCGGTATGTGGTGTATCATTCCAACCAGCACGCGCCGGGATATAGGACCTAACGAATGTCTATTTAGCAACCAACTATTATAACGGAGTAGGGAAATCACGCCTTACGGTGTCCGGCTGTAGAGACTCGAAGGGCTCACAGGTTCCGAATACCCGTCTGCAGACAAGGCATGCGGCTGCACGCCAAGCATATTGTGAGACTCTGGCTCGACAGAACCAGCTCGTCGAATTTGAGGAGTCATTTCAATGGCTTGACCTATTGGGGCGTCTGGCGACACAGCCATGCCAATGGGACCAGGAGATGGTTGGCGCAAGCCCACTGGTGAGGGGCCTCGCTGCTCGTAGCCATCATCTGCAGGGGGTGGTGTTGGTCGCGGTGCAAGTCCCGGCCCTGCGCCATAAAAGTCAAACCCGTGACTCTGCGCCGCAGGTCCTGGGCCATAGGGAGCTGGGGGGCCTCGCTGTCCTCGACCCATCATCCCGGGTGGCCCTCCACGCATTGGACCCATGGGTCCGCCTCTTCCATTTGGAGGTGGTCCTCTAGGTCCTCCGTAAGGACCTCCACGGCCATAACCGCCTCGCGGGGGGTAGCCACCTCGTCCGCGCGGACCAAAACCTGGCGGTGGTGCACCTCTTCGGGATCCCATACTACCGTCGGAATATTGATTACGCAATCGGGGGTCGGACGGATTTGTTCGCATTCTCGGTGCAGGCGCATATGGGCCCGATGGAGGAAGAGGGTTGCCAGCTTCATCACGCGCTGCGCTGTATGGAGCGGGGTACTGAGATTCGGGCATTGGCACTTCATTGAGGGGCGTGTGCGAGTTTAGAGGCGTGCGGTCATCGTCACTTTCGCGAGTTGTGGTGCGGAATGTGGCAAACGTCGGACCGGATTCGAATGTGGGAGAGCCCGACACCACGGGTTCTTTTGTATCTCCATTCAACGGGACCGGTTTGGGATCATCAAGAGCAGCGGCTGCAGCGTTTTGACGGTTGTAATAGTTCTCGCCACTCATTTCCGCATTCTCCGCGATGCGCTTCTTTCGCGCCTTGCGGCTAACGAGGGTCCGACGCATAGCACAGGTGACCACGCCACAAGAAACGAGAATGATCGTCGCAGCCAGTACAATCCAACCACCCCATTGCATATGCGGAACAAAGAGCAGAATGTCGACAAGGAAAGCGAGCAAGCTGACCAGAAGGGTGGGAAGTAAGAGGATCAACAAGGCGAGCAAGAAGCGCGGAGAATGCGACGGCCCGTGGAAGTGAGCGGCGAAGGCTAGGCAAAGGCAGATGAGCGTGAGCAAGGCGGCCACGGGGTGAACGATCAGGATAGACGAAAGTGAGCGTCGAGTACTGGTGGGAATATCGACATCTGAACCGATGTTTGAGATGTCATCTAGAAGAAGTCAGCAACGGAGATTGCAAACTAGAAAGAAGTCCCTAGAGTAGACTGACTGGCTGTGTATCCCACATGGATATTAGTGCATTGATCGCCTTTACAGTAGCCAAAAACACCATAGTCGACGCCACCATGTGTGCCCAGAGGAATTCCTTTGATAATGGGCGTTGACAAGGTCGCGAGGAGCAGGAGAGCAAAGGCGACCAGCAGCAGGATGGTGAGAGGGGTCGCGGGTTTGAGAAGCATGGCGGAGAAGTTTAATTATGGAAAGAAAAGGAACGAAAGAGAGACGGTTGGTAGGTAGATAGACAGATAAATGAATGACTTGAATGAGAAACGAGTCTCAAAGACAGCGATACACGCAGTCGAGTATAATTCAGGCCAAGGCCATTGCTTGGGGATCTTGATTCTTTGTCTCCTGAAAGGCTGAAACAGGTCGTGGTTGAGGGGAAGAACCGCCGACCGTGACGGAGGAGAGAAACAGAGAGGAAGAGATAACGAAAGACGACTTGTTTCTCACCACCAGCCTATCTCGAGATGATGGAGATAGAGATGGAGATAATTCAGATAGATAGATGGAGGAGGAATAATCTACGGGTGGGTTTGGAGGGTGTTGAGCGAAGGCGACGGCGTTTTGGAAATTGCAGTGAAACGAAGCGCTGATGCCTGAGGTGTCGACGTCAGCAGCCCTCCACTTTAGGTTGACAGTTTTCTATCTCCATTTTATTATTCCTACAGCAGACTCTGCATCAACAAAACCAGCAATTTCATTCTCAATCAACTTTATTACTGTCTTCTGCTACCCCTTCATCATATTCACTTCATCAAGGGACACTCCAGCGCTCAATTGCACATTCAATCTCTTCCGTGGCGGAGTCATTTTTGCGACCCCATTTTTATCTATCCCACACGGGAATATTTCTTGCTGATTCGCTCCACCATAAGAAACAGTGGTGGATAGTTCCACGCAGTGACCACGGGCTATGTTGCCCTATTGCCAAGCCGTGTCTCCTTCCGTACAACGGCTCAATTAATCTGGTGATAAGTGGTAGAACAGTCTTATGCCTTATTTCTATGTGGGTAGATGCTGACTGGCGTACTAGTATTCGACAGACAGCCCGATTGCTTTCGATCGTCAAAGAACCAACCCGGCGTTATTTACAAAGATGCGGACTGCTCGGACAGGCAGGATTTACTCCGTTAGTCCGCATCCTTGATCCTTCCAGCGGGCAGCGGCCAGCCTTGAGCAATGTCGGAACTTGGTCCGCCGTAACACTACTTTTCACTATCCTCCCAAGGTTGTCCCGACCCTCAATCACCTTCGAATTTTCTATAAGCATTCCCTTTTCCAAGGTTTTGTTCCAGGGGTCTCGCCCTCCTTGGACCCTTTGGCTGTCGGGAAGTTTCATAACTTGGAATCCCTTGCATTTTTGCAATAGGTTATCTGGGTATCTGAGTTTGCAAATAAATGAAAGGGAAAGACATAAGGGACCCATGGTGAAGATAAATCAAGCCCTTTCAACTGAAATTGCCCCTAGCGGCCGTGACTCCGCTTGCTAGTGGGCATGGCAGGCGGGCGATGGCATCATGGCACACGAGTCTCGCACACGCAATGGACGGAAAGCAATCAGCTAAGGATCGACGATCTATTTTAGGTGGATCTACCCCACACTAAGCAGATACATCAGTCAAAATTCGGCTGGCTTTTATTGTCACCAGCGGAGTGGTGTTGGTCTATGCTGGACAGCATTAATTGGGGCTTTGCAGAGGCTGGTGGAAGAAAGGTTTAATCCAGAGTCACACTGCAACGATTCAACTGGTGTCGAAACCCTGATACCTCGGTGGGGACCGATCAGCGTCGCCAATACAAGCGAGCCGTCGATCGCATCCCTTTAGTATGCACCCTTTGGCAGAATAGGACACCTATTGCATATAGGGAGCAGGTGTCCAAGCCTGTGAAGCCTATGAGACCTGGACCCGAAGATTCGAGTTCGAGGAGGGAGGACAATAATGCGAGTCGTCGCAAAGACTCAGGGGTATTTTTTGACACATCAAGGTGAAAGGATGTGATGACAACGGACCAAGAAAACTTAGAACAGGAGATTTTGGGATGACAGTTGGCACTAGAAGGCAATACCCTTCAGATCCGCTGAAAAGAAAGTATTCAATAGTGTCGAGAATAGCCTCTGTTGAACCTTTCTGTACCCCGGATTTACAGTACAGCATCACATGCAAACTTGTACAATGGCATTATCTCTAGCACAGAACAAAGCAGTGTAACACTCCCGGACCTTTCAATCCATCCACATCGGCAATATGTTGTACATTTTCTTGAAGATTCTCAGATATCTAATGTGGGGATTGAAGAGTTGCAATTGACGTGGTTTGGTCGTCGGCCTCATGTGACGCTGCACGGAAACATCACCATGCAGACTGCCGCTGCAAAACCAACTTTTTGGGTTCTTGTGACACCCGAACAAGTAGCATTGTCCATGATGATCAATAGCATGGACGGCTATTAATTGCCTGGGTTCCCGACAACTAGGGTTTATGTCGTTTTAAAACTGAAGAAATATCAACAATTCGCTAGAGAGTTCCAAAATTGACTGATTCTAGGCAACGCGCTTAACGTGAGTTAAGGTGATGCACTTACTCACTACATGCTGATTCACTCAAGGTGATAAATTCAGCGATTCAGATAACATAACGATGCTCGAGTTCTGGAAAGGTCCCGCGTGGCTCAAAACCAGAGGCACTGAAGGCGACGACCGATGTGCTCTGCTACCGAAGAATGAATACTCAGCCAGACTACCGTGGCAGCCTTCGTACGCTCATCCACAGAAGACTTCAAGGTCCCCGTCAGGGCTTGAAGAACGCTACATCCGGGTTGGAATTGGGGGTGCTGGGAATAAGCGCAAGTCCTGCTCTCCTTTCCTAACTGCACTTCAAGCATTGTCTGACTGGATTGAATCGGCAGAGTTTGGATGCGTGATGGCCGCGTAGTCCAAATGTCTCCACGGTAGCCAAGATACGCAATACGCATTCGTTTCACCGCGTGATAATTTGATTATAATTTAAGGTGCTTGTTTGTCTTGAGCTGGATTTCAAGGCAGCGACTAGCTGGTATTTATGGAAAAAAGAGCCGAAGCATGGAAGCATGCTTGACGGTAGGGCAGAGATGTTCTATCCCAGATTCGTCAGATTGATAGAGTTTTCCTTGTTATGTGCGCCTGACGACTCGGTATGTGGGAAGACAGCAGCAGCTTCTCCGTACTGTCAAAGATATTGAGGTTTATGAAGGAATTGCAAATCGAATTTATGAGTGAGTGGTGATGATAATACCCAGAGGAGTCTATCCGACGTCAACCTATACCAATATTTACTTGTAAACAACGTTAAAAAATCATCATGATATTCAAGATACTATATTACTCTTCACTATCCAAGACGAACAAATAATTTACCTCACTGACGGATGACAAAACGCCAGGCAGGGCGGATTCCAACCAAGGCTGTTGTCGCGATGGGTGATAAGGAGTGACTTGGCCTGTCATGCAGGGCATGCAGGGCCAACCCCAGGTATGTATCCCATCAGGCAGTAAATTGTAAATTTAGAAACTCATAAATAATAATTGACGTCCACGAGGCTCTCTGCCATTTAATTTAGCCTTAGGGTGTTTTCTTTTCTTCTTTTTTATCTGCGCGCTGGGTTTAATTGTTGGTTCTGGCAGTCTATCCGAGTGGTTTTGGTCTGTTCTGTTGATCGATATCTTTGATTTAACGCTCATGACAGGGAGAGGATAGCCTTCTTTCCTCGTCCCTCAATAATTCTCAGCTGTCGTGGTCTGTTGAGAATGGCCCCCTTGTCATGGTTTCTCTCTCTATCTTCACTGCTACTCTCAACACAGGCTCGACCGACTGTCTTCCACTCGAAGACATATAGTAATACGTCCAAGACTCCAGCTCAGTTCTTCCCACCACCAGATTATGTGCCTCACCCTGTGTACGCAGTTCCTGCCTTCGTCTCCCAACCCCATTGACGTATCGCTGACGAGAACAGAGGAATTCCATTCCCTCTCCAGGACCACTCTGCCACACCATGGCTTCGCTTCGAAGACTCTCATATGAGCGACCCTCTGGGCGGCGTAGCCCATAAGATAGCCACAAGCCCAGCATGCTCGGCTCCAGAGACCGGCTCGTCGAAGTACTGGTACGAAGAGATTGAACACGGTGGGGAGTCGTCGTTTTTGGCCACAGAATACAAGAACAACTACAAGGTGTTTCGCAATGTCGTGACCGATTTCGGGGCAGATAATACGGGACAGAAGGATTCAAGTGAAGCAATTCAGGCGGCTATCAACGGTATGCTATATGTGTTCAGGTTTTATCGTGGGTCGTGCTAAAATAACTATAGTCGGGGCATCCAATGGACCGAGTCGCAGCTCCCAGGTTATGGGAACAACCGGACAACCAGTTATCGTGTATCTGCCTGCAGGAACATATCGCCTCGATAAGGGCTTGCAACTCTGGGTTGGCACCGTCATCGTGGGCGACCCTACCGATCTCCCAGTGTTAAAGGCGTCATCTGGTTTCCCGCACGACCATATCATCTTCGCCAAGGATCCTAACTTTGGAGGAACCATAAACTTTTATATTGGTTTGAAGAACGTTGTGCTTGACTCTACTGCTGTGGCTTCGAATCAGGATATTGGCTTGCTGGACTGGACGGTCAGTCAGGCGACGCAGTTGACGAATGTGGAGTTCAATATGCCCCTTGGGTCTAGTGGGCACACCGGCTTGACGACTCAGTATGACTACAACAGTAATATCATTTTGGTGAGTCGGTCTGGAACTAAATTGAGAGACATGCTGACAACATAGAACGATCTGAGATTCAACGGTGGTGTTATCGGAATGAACCTGGCTGGCCAGCAATGGGTGTTCAAGAACTTGAAGTTCACTGGGACTAAAACCGGTGTGATTGCCGGTGGGACTGATATAGTCTTCGTTGGCTGCCAATTTGACCAGGGCGAGACTGGAATCGATGCTAGTGGGACATCGGGATCCTTGACTGTCATTGACTCCACTGCTGATAACTTGAACAACTTCATCACCTCCGGAAATTCACCTAACGCGGCCAACTCGATTATTCTGGAGAATATTCAGAGCGCTGGTACTACGGTCAATCTCGGTGGACAAAAAGTACTAGTTGGGAATGTACCAGATACTTGGGTGCACGGCGATCTAGTAGGCCACAATCTTATGGGTTACAAAACAATGGCTAACTGTACAAGTACGCACGAAATGACCCCCATATGCAGCATGTCACAGGACAGACGGTCACCACTGAGCGCTCCCAAAGCCTGCTGTCCGGAAATAAATACTTTACCACGCCCCCGCCGACATACCAGGAGTATGCAGTCGATCAGTTCATCAACATCAAGTCGGTTTCCGGTAACCGTGTTTATGGAGATGGAAGGCAGGATGACACGAAGAGCATCAATAATATCTTGGCCGAATATACAGGGTGCAAAGTCATATACTTCCCTGCTGGAACTTACATCGTTACCGACACAATCTTTGTCCCTGAAGGTACCCGCATAATTGGCGATGCCTTCGGGTCTGTCATTTCTGGAGCTGGAAGCAAGTTTCTCGATCCTAAAAACCCAAAGGCGATGATCCGAGTGGGATACCCGGGCGATACGGGCGTTGCTCAGATTAGCGATATGATGTTCACCGTGGCCGACGTGCTTCCGGGGTGTAAAATGGTAAGTTATGCCTAAACTCCTATGAGAAAAAGCTGACCATTCCTAGGTTGAGGTTAATATGGCCGGCAAAAGCCCAGGTGATGTTGGGTTCTGGAACAGTCACTTCCGCATTGGAGGCGCTGTTGGCAGCAAGGTTGAAACAGAGTGTGGTGGCTCTGTTGAAAAATGCAAAGCTGCCTGGGGTCTACTTCACCTTACCGGCACGTCGTCAGTCTATATCGAGAATATGTGGGGATGGACAGCCGATCATGATCTGGATGGCCAGAACAAGCAGAACATCGCCACCGGTCGAGGTTTATTGGTGGAAGCCACCAAGGGTACCTGGCTAGTCGGCACAGGATTCGAACATCACGCCCTTTACCAGTACAACTTTGAGCACGCACAGAACGTCTTTTCGGCCCTGCAGCAGAGTGAGACGCCTTACTGGCAAGGACCAGGGAACGCTCTGGCACCCGCGCCTTGGGCCGATTCTCTGACCTCTAGTGACCCCAATTACTCAGGCTGCGCAGCAAATGATGCAACCTGCCGTATGGCCTTATTCGAACGCATCCACGGCTCGTCCCATTTGTTCTTATACGGAGGATGCAACTGGGTCTTCTTCAACAACAACGGAGGATGTAATGGTAAATGTCAGGAAAATGCCATCCAAATCTTGGAATCATCACATCTATATCTCTACGGCACCAACACGAAGAGTACGACGAACATGATCATCTACAAAGACGAGGTAATTGCTTCGGAAGATGGGAACGCAGGCGGTTGGGGAGGAGTAATTGCGGCTTACTTGTATAATTCTTGAAGCGACACAGGAAGGGGTATATACTTGTACTGTTTTCATAATCTGTGCGTTTATATATCACGACATATGTACATGAGCGGATCCTAAGTATTCTGAGGTTCACGGCCTGTCAAACTGGTTAGTTCTAATAGATAATGAATGGTTTTTGAGTAGCCTTTTCCTTGGCCATTTCAGCTGTTTTTGACCGTGCTTTCTTACAGTCCTTTTTAGAAGTACTATTCGCCGTTGAATAGGCATCTAGTAAATCTCTCTCGAGTCTGCTCATAGTTGGTGATGGTGGAAGAAATATATATAGAACACAGGTAACCAAGATCTAGTAATACTATTCAATGGTTGAACGATAAAAGTTGTACGATCGACACTACCTAATGTAGGCATCCATGATGCCGAATACTTCGAATAATATGAGTTTCTTTTATTCTATCTACCTCGTTCCTTTCTTCACTTTCTGTCTTCCCTTAGAGTATGTAGACTTCTGTACTTTGTTGACAGTGAGTCACAGATAGTCAAAATAGAATTTTCAGACAGTCCCCTGTCAATGACTTGTTCCTGCATCCTCGTATGAGTCTGTCTTGCATCATTGGATACGAGTCGATGGTGTTGTCGGTGTGATTGTGACAGTCCCAAGATGAACATTGAATATTATTTCAAATAAATTAAATCTCTCATGATACGAGGACGAAGCCTGATAATTTATACTTTACTATTTAGAAGAACAAAAAATGGGTCGCACGTAAAGATAGAATAACTTCAACTCTCTCGAATCGGGATGGTGGATTGGGCCGCAACGGGGCGTCTTTTCTGCTCTCCTGCCAACTCCTCTTGACAGCGCATCTCGCGCGGCACACTTGAGACAATGCATCCAACCACGTCTCCTTTCTGATAATTATGATAAATATACGGAATATTTTAATCAAATGAGCGCCATCATGTTAAAATTTAATCCATTGGCCTGTCCGTTGGGCGACCACACTTGGTGGCTGGTAAGAGGAGGCTGGGAATCCCCTCCAACCACCTCACCGAGGCAACGATAGCAGCCCATCTTTGACAGTGTCGAGCAAGGGACTCTGATGATCTTGCATCTTCTCCCCTCCTCCCTCGTGCTCATGCTCTTCCTCCCCTTCAATTAATACTACAGACCCGGTCTGTGCCTGGGAATGTACCTCTCCTAGCAGTGGCTGCAAGTGAGATCATCCCAAACATTCCCGGGAGAGTCCACGACCGCCGCCATGAATAATTTGCGGCCAAGCAACCTGAGTCTGAGGACTGTGAGCTGTAAGTGAATCAATATATCCCTTTTTTTCGATTTTGTCGAATATAAGTAATCCAGACTGACAGTGAATCAACAGCAAACAGACCTCAGCTGCACCACACCGAGGATCAACGGTCTGTCGCAGCTTCGGACGACTACTACTCTTTCTCGGATCATAACTCCAGTCGAAGCCCAAGTAATGGAAGTGCAGCTACCGTGATGCGGTATGCGACTCCTGCGTCATATCCTCCTTCCCGCACGGCCTCCCCTCACATTTCTCGAACGCATCTAGCCCCCGACATGGCTGCACCAGAAGCAGAGCGATCGGCTCCTCAACAAGACGGAACTCCAACGTCAAATACTGTGCATTTTGGCCAGGATAGAGTTGCCTGGATCAGCCCCAGATCGGATCACGACAGTCACCAAGATCAAGATCTTGGAGAGTACAGCGGAAGACCTGATACTCCCGGCTTGGACGATTCCCCGTATGTTCGATTCGCCATCAATCAGCTTACGCGCGATGAAGAGACAGCTAGCCTGAGCCGAAAGAGCTCACTTGAAAGCGATGAATACCCGGCCGATCGTCTCGTATGGGATGAAGGGTTAGGTCAGTTTACTCGTTCACCACTGCCTTCCAAGACACCTCCAGCGCAGCAACCGCGGCCACTGTCCGGGGAGCAGCAGCAACTATTGCCGCCACCACCGCAGAGCGTGGAACCAGAGTCGTTTGTTGCTGTGGAGCCCCCCGAAGAAAGTCTGCTGTATCCTGCACTGGACTACGTGCCTGTCGTTTTACGACCGTGGGCTCTGGCTGCCCTAATTTTCTGCTGTCTGCTCATGATCGCGGGAATTGTGTTTTGCAACGTCTGGTCTCGACGACACTCAGGACTCTGGTATTATGATGGCCAAGGTGGTTCACAATATTTCGTTTTCCAGTTTCTCCCACAAATCTTAGCGGCAATCATCACCATTTGGACCTTTGTTGTTCAGGCCGCGATTTATCGCATAATGCCCTTTGCGACTATGGGATCAGAACGCCCCGTGGACCATGTCTTGCAGAAACTTCCAATTCTGTCGCAGAATTTCCTCCTTCCGGACATTTCGCATTTTCGACATGGTGAACCGGCGATCGGCATTTCTCTGTTTGCAATCTGGCTTTCCAATTTCATCTCGATACCCCTTCTCAGTTGTCTTTTCCAAGCAAAGTGGTATGATATTGACGGACAAGGCACATGGCAGTGGGCGTCGGTTCTCGCAGTTGGCTGGACGCTTGTGGCTATCTACGGATTGCTGGTAATCGGGTTGCTTATGCTCATGCTGCGTTTCGCTCGCACTTGGTCTGGCTTGATGTGGGATCCTACTAGCTTGGCCGATCTGATCTCTATCATTCAGAGATCTAACATCTTACACGATTTTGAATACTCCGAGGTCGTGCCTCATGTTGGAGAGACGCTGGATCCTCGAGTTCTCCGACTGGGCTATTGGCGGTTGTCGAATAGGGACGAAATCTTCTATGGTGTTGGTGAAGTTGATGCTCCGATACGCAGTCCGTCTTTACACCGTACGGAAAAGACCCGAGGAAAACAGCCACACGGTCTATTGAGGGTCTCCTTTGACGTGGAACAGCACGCTGGCTTTTCGAAAGAGATGGATGATCATCCTTTGTATTCCAAATCAGCCCGTTATCGATGGACACCGTGGTTTCTTCGGGACACTTGGGTGGTTTTGTGGTCGGTAATTGTTTCTGCCCTATTCATCGCTTTCGTGCTGGCCAGCTTTATCCATGACGCGATCAAAGGAGGATTCCCACCCCGACTGCCAACTCTTCCCTCGACTGGTGCATTTTCATCATCCAACTTCTTGTACAGCTTCATTCCCGCTTTGATCGGAAATGTACTGTTTTTGCTTTGGCAACCCGTAGATGTTTACTTCCGTGGTCTGCAGCCTTTCGTCGAGCTCTCCGCGCCAAACGGGGCGCCAGCCGAGCGAAGCCTTCTGTTGTCGTATCCGGCCCGTCTCCCATTCGAAGTGACTGTTCTGGCGATTCTCAACAAACACTACAAAGTCGCCTGGATCTCCCTGATGAGCGTGGTGTCGGTCGCTATTCCCATTTTGGCTGGTGGAGTTTTCATTGCCCTATGGTATCCTTCACACCAAGATATTCGGATTGCGGCCCTGATG
The DNA here is from genome assembly GCF_001890725.1 of Aspergillus wentii DTO 134E9. Taxonomy (NCBI): domain Eukaryota; kingdom Fungi; phylum Ascomycota; class Eurotiomycetes; order Eurotiales; family Aspergillaceae; genus Aspergillus; species Aspergillus wentii. The sequence continues at coordinate 1,102,761 of NW_024467836.1, forward strand.
CCTGCATTCTATACGCTTGTGGCATTCTGCGCTTTGTACATGGTCTCATTCCTGTGTATCTGGCCACGCCGTTGCAGATATCTACCCCATGATATCAGCACGGTGGTAGATCAGATAAGCTTCCTTTACCAAAGCCCTTTGCTTTCCGACAAGTTGTTGCGGGAGCCCAGAAGCAAGACCGACCTTGTCACTCGACTCATTATGGCGCCTCCGGGAGAGAGAGACTATCCCATGTACGGTTTCGGGATCTACATCGGACGAGATGGGAAAGAACACCTTGGGATTGACCGTTTCCATCGACCCGGTAGATCTGATATGCTGATTACCACGGGATCAATGAAATGATGCTTGTCATTGCATGACTTCACTGGCGATGTATCATGACCTTTTACGACGACATCTTCTCCTACTGTTGTATATCTTCTTGTTTTACATACTCCCTATAGCGAATTGTTTACGAAATATGGTGTTATGACGGCGTTGTGATATCGCGATAGAGATTGCACGTCTGCTGATACGTTTGATGCATGATATGATCTACTGATTTAATGATACCTAATGAGATACGCGATATGCATTTTATTGCTTTTATTTATTTATTCCAATGTTTTATAAAACATTCAACATCTTTAGGAATTTGTAGAGAGAATCTTTGTTCTTATGAAACTCTTCTTTTACTCGGCGTTGTACAAACCTTGGGATGACATCGACCTGATATGGGAAAAGCTTAATGTTAATGATTCGGAGTCGAACTGGTAAGGTCGAGAAAGAGAAGGGGAGGATGGGCAAAGCACCTGACTTGACTTCCTATTCGAGCGAATGGAATTCCCCCGACTTCCCAGCATCAACCTCAATTCCACTCTTCTTTCAATTTCCAAAACAATCACCTTTCTTTTCTCGGATTTTTCGATAAGCTCAGCATCCCTAGTCCGAGATGTACGACTCACTTGGACCTATCTGGTCCATATTGATGATCTATGCCACCTGTGGGCATTTCCTGCCGGTGCATCTTTCGGCTCAACAGTTTCCTCCTATTCCAGGTAAGCCTCACTGCCAGCTAACATTTGCCTTGATTTAAATCACTGAGGTCATAATATTACCGCACTTCTTTCAGGCTCATGCATGATACTTGGAGGCTGACGTGTTCATCTAGATAGACTTTGATATGCACTACACCTACTTTACAATGACTACGCCCAAGTCAATCTTTTTCTCAGATATTACTATAATGGAACGTCTTCATTCAATTGATGAGAAGTTCATATCGAGCTTTTACCCTGCGGGATCGTTGAGTGCCTTTTCCCGGGTCAGCTGGACCGAGCTGGAAGGAAATTAGCCTTTGGCTGCATGTGTACGCCCACTTCTAAAAACAGCATCGCCAGCTGTCCGACGCCAGAAATAATAGAAAAAGCTCCTCATGGGGACCTTTCTATTCCTTTTGGTCTTTTCCGAAGTTCGTTCTGTGTTCCCAATTCTTCATCCTTTCTTGTCGACTTGGCTGCTTGGCCTTTATCTGCAACTTCCTCTTCGAACATTACATTGCCATCATCATTTCAACCACGTCACCACTCTCTCAAGCCTTCGAAAATGGAAGGTGGCCCATGCGATACACCACCAGCAACGGAGAAGCGAGCTTCTGTTTCTGATGACCCTCCCATCGCAATTGACAATGGTGTGTTCTATACATCATCCCCAGAAAAGACATTGCGGAAAAGGCAATCGGATCTCCTTGAAGCCATAGTGTCTGCGAAAGGACTGGCCAAAATCCTCAAAAAGAAAGGTAACACAAAGCAGGCTCGAATTTTCCAGCACATGAAACAATTTCTAGAGGACGATCAATCGGATCCCAATTTCCTCGAAAACGGATGGTCACCCCTGTCAGCTTCAGCGCTAAGTCCCTCGACCTTTCTGATGCTTGATCTGCTGCTCAAAGATGACCGGACTTCCGTTGATATGTGCAATGAAAAGGGCCGCACTGCTCTCTCTTATGCTGCCGAAGCTGGCAATGTTGATGCCGTCAGAGCTTTACTTGAGAAGGCCGACCCTAATATCAAAGATCAAGAAGGTTACACACCGTTGTCATGGGCAGTTAATACTTTTTCGTCCACATCACATTCGAAAGTCATTAGTCTTCTGGTGGACAAGGGCGCCGATATAAATACTGAGGACAACAAGAAGCTTACGCCATTAGCAAGAGCCGCAGATGAAGGAATCAGTGATGCAGTCATGCATCTTTTGTCCTTCAATCAAATCGATAAAAACCATAAAGATATTGACCAGCGGACTCCATTGTCATTGGCTGCAAAGTCCGAGCACATTCAGATTATGGAGCTTCTACTCGAATCAGGGGCCGAGGACAATTGCTACGATAACAAGGGGCACACGTGTTGGTGGTGGCTACTACAGGCTAGGATTAAAAGTCGGAGCAGCAGTATATATGGAGAAATCCCTATAAACCACTCAGCCGAAAGCACTGATTCCCTTGCTGCTTATTTGAATCCCAACCTTGTCGATTCAAGCGGTCGAAATTTACTTTCACTGGCTGCAGAATACGGAGATTCTGAGTTTGTGGAGGTGCTTTTGAGGAAAAAGGAAGTCAACCCAGATCACCGAGATCCGGATCGAACACCTTTGATATGGGCACTGGAAAAGGAGAGATGGCAGGTTGTGAACATGCTCATACCCAGAGACGCCAACTCATTACACATATTGATAACTGACTATCACTGGATTGGGAGGGAAAGGGCATTGGAGTTAGTAAAAGCTCTTGTCCGAGAAGGGTATGATGTCAATAAAAAAGACGTCAAAGGAACAACCCCTTTGCACCTCGCAAGCAACCAGCTAGACTTTGCTCGAAAGCTCGTCTCAACTGGTGTAAATCTTGATGTACAAGATAACATTCGAAAGACCGCGCTTCAATATGCTTTGGGATATCGCAATACAAAGGTCGCCTTACTTCTACTGAATCACGGAGCCGATATTCAGGCATCAGATTTGAGCGAACTACTTGCAATTGCTTATCGAAACGGATTATACGTGCATATAACACAGGAAAGTGGAACTGAAAGACCAAAATTTGATCTAGTGTCTAATTGCAATGACAAACATGAAGTAGCATGTACTCCTGGATACACCCTGAAGTAAGGATATCCGACTCCACTGCTATTTCAAACCTACTCACCTCCCATAGCCTTTATACAGAAAGCGAATTTAGGCCAGAATTGCTACAAAGGCCTGGCTTTTTAACACTGGACGGATCTTATTTGACGGGGGGTCGTGTCATATCGGTATCCCCATCTGGGATATCTCGTGCAAGTTACATATCAACTTCCTTCCCGAAGCACTTTTACAAGCAGGATGCCAGCGAGTTGCTTGGTATTGAATGGGTTGTAGAAAGCAATACATCCCAGAAGTGTTCCTACAGGTTCGTCAGTACGCTTCCAAACCATCATATGCCCCGAACCCCTATGGATCTTTTCAACCAGTTCCTTGCGCACCTACAAAGAAAGTGGGGTACTGTTTGCTTGGATGCCAGTAAAAACATTGAAAAGATTGTGAGTTTTCCTTTTTCTTTTTTTTTTTTTTTTTCTTGCTTATACCCGCATTTTTTTATCAATAGGAAAGTGGAAGTTAACCTTTTATATCAAAAACAGCGAAGTTCCCAACTTCAAATGCAAGGCAAAAACCGCCAAATACTCGATGCCCTTGCTGCCGATGCATTGACGAGAACAGAAGCTCGGAGATGCCTGGTGTCACAGGTTGAGGAGCTTGGAACAGTGGTAGATTCGGATACTTGCTTTGCAATTGACGAGAAATCACAGATTATGGAGCTAATTGATCATTTGAAAAAAGCTATCACTGGGCGAATGGACCGCTTGGATCAGATCACTCATGATATGCTGCAAAATGTAGGTTTCTCCAGGATATTGCCTCAGCGCTTGTCTCAATATCTTGGTGGATTTCTCGGCTAATATGAGTTTACAGGAACTTGCATGGGTCTCAATAAATGAAACGGCAAGCATCAAACGTCTTGGGTTTATAATAGTAAGCTCCAAATATCTTTTGGAATATGATAAATTGTGCTTGAGTTCCGTACTAATTTCTTTTTCGTATAGTCTATATTCCTCTCCATGATGTTGGTATCTGTCAGTATTCAAAGACATAGTCGCTAGTGCAAGTTCTCCCAAGGGAAGATGGCTAACACGAGGCGAGCATATGTCTATTTCGGAATAAATTCAACCCAACATTCGGAATTTTGTCACTCACTCTTGCTATGACTATCGCCTGGTTATTGCACAACAGACCAGGTTAATGGCGGATCGGAGCGCTACATTATGGTATGGATGTCACTGGCAATGGTCTCGTCATATCTCGATGATTTGACCTATTCAATTACCAGCAACTCGTAATAAAGAGCCAAGTTGCATCCATGTGATGCTAGTTTGAAATCGACAAGGGAAGATTCCAGCCCTGATATAATTCCAATGATATATTTCCAAATCGGGATAGCAGGAGATGAGAGATAAGATAAAAATGATTACTCATCGTTCACGTGGGGGTTTGACAGTCACAGCTAGCCTGTTTAGGAAGAAAGTGGAGAATGACTCCGAGTCCTCCATGAAGTCGCAGGCTGCAACTCTTCTTCCATCATATCATCGGGCTGTTGATAGTCTCTCTATGTCTAATCGGGTACATCTTTTGCATCTGCGTGGCTATGGATCTACGTCTGCCATACTGTTGTAGCTTTTGGCCATCCAAATACCATATGGATCGGACTTGAGCGTTCATTGCTATGGTTGACTAGAAGATCTTCAAACCTGCCCTTCAAAGGACATCCTCCATCATGGTATACGGCGGAAAGCCAAGTACTGGCTGTCAGAACTGTCGAATTCGACGTATAAAGGTGCGTCATCTTAGAATTCCACTTGACCCCGAAGACTAACTGCGAGAAGTGCGACGAAGCCCGCCCTCATTGCGGGGCATGCGTCCGAACAGGCCGAGAATGTCCTGGTTATAGGCATCCACTTGATGTTATGTTGAGAGACCGGACAGCTTTTAGTCGGAAGAAAAATGCGTCGCCGTCTCATGCGGCAAAGAAAAAAGGGCGGTCTTCAAAAACAAACGAGCCCTCGCCATCATCGGAAGAGTCGGATACTTCTTCATTGGATATCGTTCCAGCTACAAAGCCTCAGAAGCCCCCAACACCAACCCTCGACATCATCCAGCCCATTAATAGGAGTCTACATCTTCCGTTGGAGGATACGGTAACCTCATTCTTCTTCAACTCATATTTCCATCTGCCTCGAGATCCCCAATTTAACAATGGCTTCATGGAGCTTCTGCCTCGATCTTACTCTAACGCTACGTTCGGCTCCCATGTACATCTGAGCACATTGGCCGTGTGTTTCTTCTCCGTTGCTGCTTGGACCGGTCAACGATCTTTGCTTCGTACATCAGAACAGTTCTTTGTGAGGGCTCTTCCGAAAATCCGACAAGCATTACACGGAGATATTGATGGCAACTTGGAAGATATCCTCATGACTGTGCTTTTGCTTTCTACGTATGAGGTAGGTATAGCTCGGACGTTATGTCATCACGTATTATCTGACGAGATTACGCAGGAGCTTTCTGCCTTGAAAGATCGGAAGATGCCACAGAAGGCCCATCTTCGTGGGGCAGTCGCATTGATTAACAGCAGGAACCCTAAGCGATTACAGTCACCCTTATCGACTACAATGGCGTATTCAGTTCAGACTCAAATTGTGGGTTATATCCCGGATAGATTCATTCCATGATTCTTAACCTAACCAACTGTTCTGTAGATTCGAACTTCTCAGGGCCTGTCATATCCTACTGTACAAACACCGGATGTCTGGCCGTTGTCTCCGCCAGTGCAACCCTCAGTTCCATCACGGTTATCAATGGCTGCTACTGGACTGGTAGATCTTCGATTGACATGGGAAAAGTTGACAGCAACTCCAGAGCCACCCGAGAAAGAAGTTATGGATGTGTTATCTAAAGCTCGATCTCTTGATAGCAAACTTCTAGCCTGGGCAAGCTCTGTTCCCCCGCATTGGATTCCAATACCAGCCTCCGTCATCCCCCAGTCAGTGCAGGAGACTGGGATTTTCAATGGCCGATGCGATTGCTACTCGGACATGTGGGTGGCTTCTACATGGAATTCTTACCGTGATTCCCGAATCGTGGCACAAAACATAATCTTGGGTTGTCTGCGTTTTTTGGCCAATGGGAGGTCCTCCAATGATGTCCAAGTTGCTGCATCTACTATTCAAAGTCTTGCAACTGATATTTGCGGAACCGTGCCTTACTATATTGGGAGTCAACAGAGGTCTTTTTGGGCGAATCCGCAAAAGGTGGAATATCCCAAAGCAGATGAACGGCCTGTTAACCCTGCCCATCAGCAGATGGCTCCGCTACTGGGCGGTTGGTTCGTCTTGTCTTACCTGGGCAGTCTCTGCTCTCCTGGTCTCTGTTTGAGCGATAAACAGCTGGGTTGGATCAAGAAACAAACTCAGCGGATTTTGCAGATTTACACTTTCGGTGGACATATCGGGGTATAAGCATCTTCCAGGTGGCGCAATCTTCGTGCTCGGATGTTTTAGCAAGGCTGAACACCGACATCTACTGTCGCTCCCTAGTTTGGGGATTTTCGCAAGATACCCGCCTTGCTCACTCTTATGAATCAAAGCCGTTCAGTTGGGACCGTCCATCCCGACTACATATCTTCCTGCAATATTGGGTCTTATTGCCAAAGGATCGAAAGATGTTCGATTTATGATTTAAGATTTATGATTGAAATCTAAAAATACGACTCCGAGATGGCTGCTATGATGACTTGAATTAATTCTACTATATGCTATGACAAACAAACAACTGAACCTGCTTCCATCAAGGAGGACGGGGACTGAGGAAATACTTCCAAATTATAGAACTTCAAAGAAAGAATAAGAACAGTCAAGTCAAATACTTTGGACACACACCGTAAGGCACCAAGGCATAAACAATCCTTGTACAGAGCCACGTGATTTCAAATCGGGGTAATTCTCACCTCCGAAGCAACAACCATCTGCTATAGAACGAAGCATCAATCATTTCAACAGTCGTTATCTCCTTCATACTTCTTGGGAATTCCGCGGAGAGATTATCTGAGAATCAGCTTGTCCCCGCGAAGAAAACCTGAGCGATCAAGCTGATCCCCGAAACCAGCCTTGACAGCCGCGAACCGCCAGCCCCCTCACTAGAAAACTTCCTATCCAACTGAACCAAACCCACCAAAATATTCAAACAGAAACGAGAAAAAAGGAGACTCGAAAATGCTCTCCTATTTCGGCTGGGGCTCAAAGTCCACTTCCACCCCCTCAGAACAACAGCAACAACCTCAACCTCAAAATGACCCAATCCCGCCCCCGCCCCAGCAACAACTCCAACAACAAAGACAGCCCCCATCCGGCATCCCGACAAGCCTCAAGCTCCTTGCCGGTGGCATGACCTTCTTCGCCTTCTCCCTGCTCATCACCCGCCGCTCAATGAACAAGAAACGTCTCGCCTCGATCCCGCCCTACTACACCGGCGCGATGTACCACAAGCCCAACGTCAACGGGGCAATGGAGGCATTCGAGGCGCTGAACCTGGCTACAATTAACGTCATGTCTTTCGGGATGATGTTCGCCGGGGGTGTGCTTTATAAGTTGGATATTAATGGGATTGAAGACGCGCGCACGTATGTGCGGGCTGGGTTGGGAGGTGGTGATGGGCCGGTTAAGTCGGATGAGGAGCTGGAGCAGGATATCGGGGAGTGGATTATGAGTGTTATGGGGAAGAAGGCGCAGAAGGAGTTTTTGGAGAAGAAGGCTGAGTTTGAGAGGCAGAAGCAGGAAAGAGAGAATAGTGTTGATGAGAAGTAGGGTCTTCTTCTCTGGTGGATTGGAGATGGAGATGGGACACGAGATACTTATTCCCCCCCCCCCTTGCACATACTGCTCAAAATTTGTACAATACTGGAGTCACGGACGGTCTGATGATTTCTTGCATAACGGCATACTATACATACACTCTACTATCACATGTTGCGGTCTATCCATCCATTCGCTCATACCGCTCCCGAGCGGTTTGCCTCGTCTTCTCCAAAAACTCATCGTAGCGATTCCTCGTATTCCGCCCAGCTTCTTCAACTGCATCTCCCAGTTTACCACCCTGTGCGCCTAGCCCAACACCTTGCGCGTAAACCTCCGTAGCAATCGGTGCTGTCATTCCGGTACCCTGAGCACCCAGCCCTGACCCGGCTGACCAGCCCATCTTACTGAGAAGAGAGGCTCCCTTGGACGTTGTCTGGGCCGGTGGCTCTTCAGGTTCTTCTTTAGGCGGAGGCGCAGCTTTAGGCTTGACTGGATTCTTAGAGTTACCGAAAGCCTTGCGTCGTTCCCTTGCCCGGTCTCGGTATTCAGACAGCTGGACAATACCATGCTTCACAAGCTTGCCCATCGCTTTGTTTGTTAGCTCTTCGTTTTGCAAATTTCCCCGATGCAGTTGACTGAGGCGCTCGTGTCGGTTTACTTCGGCTGCGTTCTTGAACTGTCGCATACACAGATAGCAACAGTTCCTGTTCAAGTCCGCATAGGATTGGGAGGGTGGAGCGGCAGAGTCGGCCAGTGCACCGCTAATACTTGGCGATTGATTGGACTCAGCTCTCTCCTCGGCATCCTTCTTTTGAATGCCATGCAACTCGGCGTGGCGGTTACTCCAGAATTGCAAGTGCGAAGGTGCTGCAACCTTCTTGGCCCCAGCGCTTGCTGCAGCATCTGCTTTTCTTTTTTTGCCTTTTTCCGCATCCTTGTTGCTTTTCTCCAGACCTGTTCCGGGTCGGTCGTTCTTTGATGCCTGTCCGCTCTCGAGATCTGCGGACGACACTGTAAGCTCCGTAACATACGCGTCTTCGTCCCAGTACATGAGCTTCAAATACGGGTTGTTCAAAGGGCTAAAAGTAAACCTCTCCGTGCTGGCCGTGGAGTTCATCACTGGGACGAAGACACCAGCGTGGATGTAGCTAACAAGAACCGGTCTTGATGAAATGGTAAACTTTTCAAACGAGTTGAGTCGCTGAACAGCAGCTTGAGCATCCTGGAAGACAATGATGTCAGTTTAAGGACAAGAGGGGAAGCATAATAATTAATACCTGAACTGTAGCAAATTCAGCAAATCCATAACGCCAGCTTTCGTTGCTTCTGCGATCTCTCACGAGCAAGATACGACGAATGGATCCATCTCGAGCTCCCAGGTTAGAATCACCGGTGGTGGAAGCCACTTTGGCTCCTTTCTTCTGACTTGCAGATGACCCATCAGATGTACTGTTTGCTGGTCGATACAATTTGGCAACCCCTTTTGCAAAGAGCTCTTCAGAAACGGAAACCTCCAGTCCTCTAAAAAGAAGAAACTGCGAAGGTTGGTTCTCGGGGGCAGCGTCATTATCACCGTGGTTTTCCACCTTAGGTGCAGCTATGCCGGGAGGTCCTGTCGGTCCAGCGTCTGGTATGTTCAATCAGCAAAGGTTGGTTAATATTGCAACAAAGGAACGTACCAGGCCGGGGAGCTTGGCATCGAAAGCACTTTTGACGAGTAGAATAGTTGACAATAGTACACTGATCATGGTCAAGTTAGATATAGCTTCCTTGTGTGTTCTTGGTCGGCTTACCATCTTGCAAGTCCAGTCGCTCTCGGCTCTATTCCGAGCACGGTCTTCTCGTTCACGACTGTATGCGATGCGGACCTTGGTGCCACGGTCATTTCCACTCGAGTTCGGCCCGTAGAAAACAATAGAAGGAAAGTTGGGTTCCAGGAATGCACGCGAGTGGGCGATACTTTGGAATCTAAGGAAGCCCAACTGTCGCGATACCTCTGCGGATGCGTCAGAAAACACAAAGGAAAACAGACCAACAGGTCACTCACTCGTTTGACGGTCACGGATGACTCGAACCTCTTCCAAGCCCTCAATATGATAAAATTGTTGGAGTTCATGCGAAATCTGTTTTGATCACGTCGACCGGAACGAGGCCGGCGACATGGACATCTCAGCCTCTTGCCATAAAGAACGGTTTTTGGAAGTGGAGCGCAGCTCTCTATATCTCCCAGATGCAGTGCAAAAAAAAGGTCAGGGAAGGTGTCCAACGTCTTCTTCCACCATGTTCACCGGAAAACCATCCATCATGACTTCTCTGCTTTCTTGTCCGAAATGTGGTTGGCGACTCCGTCGAGGGCTGCGAGTGCGGCTGCGGCTAAAGCTTCGACTGCGACTGTAGTATCCGGGCGAGCGATAGCCCTCTCGGTCTCGGTCTCTATATGCGGGTCTCCCTCGTCGGGGTGGAGGCGACCGTGATGATCGACGACGATAATCATCGCGATCTCGACTTCGGAAACGGGGTCTGGAATCTCTTCGGTCCGCAGCCGGACCTCGTGGAGGAGATAGCGGAAGATCTTTTGTCCCAAAAGAAGAAAACGGAGATCCACAGTCAGTAACAGCTCATTGTAGGAATGAGAACTTGGTCTTGTGTTTTTTTATAAACATGTCCATGGCTCAACGCCATTGTTGATGCGGGGAGGAGCATAGTATACCGCCAGGCGAGCGTGATCGGGAGCGATCGTCGTACATGCGGCCGTCTCTGTCGTCGCGGCGCGGATAGGGTCGATAAGAGGGACCCGGGGGATACCGGTTATTGTCCGGGTAAAAGTTAGACATGATGATCAGGCATGAAGATAGAAAAGAAAACGAAACTGGAGATGAAATGCCGTCCGATGGAGCGTTGAAAAGCGAAGGAGATTCGAAAGAGGGCGATGGAGCAGCGGCAGAATCCCTCACCGCCTGTCGCCAACAGTTCCCAAAGAGGATAGCTCCGGGTGGGTCCCATGTATCACGCTATACCGGAATAAGCGATATAGATCAGTGAAGCCAGCAACTGCGAACGGAAATAGCTCCAGAAAGGCACATTTTTTAGGGGGTTTTGTTATCTCTGGATTTTATTTGGGGACGAAGATAGGATGGCCAATATCCGCTACAATAGCATGGTTTCAACTATGAAAAGAAACCAAAAAGCGCGTGAAACACGCTAAGAGTATCAGGAGTTAATATAGGACCGATGTAACTATACACTTGTACCCACTGCTAATATGGTTAATTAAATAATCAAATGCCCCTGAATGCTATTTAGCTACATCTTTAGAACCAGTGATAGAGAATGTTGAGATTATAACGCTTGCGAGGGCCATAATTAAATTCTCCTATCAGGCTACCCATAATTAGGAACACTTTTACCCGGTCATCCGAGCCAATCTTACATATCATCTGTTCGTATAATCGTATCCAGTCCTCAACAACTGCCTGTTGTGGACTTCAAAGCTCGCTTAATGGCCATCTCTGCGGCTGCTCGATGGCTGATACAGTATTGAATTAGCTGGTCTATACCGGGCCCAGCATTGCTTCTGGATACGGCGAAAAAGAACTTCTCCACATCTTTCATCATCTCGATGTCCCTTTTGGGATTGGCAACAGATGGATCTTTCACAATAAGGATAGAAAATATCACCAAAGCAAAGACTGCAAAGTACATCAAGGTACTATAGACGAATAAGCGCTCTGGATGAGCAATGACAAACAAAGCAAGTGGCTCGACTCACCCAGCACAGATGATATTATCCCCCGGGATCTCACGGACCAACTGCATCGAAGCCCGTGCAGCTTGTGTGCATAGCGTGGACGACTGTAGGGTTCTGGGATTCGGCGACCGAACTTGTGGGAACTGGCTGCGACATGGGTCAAGAGACATATTCCAATCTGCCCGCGCAATAGCTTTCCTGTGGATGATCAACAAGCAATTGTAATAGCTCAAATGTATATAGAGAAGGATAGGGCCGATTTCATCCCTCGAGTCGCTGTATTTGTTAAAGTGACCAGGCTGATACTCATGAGGAATCTCATCAACCCAGTCTTGAAGTTTAACATCAAGCTCGCCAACGGTGTCAATCACTTCCGCATCCCCTTTCTCAGAGCCCAGTGTGGAATAAAGTTTCTGATATATCTGGTTCTTGATGATCGTGAGATGTCTCACTGAGTCATATATATTAAAAACGCCATTCTGGTCGATCGGGCGATGGTAAAACGTCATATCGATAGAATGTTGTATCGGCGGAGTTCTAGAGCGAAGGGCTATACTGTGGCAGATGTCAGCGCTGGCCCCAAACCAAAAGTCAAGTGACATCTTACTCAATATCCATACTACAGCAAACTGCAAGCACCTTCCTAGACTGTTCAATCTCAGAGGCAGTCTGCGTAGATAGGTCTGTTGAAAGGTCTAGACTGTATGCCATGCACATTGCCAATGCATTCAACTCGATCGAAGGTCTGAGACTGAAAGTCCCAAGAAAATAGAGAGCCTTTTCTATTGTGAGATGCGGGCCACTATGGGTAGAGTATCGATGCTACGTACCATTCCAAGAACTGCTTGTACCGAGCACAGTTGTGGCCGTCCAACGTAAAAACCGTTTAATGAAAGCATAGAGTTTCTCAGATATATCCATCCGTGCTGGTAGTATCGTGGATCAAGCGTATATGCCAATGCCAACGTGACACTAACACAGGCCCACCATTCTGGAGATGACTGTGGATGAACAGGGTATTCTTGTTCAATGCGAGACATGAAGTCACGTTCATCAAAAAGCGGACAATAATGGTTGATCGTCCTGAAGTAAGCGTTTAATAAACTTATAGCGGCTTCCTTAGAAGGCAAAGGTACAAATCCTAGGTCTGAGTATATGTCCGCAGGGGTTTGCACACTGTAACCACCCCGTGAGCCGTGGAATGGGGGCGTGGAAGGTTCCTCTTGAAATGTCTCATGACCAACCTTCTGGTTTATCCATTGGATCCCCTCGGGTGAGATCATTGAGAAGGTCGATGTACCTGAGAAAATGAATTAGAACACAAAAGTGAAACGTGGGATGGTGATTACCAGGCCCAGGTTGGTCTATTAGATATTTTGGGACAGCAAAACATGGCAAATTGAGAAGATCGTCATCGCCCGATCTCGAGAAATAATCAAAGACTCTTCCAGGCGTTGGTTCTGAAGGGTAAATTGGACTAATGGGATCGGCAGGATAAAATTGGGCATTAAGCCCCGCTAGAGTTGGCAAGTCTGCCTCGAGAATAGTATTTCCTTCTGGCCCCAAGATAGACTGGGGAATATGCTGATCGGCTGGGGTAAAGCTGGGTTGATAATCGAGTTCTGTCGACAAAGGTATCAAACTCAAGCCAGATGATTGCACCTGCTTCTCTTCTATATATCTGTATGGTTAATTTGAAATTCGCGGAAACTGCACAAGGAGAAACAAGATACCTGGTGGGCCTCTGCTGCGTGGAGCCCTTATATACACAGTTGGTATCACGTTTCTCGCAAGCCAAACACCTGGCCCCCATAATAGGAATGTCACATCTCGTTTTACGACAGCGACAAACCAGACAAGCCTGAGATTTACTTAGTGTGTAGTCTTGAGAGTGGAGATGATGAAGAGCTGGAACTCACTTTTGGCACACGATGACGAGTTCGCTTTATCCCTTGCATTTCGCTTTCAAGGCAATGCGGAGGAAATCAATGTTGTTGAAGCGAACCTCGCGAAGGACGAGGGACTCTCGACAGCCAAGACTCCACTCGGGACTCGGAAGCTTGGCGCATCCGGGGGGACAAATCATTCCGCCCGGGGTAAATTACATGCTCGGATAGGGTGATATTACCGTAATGATCTCCGGTATCATGCATTTTACATAGAATATTGCGTAACGTATGGTATTCCATCTATGGCACCTTATACAAGTAGTTTGTCAACTTTAATATCGAATCAGATATAACAGATAGCTTTACATATCAGTAAATGTAGTCCATACAATACATTTTGTATGATAACGTATTGTGAACTGCTCCGTACCGGTTTGAGCTTGTGATAAGCAGTACCCATTATGCGGTCAATCCACCAGGCGGAGATAAATGTGGAGATGATCTTCCAATTCTACGGGTTGGGCTATCCAGTTCATCCGAGTTATTAATGAATTCGCAGTGAATGATGGATCATCTGTAGTGCGTATTGGGCATCACAATCTGCTCCAGCTGCAGGATTCACTGTTTCTCATGGACCAGAACCAGATATACTCAGTATCAATTTGTAGATCATCAGATACTGCTGCAATCGAATATCACCATCTCGATCTGAGCATGCACGCCATAGGCTCCTATATATAGTGCTTTCTAACCGTCCAACCGGGAAGACGTGATGATTCCCACTCTTATCTCCGTATATGATGCACTCTTTCCATGGAAGCCGAAATCCATCCTTAAGGGGCCGGATAGCGAAATGAAGTATATATAGTCCCTTTTACCCTCCTACGAACTGCTTTGATTCTAATCTCAAACTGGTACTGCCAGATCCTTTTAATCATGTCGGTCTTCGGAGGGATTCCCTCAAATGATGATCCTCAAGAACACTTCGTGGGACATGGCCTGGAGGACCCTGACGAAATATCGGTTAAAACAAAAGTGGATGGACTCGATGACAGCGAGCGCGAGAAGGACATGGAGGAGGAGATCGAGGAGATGGCCCGTCAGCTGACCCGCCATTCAACCCACTTCTCTTCCACCAATGCCAAAAACCCCTTCTTCGAAGACGACAAGGAGTCGACCTTGCACCCAGACAGTTCAAATTTCAGGGTCAAGGATTGGATTCGATCCTTGCTGGCAGCCCAAGCAACCAATCCCGATCGATTTCGACAACGCAATGCCGGCGTTGCATTCCAAAACCTGAACGTGCATGGCTTCGGCAGCCCAACAGACTATCAGAAGGACGTGTTTAATTCCGTCTTGGGTATCGGTAGCCTAGTTCGCCGGGTAGTTGGTTCAGGGCTTCAAAAGGTCCAGATACTGCAAGGCTTCGATGGATTGATTCGGAGCGGCGAGATGCTGCTTGTTCTCGGTCGCCCGGGCAGGTACGTCTCCAGAGAGAAAGAAGCCAACGAGCTCTTCTGCCATGATCTTTATTCTCTAACCATGTTTAATGATATACAAAAGTGGCTGTTCGACCTTCTTGAAAACCATTGCGGGAGAGATGAATGGAATCCACCTCAGCGATGACAGCTATCTGAACTATCAAGGTATGCCCATGCCTTCACAGCCCTTCGAAGGAGGGTCCATCATCTGACTTCCATGAAACAGGTATCTCTGCCAAAGCGATGCAAGGCCAGTTTCGTGGAGAGGCAATCTTCAGCGCTGAGAACGACGTGCATTTCCCACAGCTCTCCGTGGGTGATACTTTGACCTTTTCTGCCCAGGCGAGAGCACCTCGCACTCGCTTCCACGGTGTTTCTAGACATGAGTATGCCAGCCATGTCCGCGATGTGGTCATGACAATGCTGGGTCTACGCCATACATTCAACACCCGGGTGGGAAATGACTTTATTCGAGGTGTCAGCGGCGGAGAGCGTAAACGAGTGAGTATTGCAGAGGCCATGCTCAGTGGAGCTCCTCTCCAGTGCTGGGACAATAGCACACGAGGTCTAGACAGTGCCAATGCATTGGAATTTTGCAAGAATCTGCGGTTGATGAGTCGATATGCTGAGACAACCGCATGTGTGGCCATATACCAGGCGTCACAGAATGCGTACGATGTAAGTCATCCTCGATTCCGTGGTGCATCTATTTATTGACCCAAATTCGATATAGACATTCGACAAGGTAGTCGTTCTATATGAGGGTCGTCAAATCTATTTCGGCCCAACGACGGAGGCCCGTCAGTTTTTCACAGAGATGGGCTACAAATGTCCAGAACGTCAAACCACCGCCGATTTCCTGACTTCGCTCACCAGCCCCAGTGAGCGGAGAGTGAGGCCTGGGTATGAAGACAAGGTGCCTCGAACACCGGATGAGTTCGCCCAAGCATGGCTCAATAGTCAGGCTCGGAATCGCCTGATGAGCGAGATCGATGCCTTTGAAAAAGAACACCCGGTTGGAGGAGACTCGTACACCAAGTTCGTCGAGGCACGGCGTTTGATGCAATCTAAGCAACAGTTAGTCTAGTCCTTGGTTTCTCTGGTACACCAGTTGTTCAATAGTACTAACCAGAATCTCAGACGAATCAAATCGCCGTATACACTATCGATTGTCGAGCAGATTAATTTATGCCTGGTGCGCGGCTTTCAGCGTCTCAAAGGGGACGCCAGTCTCACTCTCACGGCATTATTCGGCAACTTCTTCATCTCATTGATCATTGGAAGTGTTTTTTATAATCTCCCGAAAACCACCGACAGCTTCTACTCCCGGGGTGTTTTACTTTTCTATGCGGTCCTGCTAAGTGCGTTTAGTAGTGCTCTTGAGGTATGAACAACCAGGCCCTGTCTGCAATTCGATAACCTGTTTCCAAAAGTCAAAGAAATTATTGAACTGGCTAAACATTTAATAGATTTTGATTCTATATGCACAGCGCCCTATTGTCGAAAAGCAGTCCCGGTTTGCGTTCTATCATCCGTTCACCGAGGCCTTTGCCTCCATGCTTTGTGATATGCCCTATAAGCTTCTCAATTCGTTCACATTCAATATTCCATTGTACTTTCTTGGCAACTTGCGTCGTGAAGCAGGGGCCTTTTTTACATTTTGGATCTTTTCCCTGATTACCACATTGACCATGTCTATGATCTTCCGGACGTTTGGAGCTACATCTCGATCATTGGCCCAAGCCCTTGTTCCGGCGGCACTTTTAATTCTGGGTCTAGTGATTTATACTGGGTTTATCATTCCGACAAGAGACATGCTTGGCTGGTCACGATGGATGAACTACCTGGACCCCATCGCGTATGCTTTTGAGGCCTTCATGATCAACGAGTTTTCCGGTCGAAATTTCACCTGTACCTCGTTCGTTCCATCGGGACCTGGCTATGAAAACGTACCACAAGAGAACAAGATATGCAACGCTGTTTCGTCAAGTCAGGGAGACTTGGTGATCCATGGAGAAGCCTACCTAAACACAGCATACTCTTACAGTCATGGCCATCTCTGGCGCAATTTTGGCATTATTATCGCCTTTTTGATCTTCTTCATGTGCACTTACCTATTAGCCACCGAATTCATCAGTGAAGCCATGTCGAAAGGAGAAGTATTGGTTTTCCGCCGTGGTCATCAACCCAAACAGACCCAAGATATCGAGGTCCCGTCAGAAACGAAAAATGAGCAGAGTCAGCCCAGGGATGGTGACGTTGGTATCCAGCGACAGACTGCTATCTTCCAATGGCAGGATCTATGTTATGACATTAAAATTAAAGGGGAGCCCCGACGTATCCTTGACCATGTCAATGGATGGGTGAAACCTGGGACGGCTACCGCGTTGATGGTATGTCCCCTGCTCTCGAAGCAATGCTTGAACTAAGGGTTGCTTTGCTGACATCTACAGGGTGTTTCTGGTGCCGGAAAAACGACTCTTCTTGATGTACTCGCAACCAGGGTCACCATGGGTGTGGTCACAGGCGAGGTCTTGGTAGATGGTCGCCCCCGGGATGATTCGTTTCAGCGCAAAACCGGCTACGTTCAACAGCAAGATGTTCATCTACCAACATCGACAGTCCGTGAAGCTCTTCAATTTAGTGCTTTGCTCAGACAGCCAGCCCATGTTAGTCGTGAGGAAAAGCTCGCCTATGTTGAAGAAGTTTTGGATCTTCTAGGCATGCAGTCGTATGCAGGTGCTGTGGTTGGTGTACCAGGACAGGGTATGTCAATATGCTCCCTCATATCTGACGTACATTGCTGATATTCCATTTTCTAGGTCTCAATGTCGAGCAGCGAAAACGATTGACAATTGGTGTTGAGCTTGCTGCTAAGCCCCAGTTGCTTCTTTTCCTTGACGAGCCGACTTCAGGCTTAGATAGTCAAACATCATGGTCCATTCTTGACCTTATGGAAACTCTCACAAAGCATGGACAAGCCATTCTATGTACAATTCACCAGCCCTCCGCAATGCTCTTTCAGCGCTTTGACCGGTTACTATTCCTCGCCAAAGGGGGCCGAACGGTCTATTTTGGACAGATTGGGGAGAACTCTTCGATTCTTGCTGACTATTTCATGCGCAATGGGGGAACCCCTCTAAGGGCAGACGAAAATCCCGCGGAATGGATGTTAGATGTCATCGGTGCAGCACCAGGCTCACATAGTGAGATTGACTGGCCAGTGGTGTGGGCAAACAGCCCAGAGAAGCAGGCTGTGAGTGACCATCTGGCAGAGCTAAAATCGACTCTCTCTGCAACGCCAAAGGAAGCATCAGGGAAAGATGAGTACAGGGAGTTTGCTTCAACGACTGTTACCCAGATGCGGGAATGCTTGTCTCGAGTTTTCTCTCAATACTGGCGCACTCCATCCTACATCTACTCGAAACTTGCCCTGTCAACATTGACTGCCTTGTATAACGGGTTCTCTTTCTTCAAGGCTAAGAATTCTCAACATGGCTTGCAGAACCAGATGTTTAGCATTTTCATGCTCATGACAGTCTTCGGCAATTTGGTCCAACAAATCATGCCTAACTTTGTGATCCAGCGCTCAATTTACGAAGTACGTGAGCGTCCATCCAAGATGTATTCCTGGCGTGTTTTCATGGGTGCGAATATCATTGTAGAACTGCCCTGGAATTTTCTCGTGGCCGTCCTCATGTTCTTCTGCTGGTATTATCCAGTAGGCCTTTACCACAATGCTGAACCGACAGGTGCGGTGCATGAGCGCGGTGCTCTGATGTTTCTGCTCCTGCTTACCTTCCTATGGTTCACATCGACTTTTACTCACATGGTAATTGCGGGTGTGGAAAATTCAGAAACAGGAGGTAACATTGCCAATCTTTTGTTTGCTCTCTTGCTGCTCTTCTGCGGGTTTGTATATCCTCTCCGAGATTTCCAATGATTGAAACTGACCGTGATTACCAACGTAGTGTCGTCGCAACACCACAAGCCATGCCAGGTTTCTGGATATTCATGTATCGCCTCTCGCCCTTTACATATCTCGTGTCAGCCATGCTATCTACTGCTGTCAGCGGCACCGACGTGACCTGTGCCTCCATTGAGACGCTCCAGGTTGACCCGCCCACTCAGCAGACATGCTCTCAGTATCTGGACTCATTCGTCACGATCAATGGAGGGTACATTCAGAATCCGAATGCGACCAGCCAGTGCGAATACTGCCCTATTGCAAAGACTGATGTCTTCTTGGCCTCTGTTAACAGTCACTGGGACGATGCGTGGAGGAACTTCGGCCTGATGTGGGTATACATTGCGTTTAATATTGCCGCGGCTGTGGGAGTATATTGGCTGGCTCGTGTGCCCAAGGGCAGTCGGATGAAGGGCTCATCTTGATCACAATATTAAAGTGCCTTCTCAAGGACTGATGTTGTGTATTATCCAATATTGGGGGTTAGGGGATGCTACAGCTTTCTTTCAATTATATCTATAGCGTCATTTGTTGGCTGTTATCTCAGAATGTTCCATAGTACAGCTTATACTTCTATATAGTGATTTCACCAGCTCTGGTTTAGTACATAATAAAGCACATATTCCAGTAATAAGCGAACCTACCCAAAGCCATACAAAGTTGATACCACCGTGTCAGGCCGATGGTCGGAATAGACTCCCGCCAGGGGGAACTCCCTCCTTCCACGGAGCATCATCATACGCTCACAGTGAATTGCCCAGTGGAGATGATTATGTATTTCCAACTGAGTCAAAATGACGGACTTTTGGTCGGAACCCACAGACTGGACGATCAGCGTCCAGCACTGCCAGCAGAGAGCCACCGATAATTTCTCCGCAGAGCTGCTTTGCCCCGCGGCGTTGAGGAGGGGAACCAACACACGCATTCAACAACAACAGCTGTTCTTTTTCCCTCTTTTCCCTCTCCTCTTCCTCTGTAACTGACACCTCCAAGTTGATCCAGATCCTCCTGTCATGGCTATATCCAGCCAAAACGTCCACCGTGCCTGGTGGAAAGAATGCTCTGTCTATCAGATCTGGCCTGCCTCGTACAAAGACTCCAACGATGACGGCATCGGCGATATCCCCGGCATAATCTCCAAGCTCGACTACATCAAGAATCTAGGCGTGGATATTGTCTGGCTCTGTCCATCATACAAATCTCCACAGGTGGATATGGGATATGATATTGCCGACTACTACAGCATTGCCGATGAGTATGGCACGGTCGCAGATGTCGAGACCCTGATTAAGGGCTGCCACGACAGAGGAATGAAACTCCTCATGGATCTCGTGGTGAACCACACCAGCGACCAGATTGATTGGTTTAAGAAATCGCGAAGCTCCAAGGATAATGAGTATCGCAATTGGTATGTCTGGAAGCCTCCTCGCTATGACGAGCAGGGTAACAGACATCCTCCCAACAACTGGATCTCTCATTTCCAGGGTATGTCTTTGACAAAATCACTTGGGTAACAAGCTAAACAGTATGCTGATCATTATCTATATAGGTAGCGCTTGGCAATATGACGAGTTGACTGGTGAATATTATCTTCACCTGTACGCAACAGAGCAACCGGATCTGAACTGGGAGCACCCGCCTGTCCGCAAGGCAGTTCACGATATTATGCGTTTTTGGCTGGATAAGGGAGCTGATGGGTTCCGAATGGATGTTATCAACTTCATCAGCAAGGATCAGGCGTTCCCAGACGTCCCTGTCAAGGATGCTCGCAGCCCATGGCAATGGGCTGATAAATACTATGCCAATGGACCTCGACTCCATGAATATCTGCAAGATCTAGGCAAGATCCTCAAGGAGTACGACGCATTTAGTGTCGGTGAGATGCCCTTCGTGAAGGATACCAATGAGGTGCTCAAGGCTGTCCGTTATGACCGAGGCGAGATCAACATGATCTTCAACTTTGAACATGTCGACATTGATCATGGAGTATACGACAAGTTCGAGCCCGGTAGCTGGAAGCTCACCGACCTCAAGTCCTTCTTTGAAAGATGGCAGAAGTTCATGTACGAGAATGGCGGCTGGAACGCCCTGTACTGGGAAAACCACGACCAGCCGCGGTCGATTGATCGTTTCGCACAAGCAAAGGAAGAGCACCGTTTGATTTCGTCCAAGATGCTGGCTACCAATCTTGCGTTGCAGTCTGGCACGCCTTTTGTATACCAGGGCCAGGAGATCGGCATGAGAAACGTGCCCCTTGCTTGGGGAATGGAAGAATACAAGGACATTGACTGTCTGAACCACTGGCATGGGTGCGTATTACCCTCTCCTTGTATATCCTCCCTTCAATGCTAACGACTCGCAGACTGGTGAAGAACAAGCACTTCGACACCAAGGCCCAGGAAATTGCCCGACAGGAGTACCAGAAGAAATCCCGCGACAACGGCCGCACCCCCGTGCAATGGAGCTCTGCTCCGAACGGTGGATTTACCGGCCCCAACGTGAAGCCTTGGATGTCTGTCAACCCGGACTACGTGCGTGTCAACGCCGAAGCCCAAGTCAACGACCCAAACTCGACCTACAACTACTGGGCGTCTGTCCTTGGACTGCGCAAAAAGTACCTTGACATTTTTGTTTACGGAAACTGGGAACTTGTAGACGCAGCGAGTCAAGAGATCTTTGCGTATACCCGCCAGTACGAAGGTCAGAAAGCCCTGGTCTTGTGTAACTTTACCGACAAGTCGCTGGAGTGGGATCCGTCTGCCAACGGGGTGAATGGTATCAAGGAGGTACTGCTGAGCAACTATGAGAGTACACAGGAAGCGTCACAGCGGATCTCGGGGGCGAAATGGCCTCTGCGTCCGTATGAGGCGCTTGTCGTACTTGTCTAACGGATAGACTGAATAAACCTATGGTCTACGAAATTTAAATAAATACATGAACCATTCTAGAATTATTCAATAGTGTAAAAGAAAATATGAAAAGTATAGGTTGAAGAAACGATAGTAAGTTCAAGTTTTAATGATGTGTATAGCTGGGCGGTTGTATATAAATGAAGCACATCTGAACCATATAGTCGTAGGTGACGGTGGGATAGTATATATTAATATGCAGTCAATAAAAAAGCTGCTATAATCAAACTCCCTCCATTTAAGTACATATATAATTGAAAATAAATAACTACATATTTAGCAACATCTCTGCCCATATCATCTGTTGAGGATAATGATGTCGACATGGTCTGTTATCACCCACGATAAAGATAAGAGGGGCAACAATCAATCCATCCCAACTTCAACTTGACCACTACACCATACCCCAACAACACCTCCAAGATGTCCTCCCAACCAGAACAACAACAGCAACAACAACCTCAATCCACCTCCAAACCTCCCCATCTCGATCCAGCAACCTACCCCCGCACCCTCCACCTCCCCGCCCAAAACATCCACCTCGAACTCACCTACAACCCGCTCGACCCCTCCATCGCCCTCTCCCAGACCTCCTCTCCCAGCGCCGGCGCAAACGTTCTCTTCCTCGGCACAACACGCGATACGTTCGAGGATCGGCCCGTCTTGCAACTAAGTTATACGACGTACCCGCCTCTCGCGCTGAAGACGCTCTCCGCGATCGCGGAGGAGGCGGTCTCGAAACATGGGCTGACGGGGGTGAGCATCGCGCATCGATTGGGGGTCGTGCCGATTCGGGAGGCGTCGATTGTGATTGCGGTTAGTGCGGGCCATCGCGGGGCGGCTTGGAGGGCGGGCGAGGAGGTGTTGGAGTTGTGTAAGGAGAAGGCGGAGATTTGGAAGATGGAGGAGTTTGTGGATGGGGGTGCAGAGTGGAGGGCGAATCGGGATAGAGATGCTGAGGGGAGAGCGGTTTGATTGTGGTGAGATGAGATATGGTATCTGATGGACGGTGAGATGCTGAGTGTACCAATATATATGATGGTCGATAATACAGACGAATCCTATTTCATACAGATGTCGGCTAGATACTTGAGTAGGGTATTTATCTATTGTACAATCCATCGCGTCGCCTACTCCGTCTTCAACGGTCTTCCCTCTCTCTTCCAGTCGTTGATGTGCTCCATGATCACCTTTGTGGCCGACTCGGGTGTGTCCTGACGTCCGATACATTCAACAAAGTCACCCTCGGGGTCTGAAGTAGTTAGTAACATGCCATCCATTCCAACAAGAACAAGACTCACCCATCAGATAAAAGTAGATACTGTGATCCACCAAGTAATCTTCACCAGGCTTCACGTCTCTCGGTGTGCTAAAGTACACCCGATACTGCTTGCAGACGTTCTTGACCTGGTCGTATGTTCCTGTCAAACCAATGATGCCGGGGTGGAACTCTTGAAGATATGTCTTGAGCACTTCGGGGGTATCGCGGACCGGGTCGCAGGTGATGAAGACGGGCAGGAAGACGCTCTCGCCCTTGGTCGATTCGTTGACCTTGTCGATAATCTCGGCCATCTTATCCAATTCATCGGGGCAGATATCGGGGCAGTGGGTGAAACCAAAGTAGACCTAAACAATCAGCAACGATTCAATCATAAAATCCATCCTTATCCAATATGAGTTCAACTCACAAAACTATATTTCCCCTTGAGATCCTCCGCCGTAAACTCCTTCCCATTCAAGTCCTTCAACGTAAACGGTCCTCCCACCTTCGGCCTCCCAACACCCTTGCTCATCTCAGCAATCCGCTTCCGCTCCAATCGCTCCTTTTCAACCCGGAAATACACCAACATACCACCACCGGTCAAGACGAAGAGCAACGCCGCCTTCCACGAGAACGGGCCCGTGGAATTCCGCGCGCGGAGCTGGCCCATCGTCTTGGCGCGGGACCGAAGGGTAGTCGTCGAGAAGCAGCGTCTGGAGGGAATGGCATTGAGGAGGTTCTGGGTTTGCCGGGCTTGGACGGGTGTTGCGCTTTGCGATGGGAGGCTGGTGCGGAGAGGGAGGATGCGTTGGGTTCGGGTGGTGGTGTGCTCGATCGAGGCGAGAGGGGAGCGGGATGCTCGGCCCATAATTCGGGAGACGGATCTCATTGATGAAGCCATTGTTGATCTGGGCTTGGCCTGTGGGGTTGACTTTGGAGGGGGAGTGAGAGGAAGAGAAGTTCGGCTTTTGAGGTTTTGAATCCATTCGAGCTCCGGATCTACATTGCCAGATGCGGTTTAGTGTGTTTGTGCCTGAGGCTTACAGAGCTGTCATCACGTGGAGTTACACCTGAGGCATCTACGAATTGTTAATTCAAATGATTCCCATTAAAAGACGGTATATCCATTGCCAAACACTTCCAGTCTAGAATTACAATGTTGGGAAACCTGTAATTATTGCGTACAAAATTCTATGAACAAGAATGGGGAATCGTGGCCGCCGTGACAATATTATGTGCTGGATTGAAGGTACCGTATCCCCGAGACAACCATGACCATGAAAAAGAAGAGGTATTCGCATATTGACAAACTTGAGTGGAAAAGAAAAGAACAAAAAAAAAAGATAAGAGAAAAGAAAATGGGAAAAAAGAATAGCAAAGGGGCAGAAAGGGTAATAGGCTTTTTTGACGAAGAACATGCTGTATGTACGCCTTCATCAGAAAGAAAATAAATGACCAGAATTGAAATATCGAAAGCCATCATTGTGGCAATTTTGATATCAAGTCAATGGATACAGATTTTACTGCATACTTCTGCTGGCTTGACTGGCACGGCTGGGGGTGGTCCTAGGTTCTTCTTCCTCAAGAACGTCGCTCAAACGAGTGGGATGGCGATGGCGAGGAGTCATGGATTCCCATCCAGTTCCAACTCCCCAGTCAGAACCGGTATAGTCAGAGGAAGTCGGAGTGTAGCCAGTGTAGAGGGGTGCCGAGGTTGATGCCAGGGTGCTAGGGATGTACTCGGCTTGAGTCATGTCGTGGATGTTGTCATTTTCGTCACTCTCTTCAGACATGGGGCGAGGGTAGACAACCGGGCGGCCCTGAGCATCACGACGGTAGCTGCCATACTCCTCATCACCATGCTCACTGCTTGGGGCACTGGGCACGAACGAACGGTCATCCGCGTCGTCGAGGGTTTGACCGGGGTACGTGGCGCTTTCATGTTCGAAGAACTGGCCAGCGTATTGCCCCGAGGATTCTGGGGCACTAGAGACTGGTGGTTGCCGAGAGCCATAACGTTGTGCCTCTGACTCATTCCTTCGTTCGGTAAATGGGTCAGAGCCGGTGGGCGACGGAGCATCGTCGTAGTATCGGCCGTCTCCTGTCCGTCCAGGTTCGCTTCCCATAGAAGCCCCATGATAGGAAGTGTCATCCCGGGTTGAGGGACGGTTCGAAGTAGTTGACCGATTTGGCAATCCCTGGACCATAGGCACCACCTGCACACCCCCGACCAAAGTGGGCTCACCGCTCCGAAGCGAAGTAGTACGGTCTCTCTCTTCCTGCTCGCGTCTACCAAGTTCTTCCCAAGCTCGACGGGCTTCCTCTTTCGAAATTTGGAGCTCGCGACGCATTTCCTTCAGGAGATCCTCGGCTCGTGCCTTGTCGCTTTCGGCCTTTTGCAACGAAGCAAAGGCTTCCGATCGTGCCTGGCGTTCCGTCTTGACCTGCTTTTCTAAGTCTCCTTGGAGTTCTTTGGCTCGCTCTTGCTCAGCACGAGTGTCAAAGAACCACCGTTGAAATTTCCGCTCCGATGACGCTCGCAATCGCTGTAGCTCCACAACTGCATGGAAAAGATTTGCACCGGCAGCAGAGAGATCTGTGACTTGGCGGGCCATTTGCTGACTGAGAGTGTCGCGTTCGAAGGCCTCATTGTTCTGCTCGAGCTTCCGGATCCAGTAGCCCGTCAGACCTTCCCAATGTGAAGACAGTGTCTCCCATCTCTCAAATGCATGAGGGAAAGCCACACGGCGTTGTTGCTGCTGTGGGGGTTGCGAGGAGCTAGATTGACTAGGAGGAGCACCTTGCGCAGGTTGTTTAGGGAATGCACCTGGCCCTGGCGCACCCTGGAATTGAACGTGCGGCGGCTGAGAGTTAGGTTGAGCCTGAGGGTCTGGTCTTCGCTGATATCCGGAAGGTGCTCCTTGAGCGCTGGCCGTTCGAGGGTCTGGCTGAATCTCAGGCCCCGTTGGAGCTCTTGGGGCAGCTGATCTTCGCTGGGAAGTTCGATCACCGGCAACGCCAGCGGCATACTTTTGGGACTGCTGCTCTTGTTCCTCCTGCTCCCTAGCTTCCTGCTCGGCCTTTTTGCGGGCCTCTCGATCCCGGCGCTGTCTCATGATATCCGTTGGTGTTCTGACACCACTTGCGGGGTGCGGATTGACGGGCACGGGCCCCTGGGCTGCACGCGATGCACCATTCTGAGTCCGGCCATTTCCTCCAAGACCAGCAGAGGCCGTTACACCTACCATGTCAGACATGGAAGCGTTCACTTCTTCCCAATCGGTGGTGAATGGAAACGGTTTGCGAATGGCTTCTTCAAGAGTCCAGAGGATCGCAGAAGCTGTTCGTGGGGAAACACTAGTTGATCTGCGAGGCCAGTATGATTCGCCAGGTGGCTGTTTAGAATTGTCCGGCGAGGAAGAGGCGTTGTCTTCGGTTTGTACTTCCGAAAGCGCAGGACGTAGGGCAGCGACACCAGTAGCACCTGCAGAGGGTCGGACCGTAACTGGTATCGGGTGTAATGCCTGGCGAGGATTCGATTGAGGGCGACCCGATGCGTCTACCGAGGCGACTCGTCGATGAGGCAAGCGCTGAACTTCAGAGGGACGAGGTAGTCGTCGTGACGGACGGGAGCTTCCAACGGAACTCAAAGGGCGGGGCGGTAGATCTAGAGAAGATGGAGAAGCAGGATTCGGAGGAGCAGCCTGCTGCTGGCGTTGCCGTGAAAAGGTCGTAAACGTGGAAGGGTCGTGAACTTCGTAGGTCTCGTCAAAAGCGTCGGGGACGTGGTAAGACACTGCTGAGGATGTTGGATGAAACGGAGAAAAATGAGAAGACAACGTGAGAGAGGAGAAAGCCAAGTACAAGCAGGTCGCAGAGACACGCGTACTCGGAGCTTTATGCCAGCTCTTGACAGCAGCAGCTCAAGCAGGGTCTTCGTATCCAACAGCGGTCTGAAGCCCGACAATTAAAAAAACAGTAAAATAAAGATAAAACAAGACAGGAGAATTAATAGATCGGAATGTGGGTATTAAACAGCAAGAATAAGCAGCAAGAAAAAGGCGAAGACAGTTCAGGGTGCGAATGAGGCGACTAAAAGACAGGATTAATGGCCCAGTTGTGGCTGGTCGAATAAAGAGTGTCCGCGATGGGGATTAAATGGGATGGCTGGGAGGAGTTGCAGCGCAGCAGACTGCCGGACGGCCACGAGCAGCGGAGAGAGCCTCGTAGCAGTCATTGGAGAGCCAAAAAGCTCAATTGGCTGCTGGGCAACAAGAAAATCCCGGAGAAGAGGCCTCACTTTGCCCAAGAGACGCCAGAGGTGGGTGTTTCTGGAAGAGAATGGAGAGCGCCAGCTGGTGCGACGATGACGCTCGGCCAACAACAGCGTTGGGTTTTCCGACCTGACGGTGTTTCGCCCTCCTGTGTCCACCTCACAGTTGCAACAAACGACAGACTCCGCTTGACTTGGCGGTCTGGTATCCTGAAGTAAGGATATGATGATTAATTTGAGAGATACTGAGACTGATGAATTGCTGGTAGCTAGGTCTTTCTGTCCACCGTCAATCTATCTCCTACTCGCACGGATCAAGGCGCGACTAAGTCCTGCCAAAACACCAGTGAATCATCACGTCCAATTGCGATTTTTCACAGCAGATAGAAGCCTAGAGAAGGCGATGGCTACGACTCTTATGGTTCAGGAGATGGCAGAGCCACGGAGAGAAAAAAAAAATACTCAACCAATATTGGGCTGGGGCTATTGATGAACTACTGAGACCCATTTCCCACAATCCCATCACCTACAATGCAATTATCGCTCTAGAAATCCTCCATCAAGCAGCACACAAGGGAACACTAATCGTGGCTATTATGTCCTTTCCATGGTCGGGGCTCCGGCTAATAATGGAACACCAGCACATCGCGGTGCGTTGGCAGGCGCTGCTTGATGGGCTTTTGGGCCGACCCAACCCCTGTCGACCGGCTGTGAAGAAGCAATATATTGTGCCTGTCCCGCCGTCATGTATGTCATTGCTGCCATGAGTCTTCAGGGATTTACCGATGGCGAGTCCTTTGTTCCCAACCTCGAGGCGCCAATTTGCCATTTCTTGGAACGAACCACTTGAATCTTCCCCACACTGGATCCTCCAGGAACCCCGATCCAGCCAACTCCATCAGCCCGGGCACGGACAGGGTTCGTCATAATTTCCAGCTCCGCTAAAATGGTGGATGAGGCGATAATCGCCCACTGCGATCGATGATCTCTGTTTCCCTGCCTCATGTGAGAAAGGGGTTGAAGAAACTCCTTCCTGGGGGCTGAGATTTTCCTCCTGATTCTGGAGTTTTAAAGTACGATAATTCGACAAGTGACGACATTGAAATTGAGATACGCGGGCGGTATACCGAAACGACAGTTTATTTTATCGTCATCTAGCAACCGTTGATTAAGTTCGAGACAGAATATAAGAAAGGAAAGAAAAATCCCGTACAGAACAGGATTTATATGCAAGGGATATTTAATCGCCGATTGTTCTTCGGTTCGTTCCTGAAGGAGCCAGTCTATCCGTTCCGGTTTCAGAAATATCGATATACCTTGCAGGCGGTTTCAATAACCTCATCTACAGTGTCAACAGTACACATCTAGGATGTGCATTGCTTGTCATCCAGCCATAGGATGAACTTAGTCGAAATTAAACCAGGCTCTTTGATTCCTATTCTTGCCCCCTCCGCAATTCGAAACTCATGAGGCTAGCCGGAGAAACAAACCAATTCCCTTTGTCGCCTGTTTTGGGATATCGACCGCTGCCCTGCCTTGTCCAAGGTCGAGGCCCTAGTTTAAGCTCATCGATCGATCTCTGGGATTATCGTGATCGCCCATGCTTCCTGAAAAATGAGACAAGCCAAGGCCAATGCAGGTTAATCCCGAGAAAAGCCCAGTCGCCGAGTCGGGGACCAATGGCTCAACTGTCAATAGACAGTGGTAAACGAATATTTACGAGAGTAGCACGCATGATCATGTACATGCCTACGAGGTGCAGGTGTAGCTCCACTCACGAGGGCTGATTGAAAAGAAATTTTCCAGATATAGCGTGATTCGACAATTGGAAAGACGAGGTACATACAGAACCGCTATCATGGACCGTACATACATATATACATCTGGACGGTGCATCCGACTCCCGTGCAGTGTTTCTTCTCCCGGGGATTTGGTCCCGACTTAGACTGGAATGCGGGCCATGCAGACTGTTTCTTCCCCAAGCCTGCAACTCTTTCTTTTCCCCACACTTCGTGCTTGTTCTTCCCATTCCAGCCAACTTCACCATCTCGAGCCCAGATCTGGAGAAAAATCCAATTGCCCGTGCATCAACTGGCCCCACCGAGATGACCCATCCTTGTTCCTCTGTCCCAATGTCTGACATTTGTCCAGCCTGATTTTGTCGTCGGAGCTCACCCAGATGGTAGCACTGACTATCTGCGCATGGAGGTGGATCAAAGATTTCAAATGATATTGCATTTCGTAAAGGCTAACAGATACGAAAGAAGATCATCCTAATCGAGCTTCCCACAGAAGAATGGATTCCACGTATCCCAGGGCCCGTCTTCATAATGGGAAGAATTTTCCATCTAGTAGGCTGGCACAGGTCTCATCCTAAAACACCAATGGAACGCGAAAGGCTTCGCTGTAGTTTTTATGCTCAATATAGTTCAATCGCCATGCAAATGGATGAACTATGATACCTTTCACAAGCATGAAACTGAAATCTCCAGGTTCCCATCTATTCTGGATTGTTTACATGCACACAGGAGCACCACTCTGTATACTCCGGGGTAGCCGGTCTATTCCGCCAGTTATCGACTGGAATCGACAGCAAGGGCAGCAGTCTCAAGAAGTACCACCAGCCCCTGCTGGGTTAATTCGGTGGTGTTTACATACAATTGATCAACTTTGGATCAGCACACACACACACATACACACAGAATTCAATAGAACCTGCACATCCTCGACAGTACAGATTTCCAACAGCAGCATTGTTTATCTTTTGCGCATTTTAGTAGTCGGAATGGCCCTCCGGAATGCGGGGCTAATGGCAGCTCTTTTGCACAGCAACGAGCATGGAATAGGTGGATGCGACGCTGTGGCCGATCCGTCCAAGGTCTTTGGCGAATTGGCTCCTTGGATCAACCCTTTCTTTGAGGCTTATTGTACTGAATAATTCTGGGCTGATGGATCGACCACCATTCTACCCCAGCGGAGCATGGACCAGCATTAGTGGACGATCCGGGAAGCCATCCGCGGGCAAGTGCCAATGTCATAGCGCATCAGACTGTTGATATCTCACATTCTGGACCAAATCGAGCTGCCGACGACGACCAGGTTACTGGAATCACAAGGCCCAACCTCCCCGCAGTCTCTTTGCTTCCACTATCTGCAGTCTACCAGTCGTCCGGCTGGTACGGGGTACGGGGCACCTTACGCGACTACGTAGTCGGCACTGAGCACATCGATTGATCAGACGTACTATTGCAGCCCTCAAATCATCTGGCTAACTGCTCTGTACTGCCACTAGGATTGTGGAGATGTGGCGGGAAGATCAAATCTCCTGAAAGGGACTGCTGGGCAACAAAACACTCCGATGATGTTATGACTTGGCCCCTTGAACAGCAGCTGGATCAAAACAATGACTGTTGATATTATTCCGTGCTGGGCTTATTGACATTAATATTTCAAAGTCTGACTTTAAACACCCGCATCATCTCGCTGGCGGATCAGTCCCGGGACCCTCCCTTGCTGCAGTCGAGATGGCCTGTTCGCCTTGCAGCGCCATCCATCCCTATGAAAGGGGACTATGTAAGGTCTGATAGGCCATTGGCGTCTGTGCACTCGGACGATTGTGCTTTGTTTACATGATTCTTGCATCGGCATGCGTCTGGATTTTCCTCCCCGACTAGCCACCATGTTGCCAGCAGCCCGGGTCTGATCCAGGCGTGCTGGGGTATCAGAGTTATTTTTGGGGAGCTATGTATAAACATATCCCTTCACCCTTGTCATTCTTTCGATCGCTGTGTCTTCATTCATTCATTCATTAATTCTTCATTCCAATCGTTCGGCGCCCAACGACCCTTAGTCTGTTGCCATTACTTCCCATGCCCCTCTCACTTCTTTAGACTCATCTTGTATCGATATCGTTTGTGGCCGTTGGAATCATAGCCCATGGCTAACGGATACTCTCACCTTCCCGGCGACCTGGACGTTTTGCAGAGCGACGGGAACAGATCGCAGACGACAATTCTTTTGCCATCGCCATCGCCATTGAAACGAGTATCGACCTACTATCCGAAGAAAGGCCCCGAGGTGCTGGAGGAATCGAACGCAGATCCCTTCTACCTCGAACAATCCTTGACGGATACCGGTCACTGGGACTCTCTCAAACCGGAGACTCGCGATGTCAGATTCAACGAAGACGCTAATCAATATTTCATGCTATCCACCGTGAATCCTGCGAAAGACTACACATTCCCTCCTAGCCCTGTCCGTCGCAATACCTTGCGATCCCGTAATATCAATCGGTCAACCCTCTCTGTGGTAGAGCTCGAGAACGACTTGGGCTTCCAAGAATTTGCAGCACAACGCTGGGAGAGAAAGCCCCATCACTATAGCAAAGGCTCTTTCGGCTCCATCCAGAGCGAGGCCACCCCGGATTTAACCCCGAGTAGCTCGTTTTCATCGAACTACTCAGCCGCCCCATTGCACCCTGATCTCGTCTTGAAAGCGACAGATCAGCTGTCACTACAGGCTCACCAGGCTCATTCCGAGACTGGTAACCAAATCTATCTCACGCCTTGTACCCCTCCTCGGTCTCGATCAGCTGTGTCAACACAGCCATCGACACCAACGCGGAGTAGCAGGTCCAACTTGGAAACCCTGAACGAGTCATCAGACACTCTCGTTATGAGTTCTGGAGACCTTCCTCCAGCTTTATCCCGCCGTGGGAAGCCTCTTCCTACGCTCCCCAATCTTTCTCGCAATGCGAACTCTCTTCCAAATAGGAAAGGACCAATCCAGGCCAACCGCTCTCAGATCGAGCCGTCAATGATCTCACCTCCAAGCCTGATCAATCCAGTAACAATGGAACCACACACATCACATTTCGACCAGGCGTTTTTCATTCCAGCTCATTCGTGTCCTAGTCCTGTGCCTAGCCCTTCGGCGACTTCCCCACCAATCACCAGACAAGGCACGATCCGTTCGTCGAGGGATAGACCATCCACATCGACATCTGATGTGTTCTGTGAACAGTCCGTTTGGGAATCAGACTCCGATTCAGAGTCTGTTGGACCCAAGTCCCTTTCCCGGAAGCCAATCGACACCCTTCGGAAAGTTCGCAGTCGAGTGCATTTGCGCGTTGCCAAGTCGGCACCAAAGCTAAACTCTACTTCACAGGAACAGCCAGACATGGAAGCGTTCCCATCGATTGAGCATCACGGGGGACATCGTTTCCCGGAGCGTCCAGCTACCATGGATCATCCTCCTTACAGCAGAGATGCCCTTCGCCCAGCGGGCCACCAGACCTTGCGGCTTGTCGCCCCCTCTACGACGTCACTTGTTCGACCTCGTTCCAGAAGAGACAGCCAACCTGCGGAATATGACATTGATCGATCTACTGCCGCCGCTATCCAAGCCAAATCACGACGCAAACAGCGCTCAACCTCCCCCGAAGAGGTTAGCATTCAACATGGCGAGAAAGTCTGTATGTGTCACGATGACCGATCGCATAGCACCATTCACGACAGCTTGACTCTAGCACGCCCGCCATTGTTCAAACGGATTTGGGAATCACTGCGGGTTCTGGGTTGTCACAGTGACATGACAACTCCCAAGCCTTCTCGCAAGTCCTTTTAGTCAATTGATTCTGCATCGGAGTTTTACAGTCACAAACCGGTACTGGGCTGTCGGCGTTTGGTTTTTTCATTTACGAGACCGTGTTGGAACGGTTTTCATGGTCGCTACATTGAAACGATTTTTTCTCTCTTTTATGAAATCTGCATACCTCGTCGTTATTCGGATGGTCTCAAGAAATTGGATCATCCTGGAAGTAATGAAGACGATGAAATGACTGCATGTGAGATGGATCTTATATCTCCATGAATCCATATGACCTAATGAACCTGGGGGACACCCTCGGGCTATCTACGCAACAATGTTCAACGACGCACTCGTTATGCGCTGCTACGAACGATCTTTACGCATGAATTTATGAGGCAACGGCTGGAGTTACTGACTTGGTCCCGCTGCTATCACCCCATTCTTTTCGTTTCACTTACCCTCTCCCAGGCAAATCTGTGCCGAAATTTCCTTTGGTTTTTGATATCGACCCTCTTTCCCATCGCACTCGTACTCTGCATTCTCTGACTCATTTCCTTTTTCTGTTACAGTCCATGATGTGTACTGACATCTGTCACTCTTTACAACTAATCCTCGCAATGTCCATGACACCACAGTCTTTCTGTTGTTTTTCCTTTGCAAATTTGTATCGCACTATAAAAAAGAAAAGCCTGAAGATACATATGGCGCAAGCCCACTGGACAGAAACCAATCCGGCAGCAGAAATTAATGTTTACCGCATTGCTGTGTTCAGCATGCAACCTCAACCAACCTCCCATCAAAAACATACAAAAAAGCTGGAAAGGAAAAGCAAATCATCAATTATTCGTTTTTTGGCAGAGCAATCTTGGAGTTCTTCGGGTCAAACAATATGATACCATGGGAATTGTTTTACGTATCATGCATGGTGGCAAATTCTCTTTTTGGCCAAAAGTTCGCCAGTGTTTCATTTGAATAGGTAGATACAATAAAAAGAGTTTCTTCTCGAGTTTCAATATTTCATGTAGATTGATCAATTTGTCTCATCCAACCACACACAGGCACAGTGCACCATCTCTGACATTCTCCGTCTCAAAATCCTTACATCTACACACCACCACCAGACATGACACAAGTACTACGGAAGCCCATAATCCTTCATGCAGATCCTTCAATACTATCCCCACGTTGGTCAGCGACAAAAGTACTCTGCATCAGGACGGTGAAATTGATCTATCATCCCTCGAGGGTCCGATAAGGTTTCGCGGCTTTAGGATGTGGGATTCCGCGTGGGAATTGTTGTAGATGCGGAGGTTTTTTTTTATTTATTATTATTGTTATTCTTCTTGCATGCTGTATTTTTGGGGAGTGATGATCCCTTGCTTATTTTGTCTTTGTGGGGGTACTTTGTGTATATGTGTGTCAATTCATTCTTATGTATGGTGTACAGGTGTAAAATCAAGTTTTTCAATGTACTCCTATCGAGTATGAATATAGTCGTTTGTTTACTTTGTATACTCTGTTTACTGCACAGGAGGGCAACAGAATACGCAAGGCATGAGCTCATATGCAAGTGATTTGAATAACAGAGTACAGTACATGCGCCATCGCATCACAGAGATCGCTGTTTGTCTCTCATGTCTTGCCTTTGCATCTGCATGGACTCGCATAGTACATTTACTTTCTGCTTGATCCCGTTTGGGGATTGGATGCCAGGGTTGGTTACACGTTCATGTGTGGAGAGAATTTCAGTGGTATTTGTCATTTGTTGTTATCCCTTCATTTGGCCGGTTTGTTTGGCTTTGCAGGTTCTATAGCTATAGCATTGTTATCTGGAGTGAGGTCTTGTCGAGAATATAGGCTTTTATGCTCATCAGACAGCGGGCGCGGCGTATCGTCAAAGAGGTAGCTGTAAGCTGTATTGTCTGCTTCTGCTTTGACAGTCCGTGCTGTATGCTTTGCATGAAGAATTGAATCGTGCCTCGGCTTGTACTAGAGTATTCCAAATTCTTCCTTGCAGCCCCGGGACAGGCAGCCCTAACCCGGCGTTGGGAGTTTGGTGCTGCGAGGGACTGGGGAAATCGACGGCTTCCGCCGAGGTGCTCCGGCAGAGGCGCTGTGATTCCAGAACCTCCAATGGCCAAGGGCGACATTCCTCGTATGCAGTGTATCTTGTACCTGCAGGATGTCTTGGGTTCGACGGGACCATCCGGATTGGCAGCAGGAACCCGGTTGGCAGGCAGAATCTACCGGAACAAGGAGATGGAGAAGCAGGGACGGCGAGTTCAGCTCTGCTCGTTGCTCTCATCCTCTCCTTCCTTCTCCTTCTCTTCGAGGGCGTCCATGTTCTGTTCCCAGTGAGCCACCATGACCCTATCCTCCCATTGTGAAACCACCGGACCACCTTTTCGAGCGAGCTGATCCTCAGCACTTTCCTCCTCTCCTTCATTGTCCCTGGGTTCTTGCGGCTCCATCATGTTCCCCAATGTCCCACCCATCCCCGCAAAGACAGCCTGCACATCCAGCTCCTTCACAGCGCTTCTGTACAACTTCAAAATCTGCTCCCTTTTCACCCGTCGTGCCTCGATAGCCTCTTCGGACTCCTTGCCCCCAGCAGCCCCACGCTGGGGTTGCTTTTTCACCACCGCGGCCGAGGCCCGACTCTCATATCCGCGCAACACCCCTTCCATTATCCCCAGGACAGTCCCGGCTCTCATACCCAATTGTGCTCCGACTGGAAACCCCGCATCAAATCCATTTTGAACATGTTCTCCTTTTGATGCAGAGATTCCATCACGGTATCCGGCTGTGACATGTTGACGGCGCATGGAGGGGAGATCGGACGGCTCTTGGCCCTTCATGGCCTCTGGCTGCGTCTCTTGGACAATTCTTGCTGATTCATGGGGTGGTGAAGAGCCAAAGATGTCGTCGAGGGTATTGTCGACTGCTGCTGGCTCTTGCATCGTCACTGGGTCGGTTTGTGTCGAGCTCATCGTCGTGGTGGGGTAGCGGGGTAAATTTGCAGTCGTGGTAAAGGGAGACTCTCGATATATTAAGACGGTAAATGCTGTATAATCATGCAGAAACCTGAGATATTCTGCGATGTATTTAGACCGATCGAAGAGAAATTCTGACGTGGTGGTCGAATTGATGTGGAGGAAGAAAAAAAGTTCGGAGACGGCGGGGAAGAATTGGCAGTGGAGCGAAGATCACAGCGTCGTTGAAAGCTGCATCGGTGGAATTCCGATTCGTTCCATGATGCTACTCATCGAGGGATCGACTGGCAATCTGCAGCGTCTTTCTGCTCTATCCTGAGCACTT
The DNA here is from genome assembly GCF_001890725.1 of Aspergillus wentii DTO 134E9. Taxonomy (NCBI): domain Eukaryota; kingdom Fungi; phylum Ascomycota; class Eurotiomycetes; order Eurotiales; family Aspergillaceae; genus Aspergillus; species Aspergillus wentii. Next base: position 1,139,112 of record NW_024467836.1, read on the forward strand.
TATAATGCATGGTGCATAATTCCTGCCTCGGAGCCGGGGTAGTCTGACCCTTTTCTTTTTTCGGCCCCCAGTTGGGTTCTTTATCTCCACGTCACGCCATCAACGTCAGCTTTAAAATGGACCTGTCGCGCTGTTTACAGGTCGTCTTTGACGAATATCCTGATCTATAGTCCTCACTGGATCATCAGTCAACCAGTCATGGCTTCACGATCCAGGTCACGTCTTCTCTTCGCTCTCGCCCTCCCGCCTGTGGCTGTCGGATACGGCATCCACAGAGGTCTAACCACTCTGGAGACAAAATACCCTTCTCTATCTCCCGAATCTACGACTAGCCAGGCTTTGAGCATTCCTCGACATCTAGGGCAGCAGCACTGCCCACATATCCACGTCCATGCGGCTCGTGTGCCGGTGTCAGCACTCCGGCCATACGCCGACCCAGCACGAAAGGACACAAGCAAGTTGACCAGTCAAGATCTACAATTTGCATGGGCCCGAGCACTCATCGGAAGTCCTCTCCTGCGTAATGAAGCGCGCATTGCTGGTCTTTTTACCAATGGGCGTATCTCTCTAGGAGATATGGGTCATACTGCAGGGGGATTTTCTCTGAAGACGGAAGATGGATCCCCACGTCAGCTGCTGAATGGCGTCATCGTGGTTCAAAGACCACCCGGAGAAGAAGGTCTTCTTGGTGCTTGGATTGTACCCGATGGACCGCGGGAGCTTTTCGAAAAGATTTCACGTTGGGGATATTCCTCCCGGTTGATGTCGGGTGGTCGACATGAGACCAGCGTATCCGAGCCATTCGAAGGCGAAGGAGAAGATAAGGCGAATGGACCTTTTGTTGAAGTTCGATTAGCCTCAGCGCATGATTACGAAATTTTCCCCGAGGAGGGGAATTTGCAAAAGATGATTCCGGCTTGGTTGGACAGACTGCATCGTGGCTATGCCCGGTGGATACTTCATAAAGCTGTTTGCGAGGTACAGCAAAATGCATCGGAGAGAGGATCATGAGAAGTCTGATTGTTTAGATATCCGGTCTATCCATATGAAATTTCTACTGATGCTATGGTGTACTTCGGCATTGATTATCTTGGGAGCAATGGAACCCATTTGTGGTTTCAAAAAATTGCCTGTTTCTTCTTTCATTCGTGCAAGTTCTAACTGCAGTACTTCCAGAATTCCTGGTTATCTATATGTTAAAAGAACTTCTTTCTCTCATATCTATTTACTTTGTTTGCCATCTTCATTGGCTTCTTATGTTATTCATCTGTTCATTCATCTAACCTTTCGCATTTCAATTCATTTACTTCTGAATGTTGGCTTATTCACCATTCTGGGAAATTTAAGAGCCGTCTCTTACCTGGTGAACATCCATTTTTTCTACATACCACTTGCTCATTATACCTTGGATGGTTATATAACCTATAAACTCCTATGGACACAGCCTGATACACTCATCGGATCTTCAAGCAAGCTAATATAAACTCGGGAAATGTCCGTTAATCTTCCTGCCGCAGATGGGCAGATGGGATGATACAACAAGGCATCATCCAGGTGACGAAGCAATAGTCAACATCACTTTGATCATATGCTTACAGAAGACGGCCAGTATATGAGCCTGGTGGGCGTCTCTACAAACCAAAAAGGTCGGTTCAAAATCTTACAATCTGCCCCGAATTTTATGTCCCATAGCTTACTCTCAATATCAGTCATGCTTTCATCTATACCAACTGCCAACAGAAACATTGGCTTTTCCCAAAGCTTACCGATAATTGGAGAATGTCTTCGCATTTATACAAATACGCTTCTTCCTTTGAATGAGCATTGTTGAGCCAATCCATGAGAATCGGCCTTCAATAATTCGAAAATTATCGCTCGCCCAGAATCTCGTTGAAAAGTCATTGGATGCGAATCGAGTCCTCTACATGAAGTCTTATACTTGCCAGCAAATTTCACAGGAGATTTTCCACCCCAGAATACTCGTTCTGACATTCCCATCAACTTATCATTGCTGGCTGATGGTAGCAACAAAACGCCGGGTTTGCTTCACGCTCGTCACAGAGTCGACACTGCTAAATCAAAAGAGGACAAATCCGGGATGACAGGTGGAATGTTATGCCACCGCGCCCAAACGCATTTTAACATCGAAACCATCACTCACAGAAGACGAATGGAAGTAGCTTGACGACGAACTGGCCTGATGACTTGCGTTGTCGCTTCGGGTTCTATACCGCATTCCACAAGACGATAATCGTCATACGGCACCACAGTATCATATCAATTAACAGAAATGCATTTTATAGAAAATTTGAAATGGCGGAGTTCCACCAAACTGAGCTGAATAACTGGCTTCGTGCTGTCGAAGAGTGCCGAAAAGGTAGGCCACATCAAAGAAGTAATATAATTACTCCATATTGCAGTTACTGACTGAGAAACAGTCCACTTTACAGTGTTCAAGCCGATCCCAACAAGTCGGGGACAAAGACAACTCTATCGATTCCGACTTTCAAAAGACTTACGATGTTGACGAACTGGAAAAAGAACTAAGGAACTGGGGGGCCTCAGGATCAAAATAACCCTGACTTATTCCACTTCCAAACAGACGCAAAAAGATAGCATATCCAGCATATCCAGCTTCAAGATGCCCAGGACAAAAGCCAAGATTCCAGGAAACGAAGACGAATGGATCGATGCGGCCAATCGGACGGGACTTGAGGCGAGAAAGGTTCATGATCAGGGACTAATCCTCGAACCGTCTTTGGGAATGTGGAAATTATCACGGCAACTCCTTTGCAGATTTATGGAGAGGAAGCAAGGGTGACCGAATTTCGACTTCACCAGGGATTTTTTGTCCAGGTCAGGGTTCAAGATGAGGTGAACTTCTACCTCTTTGTATATGATGATGGCGAAGCTGTCACTGCCATATAGGTCATCCCGATACGCACAGTGTGTCGCTCAGCATCACTGGGAGGTGACTTGGGACCTTCAAGTCTCTACCTTTCCCATACTCACTCTGGGCTTATTATTTCAACATTGTTCATAAAAAGGCTTAGACCACACTATACAACAGCATGTTTACAACCTTCAAATCCAACTTATAAACTCCACCCTCAACACCCATTATAAAATCAACACTCACTTCCCCCAACTACAACCTTCCACCCCTTCCACCCAGTAAACGGATAACAAACCTCCCAACCCCCCCTCACAACTTCCACTGGCTCACCCCCACAATCCCCCTCCTCATACACACAGAGATCATACGTCGTCACTGGGCTCTTCCACGAGATACTCCCCACCGTAGTCGTATTATACAAACTCGAGTCCAGCGCTGAGCAGTTCCTCCCGTGGAGTCCGGAACGGTGGAAGACGGAAATGTCGATGTTGGATACGTTGGGGTTGCAGTTTGATGGTCTTGGTGTGAGGAGGCGGAGGTCCCACTGTTATATTGATTGTGTTAGCATTGGGTGTTCCATATTTGGTGTTGGGGAGGGTATGTACGTTTCGTGGTTTGAGGATTTCTCGTTCGAATTGGGAAGTTGCGGAGGCTGTGAGGGCGAGGAATGGGATGGCGAGGAGGGTGAAATGCATTTTGACGGTATTGACGTCTGTGGTGGGTGATTATGTGCTGGGGATTCTCCAAAGTGAGGAGTAGAATTATAAAGAAGAAAATGTCTTTGACGGTGGGAAATTCAGATCTGGACTGGCGTGTCTCGGCGATTCAGGAACATCGCGAACCAAAGCAGAGCATCAACTTTTAGCTAGAATTGCTGTGCGCGTAGTCGGTCGAAGTGATTGGTTCAGCATCTGCAGTAGTACAAGTCGAAATGCAACATCATACGGAAGTTTTGATGGGTCAAAAGGTCAATTGATCTAGACTTGAATAGTCTCAAATTTACTCCATTGGAGAAGGAAGACATCTAATATTTAACTTTATTAATACATCTCAACATGAAAAGCGTTCAAAATAAGCTACGCAAAGTCTAGTCTAGTCATCCAGCCGTTTATGATCGGTTTCCAGACGCCAATCTCCATGCCCGCAATGGAAGGTCCTGAAGCTTATAGGCTGCAGGTTTGATGAAGAGCAAGAATGTGACGGTTCCAATGAGAACACACAAGATGTTGGTGGTGTAGTAACCGTCCTTTAGAACATTGCACGTACCACCACCGTTGTGGCAGCGGTTCTTCTCCGGCTCGAGAGCACAGGAGAATGCCTCGGTCACCAATGCACCCTTCAGAGAGTCGGCAGCAGGTGGAACCGTGGGAGGAATACAGGTGGCCTCGGTGAACAGATCGACGAGTTTCATGATGAAGAATCGAGGGAATGTACCTCCCAGATTGGACACACTGGAGAATGTTAGCAAATGAAGCGCAAAAGAATGAGAGTGTAGACTTACGTTGCCAACATGGTCATATAAGTCCCGCCAATGACCGGATCAGCAATGCGCGCATGGAAGGCCGACACCGCGACAAACATAACCGTGTTCATGAACGTCGAGATAACATGTTCTCCAATGACGGTCAAAAGATACCAGAAAGGAACCTCAGTGCTGGCAGGGTAGATCATCACAGTGGCCTGGGCCAGTACTGCGGCAATCAGTCGTCCTATAAAAGCCCAGCACCACAGACGCATAGGAGTGTATTCCGTTGACCATTTTCCGGCATAGTAGCCCAGGCAAATCTCAAAGGGAAAGTCGATAAGAACCACCAAAGCCATATTGTCCTGTCCGAAGCCCTTGTCCAGTAGCTTCAAGCTTGTAACACCATCATTGGCCTGGAATCCGATCTTGGCAATGAGATGGACAATAATGATCGTCTGAATGTTCTTCAGCTTCAAAATATTCCACATGCTCTTATAGACATCCATAATACTGTCCCGCTCCTTTGTCTTGTCTTCTTTCTTCAGGAAAGCAAGACCCGCCGTCACGCAGAGATACGCCCAGCCCCAGAATGTCAGATATGTGCCCAGAGAAAGCAAACCACCCTCTGCAGGTACAGCCCGGAACCAACGGTTGGCAAAGTCCTTGGAGTTGAACGCCAGAAAGACGGTATAAGACAGGAAATGTCCAGCTGTCAGTCCCACGGTCTGGGCCGTCGAAGCGTAGGAAATATTCGGAGGAGACATCAGCGAAATCGCCCATCCGTCCACAGCAATATCCTGCGTGGCGCAGAAGAAGACCAGCATGAACCACCAGTAGGTGAAGTTCCACACGCCGGCTCCGCCATTTGCACCCGCCTGCTCCATCATAGGCTCAATGCGTCTGCCAAGGTAGATCATCGCCAGTCCAGAGACCACCTGCACGGGTGTAATCCAACTCTTCCGCCTGCCAAATCTCGGGCTCCATACTGCATCGACAATAGGACTCCACAGCAGCTTGAGCGAATAGGGATAGGATGCGAGTGAGAAAACGCCGATTTGGCCGTAGGAGAGGTAAGGCTTAAGCAGGAACGGCACGGACCCTGTAGCCAGCCCCATGGGGACTCCTTGCAGAAAGTACAGCAAGCATAGCAGCAGGAAGTTCCTCCGATCAGCTGCAGGTAGATTATGGAAACTTGTGTTGGTAAGAGCGGGTGTTTGCGGTGTCGTCAAAGGGGGTTCTTCGTCCAAGGTAAAGTCCGAGCGGGACATTAACCGGGCGGCCTGGTCAGAGGACTCGGAAGATGATGTATCTCTCTTGCGCATTTCAATATTGGAATTCATCTCGCCGTTAGCATAGCCGTTCAGACCGGTCGCAATTGTCAAGTTCGGCTTAGAGCCTCGTTTGGTGACGGTACGGCCCTTGCGCTTCATCGGTGTGCGTCCAGTTCCACAGTAGTATGAGTCGCCGAGCAATCGAGTGGCTTCGACGGTGTTTTCTTATTGAATTGGATTTGAGGTTGGTAGAAAAAACCGTTGTAGTCGTGCGGGGGGTGGTTGATCAGTGCTATTTCCGCATGCTAGCTAAAGTTCCACCTGGTTATAATTAGACCGGAATTAGGGATTGGGAGGATGTGACAGAGGAAACGTACATGGAGAGGGAGAAAAAAAAAAATCAAGGTCAGAGGAAAGGGAATTCATCCAGATGGTGGAGGATGGCGAACGGGATGCTTGGTGGAGGGATTGAGGCAAGCTGGCCTCTAGTCAGGAAGAAGATCCTCACTGCCAGAAGGGGGCGAGTTTGGGAACCAATAATACAGGCGACTACGGACTCCTGATTACAAAGTGCGTATGTGGCATCTCGAGATTAATAATGATTTATGCGCAGGATGGAATATGATGGATCGATGTTCTCTGGCTTGAGGAATCAATTCACGAAGAGAGGAAATAAGGATCATCCTGCAATCCTGTATGCTTGTTGATCCCAGAATCATGCTGCTTCTCCACGTTTTTTCAGGGTCTGACCATACCCCATACTAATGTATATCCAAAAAGCTATTAATATTGACATGCATCGAAGGAATTGATGGCACAATTATCGATATTTATGAGTAATGTTCTTGGATAGTGTCTGGCTCATGTTTTAAATCATTTAAATCATGTCTGGAGGATATTTACACCCCTGAGATAACATACCAAGAGCACTCAAAAAACACGAAAGACTTCTATAATATCAGCAGAAAACCTAAATCCAATATATTGATTTTAGCAATTATTCCTACCATAATAAGTGTAATAACATCAATGCTTTTTATAGTCGAAATAGAAAAAGAAAAGAAAAGAAGCAACATGTCACGTGCCTCAAATGTGTATTGTACTGTAATCTGTAATCCATCACGCCTGATATCATCACCACTACAACAACAGCAACAAAGAAGCAGAACAACTTACCCCTGCTCTAATCATCATGGAACCTACAGAGCCCTACCTGGAGGAAGAGCTGGACTCTGATATATCCTCAATTCGCGCAGAGAGTAAGCCTATCTCCACACCAACCTTTGACCTCATCTAAACAAGCCCCCAGTCCGAAACCTGCAAAAACGACGACGATTCCTCTCCTCCAGCCTCCTCTCCTCCGACTACATCCAAAAGCGACTGAAATCTACACCCACTACCGCATCCCTAAGCGATAATATCTCCCCCCTCGTCCAAGCCGCCGGAAACCACGCCGAATCGAACCACCACCGCGTCGCTTTCTCCGCGACAACCTTCCCCTTCAAAGATCCCAACCCGAATTCCGACTCTCCAAATTTACTCGGCGTGCGTATCGATGTATGCGCCAGAAATGGCCGATTCACGAACCCGTACTATGTTCTTTTGAAACGGATCCCGGGCGATGGGGAGAAGCGGTTGCGCGTTCATCGGCATACCATTCCGGCGTTTATCTCGATGGAGAAGCTTGAGAGGAGATATCTACCTTCTCCTCCGGTTAGTGAGGATGATGTGGTAGAGGCGGAGCTGAAACCGTGGAAGGCGAAGAAGCAGGACCTGCGCGCTTTGGTTCGGGAATTAAGGCGGGAACTCGTCGCGTGGCATCTGAGAAGGGGTGCGATGGATTTGCTCAGGGAGAAGTTGGGTGCGGGGCGAGATGATGCGTCAGATGGGAATACATCGTCAGAAGACCAGGGGCAATTGCCGATAAACTCTATGGGGATAGTATCGTTGTCTCCGACGACTCTGGAGACAAGATACGTCCGTTTGGAATGGGAAGACGGGCGCGTCGGAAGGTTCAAAATTTCCAGCACTGGCAAAGTGGAACGAGCTGTCGTTATTGGTGATCAGGGTCGGGTTAAGGTGTTGGAAGATGCCATGACTGGCGGGGATGGGAAGGCAGAAACCGTCCTCGACAGGTTGATAAAATATCAGAATACCTCGCAGACGCATGTGCGGTCATGATTTTAGACAAGACTGAGCAATATTTTGCTAATGAAAGACCATCAATTCGCTTCTAGATGACGAGATATGAGACTAAATACATCTATTGAAAAGAATGAACACCAAAATACCCAAAAGGCTATGCACAAGAAATCAAAAGGCCGCCAGATGCGTATATACAATGGCTGATTCAAGAACAGAACAAAAACGCATCAGCGCGTAATTAAGGTAAAATATATATCAAAAGATGGCAATGATAATGAGGGTCGCAGGGTGGGTGTGCCATGCAAATTATGTGAACCAGAATGAGGCGCAATAAGAGAAAAGGGTATCACTTGGACATCAAATCATAAGTTGGGGCACCGTCCCACCTCTCACGGTCTCTTCTGGTGCATTTGTTCCTCATCGCCTGCGTGTTCCGAGACGCAAATCGCCGAGTCCCTCGTCTCGTAGATGTGACCATCTGTAAACGACAATGGTGGAAGAGGCCCGTACGGCTGGCCATATTGCATTTCAAGCTTCTTCCGGAGAATCGCCTCTTCCAAATTCCATCGATGTCTCATCTTGGTCTTCTTCGCGTCCATGTTGTGCAATACCGACTGCTCTTCTTTCCGGTGGTGTCGCTGCAAGTCGGTAAACTCCATGGTGTGCTTGTTTATAAGGTCATCGAGCTCTCGTTCCATCCGTGCAATAGCCTCCTGCAATCTCAACTCTTGTCGATCGCGGAGGACTTTGATTTTTGCTTCGTGAAGCTGGTCCATCGAGTCGTGATCGCGGTATTGCTGCGCCAGCTGCGCCTTGTTCTGACTGGTAAATCTTCGAGCTGGCGGCGAAGTTGCATCGGAACCCGAATCATCGGGTTGGGGTGTTGGTGGCGGACTCGAGTTTCTAAAGTATCCTTCCATGTATTTAATTCGTGTGCGGGAGTTGACCTTGACTCGTTCAAAGTCGCGTTGCTGGTCGATTTCTAAGGCGAGCTGTCGTTCTTCCATGCGGGACGCATCGACGATGTTCTGATCTGGTTAGCGGGGGCATGTCTTGGATATGAATGGATTTATAGCCTACCCGTTCGCGCTTCTCTTCCTGCAATCGCTTGTTCTCTGACAGCTTTTCGGACATGGCAGTCTGTTGGTTGGACCTTAACCGATCTAGCAACGTATCTTGAAATGCAAGAAACCGGTTCTTCTCCAGCCTATGCGATTCACGCATCCGAATCAACTCCTGGTTCTCCAAGCTTCTCTGCAAAGTATCATGGTCGAAAACCGGGATCTCGAGCTTAAGATATTGATCATCGTCTCTCGGGGTAGGTGTATCAGGCGCATCATTAGCCTTTGATTCCACATAGACCTTATCCACACCACCCTCGCTCTTTGTGACAGTTACTTGCGCAGCGGGCGGGAGAAGAACCGCAGATGGTGTTCTCTTTCTTCGAAAAGGTAGTTTGCCAATTGCGCTTTTCAAGCTTGATCTCCGTTTTTCTCTTTTCTCCGTAGACCCGACGCTCAACAACGAAGTCCGGTGACTGGCTTTCCTTTCTTTGAGATTATCGTTTCCATGAGCGAACTTTCCCTCGCTAGAACTAAAGGACGTCGGTCGGGTGGACAGCGAGGCAATCGATCGGGTGCTCCGGGGTTTAACTCGATCGGAAATATTAAGTTCAGAAAGAGAGGATGCGACTTGATCCAACGGCAATGTTTCTGGAGAATGTGACACTTCGCACACGGAGTTCCGGTCGGTCGAAGAGCCGGAGGAAAGGACGGGGGAGGAGAGATCGACCATCCCGGAGGCAATCGATGCGGCTAGCGATGCAGCAACCTCAACCTCGGAAACATTAAGGCCCAACTCGCGAGCCTCATCGACTAACTTTTGCCCCAAAGAGGTTTCTACATCCTCAGAGGGCAGCAGAAGGACCTCATTGCGGTATTGGTTGTCATCAACACCGATGTGTTTTGACGGATCCATGATGCAATTGATACCAGGTTAATCTCCTAGCGCACACAAAAAAGGAGGGGTAGTCCGTTTCAGGGGTGCGCGTCAAGAAGCTGAACGACTCGTCCACAGTACCAGAAGCACAGTGGACGAGATGGAGGCGCTCAAAGGCAGCATCCGACTCTATTGAGGATGCACTGGGATAAGGAGAGGAGGGAGAGAAAGGGGACGAGAGCACCGTTGCAGGGGGGGTAAAGGGAAAGCAGGGCAGCTCTACTAACGGCCTAAAAAGGCTAAAAAGCCATGATTACTTTTATTTATTGCGGCCGAGAAGCAGAGCACTGGAGCAGCAGGACAAGAAGACTCATTTGCGGTGACCCACGGACCCGCCTGACCGAATCATCGCAGACAATCATGGCGAATGAGACCAATGTGATTCTGTTCACTCTGACTGGGACGGTGTATGTAACGCATTACACGACGGAGTACTTGCGGAGAACAGGCCAGAGAACAACAAATTGCCCCTGTCCCCTGACCTCCTGACCGTTCCGTTGTCCCGATCAGGCATCTAGGGCTTAGGGCTGGGGTGACCGGCTCGCCCCGGGTGACAAAGCCATGGTTATTGCTCTGGGGTCTGGTGGTTGCAGCCGCTGCTTCACCATGGCCCTGGATCAGGCACCGTGGCGTCAGCTGAATGAAGGCAATCTATGATAAATGAATTTCTCTAGCAAGAGTCTATCTCATTTCTTTTAAAAAAGCAGTCTATCGCATACACATCACAGATATCGTCACATGGCGTTCATATATACAAGACAACAACAAGCGCAATTCTCGCCTTGCGCAGATGACCAGTTACTGACGCAGTAGCATCGCAACTGCCATTGCATAGGCCTTTTCTTTCGCATCACCCTGGACGGTGCCTGCCTTGGCCCCTTTATCCCAGGCATGGTCACAGCCCTGCATGCGTTGGCAAACCACCTGTCGTCCAGGTAGCTTTCCCACCCTAGCCGCTATGTCTTCAGCCTCATACGCAAGATTGTCACCAGCTCCAGTCACAATCATAAGGCGGTCAGGAAATCTCTCCGCCTGGGCAAAAATGGGTGAGATGCGAGGGTCCCTGGCGTCGAATGAGGAAGGGACATAACAGTTGTCGAACAAACGCGCCACCGTGACGGGAAGGGGCTTTCCTCGGGTGTCCGGTGCTACCTTGGATTGTGGTCCTGAGTATAGATCGGTCACTGGGTAGAATGCGAGAACGGAGCGGAAGGTCTCGCGAGGGAATAATGTTGATGAAGCGGCCAGCGCCAGGTTCCCTCCGGCACTGAACCCCGAGATGGCGACTTGGGATAGGTCGAACTTGTCCGATTGTTCGAGAACCCAGTTAACGACATCTTCGACATCATTGAGTGCTGCCGGGAATGGATGTTCTGGTGCTAAGCGATACTGGACATCCAGCACGGTGTATCTGGTTTCTTGGCTCACTTGGCGACAGAATTCATCGTCACTGCCATGCAAGGGGATCAGGAATCCACTTCCGTGGAAGTTGATCAGAACTGGAGAGAGCTTTTGCTCAGAGGCCGATCTATAGATATGCGCCTTGATCGTTCTCCCAGCATCTCTGGATTTGATTTGATAGACGTCATCGGGCTTGGCAGAGATGCGTCTTCCACGAGTGACAATTGTTCTGGTCAGGAACGCAAAGAATTTGTAATAAATATAGGTGAAGAACATGGTGGAGTGTAAAACAGCAATAATACACAGTATTAGAGTGTCCACTTTAGGGGAAGAGAATGATGATGGCTCGGAACAGGCGGCGGAGGAGATTTTCAGCAGTACTTATTTAGCACATTTTGGTGATAACGAGATTCCGAGACTTGGACAAGTTCTGAAGCACGGCAATTCAAAGGATGATAAGAATCCGAAATGCCCAATTGTGCCGAGGAAGATGCGCTCACCATCATGATCTTTTCTCACCAAGTGAGTGGCTTGGAGGCTTAGATCACATCCTGAGAGGCCTTAGCTACAGATCGTCCACGCGTACGCGTGGTAAATAAGGTACATCCTTGGCTCTGTAGTGGAGAGTCTCCAGTGTGCCGGTTTCAACCTCAAACACACTCGTTCTCGAAAAACTGAAAGAATTCCGTCATTTTCATGCTACCCCTGGTACGCAGCCTGTGATTCGGACAATTTTCCAAAGAATAACAAGTCATTTTCATGCAATTCGACGATCTTGTCGGGATAAAAACGCAAATCGCAAGCTAGGAGCAGTCGGAGTAGTCACGGGCCGGCCACGGCAAAACTGACTGGGATTCACCGATAGATGTCTGATTTTTGAGAATATAACAAACATTTGGCTCTGATTGATCTAAAGTCCTGGTGCTGTTTCAGGTGTACATGAGATATCACGATGCCATCCTGGCTGGAAAAGTCGCTGCTGTCACGTGATGATATGTGGTGATTGTCGTGGCAATATGCCGACAATTCGCCGATACAGTTCTTATCAGTAAATACCACGCCATGCCCCATATCGGAACGCACCTTCTGGGGTCATGGGATGGCGAGATTCCGTCACCTTCAGCTTCATCTCCAAGTGCACACCGCCATAACAAACCAGCTCGCCATCACCATCAATTCTGGCTACAGGTGATCTGCTTAGCCTTTCAGTATCTTTAGTACCCTACCTTGCTTGAATCTGCCATCTAAATTCGACTGTATTAGAGCTTCCCTAGTTTCCAGGAGCTCTACCTACCTAGCTATATCACACTAACTGACAGTTGCCACCACTCTCTACACTGATCGTACTAGTACAGCAGAGAGTACAATAGCATAATGGCTGTGCAAAATGCATCTGGGGATACTAAATTCACAGTCTTCATTCGTCTGCCATTCCCTAGAGGCGATTTTGTGGATCCTCCACCTGCAAGTGCCTACGGTACCAATGTTGCAAAAGAATACGCACTAACTTCTCCAGGTTGAGTGGGACGCAGCAAAAGATCAAACCCTCTGGGATATCCTCTCACGTCCTTCCAAGGGAGATGACATAGATTGTACTACTGTTCTGTTAATGTCTCTAGACCGTATGCTGACTGCCTCATAGGGAAAGCACTGTAAAGATGCCCATCAGTCCGAGAACACGCTTTCAGACTCCTAACTCCTTATATACAGGGCCGATAAATTTGATGTGACTCTTCAGTTTCTACTTCAGCAGGCAGCATGGCTTTATGACCGGCAGTTATCCCAGGTCCGCGCCCAGATGCGCAAAGTGCCAATTCCATCAAATTCGCCGTCTCTTATCCCGGGCTCAGCATCAGGAAGCACGGCTCTAGGAGGACAACCAATGAAACCAACTACGAGTACAGGTACCATATCACTGCTTCTCGGAATGGAAAGAGCATAAACTCATCTCTATAGGATCCCGTGCACCAACCCGACTCCCCTCTCACCAGAAAGACACATTACCACAACGAAGTAAGTAATTGTCCTGGTTGCTTTTTTGTGCTTTGCGCTGTAGAATTTGTGATGGATCGACAGTGCTCTGACAACCTACAGCCGTTGGTCCGCGGCGCGCAAGCTCGAATAGTACGATAAACCAGGTAAAGGCTCGAGGAGAATCAACACGAAACGATACCCCAACCGCAGAAATAAAAGAACCGAGGTGGGAAGGCTTCGCTCAACGGTCCTCGGCAACCCATCACGCGCCTGCCCCAGCTGCTCCTATTCGCAGGTCGCCTACACTGGAAGAGGATGATATGTCCTCAAGCTCGTCCGGGTCTGAATCTGATGAAGAGGAGGATGGCCGGCGGGGTCACAAATTCAGGCATTTTGGAATGTACTCTATTCAAAAAGCCGGCCCCAGAGACGACGAGGATGACGATGAAGAGGATTCGCCTGCATTTCTTCCCTTTTCCCACGGAACCGAACATCAAGCGCGCGAGAGCTCTGGACAAGATCTTCATGAAACCCTTCGTTTGAACGAGCAGGCAGGGTCACAACGAAGGCGCATGGTAGAACGTAACCCTCCCCCCAGAACTCCGGTTACAGAATCATCGACGAGCTCGACCAGCTCTGGAGTTCCAGTCAGTCTACCACCATCGGAGAATCGTCGTCGTGTCCATAATTTCCCATCAACTCTGAGTCCTCGACGAGGCCCTCGCCTCAGTCCACGGAGGTCCGTCATATCTGGCAGAGAAACTAGTGATGGTACTCCTAGCATGGGCAGTAGCTATAGTGATCTGGACGGTAAGACCACATTCATATAATCGGCCAAAGACTGTACTGACAATGATATGCCCATATAGATACCAGTGTTACCCAATCCGCACTTGAGGAGGCCCTTCTAAGTAACATGCAGCATGGAGGAATGGCGAGTCGGATGAGCACTATTAGCCAGGCTCTACGAAGTCGCGTTTTACCATAATAACAAACATCCGACACCTTATCTTGAGCCAATCTGTACACTTAATCCGAATAAATAGGATGAATTGATTCAATCATGAAGGGGTCACGTGCCACGAACCGAGGCTGTCAAACTTACTGCCTGTATGGCGCTAGTACCAATACAGCTTGGCCGACGTCAGACCCCGCCAAATCCGAAAGCGGTGAAGACCGAAGCCCCTCGGCATCTCAACGGAATGAGGGAGAACTGGACAGATGGGCCATGCTGGATGCCGGCCTGTCGATTCGATACTCTGGAATGTCTATAGCGGCTATACGGACCGACAAGCAGTATCTGTTGGGACGTGGTTGGATCCGATCTGTGGATTGATCCTGCTCTTCTAAGCACTCACCGTTCAACATTCCACTAGGTACTTGCTACGACTAAGCAATTGAGGGGTATCCCACGATCAACTTCAACTAACCGTTAGACAAAGCTTCCAAAAACTGACAGCATCCTCGATCATTTTTATCATCCGGAGGATATTCCATTACTCTTAATATTCGTTGCTCTAGCTTTTATAGCATCTGATACTCTTTATTGCTTGAGACACAACGCCCTCCTTAGTCTGCTCTGTGGTCTAGTGGAATTTATTGTCCCCAGCAAGTTTTGAAGAAGGGCATCAAGAGACTGCCTGCACTGCATTAAGTCAATAAAAGGCAACTATAGTAGGACAGTAGCGATTCCGTTTCTCGGCTCTTCGTTATGGCGTCTGCACCAACCCAGGACATGTCTCACGCAGAGGCAGAGTCGATCTATTTCAACGACTTCCCTCCACCCAAGGCTCTTCCCAAACATGAAGCGCTCGCCAGAGCCTTCGTCGACTTCCACGTCGAGGAGAAAAGACGCCTCGTCCTTGTCACCTCCGGAGGTACAACAGTCCCCCTCGAGAATCAAACGGTGCGTTTCATCGATAACTTCTCCGCTGGAACGAGAGGAGCAACATCTGCGGAATACTTTCTTCAGGAAGGATATGCCGTGATTTTCCTGCATCGACAGTTTAGTCTGCTCCCATACTCTCGCCACTACAGTCACTCAACCAATTGTTTCTTGGATTTCATGGACGAAGCTGCTCCATCTGCCAACTCGAACTCCGTCAACCCAGACCATGGTCCTATCATGGTGCGCGACGAATACCAAGACCAAATGCGAGATGTGCTGCGCAAATACCGCTACGCGAAACAAAACAACCGACTCCTACTGATTCCTTTTACCACCGTGGCTGAATATCTCTTCGAGCTGCGGTCACTGGCGAAAATCATGAGACCTTTGGAATCGAATGCATTGTTCTATCTTGCTGCAGCCGTCAGCGACTTTTTCATCCCGCGTGACCGGATGTCGGAGCATAAAATCCAATCCTCTGAAATACCGGCTTCTTTCAGCAAAGAACGCACCATTACTGAGTCTGATATCTACACAGGGGAGAACGAATCTCAGCCTCAGAACCACAGCAAGAAGCTAGTGATTGACCTTGACCCGGTTCCCAAATTCCTCCATAGCCTGGTGGATGGCTGGGCACCTCAGGGAAGCATGGTTGTTTCGTTCAAGCTGGAGACCGATCCCAATCTGCTAGTCTACAAGGCGCGAACTGCATTGGAACGATACTCGCACCACTTGGTCATTGGAAACCTTCTCACCACACGGAAGTGGGAAGTGGTCTTCGTCACACCTGATGCCCCCTACGAGAAGTGGATTCGTGTGCCAAAGTCCAAGCGCAGCAAGAGTATCTCCGGGGCGGAAGAACAGGTTGGGCTGGCAGAGGCTAAATCGGCGGCGGAGTCCGGGCGCAGGGCAAATGATGATGGACGAGATGTGACACAAGAATACGACGATAGAAGTCGCGATGGAGTCGAGATTGAGCGTTTGATCATCCCCGAGCTGATCCAGTTGCACTCGAAGATGATTACAGACGGAGGCAAATAATAGAGTGCGGTGTATGTGTATAAAATAAAAAAATTCCTAGAGTTTTTGGCTCATTATTATAATCAAGCGTTTCTATGATCTCTTGCGGTTTAATAATTAACACTACTGTCTTCGAATGCAAGCGGCATAGATAGAGATGCCACCTCGAGTATACACCGATCATCGCCGCTTCTGGACGGCCATTGCAACGGTCGACACACGTTCAAATCGAGATTTGAAGCATGCTGGATTCCATTCAATTGCAAGACTAGTTGGCGACTAGATGCTTTTATTGCATATCGAGCCATGATCAGCCCTGTCATATGCATGCATTCCAGATGCAGCCAGAGAGCCCCATGTAGAACAAACCCATCCCAATCCATCCCCAGGGGTTCATTTCGTTTCGTTTCGCATTCAGTGGCACCAAAAAACTCGTGCCCATCGCCCCCATGAGAACACGCGTCATTGATGCTTTTTACCAGCCTGGAGTGGACCGACGATCTCCTCATTCCTGCTGCGTCGCCTTAAAACATGCCGATCCCCAGTTGGCTTTTTCCCGCCCGTGCCTTCGTCTTGTCTTCTCTTTCTCTCCACCTCCCCTTTCAATCTCCCCCCTTCTCTCTCTCCAACTTCCCGGGAAAGGTGTTCTTTTTTTTTCTCTTCTCTTCTCTGCAGTTGAGAAATCAAAGGCATCAGATAACCAAACCTCGCAGAATTCCATCTTCCCGGGGGAAGAAAATGGTCGACTTCCCTCCACGATCCTCAGTCGCTGTTTCGCCCCGTTCTGTCCCACTCCGCCGCCTGACAGCTACACAGACAGCTGCCAGTCTCGCAATCGCAATCGCAATCGCACCCTGAGTAACATTGCCTCGAGGATGATTACTCCGCGTCGCTACCGTCGTCGCATCACCCTCATCTCGGCCGCGCTGGGCCTCTTCGTCCTATACCATTTCTTCTCGTTCGGGTCGGACTCTCAGCCCTCCGTGCTTGAGGATGCGAACCACCGCTCTATCTGCCCGCCTCTGCCAGGCATCGAGGATGTCCTGGTCGTCATGAAGACAGGCGTCACAGAAGCGCTGGATAAGGTGCCTGTGCACTTCCAGACAACCCTCCGCTGTATCCCCAACTACGTCATCTTCTCCGACTACGAGGAGGTCGTGGGCGGGGTGCGCATTTACGATGCTCTGCGCAACATGGACAGCCAGGTGAAGCGCAACATCCCCGACTTCAACATCTACAATCGCATACAAGAGCTGGGTCGGGACGGTCTCAAGACCGACGACTTCGCCGACGAGGCAAATACAAATCTCGGGAAACCCAACAATCCAGGCTGGAAACTGGATAAGTGGAAGTTTCTCCCCATGGTCCAGGAAACCCTGCGATACAAGGACGATGCCAAGTGGTACGTCTTTATCGAGGCGGATACGTATGTCTCTTGGACCAATCTGCTCGAATGGCTCGCGCTCTTCAACCCCGAGGAACCACACTACATTGGAACTGAGACGCAGATTGCAGACGTCGTCTTCGCTCATGGCGGGTCGGGATTCATCGTCTCCCAACCGGCCTTGGAGAAAGCGTCACACGAATACGCTACCAGGACCATCGAATTGAACGACTACACCAATGGTCACTGGGCTGGCGATTGTGTGCTGGGCAAGGTCCTACATGACGCTGGTGTGCCCTTGTACTTTTCCTGGCCAATGCTCCAAAACACGAACCTGGGCGAGCTGGACGAGTTCACAGTC
The DNA here is from genome assembly GCF_001890725.1 of Aspergillus wentii DTO 134E9. Classification (NCBI taxonomy): domain Eukaryota; kingdom Fungi; phylum Ascomycota; class Eurotiomycetes; order Eurotiales; family Aspergillaceae; genus Aspergillus; species Aspergillus wentii. The sequence goes on from NW_024467836.1 coordinate 1,156,915, forward strand.
GACTTCTACCGCCGTCCCTGGTGCTTCCCAGCCGTCGCATTCCACCATCTCTCCTCAATGGATATACAGGATCTGTGGGAGTTTGAACAGCACAGATGGCAAGAGGTTAGTACTATTCCCAACCACAATCCCTTATACCCAATTAAATACTAACACGGCCCTAGTACAACAAAACCATCCTCCTCCATGGCGAAATTTTCGAAGAACGTATCTACCCCGAACTCTCGCCGAGACGCCCCAACTGGGATAATCTCTCCGGCGATGAACAACCCTCCATAACCACTCTCGAAGATTGTCAAAAATTCTGCAACCGGTCCGCCGACTGTGCGCAGTTCACCTTTAAATATGATCAATGCTTCACTTCCAAAACCCCCAAGCTTGGAAAGAAGAGCCCCGGCATGACCTCCGGCTGGAGTATGGCAACGGTCGAGAACATGATGGATAAAGCACCATCGTGCATTGGGCCGGACTTTGGACGATAAACCTTTGATGAGAAAAGTAGCGAAGCGATTTTTGTATCATTATATAAACATATATCTTTTTTTGGCATAGAAAGGTCCCGGTTGACTGGTTGGCGTTCATCTGGCATCTATTGCATAGTACGAATTCAGGAAATAACAATTTTTGCATTCTTTCTGGTTGAATTTAACCTCGAGCCCTTAATTTTCAAAAAAGCGCACCCAAACTCCCGTGCAAAAGACCTATTGCGCGCCTATCGTGATCTTCGTGTCCATGTCTTTAAACGATGTATCCTGAAATTGACGGAACGGGGAAAATCATTCAGTTTTGATAATGATACACTGGAATGGCCTATCTTTAACAATTTTGACACGAGTAACCAACTAATCAGACTATTCAAATCCTCTCCAAACAGGCTGAGGCGCTCGCACCGGAGGACTGTTGGGATCTTCAAGGCACTAATCGATTCGCATTATATCCACGCCAGTGGACTTGACAAACCGAATGATGTCTCTGAAGTACCTGACGGTCGACGGGTGGAGATAATGCATGACGACGAGGTTGCCACCCTTTTTGACATCGCGAACAAAGGCGTCGACTTGCCTTTCCGGTGTCTCAGTCTCTGCCCAGAGCCAATCTTCGATATCCACGCTCCAGTTGACGATATAAGGATCAGGAAGCAGTGCAGCCAATCGTTGCCGTGACCTTGCACCGATAGTTCCAAATGGGGGACGGAAGTATCGAGCTGCGATTCGTGTCAGTTCGAATAACGACTCAACATGCCAGGTTCATCACGTACATTCGGTTTCAAGAAATGTTTTGAAAACCTGGACATTTTGAGCAATCTCCTCGTCCATCTCATCAACCGTTTGCAGTCCTTCCATCCTTGTGTGAAGTCAGCTGGAGATGTCGGGACAGAAGCAGCGCAGAAACCTACTTTTGATGAGTTGTCGAGTGAAGCGCGATTTGATGTCCTCGTTTGAGCATCTCCCTGTACACCCGTGTGAAGTTGGTCTCCTCATTTCGCAGACCGGCCCCCACAACGAAAAAGGTCACTAGGATACCTTCTTCTTCGAGGATTTTCATAACCTCTTGGGCAAACCGCGGCTGTCCATCATCGATACCGAACGCAAACGAGTTTGGTCTGCTACAACGGAGGGCCATCTGTCCACTGGGCAATTTGCTGGGAGTTGGAACGCTCTTGGGGAGGTCAGGAATAATTTCCACCTTGTACAGGGTCAGGCTCTCCCGGGAATAGAATCCATTAAACGACACCGAAACAACTCTGGACTGGTCAATCTGAAAGTGCTCAAGGGGCACATAAATCTCATTTCCCCTCGCATATCGACCGGCTTCCACCGTATCCCACGTAGCCGGATACGGATTCTGGCGAGGGTTGCACTCCTGATTATGCTGGTTCAACGAGATACCAAACTTGAGAGTTCCCGAAAACACAACGTGCAAGTGTTTGCCCCTATACGGGAGCAAGCTGATGCACTTGTTGTCTGCGAGTTGGGTATGGAAGTTCTGGTCCGGATCTGTGGGAAAGAAGCGCACATAGCCAGCTCCGTATTCCACGCGTAGGTCTTCGCCTGCTCCGTGCCAGAATCCAAGGTCATTTTTGTCCTTTTGGCGGAATGTATCGATTACAATAGTGTCATTTTTTGCCCATCTTTGGAAGGGAGAGGTGATGCTGACGATGCCATCTTGAAGGGCTGCGGTGGTTAAGGTGAATAGAGTCGAGAGAGCTGCCCATATGATGATTTTAAACGGGATACGTGATCCCATGATGAAGCTTCGTCTGTCAAGAAATGATACACAAGATGAGTAATGAATAGAAGGATAGAAGAAGGGTCTCTCCACAGTGGATTGTATGCACGAGAGATGGACGTCAATCAGGAGAACAATATTGCAACATCTGCTTGAGAAATATCGTGGGATAACGACATTAGGAAGGCACGATATACGAAGTACGTTTGGAGAATTGGCGGTTGGGATACAACGGGAAGCCTCCTTGGGAATCAGTTTCATGGCACCTTCTCTACTTAACACCAAGGGAAATGGATACTTGAAATTATTTGATTGAAAAAAGAAAAATCGTCACTGAAGTATGATCATGTCAAAAAGGAAGACGCCAGCTAACCATCTCTAGGCCTGTCTGCCCTCGCTACACAAGGTAGAAACAAAAGTCAAGAACCCAACGGTCCGGTAGAGAGCAGAGGCCCAAGATCAAGGACAGTCTGCCGGTATCTCTCCTTTTCTGAAATCATATTCGAAGAAATCCACCATGAACCTTTCCTTACATGCCCCGAGATACCTGATCTGCACGAATATGTAAAGTCAACCAATCAACCCTAACCGTTATGGGAGACATATCTCGAACGGTCGACTCTATTCCATTTTCTCTCTATCACACCAGTCAGGAAGCAAAATGCATACACGATGCTTCGACATTCATGTGACCATGAAAGAGAAGAGGAAAATCAGAAGTCCCAGTCGGTGTTCTCAGCAGGAGTGTCGCTGGAGGATTCCATAGGAATACCTCCCCAAGCGCCGTTAGCGTCCACATCATCGCTGTTGGCACCGTCCGCTTCGTCATCTGTATCGTCCTCGAAGTTCACAATGGCATCATCCGGCTTGTAAGACTCGAGGAACTCCGGGATCTTCTGCTGGCTTTCAACGAGAATCTTGACAAGAGCAGGAGCGAGGTCACAGTCCCTGTCATTGTAGAAAGAGGTTGCAAGACCCTCGTTTCCGATACGAGCAGTACGTCCTATGGCACTATTAGTGGTAAGTATGTGGCTGGGGCGGGTTGCAATTACCAATTCGATGAATGTATTCGGTGACACCACCGTGGTCCGAGCGAGGAAGGTCAAAGTTGATGACATGCATGACATTCTTGATATCGAGACCACGAGCGGAAACGCCAGTAGCAACAAGAATCGGGCATCTCGCGGTGCGGAAGGAACGCCTGTCCCGGGAGTTAGTGGATATCTATCTTCTGAGTACGATCAACTCACAAGGCATCTTCACGCTCACGCTGAGTGCGATCGGAATGAATCGAGGTACTGGGAAGTCCCATGTTGTAAAGGTAGTCATCCAGGAGGTCAGCCTGGGTCTTGCTGTTGACGAAGATCAAGGTGCGAGAAGGTGGCATCGCGAGAAGCAGATCGTAGAGGCACTGCTTCTTCAAGTGGTCCTCGGCAAATATGACCTAGAGGAAAGTTTAGTCAGTGAATTGTAAGTAATACTCAATAATCTTGAGGAACTCACGTTCTGGTCAACGTTGATATGGGTACTGCCAGGGCGTCCAATGCGGACACGGACATGATCCTCGGCAAGGAACTTGCGAGCGAGCAAACGGCAGTCCTTGTTGAACGTCGCAGAGAACATCAGGTACCGGTGGTCCGCATCCTCGTTTGTGTCTGTGTTTTGTCAGTACCCCACACGGATGGGGGTAGGGTTGACCATACCTCCGCCAGACATGATCTTGGTGAAGTCCGACTCCCAGTCAGAAAGGAGAAGCTCATCGGCCTCATCAATGATGGTGTACCTTGGATTAGAGGTCAGAAAAGTGAATTGTTTTGGGCAATCAAGCCTTCTTACTTGACACGGCGAAGGGACAGAATGTGAGGCTTGTCCATGAAATCAAGGAGTCTTCCAGGAGTACCGATGAGGATGTCACATCCCTTCTGAAGTTCATCGCGCTGGTCACGCACAGGAGCACCACCATAGACAACACAGGGGCGCAACATGGAACGATAACAGAGACGGCGGGCCTCGTCGAAGATCTGAGTCGCAAGCTCTCTGGTAGGGGCAACGACGACCACGAGTGGCTCGGCACGAACAGTATCAACGGCGGGGTCAAATCCAGCACCCAAGTTAGGACGAGGAGCGGCCAACTTCTTTGCCTTTCCCATCAACTGAGAAAGGACAGGGATAAGGAAAGCGGCAGTTTTTCCAGAGCCTACTATGTTAGCTTAAGTATAATAAACTGCAGCGATTAGTCCTTACCAGTCTGGGCAATGGCGATCAGATCATGACCTGTCAGGACGGCAGGGATAGAGTAGGCCTGAATTGGAGTGGGAACTTCGTAGCGGCACAGACGAATGTTCTCACGCATGACGGGGTGAAGACCAGCATCGTCAAACTATTTCATTAGCAGGAGTTAGCACAGATCAGGAGCAGAAAGAATCACTTACGCTCCTGACGGGGCTAGGACGCTCTCTACTCTCCGCAATGACCTCAATGTTCTGCAAACTTGATAGGGTCAACAATCGAATCTTCCAAGGGATGAATTTTATCACTTACTTGCCAAGCTTGAGACCAGCACGGTTGATGAACTCGCTTCGGAACAACATCTCCTCGAGTTCAGGGATGTGAGGACCGACATCACCAAACTCGTCCTTCCACTCGTACTTGGTTGCTTTGGCGGCCCATTCGGGAAGCTCGCCCTGTTCGCCCTGCTCCTGTTCCTCAGCAGGCTTGGGGAGCGGCTCGGCAGTGTACTTGGTGTAGTCGTATCCCTCTGGCGCGGTCCATCCCTTTTCACGGGCAATGGTGGCAGCCTCGGGGTTTTTGTTATTCTGCTGGTTGGTGACGTCTTTGAGCGCAGTGCTCATCTCCGAGACGTCGAAGTTATCCATGTTGTCTAGATACAGAGAAGCTCCGATAGTCGTGAGGCAGATGAGGGGTTGGCTGCATGCAAGAATGCGTCAGCAACAGACAGGAGGTAGGAGACACAGAAGGATAGAGAAGAACAGATCAGAAAGGGAAACCCACCAGGTGAGACGAACGTCCACTTGAAAGCAGTCTGAAGCCGGAAGGTCAGTTAAGAAGACCAAGAGAACGGACAGAAGACAAGACTCTTCTCGGATAGAAACCTGGAAGCTTGCAGAATGAAAGGTAAGAAGAGGGAGAAGAAGGAAGACTGACAGGAAGAAAAAGAAGAAGAAGAAGAAATCAAAACCAATCCAGGCAGGAAAAGGTCCAGAACGAGGAGATGGCAGAAAGACAACAGAACAGCACGGAAAACCCACGAAATGCAGGGAATATCAGCCCACAGAAGAGAATTTTCTGCTGTCTCCGTTTTTAATAAGAAGAATTTTCCATTCACAAACAGAAAAAGGAGATGCGGAAGCAGACAGAAGAGCAGAGAGAGGGAGAAAAAGAGACCAAGCGGGTCAGTCACCCAACCTGACGCATCCAGGTGATGCGGAACCTTTCCCTTTTGGATTATCTGCGTCGCCTTTGGCTGGAATTAAATGAGAGGACTGGCAGTGAAGGAGAAGAGGGAGAAATCTGCTCAAGTGAAGGGGAATTCATGGCAAGAGAGCGTAGATCCTTTGAGGTCATTGTTGGATATAGCCGGGAAAAGGCAAAGAATGGCGTATTGTCGTATTCTTTGTATACGAGAGCCACCAGATATGTTTCTGTCATATCATCAGTAATTTGGCCATTTGATATGAGGTGAATCTAACCTTATTCATAGACATCCAGCAATATGAGATAGGTAACAAACTGGATTGATATATCGAAAGCATGAATAGGTAGTTACGTGGCCAGAAATTTCTGTGTCCTTCCCCAGCAACAGAAACAAGCCGGGCTTTGTTTGTTCCAATACATTGTGTTCCATATTGATATCGACGTTTGCCATCGTTTCGATGGCGTTGAGCTACTGCAGGGGCCCAATGCTATGGCAATGGTGTATTTCTTTGTTTGTAGATACAGATTCATCTCTTATTTTCTCAGCACTCAGTATGATTTGGATTTATTATTTATTTTTCGTAGCAAACAGACACTTGACGATCTTGGGATAGAGATGATGTTGGGGTTGAGGTTGAAGGTGGAATCCAACGGAGTACAACAGGAGATAATATAGAACAAAGTAAACGGGCATAAATATGTATGCTATTTAAGCCAATAAAATGTATTCTTCATGCGGTATGAATCGTTAATTAAATAGTTGGCATGAAATGCAGTTGCCATGTCATTCAGGCACATCAGCCGTGGCGACAGCAAATATATATTCATCTTCACTTTATCACTTTCATCTAGTTAAGCAACAAAAAGATACTTGATAACAAATTCGATAAACCAATAATAATATTCTCTGATATAGATTACGTTACTAATAATTCTACAAGGATAAATCGGAGTACCCCAGGGGTCAAAGGCTTGTAAGCAGGGGAACGGAGCAATGGAGATCCTCTGCGGAGTTACTCTGTAGGAAGTCGGAGATGGAGTAGTCTGGAGTACGGATCAAAGGATCAGGAAGCGAGGAGAGTCTGAAATAAGCCACGGTGATACAAGGGATGAATAAGGATCTTATGATGTTATCCAAAGGTTATTCTGACGGTATTTGGAATGTGGCACTATCATCAGGTCGTGCTGTTGGGATAGGTGGGTTGCACAGGATATATCGGATACAGACAGTGATAAACGACAAAAAGATATTGCATAGAAACGCATAGTAAAATAAAGAAAGAATAGCTAATTAATTGATCTAATTGATACGATCGATTATGACAATCCAGATTGGATATTCCTGAAGAATGAAGATGAAAACGGATGCCTCGGATGCCTGACAATCCGCCGAGGCTCGGCCTCAACATACTCTGTAACGGTTGAGCGTTTAACGCCCACGTCATTTGCGGAACATCGAAGATCAATCCAAGAGCAAAGCAATGCGATTGATCCAGAAGCTCCATCCGAAGATGACATGCGGTGCAACATCTCCAAGCTAACAGTAAGCTCGGGAGTTGTTCTGATGCTCTCCAGATCCGCCGGTGAAGGCTGGTTCCACCCAACGGAACCGAGCAGAACCGCAGAAGGAGATATACGCGGTAACCGTGAGCACAGCGTGCGATCCATTGCTCCGAAACAACCACCACTTTAAACTACTTGACCCCTCGGCTTCAATGCGACTTTGTGCCCTGTCTAGCCATCCTCTATCATATTTCACAATTGACATACACTATGACGCCTTCCTCTCACCATTCCACGGAACTGGACACCCGCCGGGCCGTCAAGTCCTCCCACCGTCGTGGTCGCCTCGAAGATGCCATCGCCAACCCCGGAGCTGTCAATATCAACGTCAAGGGAGCTTACATCGTCGATGAAGAGCCTCGGTCGAGGAGTCCTATCGAATCGGCTGATGGTGTCTACTACGAGAGTCAGGATATCCGTCTTCCTCACCACACCGGGGTCGTAAGCCATATCGCTGCCGACGTGAGTTTTTCTTTTTCGTCGCCCCCCGTTCCCCGCAATGATAGCTATCCCCGCAATCGCAAAAAATACCCAGACCCAACAGCAGAACAAGCAGTGTGACTGACTTGTTTTCTACTTGACAGATTGGCGGATCGTTGGCGAAGCTAGTTTATTTTACACGGGAACTGAATGCGAAGGACAATGGCGGCCGACTGAATTTCATCAACTTCGAAACCCACCGGATCGACTTGTGCATCGAGTTCATCAAACAATTGAAAGAAGAACATGAGAGAGCCAATGGATCTTCTCGTGATGAATTATGTGTGGTGGCGACAGGAGGAGGCGCCTACAAATATTATGACAAGCTGAGAGAAACGTTGAACATTGATATTATCCGCGAAGAGGAGATGGAGTGTCTGATTACTGGTATGCTCCTTTATTTTCTCTGCAATCTAGAAAAGATAACTGACATCATTTTACTCAGGTCTCGACTTTTTCATTACCGAAATCCCGAATGAAGTGTTCACCTACAGCGATGACGAGCCGATGCAATTTGCCGAGGCCCGACCGGACGTTTACCCGTACCTGCTGGTCAACATCGGATCCGGTGTATCGATGATTAAAGTGTCTGGACCAAGTCAATTCCAACGTGTAGGAGGAACACATTTGGGCGGTGGTACCTTTTGGGGCATCATGTCGTTGCTGACTGGTGCCCCCACCTTCGACGACATGCTGGCCATGGCGGACCGAGGAGATAACAGTGGGGTGGACATGCTGGTCGGGGATATTTACGGCATGGACTACACCAAAATTGGACTGAAGAGCACTGCTATTGCTAGTACATTTGGCAAGGTCTTCCGTCTGAAGAATGCTGCTGAGCAGGGCGCGGAGGACGGTGAAGGTCTTGTCCACGATGATTCCAAACCCGCCAACGGCAATGCTGCATTCAGCCATGAGGATATGAGCAGAAGCCTCCTCTACGCTATCAGGTATGTTTCATTTGTCCGAGAATGCAAATATTGGTCTAACTTTTCTAGTAACAATATCGGACAAATTGCGTATCTGCAGGCCGAAAAACACCAGATCAAGCACATCTATTTCGGCGGTTCATTTATCAGAGGCCACCGACAAACCATCAACACACTGTCTTACGCTATCAAATTCTGGTCCAAGGGCGAAAAGCAGGCTTATTTCCTGCGACACGAAGGCTACCTCGGTGCCGTCGGTGCGTTCCTTCGCAGACAGCCACAGAACTGGGGCCGCAGGAACAGTCTCGATGATGCGAACCGACCGCAATCCGTCAAGGAAATGTTCCAGAACATCCAACAGAACGGCCAGCCGACATCCTCGTAACCGCCTTGATCGTTCGACAAATACGCCTTTTATTTCTGCATTTTATTCCAGCGTTCGATACCCTTTATCAGACGATGCCTTGATGCATTTAGACCCATTATTATTACGATACTATAATTACACAAACACGCCATTCTTCAGCAACGTTGCCTTTCTTGATGATAGATGGCTTTGCTTTCGTTACCTACGACGCTCACCCTACAATCTTCATTGTACAATTAATCCACCTCTTCTCTTCTTTCTTTTTGGGTCTCTCTTTTGGCTATACCTACGCGCTGTATTTCGGAAATTGCAGTTATCTACTCTTGAAGACTAAAAGCTGGTCTTCAGTCTTGAGGCACCTGCTTCATCACCTACCGGCCTATCATGATTCAACATGGAATTTCGGGAATAATTAGCAGTGTATATATACGAAGCATGAATTAATTAAACATCCTCAAAGAACTTGTCTGAATCAGTACTGAGTACGGAGTACTCCTTAGTTATGCGTGTCTCGGGTAGATGCACGGTAGCCCAACTGCTCATCACCCCGTCGGCCGTAACGAATAATGAGCAATTGGCTCTCTAAACCAAAACGAAAAGAGGTTAGGGGTTGGTTCGCGGCAAGAAGTTGATACATCGATTTTGTACTACGTGCTAAATGAGCCCTAAATATTAGCGGCGGGGATCGCAGTGGTTCGAGCAGCCATATTTTAGGGATAACCTCGTGCCACTGGACATTGTTGTAATCATATTGCAAGGCTGGATTGTATCCTTAGGTATTATTTTTGCTTTCTAAAATGCAATTCCCCTAGCCAGTGTGCCTTTCATACCGTAGGTCAACTCCCAGACGAAAGTAAAGCTGCGGTGATAAGCTTGCAAGCTAAGCAGGGATGTTGCATCTGTAAATCCTGAACGACTTGGCCTCGATGTTCCTATTGTTATAGTGAAGAATCCTATATCAGTACCGGACATTCTGGTCATTTTTCGATTATGTTTCACCTCTAGGTACCTTGTACCTATGATTATCATGTACATATTAACAGAAGAAATGTCTGTGTTTAGGTAGGTTATTTTCTTGCCTGGACATGACCAATCAAAGCGGTACCTACTCCCATACCCTCCTCACCCCATCCCCTCCTGTGTTCATCTCATTTCAGAAATTTCCCTCTTCTTTCCTCTTCATTCCATCCCGATTCACTATCATCATTCCCGGATAATCATCAATTGATTATCGAAAGCCATCCAACCAGACCAATCTCCGCTGCTTGAGACATTCACCATGGACGACAAGTACTTCTCCATACCCAGCTCAGTGTTGTGACCAGCAGACAAAAAGACTAACACTCTCTTCTTTTCAGCTTACATGCACACCCTGAAATGAAAGACAACGACGTCGAACTTTTTCCAAACATGAATTGGGAGATATCTAATCCGTTACCACCAAGTCTTGAGATGAAAGTCGAGGACGATGAATATTCGGGCGAGCATCAAGAAATGACGATTCCACCACTACTTAGCCTGGAGCCCAAGATTGAGGACGATGGTATTTCGCCAAAAGAACATCAAGAGATACCTGCCGTACCGCCAACGCCAGTCATGCCATCGCCGAAGTCTAGGGTTGTAGTACGACCAACCCCCATCAGCGGCCGCAACATCCCCTTCCCCTATCATATCCTTGAACTTCTGGAGAAGTGGCACGAGGAGAATGGCAATAAAAGACCACCGCCATGCTCACAACGCGATAAATCGGGCTCCAAGCGTTTCAAGGTCTTCAAGGCCTTTGACAGGGAGAGTCAGGAATTGGATCTTATAACATATTCTATTCTACAACCCATAGCATACATTGTTCGGGTATTATATCAAAATGGAAATGTAAAGATAGTCGGCTCATATAATCACACAGCAAACGCTGGCACCTTCCTTGCAGTGTGGGATGGTACAGAATATGTACCGGGAGGTTGTGCAGTTAAGATCTTTGGAGATGATCTTGAGAAAATAGAATGCTCTGATGAGATCTGGAAACATGCCCCCACTGATCTAGAACCAGTTGGATCCAAGACATCACGACAGTCAATATCATCACAGACGCCATCAGAATCGCAACCTGAAATTCGCAAAAGAGGATTCCGACAGAGCACACGTTTGAGAGAAATAGCCACCCCTGAATCCTCATCTACAACAGGCTCAGCATTTTATGTCGATTGGCCAGAAAGAGACTATGAAGATTATGAGCACTCCGAAGGAGAAGACATTCCGTTTCTACCAAGCCTCCCCAAAAAGCGCAAGACGGGGAAAGATGACGATGTTTTCTTCAAATTCGTCAAGCCCAAATCAGGAAAACAAACAATTGTGGAAGTGTTCACTCTAGAAGAATGTGGGACTATCAAGGGACTTTTCTCCAAAGCACAAAAGTTTTTTCAGCCCGGTAATAAAAATGTCGAGGTATCTGATGTTTATTGCCAGATACCTTCCCAAAGCGAAGTGCACAAGATTTCAAAAACCAACAAAGCCTCATTGGATTTTTTCCTTGATGATGTGAAACAGTTTAAATGCACCCAAGCTCCTGGGAAGCTAACAGTTGACGTCGTCGACCATATTGACTGATTGGAATGAAAAGCTAACAGTGTTTCTTTCCCTCGTCATTTCTTGTTTTTTCCTGCAGGAAGTGCTATGAGATGGCCCGGGGGTGGCTGTGAGTTTAATGTGACATTAGTATCTATTATAAGTACATCTTCTTTATCATCAGTTTACAATGTACAGAGCAGAGGAGATGAATACAGATATGAAGTTATGGAAATTAATTCCTATTGTTGAAATACCGAATGGAAATCGAATAGTCCTATTGATTGAGGAGAAATGAAACTACGCCACACGGGTCGCCAACCCTCCATAGCCTTGTGCATTTGGTTCTGGCCAAGGCAACAGTTTACAAAGGAGACAGGTCTGGCCGTTGGAAAACTGGCGCAGCTAGTAGATTGTACTGGATGCTAAATGAGCTAAATATTTAGTGGCGTCAATGGCAGTGGGAACAAATCCTTGAAGTTTAAATGCAAAGATACCCCATGTCAATAGATATTATTATAATCACATTGTAAAGGTGCATTGCCTCTTGGCCCTTTTTCTTTTCAGAATATAAACCCTCCACTCTGCTGCAGTCAGTATACCTTACACTGTAGGTACTGTCTCAGTAAAGAGAGACTACAGTAATAAATCTATAAGCTAAGCCGGGATGCTGCATGCCATCCCTAACCATTAATTTAGACTCTCTGCCAGTGCCCAGTGGAAGACAGAACTAACTGCAGATCAGGGCCAATCCGTTGTTTCTTTGTTCTGTTATCATGTGAGCAGGGGGGCTGTTGTTTTTTTTTTGCTTTCCCAGTCAAGTCAGTAACCCCCTCTCCCCTCTCTTCTTTCTCTTAAATTTCTTTCATCGACTCTCTTCTTTCTTTTCTCCATTCTTTGGTATTTGGCGAAAGCTATTCTTGAACGTGATATTATCTGATTTTGCTGCTTGAGGCAATGATTATGAGCGACAGGTATTAGTTCTTACCGCTTTTCTGTCCTGGCCAGACAACAAGACTAATACTCTCTTTGTTTACTATAGACCACGCCCCGAACCGAGTGACAAGGACGCTGGATCTTCATCAGACGAGGACCAGAGCGAGTCCTATTCGCCACAATCGAGCTCCAAGATAAAAGGCGAAGACGGCTCGGACGACTCAGAGGATTCGGACGAGTACACCACCGACGACGACTCGTCAGACGAGGACCAAAGCGTATCTGCTTCCCCACCACCAAGCCCCAAGGTGAAAGAAGAGGGCGGCGAGACCGGCGAGGATACCTCAGACGATATTCAAGAGATACCAGCCATGTCTCTGTCTGCGCCTCGGGTTGTAGCAGAACCACTGCGCGAAAACGACCGCGAGGTTCCAATTCCACCCGAAGTACTTGAAATTTTGGAGAAATGGCACGAAAATAATGGCAAGAAAAAACCACCTCCATGCCCCGGCAGGATAGACTCCAATGACAAGAGCTTTAAGACTTTCAACAAGGAAATGCAGGAAGTCAGGCTTTCTACATATGTCATCCAAAAGCCCGTAAAATACTGCGTCAGGGTTCTCCATGACAATGGAAATGCAAAGATAGTCGGCTGTGTTGACATCCATAACCGGAAGCTTGGCACCTTTCTCAGAGCGTGGACTGATACGGAGGAAGGATGGGAGTCTGAATGCTGTGCGGTCAAGATTCTTGGTCCTCGGTCAGAGAAGATCAAATGCCCTACCCAAGTCTGGAAGAAGGCCCCCACTGGCAAACCATCTGGGGGATGGAAACCACAAAAACCGCAAAAACCGCAAAAACCGCAAAAACCGCAAAAACCGCAAAAGACATCATCACAGCCGAAGCAATCGTCACAGACCAAGAAATTGTCGCAACCAAAGAAACCGTCGCAGCCAAAGAAACCGTCGCAGCCAAAGAAACCGTCGCAGCCAAAGACATTGTCACAACCAGAGACATTATCACAGGCGACATCGCAGCAGCAAAGTGCAAGGCCAACAAGAACAACCCGTCAGATCATACGCTCACAAAACCTAGTCACCCCGGAGTCCTCTGCTACAACAGGCTCACCTCGACCCTTACCAGAAGACCAAGATGCCAGGAAATCTGTAGGGAGATCAATTCCTGCATCCAAAAAACGCAAAAGGGATGATGAAGATGATAGTATATTATTCAAGTTTATCGACCCTAACTCTGACGAAGAAATACGTGCCCAAGTGTTTACTTTGGAAGAATGTGCTACCATCAAGGATCTCTTCTCCATAGCACGGGGCTTTTTCCAATCCACTGACGATGATGTCGAGGTATCTGTACTTGATTGTAAGATATCTTCCAAAACCAGACAACGCTATGAGACGCAAACGATGCGGGAAACCAGTAAAGGGTTTGAACACTTGCTTTGTGCTGCGAGAGAGTTGAAACACCCTAAAGATGGACAGTTGATAATCAAAGTCTTCAACCGCGGTAATTAGATGGAGGACCGGTGTGCTTTATGTATTTAGTATTTCTCTTCATGTTTACCGATTGTATGGAGTATGGAAGCGTTTTTGATGTTTGTAATTTGGTTATCAGCTTGCAAATACATTTCCTTTATCGACTGAATATTGATAAACAGAATATTCTTGCTTGATGATAAAACGATACATCTAATGGAACCCTAGTCTGTAGTGTTCCATGAATCTTCGATTCGACCTCTCTGATGGAATTGCTGAACATTTTGTTTCTATTTACTCCAGAGAATTCCCTTTCCATACCCACGTAGACTCAAGATACAAGCATCAGATAATGTTGACTGATCGACGGTTGGGCTCTCCAGCGGCTAAACCATGAGGGGAAATATAGGGTGTCACACCCAATTTCGCGGTCAAGGCTGCGTCTGTCTGGATTGTTTTTTGACACCGACGCTTTATCTGACCCAATTGATCTCAACCAGGATTCTCGTAAATCACCAGGTGATGTAGCACAGAGCTGCAGAGTGACAACTCAGTTCTGCTTCTCTGTTTTTGTCAATATTGGATTTGGCTATCTGGCTGGATTGCCCCTGCATTAAGTCTGCAAACGAACGCCCCTCAGCTCCCCTCGTCTCGTTGGGTTTCTTCCGCCAATTCTTCCTATCCCGGCTCACTCTCTTTTCATCTTATTTTTCTTTCTAAATTTCTCGTAATAGTTGTCGCCAGGCGTCTGAAAATTGATGCCTGGCAGTTTTGCTGTCTGTGGAAGCTATGCGCGAAAGGTAGGTATTCCATGCCGAGTCTTGACTGCTTCGGCCGCAGAAAATCTGATGCATCTTAAGCCCAAGCAGTGGCCTCAACGAGAACGGTTTCATTTCAGACGAAGATAGAAAGGTCCCCATAGAAAGCCCGAGCAGCGCATTTGATTACTCTTCGGACGAGGATACGAAAGTTCCCATTGTGTCGCAAAGCCCCGAAATGTCGCCTTCCAACACGCAGATTGTCGGTGTCAAACCGACTCCCAACAATCCAATTCCTCAAAACATACTGTCTATGTTGGAAGACTGGCATAAAGAAAACGGACCAAAACGACCACCGCCTTGTTCTTGTTATGACAGCCATACCGTCATGTTTTACAAGATCTTTGACAGAAATGGAGAGGAATTGATTCTCACCAATTACTCCATTACTAAACCCACACAATACAACGCCCTGGTTCTTAGCATGGGTGACAAACCTGCGAGATTGGTCGCTTGTGCATCTGGTCCAAGGAAGTTTGGGACCTTCCTTGTGGCCTGGAATGGCAATGAAAAGGGATACGAGACTGAATGCTGCGCTGTCAGGATCTTTGGATGGGATTCGTCCAAGATCAAATGCTCAAAGGAAGTGTGGGATAATGCGCCAGCAAACCCCACGCCAACCAGATCGAATGCACCGACAGGAGCACAACGGGAAAAATCACAAGAGACACAACCGCAGACGCAATCGCAATCACAAACACAATTACGGCCACGACGCGGACGTGAGAGATCTAAAAGACCTCGGCATAGCACTCCCGCGAGAATGCCGGCCAGCTCGGAATCTTCCTCTACCTCTGATTCCTCCTCCGAGGATGACGACTCAAGTGACGATGAATCGTCTGAAAGAGAGAAACCGTCTGCGAGTGCTTCCAAGAAGCGCAAAAGAGACGAACCAGAGACGAAACGAACCGTCAAAACTGAGGGGAATGCCATTTTATTCAATTTTGTCAACTATCGGATGAACGCGATACGGAAATTCCCTTTGGAAGACTGCAAGACGGCCAAGGACCTTTTTGCCAAAGCGCAAGGATTCTTTCCACTTTTCAGCAAGGGTGCAAAGGTGTCTGTGCTGTCTTGCCAGATACCCACCTACTCAGCTCAACACTATCTATTTGAAAATAGCGGAGGTGAATTCGAATCTCTGGTCAATGATGCAAAAAGCATTGATCGCACTGATGATGGGAAACTGGTAATCGAAGTCGTCAATCATGTCGTTTGAACTGGGAGAACCATTTGCTTTCTCTGTCATTTATTTCTATCTATTGCTTTTATTAATAGCGGGACATTCGATGAGCGTGAATAAGGCCAACAGTTTAATATCAGCTTAGCATATGCCTAGGACTTGCATATAACAGATGGACATATAGGAATTTAGTTCGATAGTTTATAAATCAGTGAAATAACCACTACGCCTTTGTTGTGCAAATATCCGATCTGCAAGATTGCATCACTTGGAACTCAACTAGTGGACCGTAAAATCTCATTGATAGAACCTCAACTTGACTACTGCCTTGATATTGTACTTATGTAGATGTAGATGATTACCCAAAAGGGTGATGACTAACGACCCACGTGTTGCGCGTTTTCGGCCAGAAACGAGGATAACGGAGGTGAAGCATCATCGCCGACAGATTGGCCAGATTGACACTTCACCGTCGCTTCAGCTACTAAACAGAAAGAACAGTCACTCATTTGGACCATTTCCAGCCATGCTCCGAGCATGATAGCCGCGTCTGCTCGATGCCTTCTCCGCCCGACTCGCCTCCCCTCCCTCCACCAGTCCCCGTCGAAACCCATCCGTACCGAGTGGGCGGGTCACCGTCTCCTCTGGAGCAGCGAGCTCTTCCGGACCCGACCCGGCTCGCGCCCGAAGATGCCTACTTTGCTCCATCGCTTCTCCGGGCTCGTTCTGCCCATGCGGATTTTGATGAATCGCTCGAATCGCTGAATGATGGCGCCCCCGATAGTGTTGCGGACTTGCGATCACCGCCCGACGCACGCAAGGTGAGGGGGACAAGCCGACGGAGGAGAAGAAAGGGGGCGTGGAAGAAGCTACTATGGGTGAAGCAATCATGTAGGTATCCTATCTTGATTTCTGGTACTGGAATTGCGTGGGGGTTGCTGACAGGACAGACCCGGATAATTACACCGACACTGAGACCTTTCTTGACCACCTTCAACGAAATCCGCGAGTGCGGCCCTACGACTTTTGGCCATTGGTGGCGGATTCTACGGTGATTGTACAACATGTCTGCTCGGTGGCTATCTTTGTGTGTTGTTTTGTCGGGATTGTGCAGGGGAGAGTGAGCCCGGTTTCGGTCGTTTGTTGGAGCAGTTCTGGGACGGCCCTGGGTTGGATTCTGTGGGACTCATGGGCTTGGAAGGAACATAGGGATGGTTCGCATGCTGCTGATGCTGTGGAGGGCGATGATGGTTCCAGTTCGAGCTCCATGGCGAGCTCGGTCAATCCGTCTGCTGCTGGATCGCGGTCAAACGTTCAGAAGGAGGGTCAGGTTCATGGACTTGGACTTACAATGAGTGAGCCTAATGAACCGCTGCGAGGACGTGCAGACTTTAATGGGGATAATGGCATGCTGGATCCGTCACCCAGCGCGACTCATACGGGTACCTCCCACGAGGCCAGATCGTTGCTTCTATCTTCGCGGAATCGCCAGAGACTCACCACGGTCAAGTCGGCGTTTCTCATTTACTTTGCGTTGCTTGGGCTCAGTCCGATTCTGAAATCCCTGACCAAGTCCACGGCCAGTGATTCGATTTGGGCGATGAGTTGCTGGCTGCTGATCATGAACATTTTTTCCTTTGACTATGGAAGCGGGGAGGGCGCAGGCGCCACCAAGTTCCCAGCTTCTTTGTCTACCAACGCAGCTGTGATGGCGTCGACCGTGCTTGCGTCTCGGTTGCCGTCGACAACGCACGTGTTCAGTTTGATGCTCTTTTCGATGGAGGTGTTTGGTTTGTTCCCGATCTTCCGTCGACAGCTGCGTCATATTTCCTGGACCGGACATGTGCTTCTGACTCTGGCGCTGGTGATTGCCGCCGGAGGAGCTGTTGGGACGACTCTGCGCGGAGGATGGGCAGCGGCCGTTGTTGGCTCTATCCTGGGCAGCATCTTGACGGCTCTGGCGATGGGAGGCTGTAGCTGGTGGTTGATCAGCCTTCAGAAATACAAAAACGTGGTAACGGGGCCTTGGGATCCAGCGCGCCCTATTATACGGCGACATTGGGATTGATGATTGTGCACTTGATTCTGGAGAACCTTTATCTTCACGATACCCCGTTGTTGTTGATATCTGCTATCTAATATGTATATCTTAATTTACTGATCTTATGTCTTCCAATTGGAATCTACCTAACTGTCTGCGTATTTCTACTGATTCTGACTCAAGCAGTTCGTATCTACGAACGCCGAACAACCACGAGTCAGTCACCGGGGATTCCCATCAGGTCGGACTCAATCGCTCATGGAATTCTCTTGAAGCGGGTACCTGGTGCCTGACAGACGGCGAAATCCGGACTCCTCACCAATCAAGTCTATGATACAGAAGGATTTAATTAAAGTTTGAGTGAATGAAGCTCAATATCCACTAGTTGAGGCTGGATTCTGGAGTGGCTTGTCTGGATGGCAGGCGTTATCCTTAATCAGGTCAAGACTGTTAGGTGAATGAAGGAGATCTCCTTAGGGTAGAAACTACTAGACAGTAGGAATTTCCTGTCTAGTCTTGCCTGAGGCTATTTAAGAATATAAATAAACCTATTCTCACCCCTCTAAACTCCTTTTCTTTCTTTCTCTTTCACTCCTCTTTAGAGACAGTGATCTAGCAGTAGGAATAGTGCTAGGTCTATCTCTTTCTTTTATCTCCCCTCTGTCATCGACTTCTTTGATTCTCATTTACGATCGACTTCCTCACTTGTTTGTCAATCTATCGTGACCATGGAGTTCAAGCATCTCCTCCTCGGCCTTATGGCTGCGCAGCTAGTCGTTGGCATCCGATTTGCCATGTACGTCGACCAGTAAGTATCATCTTGACCCTCTCCAAGTGCAATGCTAACACTCCAGATACCACACGACCTTCCTCCCAAAAAATGACCAGACGTCCGACATCTCCCACGCCATCATGGCGTTCGCGGAATCGACTCTTTTCAACTCGAGCTCCCCTCGTCCTTACAAACCATTCGAGCCCGTTTCCACATTCAAGCAGCGTTTCGGAGCAGATACAAAGGTGATGGTGGCTATCGGTGGATGGGGCGGTTCTGAGGGTTTCTCCATCGGTGCTAGAGATGAGAAGACCCGCGCTCAGTATGCGAAGAACATTGCGTCTATGATCAAGACTCACGGGTTTGATGGCGTTGGTACGTGGAACCCTTACCTGAGTCTGCTCAAACTAACATCTCAGACATTGATTGGGAATATCCCGGCGGCAACGGCGCGGATTACAAGAACGACCCCAACTCCGACAAGAAGGAAGAAGTCCACACGTTCCCCTTGTTCCTCGAGGCTATTCGCAACGCAATTGGAAAAGACAAGGTTCTTTCCGTCGCTGTGCCCGGAAAGACTACCGACATGATTGCCTTCACCAAGGAGACTGGCCCTAAGATCTGGAAGTCTGTAGACTTTGTCAACGTCATGAGCTATGACTTGACCAACCGTCGTGATAACGTTACTGGTCACCACTCGAGTGTTGCTGACTCGCTCAAGTCTGTGAAGCAGTACCTCGATATTGGTCTTGAAGCTTCGAAGATCAACTTGGGCATGTCGTACTACGCCAAATGGTTCAGTACTAAGCCTGGTTCGGACTGTTCTTCTCATCCTCTTGGTTGTGAACTTCTTCCTCTCGAGAACGCTGATGGATCGGACAATCATAAATCTGGAGCCTTCACTTTTGAGAAAGGAAACTTGGCCGCTCCTCCCGCTAACCTTCCCATCTCTTACGACGGTACCTGTGGCTTCGCAAAGGGCGCCAAGTGTCCTCCTGGCTCTTGCTGCAGCGCAGACAACTATTGGTAAGTCTCCTCTTCTTTCTACTTTCTTTACACCTATTAACCAATCCTAGCGGCACATCTGACGAACACTGCATGTCCGGCTGCCTCTCCGACTACGGAACCTGTAAAGGCATCTCCCTCATCGAGTCCTGGCGCCGCGCCGAAAAGGGCGGTATCACCGACCAGTCCGCGGGAGGAAAGTACTTTTGGGATGAGAAAGATAACTTGTTCTGGACGTGGGATAGTCCTGAGATGATGGCTCGGAAGTTTACTGAGGTTGTTGATGTGGAGAAGGTTGGTGGTGTTATGGCTTGGAGTTTGGGAGAGGATACCTATGAATTTGCGCATGTCAAGGCGATGCAGAAGGGGGTTGCTTCTCGTAAGTAGGGGTGGGATGGTTCATGGTCTGAGGAGTATCTTTTCTTGTTGATAGGTTACTTTCGTCTTTTGAGGGGCTGTTATCGTGACCAGTGCGTTTCTTAGGAACTGAATTACTGTCGTTCACTGCTTCCAAAAAGAAAAGTAGACTTATAACTACGTCAACCAATACCTCAGTCCATCTATCTAAACAATAAAAATAAAATAAAATAATAGTCATTATATCGAATATCTACGATAAAAAAGCAAAAAGCTGACCTATCTCCAGCATGGAAGCTGGGGGCTACGAAAACCAGTTACCCAGTTTTTGCAACGAAATCCGCGCCGCAGCAGCCCGGACTCGAACCCAGGACTTCCAAGCAGTGGGAGAGTCCCTTCAAGGCTCCTGCTTCTCTTAAACAGTCATCGCCTCAAGGAACTAACCCGCCCGTCGGTTACCCTGGATTTATTAGCAGATCCTATCCTGTGATGGGTTATCTGTTCACTTTTGCTGGTCTTTTGCCTGAGTTTTCAGGCTGGATGGTGTCCTGAGGCTTCAACAGATTCAGCGTTGACGTACCAGTGACTTACTCTGTAGGTAGGCCTGGATGATATACAAGTGGGGCTAATCTCCGATACACTGCCCAACCACTAGCGTCAACGTCTATACAGCTATTTATGGCGGAACGTGACGAAAAGAAAACCCTGGGATTGTTTTATTATTAAATGGTAACAGAATGTTTCAGTACTAATCTCGATAAAAATGACGGCCTCCAACACAACACAGCTTCGCATTGTACAACTTGTCGTGTTGTACCTTGTGACTGTTTCCTATGGTGTTATATCATCCACCGAATTCTGCTCATCTTCATTCGATCTTTTTATCTAATTCCTTCAGATAAATGAGGCAACCCCATATCCCCGTCGACCGGTCGGCAATTGACGTCAGTTCAATAACCCCATATGAGCCAATGTTTGGAGCGGCGGCGGCAGCAGTAGGCTGCCAGGGAAATCCATATCCTTATGGACCTCACTACCTGGTATCCAATTGTATGTCCACCCCTTCGATATTGTCTACCAAGTGTTGGTGGCAGCAGCAGGATCGGCAGCAGCATCAGGGGAGCAGTGGGGGCGAGGGCTGCGAGAGTGGCGTTGTTCCGGCCCTGAACAGGACCACGACGGCGGTGCTAGTGATTATATCATGGTCAGGCAAGGTATACTTGAATTAAGGATGAATACTTACGAGACGAGAGAAATATCGTATAATCATGTTTGTCTCTGCGCAATTTACGGCCTTATGACCGCGCTCCCCACACGCGAAGCAGGTGTGGGTATCCTATAATTCGTTAGCATTAATTGTACCCTTGATTTGAGATATTAACCTACCTTGGGCATTTTTTAAAAAGAGTTATCAAATGGGCCCCGGAATATCAGGTACCTGGGAAAATCTTGTCCATGAACAGAATCACAAGCACCAGCCATAAGCCAAAGGCTGTTGCTCCCTTTGCTTAACAGAAGCTTCTGCTCTTGCCATGTTCGAATGGCGCTTTGCCAGCAGTCACGGAAGGCACGAATGCGTCAATGGCACGTAGCCCTTGAATGCCCCATTCATGCAGCGTCGACGAATCTGATGTGATGCTATCGTCAGTAAAGGTATACTCGGATTAAAGATGTATACTTAATGGGCGAGAAAAAGCCAGTTTGCCGCATTTTCACAGGGACAGTTGACCTTCAGATGGCCTCGCCGGCCACATGCAAAACATGTTCTCGTTTCTTTCTATAACTCTAGGTTAGCATTGATTCCACTGTTAATGAATCTGACCGCAAAATGGCTGCAGTTGCCACATGCAAAGCATGTTCTGGTTTCTTTCTATGATTCTGGGTTAGCATTGATTTCACCCTGGATCTATGACATACTGGATATTACATACCGACATAACACAGGCGGACACAGAACGACCGCTAAATTAACCATCATGCCAGGGTACCTATCTATAGCTATCAGTTCATCATTAGCAGATACATCAACCGAACAAGTGTCTTACTGACTTGACCCCTTGTTGGAATGTATGACTGTGTCATACAAAAGCTGTGCCATACAGGCATGCCATGATAAAAGATATGATATATAAGTGTGGAAATTGTATATATATGAAGACTTGGGATGGATAGAAGAGTAGGTTTACGGTGGGATCAGAATGGGTATTTATACCTTGAATTCTGTAGCCTAATGTTGATTTGTGAATAGCTTCAAGGTAGATTACTATGATGAAGGTGTATATGAATGATAATATCTTCACTATCATAATGACTCATGTAGATAACATCAGGCATCTATATTATTGAATATCGAATATTCATCAGTGTCTAGACTAAGTCTAGAATTTAGAATACACGATGCTATGGCAAGGAGATCATTATTCAAAGCCGAGTCGAAAGACTCAAATAGTATATATAGTAGTCGTAGAATTCATTAATAGTGCAATAACAAGGTACGCTATGAAAGAGCAGTAAAGATAAAATAGATCTAGATCTTGCGTTCTATGATACTCTCAAGGTGGCTTAATAAATCACCGCCAGCACAAGTGAGATCATGTTTGACAGATCATAGATGAAGAAGAACCCATAGTCTGTAATCGGTACAGTTCTATGCAAAAAATTAAATGTTGTACTCCCGTATGTATGTACATAATAGTAGTAGCCTGCTTCTCAGCTGATGGTGGATGAAGGAGGGGAAGAGGAGCAGTTAGGATGCCTGAGGCACAATACTTAGTCATCAGTGTTCCCCTCTTCATTAGCCAATCATATCATCGGGTCGATCGCTGCACATCCTTGCAATTTTATGGCACCGGGGTTGTTGGACTCGGGCATCGTCCGGATTGTCTTTGCCCGACCGTGGGAGCTGGAAAGTTATTTTGAATATTTTCTCAATGAATATGGCGATACTCCGAATCATATGAATTCATTATTTTACGACTCTGTAGTTGCTGCTCTTGAAACTAATATTCATAGAAAGCGATGGGCTGTTCTGCAACCACACCGCCTCCAAATGTAGTTAGAGCCATTGTAGTTTAATTTGCCGGGCCGGTCGCTCTTCAGTGTCCTTCCGGCTCGAAATGGCCGGCAAAAGAATCGATTCCCCTCGTCCTCGTCAGGTATTCATCTCATTTGTCGCTTGCTTTGGCCGTTAAATCAGGCTTTCTGTTCATAAATTCATTCGACCATAATTGTTTCAGATTCGTCGCTGTTGACCAATGTTGATCGACGCTGGTATCGATCCGCCGTGGTGATCTGCCAATAGCCCGAAAGTGGCAGGCATCCTGGCATCACTAAGGTATGCCAATGCTACACGCCAAGTAATGTCTGCAACATTTAACACTCTCTAGGTGAAACGATAATCATCATAAATTTAATAATATCTCATGCATCATACTTTGTACATTCGTGCCAAGTAGCCAAGGTGCTTGGCTGCCCACCCGGGTTGCTTTAAAAGCAACCTTAAACCCGCTCCATCTGCTGGACCTCCAAATCTTTCTCTTTGTTGCCTTCCAACACCACCTCTGTCGTCTCTCCCTCTGGCAAGCTTCGTGCCATGGACACAATGTGCCATGTTGTCGGCGCATCTCGGAAAACGTGGTTGATCGACTCCAGGTTGCGGTTCTTCGTCTCGGGGAAGAAGATATACACCATGATCGGGATACAGCCCGAGAGGACAGTATAGATGACGTAATATCTCCAAGAGATTGTATTGAGAGCAACTGGGGTCACGAGTACGACAACGAAGTTCCAAAGCCAGTGGTTGGCAGTGGACATGGCCGACATGGCGACGCGCAGTCTCACCGGGGCCACCTCCGTACAGTACAGAAAGTTTCCGCCCAAGAAACCGATCGGATAGAACGAGTTAAAGAGGAAGATGAAAAGAGCAGACACGATGGATGCCGACTTATTGCCCTCGCCGAAACTGTTGGTAACTGAGAGTGCAAGCATACAGCAACACATGCCAGTTCCACTGATAATGAACACCTTTCTGCGGCCCAGTCGGTCGATGGTGAAGAAGGCGATGAAGCTGCAGAGGAACTTCCAGGTCAATGCGCATGCTGCCAGGATACTGGATAGGTCGGAGCTCATGCCCAGATTTTCTTTGAAAATCGTCGAGGCATATACGGAAATCAAGTTTCCTCCGCAAAGCTACTTAAGCTGTTAGCAAAGCGACCATGGCACAACCTCGTTATCTTGGGAAAGTCAACAACATACCTGTTGGAGACATTGAAGCGCCATGCAAAGGCAGAATCGGTAGAATAATCGCTCCTGGTCGTTGCCAGAGAGCATCTCCTTCCACGACACGGATTCCGCTGTGACCTCTAGCGATGTCTCAATACCCGTTACTTCCATCTGAATCGCCTCATCCTCCTTAGAGAGGCCCTTGTATGCTGCCAAACTACTGGCCGCCTCCTCGATGCGGCCCACGCGTACCAGCCAACGGGGGGATTCCGGAAGAAAGAAAACCGAGGCAAGCATGACAACCGAAAAGAAGAATGAGATGGCTAGTGGTACCCGCCACTGTGTTGTGCCATCAGCCTTGCTCAAGCCAAAGTCAATCCAGTTACACAGGACATAGCCCAGGCATATGAAGATACCGTCGGTGACAACATGTTGTCCACGATTCTTGGCTGAAGAGCATTCCGACTGCCATACGGGCACGGCCACACTCATCTGGCCAATACCGAAGCCCAGGATGATACGGCCAACGGTGAACTGGATAATATTGTAAGATGCTGTCTGCAGGACCTGGCCGATAACACTGAGGATGGCTCCAAGGAAAATTGTTTTTCGACGACCGAACTTCTCTCCAAGATATGAGCACGACAGAGCGCCGAACAGCGCACCAATCTGGAACGAAGCAATCACGGCACCCTTTGATGTGGTGTTTTTCTCCTTGGTCGCGCCCTCGGTGTTTAATGTGTCGATGTCAGGAAAGGTATGGACCCAGCTCTGGAGGGTAGCCAGGGGCCCTAAACCAGCCTGGTTATAACCAAAGAGAATAAAGGCTGGGGCGACAATGAGGGCCACCTGGGCCAAACGAAGCGATCTTCCGTAAAAAACCCCCATATTGACAGAAAAAGAGCTGTGATTTGATTTTTTGGCTAGAAGAAACCTTACGATCCAGGCGACTCAGTCTTATCTTATATACTGGGATTCCTTCTAGCTGGCCCCAAATTCCAACCCGGTGAGCTCACAAATGCGACGAAACAAATGGAAAAAAGGAAAAAATCTGTGCCGTGGGGACCCCATTCCCCGCATCATTATCGAAACACGAGTGTGGAGTACATACGGTGATTGTTATTACAAGGCCCGTGTCCATTTCCCTGGCCTGTGAGTTACTGAGACTAATTGTTATTAACTCACGGTTATTGATTTATTCGGGTTGGCCATCAGTGGTGGGGGAAGTCAGACAGCCAGCATCGGGCGACTTCCATATCCATGCGATATGCCGATGTTCTGATTCGCGGCACGCCTTCGGATCGACACCGAGACAACGCGATGGATGGAGCCAGTCGGGATTTTGTCCTTGAGGCTGTCGGAGTTTTTTTAATTATTAATTAGCGGATTATGCTACACCGAAACAAGAAATACTCGGTCTGTTGGGAAAATACCGCATCATGTCGTGTGATGCATTGCGGAGAACCCCAACTGGAGTCGGAGTAAGTATGGTCCTGACACATGGCCTAACACTTCATATTATGATGTCGGACAATGAATCATGATGCATTTTCCTATCTCCGAGCATATGCATTGTGGCAAAATCATGAGCTTAGCTATCTTGTGTACATGCCCCGGACTTACAGGGAGTCGATGTTTTCGCTTTCCGCGATCAAGCAATCTAAGAAAGGCGCCGGATCTCCTCCACCACGGCATCCGTCACTTCTTTCGTTGTCGCTTTCCCTCCTAAGTCGCCCGTCAAAATGCCCCGCTCGCAGACATTTTCAACGCAATATAACAATTTCTTGGCTGCCGCTCCCTCACCCAACCATTCCAGCGTCTCGGCCGCCGTCC
The DNA here is from genome assembly GCF_001890725.1 of Aspergillus wentii DTO 134E9. Taxonomy (NCBI): domain Eukaryota; kingdom Fungi; phylum Ascomycota; class Eurotiomycetes; order Eurotiales; family Aspergillaceae; genus Aspergillus; species Aspergillus wentii. The sequence goes on from NW_024467836.1 coordinate 1,183,136, forward strand.
AAAAAGTTGCCACTGGATTAGCTACGCCTTTGCCCGCGATGTCGAATGCGGACCCGTGGATAGGCTCGAACATGCTTGGGTGCTGTCGGGTGGGATCGAGGTTAGAGGTCGGCGCGATACCAATCGACCCAGCCAGAGCAGCTGCGAGATCGGACAGAATATCGGCGTGCTAGTGATATCATCAGCATATTTCTCAGGTAAACGGCATAGGAGAACTAACCAAATTAGAGGCAACGATGGTGTCAATTGATTGGGGCTTCAAGACCATCCTTGTAGTCATCGCGTCTACCAACATCTTGTCCACCGTCACATCCGGGAATTCCTTGGCAACATCCTGAGCCACTTCATCCCAAAGCACCATTCCATTCCGCTGCGCATTACTCTTTGTCACAACAGTAAGCAGCTTTCTTGGTCGCTTTTGCGCTGTCTCAAAGGCGAATCGCATAATCCGCTCCACACCATTTCGCGAGAAGATGGCCGTCTCCGTGGCCACCTCCCAAGGGAATCCGCGGTGTGAACGACCTCCTTGGCCTGCATACTCTCCCTCACTGTTCTCACGGACAATTACCCAATCGAGATCCCCAGAGTCGCAATTGCGGAGCGGGGACTGCGTACCCCGGAAAATTTTCGTTGGACGCACGTTTGCATATTGCTGGAAAGGCTGACAGATGGCAAGGCGGAGTCCCCACAAACTGATATGATCTGGGACGTCCTCAGCCCCGACTGCACCAAACAGTATGGAGTCGCTCTGCTTGAGCTCTTCCAATCCGCCATCAGGAATGTATTTTCCGGTGCGTTTGTAGGTTTCCGAGCTCCAGTCGTAATGTTTAAACTCAAGATTAAAAGTTTGAAGCTTCTCGCTGAGGGCCTGGAGCACCGTAATTCCAGCGCTCACTACCTCCGGCCCGATACCGTCGGCAGGAATCGATGCAATGTTGTAAGTTTTGGTCATTTTGCAGGGTTGATCTTTCTGGGGGGGAGAGGGGGTGTGTGTCGTCGGGATTTGGCTTTGCGTTGACTGATCGACCGAATTGATTGATCGTTTGATTGCTTAATTGGATTGGATGGACTTAGATTTGACCTGGAAATAAATATGGCAACGTCACTTATATATTCAGTGACCTCATGAAAAATTTTTCCTATTTTTTCTCGACAAAAGGGCTCTCTAGGAGAAGAATCAGACGGACACGGTCTTCGAATGTCCGGGGTAGGCGCTGTGCCCCTCATCGGACAAAGACATCACCGTGTCAGCCCTAAATCCAGTCGCGTGGCCCGGATTGCGGAGACCCCGGAGAGACTCCGGGGATCGGCTGGAGTAGCATCATACACTAGGACCCCTGCTTAGTCGGGAGAGACAGGGAGGAAGAATTATCGGAGTATTTTCAGTAGAGTCTCTTTTTCCAGGAGTTTTTTTTTTTCGCGGTTGAAAGTTCAGCTTGAATGTTCAGCCTATGACGATAATAAACCTACGCAAAGCTTAGCTCACCAGGACAGATAGGTCATAGGCCATTTTCGTGAAGCAGCCACGGGCCATCAGCCACGCTCCATACATCGCTCGTAAATATGCTTTCCAAATCAACCCCCGACAATCCTTCCTGTCCGGGAAAGCCGGGGTAAGATGAGAACCCGGAACTGTCCCCGAAGATCAGCCCGGCTGAATTATACCCGTTCCAATTGCTGTCCAGTGCTGCGTCTGGTAAAGCGATACCATGGCTAATGTGACTATTTATTTGCCCGTCTGTAACAGACATTGTTCCTGGATCAAGTCTGTGCGTGTGTAGATTTGCTGTTTCGAATGTTGTGCTCTGTCCTTGACCGTGGTCACCGGAAGAAACCGGAGGTGGACGATCCAAGGCTGGCCGATCGGACGGGATGTCGCGATTGCCAGTGGCGTTAGAAAAGTCCTTGATAGAGGAAACCATGGCTGTTGGATATCTAATTGCCGGATCCAGTTCAGCCACGGTTTTGGAAAGAGCAGACTCGAGGTCCCGAATTGCTTCGATACATGTTTTTGGCCAGCTACTTCCGCGCAATGAGAGGTTCTCTAGTATAGACAAGCCTAACTTGGCATATCTGGGCAAATTAGCATAACTCTAAACACCCGTTATCAGGAAACTCTATACCTTAAAGCTGCGTTTACGGGAAATTCCCGCTCCCAAGCAGCGTACATCAGAATTAAACAAGCCATCCAGACGGCCCAAGTGAAGGAGGGCCAGACCAAGGGGATAAGTTGCGCAGAGTCATTTGGTTGCGATTTTGTGGGCCCAGAAGTCATATATCCTGTTAGAGCGGTAATAAGTGACCTCGAAGACTCGATGCATATTTGCAACGCGGTTTCAGACTCAGGCGTAGACCCCTCTGTGGCTAAAAGAGGCCGATTCATTGAAATTATGGACTCATGCCGAAGGACAATCAACACTAAACGATGGAATGGGCTCAGTGCCTCCCGTGTGTCTGCGTCTTCGAAACCAACAGGGTAAACATCGTCGTATACCTCGTTCCACCAGTGTGCCAGTGATCCATTGACCTGCGTGGCCCCCGTGGGGTTGTCTTGGCTGTGGAATATCGATTTATTGCGGAGTTCCAGGATAAGACCCCGGACCTTGGCAAACTTTGCCAGATGTTGGAGGAGACGTAGTCGATTGTCATCTATATATGACAGATGTTAATATCGATTGTGACAAATATTTTGAAATAAACAAGATAAGTCATACCGCCAGCTACTGTACAACCTTCCTGCTGATGTCTTTCAGCCCCGGGATAACACACGTCAATGTCGTCATCTTTGATGCTAAGCGGAACTCCCAATGCTTGTGAAAGATATCGCTCGAGACAGTATATAGACCAGAAAAGGCGACGTCTAATAGCTATATCTTCCTGGCTGAAGCACGAAAAGCGTGCAGGGCAACGATGAAGCCCAAGATGGAAGGCGTTGCGAGTAATGACACCCCCAATTCGCGACGCAGCGTTAAGACGTAGCAATGATGCAAGAAATAGCTCCACACTGAACGCGGCCTGTAAGAGCTGGATTGTAGTCGGTTCGCTGAATAAAATTTGTAGACTGTCCATCGCTTGGCCTACCGTCCAGAACATCAGGTTTGACGGTACGGCCTCTCCGGGAGTATCCATCTGCCTTCTATCTACCAAGGAAATAGAGACAATTGATCGGATGATGATTTTGTCAGTCCGGCTGATACCTGCAAGGCCATTGTGACTGACCTTTTCGAGAAGATGCAGGACAGTCGGGGCATGCAGGAAGGGAAACATTGGGTGCCAGGTCTCAAAATAGCTCTTCGTCCACTGAACAAGTTTCTCAAAAGAAGGAGGGCCCCTAAAGGTAGGATCAAGCTCATCCTTGGCCCAGAGCTCGCTGTTTATCTTATTCACATCATGGTTACTGTGCAGCTGGTCATCTTCCCCGGGAACAAGATTCTCGTTTCGCACTTTGGCCTGGTTCAAATCTGCAGAGCGACGGGCAAAAGCATTATAGACAGTCCGTATGAAGTGAATCCCACTAGAGCTCCCTAGAAAGCTAGCAGACCCATCTATTGGCTTTCTCATGATCCCAATCTCACGAGGGCCTGTTGTCGACGCGCGTTTCCGCCGCTTGACGGGGTGGACATCTGGTTGAGAGGTCTCATCATCGTATCCAGGACTAGATATAACTGGAGATCTGGTGCTCATGGTTAAAGATGCAATTGAAGGCTTTTTTTGCTTTAATGTGGTCAGACGATGCGAAATGAATGTGTCGAGACGAGGCAATTCCGGGGTAATCACGTGGTAAGATATGGTTAGTCAGCGTGTGTCCTCTTTTCGCCCTTTTCGCTCTCTTCTGCTTCGATTTTTAGAAATATTGTAATTTTTGTCCGAGTTCTTCTGTATTGTGCTCTTCCAACATTCTTTCCTGAATTTTCATGGTGGCTATTTGATTAGATCTCATTTCCCCGCGGCGTGTCATTCACGGAACTCGGCAAGTGGATGGATGCTCTTGACTTTCAAAGCTTGGATAACTACTACAATTGAATGATTTTATCATTCAAGTCAAGATCCAACGACTCGTCAAAATATATAGGTATCCCAAAGAGACAACTAATCTCTTGAAACCACATTTTGCTGGGGCTCATAAGATCCAGCAGCCATTCTCATAAATATGTCATCTGGTACTTCTCCTGTCAAACATAGTACGTCGATGCCTAACACGGACAGAGCTCAGTCCTATATCATGCGAATCATGCAGACAAAAGAAGTGCAAGGTAAGCATCACCTATTTTTACTGTACTGTATTTCAATTAACTTGTTAATAGTGTGATCGAGTCCTGTAAGTACCTCTATACCAGTTATCGATCAACCACTAATAAACAGTCCCTTCTGTACACAATGCAACACGGATCCATCAAGATGCACGTATCCAGAAAGTGGCAAACGGTAGTCTTGTCTAATCCACTATGTAAAAAGAATAACAACTAATTCATATCTAGGGGCCTACCCCTTGGCTATCTAACCCAGCTTGAACACCGACTCGAAGAAACAGAAGCGGTTCTTTTCTCTACCTTATCCACTCTCCATTCTATCAATCCCTCTTTTGCACCTTCAGACACACACATCCCGCCGGATCGAAGGGAGAATAATACCAAACCGGCCAAGATGGACGAATGGAGACGTTTGCCACTGACTTCGCGAAAAGTGGACTTGATGCGGTGGTGGGAAGAAAAGGGTGGTGATAGCTCTAGTATTCGCTTTGGAGAAAGCCATGAAGGGCTATCTGGGGAGAGTTCGTCTCATAATCTTCGCGTTGAAGGAGAATATGTCGGTCTGGATGAAAGACAGGGGCAGGATGGATCTGCAAGTCTTGTGCCTATGGGAGATATTGGGGGCAAAGCAGAAGAGTTGGCGAAGATGGAGTCGACGATTTATTTTTGATTATATCTCAATAATAATAAACTCATCGTGTTTAGATTTCTGAAGGGGGAAAGAGATTGATTCTATCTAGGGTACTGTAACTACGGCCACCACCACCAGAAACCATGCCCATATATATAGCTATGGCTGCCTTACTAGTATTTCCGTATATAATAAGCCTGGTAGAGTAGCTGATTTAATACTATTAATATCTCTTCAAGAGACAGCTCCTGTATCTACTAGGATATAGCAAGTAGAGTGAATGTATGTATAGTGAGTCAGTATGGTGTGTGTAGTGTTACTCTCTAAAATCTTCATCTCTTCGTCTCTTCTTCTATTTTTCTTTTTTTGTCTTCCCCCCTCTTCTCCACTACTTCTCTTCTTCTTCGCCCCTCCAGTCTTCTCGTGTACCTCCCATTCCACGCCACCCCATCTCTTGCCCAAATGCCTTCTTCTGTAAGCATCTTCCTGCCACTCAGCTATAAACCTAACAACGGATCATACAGAACAGCCCCGAATGTTTCTACTGCCACACCTCTGGCCAGATCCAGAGGGGGTGCCCGCTCCGTGCTGCTGTGTTCAGAGTCTTCTCCCAGCCCCTCGAGATAATTACTCTAGAGGCTTTCCAGGCTAACAATGATAACTTACTGACTTCTACAAAGCCCCGTCGCATCGCAGTAGGTTATATTCAAATTACACCACAAATACAAATATTGATAACGTCGTCATCGTTGCCCCCAGCCCCAGAACCGAAACCAGCAGCTCCAGCAAGAAAATCAAACACAACAAGAGCCAATCGATGAAAATCTTCAGGTGCAGTTTCAACTGCTTCAGCAACAGGACGAGCAGGGGCAGCGTCATCTGGCCTTGGAAAGTAGGATGCGTCGAATGGAAAGAGAAAATACAAGGTTGAAACAAGAAAACCAGGAGCTTAAGAGACGCCTACAGCAGGATGAATCGGGCAGGGAAAACTAGACGCGCCCCCCTAGCCCCAATCTTTGATTTGTTAAATGTACCGTAAGGAAAATGTCAATGGTTCTTTGTTCTCGATGATGTAGTAGAGTATTTTTACGGTATTATCTAAACTTCTCACTAGAAGGTGAGAAGAGGCCTAGATAGTATCTGTATCTGACTTGGGAAAGGTGGAGGTTTCTTTGTTTTCTGTTATGTGGCAGATTGTGTTTCTGTATAATTATCTAAACTGCCAAATAGACGGCCCGAGGGTCTATAGATATTCGTATCTGACTTAGGGAACGTAGTAGTTCTTCCTCTAGATCTTCGATTTCTACTATGTCTCGGAATGGAAATGCCAATGGAAGTTTCTTTAGTTTCTATGATATGGCATACTGTTTCTGCTCCGGCGAGAAGAGGCCAATCCATCTTTTCCATCATTCTGCTTTCTGGCACCAGTCATCTTGTAGTTTGTTTTAAATATAAGCCAGTGATACCTTGTTTGTACTAAAATCACACCAAGTAGTAAATTCCAATGTAAAATAAAGCGTAGGCAATGCCTTTTTCGCCTTGTCTGATAAGCACAGATATTTTTTTTTTTTAAACGTCTTTTCCTCTACTAACGCAGCTGTTCATCAATCATGACTCCTCGAGCTTACCAACAATCTTCCCCTCGCGCCTTCTTCTGTTGCGTGAAGTCTTTCTCCCCACCACCCTGTTTCCTCTTCTGTGAGGAAATAGGATCATAGCCAAGGTCTTCGACATTTTTAAAGCCCAAGCGACTCCGAGGTTGGCCCAGAAGTTTGCTTAACTCATGGTCTGCCCATGCTTCAACTGGCATCTCGGGTACGCCTGACCCAGTTCCGGCAATGTCGCCATTTTCTCGGGTCTTTCTAATATCGCGAAGCTGAGAGGCCACATGTGGCAATGCACATATGGTATTCCTGTATTCTAACCACCTCGAAATTGTGTGATCTTGGAATAAAATGAAGATCTTCTGTTTCTCGCCTTGCCCTGGACGGTGGACCTGGCCGATTACTTCAAATAAACTCTTCATACCAAACGTCGGTTCCAGGACAATGACCCTGGAGCAGTGATGGTGGAGGTTAAAGCTTAAGTCACCACAACTGAAGGTCGTGATGAGGACCTGGCAATGATTATCTTTGCTTGTAAAGTGTTCGACAGCGTGCATTCTTGCCCTCGGAGACATGGATGGTGACACAGTGGCATATTCAATCGAAAGTGCGTCGATGAACATTTCAACTATATACTGAACTAGGGGCCAATTCACAAGAATCAAAAACTTCGGCAGCTCATGCATCTCGGAAACCTCAAAAGCACCCTCGTCAAGCAAGATTATGGCAAAGTAACGAAGCTTTGGACAATCATGCGCCAGGTAGTGTGCCTGGCCCAAGCGCGTCTCTGGCGCCATAGCTGCTCGATCTTTGGATACACACACATGGAAGAATGAAAACCCGCGGTCATCTCCTTCCACGTATTTCTTGGCTTGAGCGAGCAGAGCCTTTGAGCCGCCAACACTCTGAACGAATTGGTCGAGCTTCGGAAAGAAAGCGAGATGACACAGGCGCTGAAGCACTTCCTCGTCTATGCATTGCTTCTCAACTCCGTCTGCGCCAGAATAGCTACCACCGCCCCTCTTTCCTTTGTGCAGTCGCGCCACCAAACTTCCGTATAGCAGGTCATGTTCCTTCTGCGCTTGTTGCGAATACTTGAGCTCTACTGTCATGATTCGAAAAGGCGGTATATCATCGTCAACGCTTGCGTGTATATTATACGAGTCGTCCACCCCCCTCTGGAGACAAATTAACCGCATTATAACGGGTATCGCGCCATTCCCGTCCCTTGTAGTCAGGTGGCCTCCAGTTGCAAGGGCTGCCAATCGATGTAGGGACAAGTGTAAATGAAGTTGGCGTTCCGATAGATCAGTCATATTGCTCCATTTGCGGTATTCTTCAATTGCCTCTTTGTCGACACCAGTACAATCAGCCCCGTCTCCAGGGGTAGCTTCGTCAAAATCATCACGACAGAGCAAGGAACTATAGCCACACAGGTCCAAGGCAATATCTCCCAATGGTTTGGGGCTCAAGAGCCACACATGCTCTGCTCCAATCTGACTCAACGATCGATGTGTTCGTGTCCATGTTTTTCTGACGTCGTCGCTCTCGTCCGCGATCACTCGACTAAATAATCCAGTTATCTGCGTTTGGTAAGTCAACTGTCGACGCTGATGGATTACTCGCTTCCCGATAGAACTGGTATCCTCGTCGGCTTTTTCTTGGGCATCTCTCAACGTGTTAGTCGCCTGGTCAGTTTTCTCTAGCTTCTCGTCTTGGTCACCACTGGCGTATTCGTTCGTGCCTTTCTGAACACCCCCGTTTCCTTGCTCATTTATGCAATCGATTTTATGAGTGGTTAGCTGAGCCCACGTTTCGTATGTCGTCAACACAATTGTCCGGGATGTGTCTGCACTATCAGAATCAAGACTTGAGAGTGTCTCACGTAGCTCTGCCAACGTATTCACTGTCTGACACTTCCACCATAGATTCGGTCTCGGCTCGCCCAACCCATAAAACATAATTATGTCCAGCTTGTCACTAAACTGCTTATGCACCTCCTCCTGCCAGGCGTCTATTAGTTTAGGGGGGCATACCACCAGAGTGGGTCGGTGGAAATACCCAACCAGTTGAGATGCTCGCTGGCTAGCAAACCAGACCAAAGCAAGTGATATCAATATCGTCCCCAATTCTCTTGCATCCGCAAGAATACCACCCTTTATTGGGGATTCCTCCTGCTGCAACATCCAAGCCAGTCCCGTCATTTGCAAGGGCTTGAGCATAGTTGGCTCAATGAATGCATGCCCTGGAGGAATCACCGGCCTTTTCGGGTCTAATCCCAGGGTGGCACAGGCTTGTTGAAAACCAGGTGCCTGTGCCGAGACTATACCATGTCTTTCCATGTCAGTTGGATTCCAGTCCATCGCAGGCTCCGAGTTAGCCATGAGGCGCGCGAGCACCCCGTCAGAGCTCAGCTGCTCCGAGATACTGGTCTCTTTCGGCTCATATAAGATACAGGTCTGACTGAAGTTGTCACTCTTCACCAGATAGTCTATCAGTAATAATCGGTGCTTTTCCGGCATCTGAGGGCGGATAATGCCTTTTTCAAACCTATAACAAAGCGCTGCGCTGATGCCGGATGAAACTTCGTGGATGACATTCCGTTCGGGGCCATCTTTGTTGCTCTCGTTGTCTCTGTCTCGACGCGAGCTCTCGTTTAACTCGTCGTGAAATGTTGTCAAGTCTTCTGTCGTGAGCCCAAAAATCTCGTCACTGGTTTGCGGAACACTCTCGTCTATTTCTGGCTCTTGCGCCGTTGCTGACTGTTGGGTAGATGGTGTTTCCTCATTTGACTGGCGATGATAAACAGGAGCTGTAGCTTTATGGCGTCGTGCCGTGCTCGGTATCCTTTGCGTATTCGACATTAACGTGAATAAGGAAAGCAACTTCCAGCCCTGGAGTACATCGTATGGGTCTAGCTGTAGTGGGCCAGCACCCACAGTTGATCGTGGGAAAAGTGTCGGTTTTGCCTGTATGAGCTTCAGAACGTACCAAAGGCACGTCAACGGGGCCAATGTATCTTCTGTGACATTCTGGACTCCGACTCGCGGGCGGTTCGAAGCGGTCATGACGATATGGAACGCTGGGTTGAATGCGCAGGTCAAAATCGCCGACATCCGGAGAATCAGTTTACCACTCTTAATACCTTGGTGGTCGAATGAATTTGCCCGGTAGGCAATCCAATCCTTGATCACGTTCTTCGTGTCGACATCGTCGAGATACAACGCCCACAGCTTATCCGTGGAGGGAAGAGCCAGAGCACCGGCCAAGGACGCCGGTTTTTGGTCTAGCATCTGCACGTATTTCAAATCATATTCGACTCCTGGAATTCCGCATGACTTCCTTTCGTACTTGGCTGTCATGATTTGAGTGATATCAATCGATTTGGTCGACTAGGGCTTTATACGGTCGGTGGCTTCCTTTGCCCCTGTTGTTCAAAGAGATAGTGTAGAGGTGGTATGTCTCTAGACTTAGAGCTGATATGAGGTATGACTACTATTAGGTGGATGTTGTTTGTAGGAAGGAGAGAGGCCAGAAGCCTAATTTATAGACCTCCCCCACGCAGAGAGATAGGATCGAAGCGGTAGTAAGTGAGAGGAATATAAAGTGAAAATATCATATGAAGCCTTAATTGAGTGGCCAATGTGACTGGTTGGTGGGTTGAATGCCGGTTGAGGTATGTCAGAGTGTTGTATAGGGGTATCTTTATATATGGTTCTCATAGAAAGCGTACCTGACTACTCTATAGTAGTGAGATAGAGTTTTGATTATCAGTTAAACCTCAGATAAGTAGATCATAAGAAAGAGGTAAAAAGTAGTAGCAGAATATCAAATGATCAAAACTCCCATATCTCAGTAGTATAGAGAACCAGCATGAATTTTGCCTGAGATGAGTAAGACTTCAACCAAATGAAATCTGTTCATCCTCTAGGCATGATATGATAATCATTCTAGCGAGGTCAGTTTGGCGTAAAGATAGTGTATGCTTTATAGACCCCATCAATATTATTATTCCAACATGTATCATTGATTATCTTTGTAATAGTGTATCATCACGTGGTATATGCAAGTCAAAACTTTTTAGGGCCTATACCCGACGACATAACCGACCATTCTGATCAGGAAGATTGTCCAAGCTCTTGACCACCCAATCCTCACTTCCCACGGCTGTAGGAGCGTAGAAAAGACCGGACGGGTCAAACTTTTGCTTAAACTCATAGAGACGAGGGTAATTGGTTCCATAGAATGCTTGCTGGAAGTGAGGTTCCAGAATATCCGACTCGGACATGTAAGCCCCAGCCTCGGGGCAGGTAGCGCGCCACTGGCCCAGAATGTCATTCGTGAAGTGGTCCAATTCCTTGCGGATCTCTGTGTTGGAGGCATTGGCGGACCAGGACGTCGAGGTGATGGCGTGCATGAGAGTGTTGCGGAAGGCCGGGTTAACCGAGTTTTCGGGAATGTTGTCGAGAAGGTCAGCTTTCATGTTGAAGGCGAGGAGGGGGTGGCCGGCAGTGATGGTAGATTGGAGAGCCTCGAATGTCTTGTTGAAGAGGGAGGGGTCTTCCCAGTTAGCCCGGGGAAAGAGGCGCGATCCCGTCATCATGGTCGAGGAAGCGACTGTTTCGAGTGGGAAGCCGGCGTCCCATCCGTCGTAGAAGTTGTCATAGTAGGTAGAGTTGGGGCTGTAGGAAATGCCAAGACGATCGAGCTCGTTGAACCAGGGCTGCATGAGGGTGTTAAACTGGTCAACAGTGTGGTTGACAGCAAAGAAGGGGTTCATCAGGAAATGGAACGAGCTGGGGCCGGTCGACATGACCCAGAAGTAGGCATATGTGCCAGCATCAGCATTGACAGCGAAACGGTCGAGATAAGCACGAACACCAGCCCAGAAGGTGTCAACGGAGACATTCTTCCCACTAGCAAAGTTGAAAGTCGAAACGGTTACTCCAACCTTGGGGTAGACGCGCGAGATGATAGAGGTTACCACGCCGTAGGTACCACCACCGCCACCACGGAAGGCCCAGAAGAGATCAGGATCGCTCTCCTCAGTGATTGTCACAAAGCGACCGTTGGCCAAAACGACTTCGAGAGCGAGAACCTGATCTGCAGCCAATCCGTACATGCTAGACATCGGAGAGTGACCGCCACCAAGGACATAACCACCGGCGACACCGACAGTCTAGATAATTAGCGGATATTCTCGGATTTTCATGCTGGGCGACTTACTTTGCCTTCACCACCGATAGCAGTAAAGCCCATTTCCTTGGCTTTCTCGTAGATCTCGAACGCCTGAACACCAGCACCCATCTTGACAGCGGGGCCGTGATAGCTAGAAGTCTGGTATTTCTCGACGTATTTGATATCCTTCAGGTTATGCGTCCAGATGCCCAGGGCACCAGCGCCAGTAGATTTGCCATTGAAATCATGGCCGGTGTTCTTGACTACCAGACGGATGCCAGCATTACGGGCAAAGTTGACGGCCAGCTGGACCTGAGCGACGGTGCTCACATTGACGGCATAACTGCTGTATCCGCCGACAGTGCAGGAGCCTGAAGAATTGGTGGTTGGCAGACAGCTTCTGCCTTCGAATAGCGGCCACATTACCGAGGCAGGATCGGCATCGCTGATAGGGTTAGCATGGGATCATTATTATGTGGATAAAGATAGGTAGGTAGCTTACTGTAGGTAGGAGATAGTCCAATTGGATGCGATGGCTTTACATTCTGCCGCATCATATTCAGGCCATGAAGAATAGCACGGAGCAGCAAGGGGGGCAGTTTTGATGAGAGAACCGCCTACAAGACGGTCGAAAAGGGACCAAGTAGAGGGAGAAGGCCAGTGAGCATCACCAGGAAAGACTTTGCACGCGCCCGTGGAACGATTGGAGGGAGGGTGGTGATCGTGAGCAAAGTCGAAAAGATGCGACTGGTTGTGGTTGAAAGAAGCGCTGAGGTTGGCGATGACGCTGTCGGTCAATTGAAAGGATTCACTAGGGAACCAAGGGACACCAGCAGAAGAAGTGGAGGGGGAAACGTGATGACCAGCGATGGAAGACGCCTCAGCCGATAAGGAGAGGGTGGAGAGGAGAGAATTGAGGAGAAATGTCATGGTGGAAAGAGGAGAAGAGATGAGGAGAAAAGAGGAAGAGAATGACGATCAGTAGATTTCACACAATAAAATAACTTACAGTCAAAATAGTCGAAATTAATAGCAAAACTAGATTAATTGACTGTCTGTTGCAATATATTAGATACATTAACTAAATCCTTCTAGCACCGCCACCTGAAATAACGTGAATGCCAGAATCACCAAGTGCGATGGAAAAAAAGACGTTGAATCATTGACCCACTCGATCTGATGAACAGAGAAGAATAAAGATGGACGATCCATGGATCTGTGCAAATCTTGAAGTTGAATTCTTTCCCGAGTGGCAACCGAGGTAGGTATCTTTATTCTGTGTGGGTGAGTTCTCCGTCAGTTAGAGAATGAATTATTTGATGTTAGAAATAGAGATAGAAAAGATACTACTAGTAGATAGATAGAATCTCAAGATCTGATGATCGCCTCGACTTTCCTGGATGCAGTAAAATCACCGTTGATCATCCCCAGACTCTCTCTCTCTCTATATTCACTGCTTCCGCCTCTAACCGCGTCAACTGCCGATTGTCCTGCTGGTTCTCTCATCCGTGGATTCAACATCGCGAATTTCAGTCAAGCCTCGTGGTCTCAGTAGATCATCCCCAGATCAGTGCGTCTCAAAGCCAATCCCCAACATTTCTTGAAGTTATTCCCACTTTTCCCTGTCGATCACCAGGTCATTCTGGTTCGCCCTGAGTAACCAGACTTGCGTTTCTTCTTCAGGTCTTCTCTGCATCTTCTTCCCCCTTCTCCGACTGGATCATCCAATGGAACCCACGATGAAGCCTTATCAGGAACGACAGAAATCCAGAAATTCAGAAATCGGCAACTCTTTTTTGCCGATTCCACCGATTGCTTGGACCTGACGACGACAGATGTTAGACAGCAGGCAGAAAACGGCTATAATATCCATCATGCCCCCCAGATCAACAGTTCATCTTTTTCTCACACCATTCATGCTCCATCATGATCGATGATAGTCAACAGAATATAGCCCTGGGCGTGATTGTCGCCTTTCCCATCCTGGGAGGCATTGCAGTTCTCCTTCGCCTCTGGAGTCGTTATTTGGCGCGCTCTGCTCTCACCAGTGGTAGGACTCATGAGATCAGAGGTTCTTCACAATGCTAATATTTCCAGATGACTATCTTGTTTCTGCTGGATATATCCTTGCAGTCATCCAGTCTCTCACTTCGTGGTATTGTAAGTTCTACAACCCCTTGTCTTATACAAAACATCTAATTTGCAGACGTCAAAACCAACTACACAGGAATTCACATCTGGGATGTTCCCAAAGATTTCAATCCTAAACAAGGACTCATCGTACGGTCCCTCTCCCCTATACCAAAGTCATACTGACTGCTTCAGTGGAACTTTGCCAACCAACTCCTCTACAACCCTGCCCTGACCCTAGTCAAAGTCTCTATCCTCATGTTTCTTCGTCGTCTCGAATCCAAATCTCGTCTTGTCAAATCTCTCATCTGGATCTCCCTCGCCGTGACTATCGGTCTCTGTATTTCCGTCCTCCTCGTCGACCTATTCCAGTGTAGTCCTGTCGCCTTTGTGTACGACAAGACCGTTCCTGGAGGGAAATGCATCCACCAAGGAGCATTCTATGTCTCCACTGCCGCCTTTAACCTCTTCACCGATCTGCTCGTCCTCTCCATTCCCATCATCATTACCTGGTCTCTCCACATGCCTACCCGCCGCAAGATCGCAGTCTGCATCATCCTCTGCATGGGTGTGGTCGCCACCGCAGTTGGAGTCTGGCGCATCGTCATGCTCGCAAATGCCTTTTTCCCTGGCACACCCAGCAAAGACCCAACTTACAATATCGGATTCTGCAGCTCTGCCGTCGAGGTCAATGTCGCTGTCATGACTGCTTGCGCTCCCTCCATGAAAGCCATCACCAGCAAATATCTTCCTCGACTATTGGGAACATCCCGAAACGGCAGCTCAGGCTATGGAGCCAATAACTCCTCTAGCCAGTACCGATCAGGGAAACCCCAGCTCTACTCAAACAACACCGATGACTATGAAATGGCGGATCCGTATCGAGCAGATGTGGATATCAAGGCTGCAGCAGATCGTGAAATGAAAAAGTACATACGGGGAGATAGTCATAGTTTGACTAGTGAAGAAGACGCTGAAGGGAGACTGGGAATCATCAAGACTACCGATGTATCGGTTCAATATGCAAATGAAGAGCGCCAGGGAAGTGGTTCAAGGAAATGGTTTAATAGGAGGGCTATCGTCGCTAGCATGGATAGTTTTATTTAGCTGCGTACTGTATATAAGACTGGTTATGAATTATGAATTGAAAGGATTGTCATCAGCTGTCAAGTAAATCGCAACGGCCGAGATTGCCAGTGCGGGGCTGGCAGATAAATGCCGAATACTTAAACTTCCCCTCCTTCCTTCTTCCATCATTCATTCATCAAACTTCTTCATTGTCAAATATCAGAAATAACTCATCCACCATCATGGCTAAGCAGTATCAGTTGCCTTTTGAGGTATGTTGTCATCCTAGCCATCGTCTGATCTGATGTCTTGGGTCTCAGCCCCGCTTCGGCGAGATGTCCGAGGTGGAGTGTATAGCTTCACTGGCCCCTGAGGCTAACAACATCACCAGCTGGACGACCCAGAACTCCTCCATTATGACTCCTTTGTCGGCAACAAATGGGTGCAAGCCAAAGCAGGCGAACGATTCGAAGTAGTCGGTACGACACTCATCCCCTCATTCCCACTAGATAGCTAACATATCAGACCCCGGCACCGACATCCCCTTCGCCAGCTGTCCCACCAACACCGCCCAGGACGTCGATTCCGCCGTGGAAAGCGCCCACGCCGCATTCGAACAATACAGAAAAATTACCCCGCGCCAACGCGCCCAATGGCTCCTAAAATGGGACTCGCTCATCCGCGCCGCCAAACCCGACATCGCCAAAATCCTCACCTACGAGACGGGCAAGCCCCTCGCCGAGGCGAACGGCGAGATCGACTACGCTACCAGCTTCACCTGGTGGTTCGCCGGTGAAGCGGAGCGGATTCATGGCGGGATTAGCACGGCTTCGGTGCCCAATCGTCGTATCTTCACTGTGAAGCAGCCGATCGGTGTCGCTGCGGCGTTGGTGCCGTGGAATTTCCCCATTGCCATGGTTCTGCGCAAGGCTGGCGCTGCGTTGGCGGCGGGGTGTACGATGATTGTGAAGCCCAGCCCCGAGACGCCCTTGTCGGTGTTGGCGTTGGCGCATCTGGCGCAGAAGGCCGGCTTCCCTGCTGGAGCGTTTAACGTCCTCACGACGGACTTGGAGAATACGCCTTCGTTGAGTGAAGCGCTCTGCAAGCACCCGTTGATCAAGAAGGTGACATTCACCGGGTCGACGAGAGTCGGGAAGCTAATTGCGAATCACTGCTCGCATGGGTTGAAAAAGGTCACGCTGGAACTAGGCGGGAACTGCCCATTCCTGGTATTCGACGACGCCAATCTCGACCAAGCCTTGGACCAGCTTATGCTTCTCAAGTGGCGCCATGCCGGTCAGGCGTGCATCACCGCGAACCGGGTATACGTGCAGGCAGGTGTCTACGATAAATTCGCACAGATGCTCAAAGAGCGCACGAACAAGTTGGTGATCGGACACGGGGCCGTCGAGGGAACCACGCTGGGCCCTCTCACCACGCCCCGCGGCATCGGCAAGGCAATCGAACAAGTGGAAGACGCGCGAGGAAAAGGCGCGGACGTCATCCTGGGCGGCGGCAAAGTAGCCGGCAAGAATGGATATTTCTTCCAGCCGACCATCCTGACAGGGATGACGGCGGAGATGCTCGTCTCGCGAGAAGAGTCTTTCGCCCCCATCGCGGCATTGTACAAGTTCACCACGGAAGAGGAAGCGGTGCAGCTCGCCAACGATACCAGTATGGGTCTGGCTAGTTACGCATTTACCAAGAATATCGACCGGATGTGGCGGATGTTGGAGAATCTGGAGGCCGGTATGATTGGCATGAATACAGGTAATCAATCCATCGTTTTACGAGATAAAGCCAGAAACTGATAAATGTAGGCAACTCGTCCGCCGCGGAATCGCCGTTCGGCGGAATTAAGGAATCAGGATACGGCAAGGAGAGTGGAATGGAGGTGGCTGTCAATGAATACCTGGTTACGAAGACTGGAACCCTTACCCTGGAGGGACACTACTAATCTTGTATTTTTATGTATCAGTGGATGGATGGATGGACTTGATCAACAGTCACCATTTATGAGTCAATCATAACAAATCGAATAATAGTCCAAAAATAACCATCCAAGTCATTGATAACATGGCATGTATCCCTACACTCTGGCATGTTGCCCTGAGTCATCTCAAGAATGTGGAATGTTTACCCCCCTGTTATTCCTTCACACGACAGCCAAACTTGACAGCGACAGTCATGCCAATTAAACAGGGCAAATAATTGACACAAGTCTAATCGCGTGGAATTGAAGACATCCGCCAATAGGAGCAATCATACATTTCCACTTACATACCTGGACTGACAGGCAGATATTCAGACAGCAACTGTCTGTCATTGTTTACATGTCACCCGTAGACAGGCGTAGCGTTTATATAGGGATGATAAACCTAATTCCTCCCCAAACTGTTGTCATTTCCGCTCGTGCGTTGGTGCTTTTTTTCCGGTAATTGAATCAATATGACATCCTGGCGGGCCCTCGCATTCGGGATTCTATCCTGTTCCCTTGTACAGACTGTTTTATCACAGAGGCCGCATCATATCAGCGCCCCTCGAACACCGGCGCCGCATCCGGGAAATGGGTGGTGGGGATACCCGTGGCCAGTAGAGTGTGGTGGTACGTTGATTTGATGGAACTATTGGAGTAAGCGGATTATTGACGTGGTAAACTACAGCTGGAGCACCGCCGGGGCAGGAAGAGTGTCCGTTGAAGCAATGTTGTTCGAAATGGGGGTATGTGCTTTGTTTGCTTTTTTTTATGCCGCATACGACATGATGGCCGATGAGCTAATGATGAGTGCAGCTTTTGCAGTATGGAGAGGGACCACTGTGGGGAGGGGTGCCAGAGTAATTGTCACAAGGTGGAACCGAAAATGTGAGTCTTCCTATCCTGGGCATCTAGACGATGGTGATGGCGGTTCTGACTATACAGTGTCTGCGAGCATAACTCGACCCGTTCGGTGGCGTACTATGAAAGCTGGGCGACAACACGAGCGTGCGACAAGTACCAGCCCGAGGACATTGACGTGAGCGAATGGACGCACATCAATTTCGCGTTCGCCATCATCGGCGATGATAGTAAGGTGGCCTTGTCTTCGCCAGATGATGTGGATCTGTACAAAAGGTTCGTGGGGTTGAAAGAGAACAACACCGAATTGGAAGTATGGCTCGCAGTTGGTGGATATGGAGTGGGCTCCAAACCGTTCTCCAAGATGTCCGACTCCAATGACACGAGGAAGGGCTTCATCGATTCTTGCCTAGACTATATGGACAAATATGGCTTTGATGGAATTGATGTTGATTGGGAGTATCCGGCCGCGTCCGAGATGGGGGGCACCGAGGCGGATACGAAGAACTTCGTCACGCTGGTCAAGGAGATGAAGGAAGCATTCAAAGAAAAGGGCAAGGGGTTGAGTATCACTATTCCCGGCGGTGCCTGTACGTGTTCTGTTCCCGTGTTATGAGATGATGAAGCTCACCGGTGCAGACTTCCTAAAAGGATTCGATTTGGAGAAGATGGAGCCTTATATCGACATGATCAATATCATGAGCTACGACTTGCATGGCCCTTGGGATCAACCCTTGAAGGCATTACCACACACCAACATCACGGGTGAGTCACCTTTTCTGTCCACGACGTATGGGGAAGACTTGCTGATCATCATAGAAATCAACACGTCGCTGCAGCTGCTGTGGAACGAGGGAATCCCAACCGAAAAGGTCAATCTGGGATTGGCATACTACGGCCACTCATTTACACTCAAGAGCAAGGACTGCGCGGAACCCGGCTGCGCTGCCACCGCAGGAGGCGAGGCCGGACCCTGCTCGGGAGCAAAGGGAGTCTTAAACAATGCCGAGATCGAGGATATCTTGCAAAAGAGGAATGTGACAGCCACACTAGATAAGGATGCGACGATCAAATACGCCTCTTGGGACGAGACCCAGTGGTACGTTTGTTTGTCCGAGGACCCTGCACAGACAATGAAACATGCTGACCGATTTAGGGTATCATACGATGACGACGAGACATTCAAGCTAAAGAGGGACTTTGCTAAGAGCAAGTGTCTCGGTGGCAGTTTTGTGTGGGCAGTGGATATGGAGCCCAAGAAGGATTCTAACAGCACGACAAAGCACTAAGCAAGGATAAAGAATGATAATACAGAATCGGAACCTGTCATTTAATAATAATAGTTAGTTATAATGTACCTTAAATCAACCTAATCGAAAGAAGAATAATGGGTATTGGGTTAAAAATACTACCGTAGTCCAACCGTGGTTGAGGTTCGAGCCCTGTGCTCTGAAACGCCCCGACAGAGGGAAAAGGAGCTCGTGGAAACTACCGCATTGCGTATGGTCGACGACGAGCAGTGGCGGACAGCGAACGAGAGTGCGAGAGGACGATGACCGAAAAAAAAGAATTTTCCATCGAAGGCGCAGAGCACGAACCATCTCCACCGGTGGCCACCCTGTGTCCTAACTCTCTCCGTATCGACAGCATGATGATTCTATGATCTCTATCTCTGGCAGGCCGTGGAGGACGCGTTCCGTGTTATTGGATCGGCAGGAGTCAGGGTACGAGGAAGGGATTGGAAAAAAAATGGCTGTGCTTCTAGGCCTGTCTCTACCTCATCCGTTGTCTTCCACGATCGTGGATCTGCCTGCATCTGCTTGATGATATTCATGTATCAGCTTCATTCTGTTCAGGTAATAATTTGCAATCTCCAGGATGAGAACTGACCTGTCGACTTGTCTGCTGTCGTCGAATCGAATCTTGACACAGCCTCCTCCTTCGACTGACCGAAAGAATCCATGCAAGCTCAATCCCTGATGGGCCAGTTATTCATCATCTCGCATCATCAGCATATTCGGAGTATCACAAGTAAAAAACAAAAAAAAGGAAGTTTTATTTTATTTTTATTTTATTTTTTGGAGTACCACCGCCAAAGGTAAACACCACGACAGAACAGAGTAAAGTAAACGGTCGCGGGGTTGCGCCGGTAGTAGTTATGATTCGGTCAGTCCCGCCAACAGCAGCACAGAACGTCGCAGTCCCGTCTTTCTTTTTTTTTTCGCTTTTCTTTTTCTTTTTTTTTAATCGTATTCCTTTTTTTTCGTCTCCGATCATTACTATTGCCTGCTAGTTAGTTCTTTTGCATGGAAATAACTGGGCTAAGCCAAACTTACCTGTCTGTTGGATACTCCTGAAAGGTGGTGGCATCAAAACTGCAAAGTCCTCGAGCTGCCCGTTTGGGTAAGCATCTCCTTTGGGGACTAGTCCTCTCTCTCTGTCTGTCTCTCGTCGTCTCGTTGCCTCTTATGGATCAACAGCTCGTCGCCATTCATAAAACATCTGCTTTCCCTCCCTTTCCTACTTTCTGTATCTCATTCTCTTCTTCTTGTTGATTTTATACGATATTATTTTTATATTCTTTTCTACGTATCCCTTCTTTCCTTATTTCTTAGTATAGTACAGCAATATACCCCTCCATCATGGCTACCCTCGATACCCTCAGACATCTTATTCAATCCCACCCCATCATCGATCACCACGCCCATAATATCCTCTCTCGCCAGTCTGCCCAAAACTATGCTACATACCCCTTCGAGCAAATCACCTCCGAAGCACAAGGCCCGGCCTTGTCGAGTGCACCCTCGACGTTGCCTCTGATCCGGGGAGCCAACCAACTCGCAGAGCTCTACGGTTGTGCACCGGAGTGGGAAGCTGTCAAGGTCGCTCGCGATCAATGGGTGGAGCGTGACTATGATGGCTTGGTCCGTCGTTGTTTGGAAGGGACCCATGCCTTGTTGCTCGACGATATGTTGACTGATGTTGACGTCGAGCCTTATGACTGGCATGATCGCTTCACCGTCTCCGAAACCAAACGTATTGTGCGAATCGAAGCCCTGGCCGCAAAGATTCTCTCCGCCATGCACGAGTCGTTAAGTACAGGTAGTGTGGACCAAGGCCATTTTGACCTGTTCCGCGAGAGCTTCAAGCAGATGGTGTCCTCAGCCATCTCCGACCCCGCCGTGGTGGGGTTCAAGTCGGCAATCTGCTATCGTACAGGCTTGAACATCCCGGTGAATGTCGAGCCCAGTGCTGTCCTTGAATCATTTGCCCGTACAGCTCAGCAGACTGGGGGTACTTACCGGGTGGAAGACAAGCCCTTCAATGACTGGTTGGTTCTGCAGACCCTGGACCTTCTGAAGGCTGCCCGAATTGAGACCGGTGTGATCGGGAAGCCATTGCAGCTTCACACCGGTCTGGGAGACGCTGATATTAGTCTCCTGTTGTCCAACCCTGCATACTTGCAGCCCGTCATTGCTGAGTACCCCGAGGTCGACTTTGTGTTGTTGCACTCTTCCTACCCATACACCCGCGAGGCTGGCTACCTGGCCTGTGTGTACCCCAATGCCTATCTGGATCTCGGAGAGGTCTTCCCCATGGTCAGCCGGGATGCTCAGGAGTCCATCGTCCGACAGAGTCTTGAAATTGTGCCGACCACCCGCCTGCTGTGGAGTACCGACGGCCATTTCTTCCCTGAGACCTTCTGGTTGGCCAACAAGCAATTCCGCCAGGCTCTCGAGAAGGTCCTCCTGAGCTATGTGAACAATGGCGACCACACCGTCTCTCAGGCAATGGAGGCAGCAGCAGACATTCTTTTCCACAACTCTAACAGATTGCACAACCTGAACCAGCAGCCCCGTTTTGAAACTTCTGCCCTTCCGGTGAGGTCTTTGGAATCCCTGTCGTCTACCTCCTCGATCGAAGCCTTCATGCGAAGCAACCCCGACGTGAAATACATCTGGATGCAATGGGTTGACTATACCGCGACCGTCCGTGTGCGCATGTTCCCCATCCTCGAGTTCGCAAAGATTGTCCGCAAGCAACGCCGAATCGGCATTAGTTTGGCAGTGTTCTGGATGCTGAACGATGACACCGTGCTTCCCGAAGGATCCACCACTGGCCAGTTCTACATGGAGCCCGACCTTACCAGTCTCTACCGAAACGTGGGAGTCGACTCGAAGAGCGCCAAGGTCATGACATACTGGCGTTCGGAGGAGGGTACTGAGCTGGAGGGATGCCCACGGACAACCTTGCAGAACCAGGTCAACAGACTCAAGGCCGAGTATGGAATCGACGCTACCTGCGGGTTCGAGGTCGAAGTTGTGTTCCTAAAGCCCATTATCAACGACAAGGGCGAGCAGGAGTACGAGCCGGCAGTTAAGAACCACTCGTGGTCTCAAATGACTTCTGACACCCGACGCATGGTCCCAGTGCTGGAGGAAGTCGCCGATGCACTCGCATCGATTGGAATTAACCTGGAGCAATTCCACTCGGAATCCGCTCCTGGCCAATTCGAATTCATCCTCCCTCCCGGCTCCCCGGTCGCCGCCGTCGATACCCTCATCACCGCCCGACAGGTGGTTACCAACATCCTCGAACAGCACGGCCTTCGCGCCACCCTTCACCCACGCCCATATGCCAAGGCTGCCGGCACGGCCTCGCATGCCCATATTTCCATCTCCCCTGCTACTCACGAGGATGCCTTCCTTGCCGGTGTTATGGAGCACTACCGATCCATGGCTGCCTTCACACTGGCACAAGACACCAGTTACGAGCGCGTCAAGGCTGGCATCTGGGCCGGAAGCGAATGGGTTACCTGGGGTACACAGAACCGTGAAACTCCCATCCGAAAGATCTCCCCGGGACACTGGGAGATCAAGTCCCTCGATGGCTTGGCCAACATGTACCTGGCCATGGCTGCCTTCCTGGCATCTGGATACTTGGGTCTGAAGGAGAAGAAGGAATTGACCCAAAAGGACTGCCTATGTAAGTGCACCTTTCTTATCACAGGTGTGTTGAAGATACTAACAAACCAACTAGTCGACGCCGCAACCCTCAGCGATGCCCAGCGAGCCGACCTCGGAATCACCACCCAACTTCCCAAGTCCATCGAAGAGAGTCTCAGCGCCCTGGAAGCTAACCCGGCCCTTCAGGAACTCATGGGCCCGGACTTCGTGAAGAACTACGCTATCACCAAGCGTGCGGAAAGCAAGCGCCTAAGCGGAATGGAGCCAGAAGCACGCCGCAAGTGGCTCGTGGAGCGATACTAAGCTTGGCATTTCTATCTTTTTCATCTTACATATTTTTTCTGGGATATTACATAGTACATAGACTAGCATTGCGCGTATTCTGCATATGGACCTTTAATGATACCTGATACCTATCTGTTGCGTGACAGGCTGTGATAATCATAAAACATCCAAAACCAAGTCGTAATTCGTGTACCTTCGTTCTTCCTATTCTTGCACTATTTTTTTTAATATTTAGATAAATCAAAATAACAACCATGGTATCTCATAATGCATATACCCAGACACCAAACAAACCAGCCCAATAAAAAAACATTGCCATCATGCATGCAGAGAAAGGGGGGAAAGTATAGTATAGGAAAATTCAAATCAATCACAAGCGGAAGAAGACCGCTTCAGGCCCTTCCCCTCCCACTCATCAAGTAGCCTCGAAACCTCCTTGAAGGAAACAGGCTTGGTAAGGAACAAATCCACACCCGAGGCTAGGGCGTCGGTTTCATCGCGCGGGCTGCTCAGTCCCGTCAAGGCGATGATAGTGGCGGGACCACAGCCGTCGCGTTCTTTTTCCAGAGCGCGGATGGCGCGCGTTGCTTCGAATCCATTCATAACGGGCATTGACATGTCTATTTATTCTTCATTAGCATGATACAAAGTATGATTTCTGTGTAAGGGGGACATACCCATGAAGATAATGTCATAGCCCTGCTGCATTTGCTCTACAGCTTCAACGGCCAACTTTCCATTGGCTGCTGACTCCAAGGCAAACAGTTTCCGTTTCTTCATGAAGGTTAACATGAGGTTAAGGTTGATCGAATTATCATCCACAACTAGAACACGCGCATTTCGGTCTTGGGAAAGGGTGGGTTTGATCTCTTGGGGCAGCGACGGTGGGGGTGAAGACATAATAAGTTCAGCTTTATCTGATGTTACTCCAGAGGATTTGGTAGACAGACCATCGCCGGAGCTCACCGTTGACTGAGGGGTGAGCTCCGAGGTGGTGTCTTCGACGAGATCGGAGGCGTGTTGTGAAGACGAAGAAGATGTTCGCGTCTCGACTGTTGATGAAACAAACAAGGGCCCGGGACCAGGACGAAGGGGGAGCTCAATGGTGTTACTTTGTATGGTACCCACTTTGTTATTATCGAGACATTTGCGCATACTCCGGGCAAGTTTATGTGGTCCACAGGGTCGGCGGATAATCTCGATGAAGCTAGCAAGGGGCGACCACTCAGATCGGGCAGTGTTGTAATCCGCCGACTTGTTGCAGAGGATGAGGAGAGAAGGAATTGTAGTGGTAAATAGTGATTGGTCCTTCTTCGATTCGATGGCCATGACCTGCTCGTCCGCTAGAAGAATGTCGATATGGTCTGCCGACGGCCAAGAAACCAGCTCCAAACCATACCACTCGGTTAAATACCGTGTTATATTGCTCCAAATGTGATGATTAGCTGCCTTGGCTGGGTCGATGCCCAGAATAGCGGCACGCTTGCCCGAGTGCGAATCTCGAAGTAATCGAGTTGGACTGAAATTGTCTCTTTCAATCGTTTGAGATGACAGTTGCAGCGGTGGTGGAGAGGTTTCTGTCACTTCATTCTTCGACGGACGCATCAGAGGCAGTGATACTTTGACAATGGTCCCCTCGCCCGGGCGACTGTGGATATTGATATTTCCATTCAATGCCTTCACCAGACTCCGAACAATCGATAAGCCCAACCCGGTGCCTACTGCCAGTGTATCTTCTTGGGCAAAAGGGGTGTACAGGCGTCCACGAAGGAACTCCTCTGAAATACCTTTTCCTGTATCCGACACAGTCAGAGTGATTAATTCCTCAGGCACATATCGTCGTGACCGGGGCTCGGATGATTCAGTCACTTCTAGTCGGACGGAGACACGGCCCACTTCGGTGTACTTCATTGCATTCCCAAAGAGATTCATAATGATTCGACGTAGAGCTCCAGGCTGTGTCTCATAGACCCAATCGTTTTGGGCAATATCCATAGACACCTCAACTTCGGGTCGGGGACTCGTCTCCTCGTGCGAGTCGGGGTGCACACGGGATGCCAATACCGGTTGATCGACCATGGAAGTGGCCTTTTGTCCGTAAGCATGGCCCAGACATACGCCCTCAACGACCTCCTCGGCCAGTATGGCGAGATTAGTCGCGACAAAGGTATCGAGATGCGAAGAATTGACCGATTCCATGCCCTTGAGCTCCATAGAGGATCCTTTGTTTCGTTTAAAATGGCGCCACGTTCTCTCCAACGAGACAATCTTGCTGAAGTCCAAGACCTGGTTCATTGTGTCTAACAATGTACGGCCACAGGCGTTGATGGTTTCGAGTAAAGAAGTCTGAAATTCATTAAGATCGCTGCCATTCAGGAACTCCGCAGCTGCCAAAATTCCATGAAGTGGGCTTCGCAGTTCGTGTCTAAACTTGTTAGGATTCTCATTCACAAGCCCAAATCCAGAATACTTACGAAATACTTCCAATAAAATCTCCTTTTTGTCGATCGGAAATAAGCGACTCCACCCGACTGCACTCGGCCATGATAGAACTTCCAAAGCCCAAAAGCGAGCTCAACTCTACCGACGGACTGAACACATGCGTTTCGATCGTGTTCCAGCAGAAGCACCCAGCATACCACTGCGAGCTGGCGGGGTTCCACAAAGGCACAAAGAGAACTTGGCTGGCGTTGGGGAAATATAAATTCAACATGGAATTTTCGTTATCTTTCCGCTTCTTGCTGCCTCTGGGCATTTCCATCGGCTTGTTGTTAGGTAATCTATTCCGGGAAGGCTGGCGCTCGTCTTCCGAGCTTGACAGCATCCCATCGCGATGAAACGACCAGAGCTTGCCCTTGCTATATCGACGTATCAATTTTCGCAGGAATGTGCGATCGAGATTGACGGCAGGGTAAAGAACTCTCGATCCGGGTCCGGGAGCAAAGGGTTCGTCGTTAGTGGAAATCGCCAACACGGAGGCTGGATTACCACCATCCGCGGAGCAGTCACTGCCCGAGTCGACATCTGAGACAGGGCCATTGCCAGCCTCGAGGAAGACGACACCACCATCGCCTCCTAATTCGAGACTTTCGCGGATGAGGTTTGCTGCTCGCCTAAAGGCCCAAGAGTTGCCATGTGTCTCCTCCAGGGATAGTCCTTTTCGCCTACTTCCAGACCACCAGTCAGGAAGAGGCGTCTCAGGGCCTGAAGAAATCCCTTGCTGGTCAACTTTATATTCGGATGCAGAGCTGAAGGAGCGGGTATCAGTGCTGTGGGATCGACGCGAGGGTGCATCAAGACCACTGTTACATGAGCCAATGGACAGATTGGGTCTGAGGTGAGTGGACAACGACGGGCTGCTAGTACTGGCTGAATAGACAGAAGGATGACCACTATCCACGAAGCTAGAGCTTCCCTCGACAAAGCAGCTGAGACCGCGAGACAAACGAGCGGCACGACGACCTTCGGATGCCTGTCGACTGACCTTGAAATAGTCCATAATGAGCATGCCCAAGGAGCCCATCATTTCTTTGTCTTGGTCGGTCAGACCGTTCCGGGGGCGGTTATCAAGCACAAAGAAACAACCAATATTGATGTTAGTTTCGGTAGTCAAAGGAGTCCCGGCGTAGAAACGGAAATGTGGATCTCCTTGAACAATGGGGAGATGCTTGTAGCGGTCATTTTTGCTGAGATCGTTGACGATTAGGAAACGGTAATCCCCCGATGACCTAGCCGATGGGGGAAGAGCGACAGTTTCCTGGACTTATTAGCAGAGATAACCCAAGGGAAGAAGAAATGCGCACTCTACACATGCTCAACGTATTCTCAATGGTCGAACAACCAGCCCAAACTCCATCTCCAGCATTTGCATGTTCGGTGTGGTTATTGACATTTAACGACTGAGTCGCTTCCGCTAGAATAAACTGTGAGTCGCGATCCGAAACACTACACCGATCAGCATACAGACAAACAGGAAGATGGAGGAATGGGAGCCATCTACCTGATCAATACACGCTGCACATTCAAACGCAACGCAGCCAGCTGCGCAAACGAGTTCAGCGTCGCATTCGGACTCCCCAACGTTAAGCCATCAGAAACCAGCACGTTAGGAGTCGCAAGAGAAGGAGGGACAGGGGGATCGAGAACTGGAGGAGTACCAGCAAAGGACGTTGGAGGGACCCCCTCCTCTAGGGATGACGATGAGGAAGCAAGATTGTGGTCTCGAGGGAGAAACGGAGACGGTTCGGGGCGGAAATAGCGATAGAGCTCACGGACTCTGCGACCAGCATTATGGTCATTGTCGCGAAGGGCTTTTGCGTCCATGATTTTTGAGGAGAATAATCGAATAAACCCAAAGGACGATAGGCCCTAATCCATCTTAGAAGTAAGTCGTAGTAGATTTTGACGGTCGAACGACGGGTGGAAAAGAAAAGAAGACGGGACGAAGGAGGCAACCGCCCCATGGAACAGAAGACGGAATCCGACCCTTGAAACAAGAGGAAAAGACAGGATGAGGCTGTGAAACGCAATGGGGAGAGAAAACGGCGAGTTTATCTCTTGTCAAGCGGCAGTGGAGCAGGGCAGCGATGCCAACCACGGAAAACAGGAAATGGAAGGGGAGGACAGCCAATCAGAGCAGGGGCAGCAGAATGAATGTGTCCCCTTCATTGATTCACATAAGGTGGTGGGATTATTATCAGCACTGCGATGCTTGCTGTTATTATATCTGGCTTAGCCAGATAGAGCATCTCAGAATTGATATCATCCTGAGCTGTGAATACCTTATTTCAGCTCCAAGCGAATGATCTCATGCTGTTGTTCCTCTGCCATTCGCCTTTTCCATCGAATAATCCGGTTTCGCCTCCTGCAGAAGACTCTTCCTAATTAGGCATGGCGCCCACCAATGTGACTCCTTTGGCAGCCCCTGATTGGCGGTATCCCGTCCCGGGAGATGCAGGCCACCAATCAGGATTGTCACGGTCCGACATGGATGCATTTGATCAAACCATCTTGTTTGCTTGTGATGGTTAGTCTAAGTGAATGTGTCTGTCTGCCAGATCTGATTGATTGAACAGATTCCGATGAACTGCCCATCAAGAAAAGTCATCAACTAGCATGAACATCTCCAGTTTTCTATCATTCGAGGGCTGTCTTTCCGTAAGGCTGACGCAGATTCTAGACCAAAACATGGACCTGTGGCGAGTGCTCACGTGGCTGACGCGGCTTCATGGTACACTTGATGCATTCGTACTAAGGAGTTTCATGGCCTCATTATTCTAATTCACAAAATCATTAAATCAAAACTTCTCCATCAGTCGCTTTCGAACAGTCCACATGCGTGCTCGTTTCCCATAGATATACATCGGAATCGTAAAAAGCAGACATGCCAGCTGGATCCCTCCAAGTGCCAGATACACCGTCCGAGATCCATCCGAGTCCAACCAGTCCACGATAAACAGTGAAAACACCAGTCCGTGGAAAATATCTAATCGATTAGCATCCTTCAATTCAGAATCCAGGAAATAGAAGAAACTCACTCTTGCTAAAATTCAACGTCACCAACGCCTCGCCCGCATACTGTCGGTAGCTGTCCACACAAAACGTAATGGCCGTCGTACTGCCCAGACAGCATCCAAACGACACCATTCCGAAGAAAACCGTGGGCACAATCCATGCATCTCGCTCCTGTGAACTCCATCCAAACGCCATCAACCCCACGGTAGTTGACAGCGCGATGGGGATCGCCATCACTAGTCGAAACTCTGGCTCATACACGCCCCCGTTTCGTCGAGTCATGAACCGCACGATAATGTCAGACACCTTGCCTGCCACCGCCGTACCCAGCAGTCCCCCGATGAATGGCGAGAGATAAATTAACCCCGTCTGCAGGGCCGTGAAGTTGTAGCGTGAGTGTGACTCAAAGATATATGCCACCGACTCCGAGAGCACAATCAGCCAACCAACCGATAGTGCGTACACCGTCGCAGACCAAAGCACCGCCGGGTAGGCAAACAGAATAAACGGCCGGATTGCCACGCGCAGCCAGCTGTCGTGTGCAATCCGTCCATTCCAAGGAGTTAGATATTGCATAAATGAAATAGGACCCCGCTCCCGCAGTCGGTTCGTGTATTGCATTGATCCAGGCACCGGCACCGATGGATCTACTGATTCACTGCGGGCCGGAGACCGTGTCCCCTGTCGGCCAGCTTCGAGATCAGTCGGGGTATCATGGCCTGCAGGCTGGTGTGTAGCAGCCGGAGCAGGCACTTGAAGGAATGTGTCTGATTTCTCCAGATCCGGCGTCGGAAATTCCATCTCAACATGGTTTCTTGGAGCTGAGCTCGGCAATGGTGCAACCTCATCTTCGCCTTCTCTCTTTTCGTCACTGTTCTCGTGGTCATTGTCGTCCTGGCCATCAACAAACCCTACATGGGTGTTTTTGTTCCTCTTGGACACAGCATTATCAGACTCCTCTATATCCGGGATTTGTTGCTTGTCGTCATTTTCGTCCTTGTCATCCCGATGCTGGACGTAAGGGTGACGACCTCGGAACCCGTGAGAAACCATGTCCGACACACTCCGATACAGATTCGTCGGGCGCTTATGCGAGTGTTGGCGGGGGCGAGGGGTACGATCCCAGAATGTTTCGGGGACAAAGAAAAAGAGCAAACCCAGGCAGCCCCCCACAATAATGGCAACTACCCAGAAGACCCAGCGCCATCCCTTGGCCCCAATGATGGCGGCACTCACCAACGGGATGAGATT
The DNA here is from genome assembly GCF_001890725.1 of Aspergillus wentii DTO 134E9. Lineage (NCBI taxonomy): Eukaryota > Fungi > Ascomycota > Eurotiomycetes > Eurotiales > Aspergillaceae > Aspergillus > Aspergillus wentii. The sequence continues at coordinate 1,212,850 of NW_024467836.1, forward strand.
CTTGCCTCCCAACAAAAGGAGAGTGTAAATGCCGACTCGATACGCTCGTTCGTGCAGGAAATAGATTTCTGCGATGGTGGCAGAAGGAAGGCATTCAACCGGACTGACTGCGATACCTTGGAAAACACGGGCCACCACCAAACTCGGGTAGTTTGGAGAAGCAGCACACCAAACCGCAGAGATAATAAACAGTACCGCCCCCAAAAGATATACCGGTCGTTTGCCGAACAAGATAGCAGTGGGGGACATGATCACAGAGCCAACACCTAGGCCCATCATGTACAACCCAGTGGTAAAAGCGACCTTCTGGGTCGTCACCTCATAAGTTGCGGCAACCTGATTAAAACCCGCAGCTAGAATTGTAGTCATTCCACCTCCCATCAGACAATAGAAGCCCAAGGAGATCAAGGCTGCATCTCGGCGCCAGACCGGCCAGTTTAGGGGGTCATTGATGGAATCATCGGGCTGAGGGTCAAGCACGATTTGACCGTCGGCAGTTCGTTTCTTCGATGGAACTGGAGTACGAGAAGAAGAGCGAGAAGGAGGATATGATGTTGGTAGTGATGAAGCAGACACTCTTGGTGGCTGGTGTCTCATTCCCAGCGGCTCATTGCGATCCGATGCGAGTAGAAGTACCGTTCCTTATGAACTATCAGTGAACCTAGTCTCAGCTCGGGACTCATCTATACATACCAGGCACTTCATCTGTATGTTTATCACTCAAAATGCCCAAAGTTCTCTTTGAGCGATAGCCTGGATTTTCATCAGATGAACCAGAGCCCTCTGATACCCCGAAAAACTGCTTCCACCGGGACATGGCTGGCTGTTGCTGTTGGACATTATTTTCCGACTCCCCATTCACGGCGGCAGAAGTCATGATGTTTGTCAAACTAGTTTCTCAGCCTTTATAAGATCCAGCATCAGTATTTTTTTTGTCAAAAACTTGGGTTGACGGTAACCCTGGCGGCATACCTCTATAGTCAGCATGTCACACCGCCTGAAAATGCAGCTAACAGTCTAGAACAGCGTCTATGACTGGATGTCACAGCAGATGAGCAGGGGATAAAAAAATAAGAACAAGAATAAATCGACGATCTAGATGGATTGTAAATCCGATTGCTCAAGACGTGACGGTAACCCTAGAAACCCGGGACCGTAATCACGACGCAGCGCACACAAGCAGCAAGAGAGCAAGGCTGCCAGGGGGAGGCATGACTGGAAGAAATAGGGAAATTAGGAGGCAAGGAGAGAAGCAGATAAGCAGAAGATAATAAAAGGTCGGTGAACGCCAACACCGTCACGCGGGTCCGAAGGAGGAGAGGATTGGAGGAATTCGAGTCATCAGCATCAACTCATCCAGAAAGAAACGGTTTTTTGCCCAGACCCCGTGCCGGGCGGTGGGGAAGTCTGGGTACTTGAGGGGTACCTGCGGGTCCACGCAGTTTAGGCGGGTGCAGAGGTACTTAGGCGGTACCTACGGGCAAAGAGATAAGCAGCGATCGATGCTGGAAATACTGGATGCCGTTAGACTTGATGTTCTTGATCTTCATCTTTTATCTTTGTCTTGTTTTCGAAATTTGCTGAGAGTTTCAGTCTCTCCACTTGGGTGCAACCAAAAACCAGTCCATCACCTCGTGTCGGGCGCATGACAGCCTCCATGATCGCATGCAGTCGCCAAGGAATGTCTCTGATGCAAATATGCTAATCAAGAAACACTCTGACATGATGGCTTTGAATTCCAGTTTTGATTCTCTGTTTGTTTGTGCCATGCCAATATCCATCACGAAGCTTTACGAGCTGGGGTGTATCAGCGGGGCTCAATTGCGTCGATGTCAAGCCTGTGGAGGCGGGCTGCAGCGATCGGCATCCCCAAACACCAACGATATGCAAGCCGTCGAGCTGTACGTCGAATCGGGGCCATATGGCGAAAAGCACGTCTTGCACGAGTCCTATCATCTGATCCGCTTGCCGTCATCGTACAGACGGGCGATTGATAGGTATATTGACGGTGTAAGGTCCTCTAGTGCGGGTGTTGAGCACATGGCCAGTCCTGGAACGGATGATCTGGAGGATTCGCTGGCTGGCTGAGCTCAGGTTGAGGGTTTGAGCGTCGTGGATGATCAACTGTCGTCATCGTAGAGGAATTGAAGTCGATGAGCAGGTGGAATCGTACCCCCTATTGGATAATTCGTCTGTAAAGGCAATAAATTAGGTATCTGTCCAAAGCCCGTGCCATGCGCAGCACGTAGACCTAGCTGTCTAGACAGTTGTGCATGAGGCATCTCATGTATCGAGTCTGACAGGTCATGTGCTCTTCTCCATCCCAACTTCAACTTCAACTTGAACCCCTCCATCAACTACCATCCATCATCAAGAATACTTCTGCAACATTCAACCCTTTTCTACTAACCAATAGCTATCTCCAGGCTAATCACCCCGATAGGTACATTTATGGATTTACTGACAAAATCCAAATGCGAACCAGTTTGCCAGCGAAACAAGGCAATCGAGACGGCAGCCTCTGCAGAAGCAAAGCAGAAGCAAACGCAAGTAAACATCTGCAATGCATCCAGCCTAACCCCATTGCCATAACCGTTACCATCACTAATCAGCACAGAAAAAGCAATTGTCTTGACGCCCCGACCGCAGTGCCTGCACGTGGGCCCGTCCAATGCATCAATTACTCATCTCATAAGATGCTCAGATACCAAACATCTGTCGATCTAACGTCCTTTTGTCGTTTTGATTCCATGGATCATATTTCAACCTTTCTGCCCTGAAACATGTTTCATCTTCAAGTCCAAATTTACAGTTTCGGCAAGTGAGGGGCAGGCCCGATTGAACCATGGGTGTCACAAGCCATGATTGTTGAGATTTTACCAGTTGCCTCCCTCGTCCCCATACTACTAAAACATCATCATTTCTAGTAATACTGGCTCTATCCTAGTACCTTCCAACAAATATTCTGGAGAACTGCGTCCATCCACCTCACCGAGATATAATGTCGGTATCTATCATAATATAAGTCTGGTCTCGAAGCCTTCAACGCATGCGTCTGTCTGCTATTTCATATAATGTGTCCCGGTGTCTGGTGAACAGATATCTAGCATTCTATGCCCAGGCGATGTTGGCAAAAGTGGATTCCATGACAAAGAACTTGTTGGTGCTAGGTGCAGTTATCGTATTTTTTGTATAGTCAACACAGATCATCTCCTATGCTGTCCCGTCTCCACTGTCGGGCATTTTCATCGACGTGTACAACAAGACTGGTGGTGAAGAGACATTTTACAGGGGTATACAGAGCATGGCTGGGTATAGTCTACTATTATGGCTGCGTTAGTACTGGCTGCCAACAACATCAGTTTCATGGCTTCTTTGGCACTGAGCTCCAAGATGCTTTACGATGGGGACCTGAAGGGGTCATATCCAGGGATATTGTGATTGACAAAGAGCGTAGTAAAAAGTGCATAATACAGCAAACTATAGATTATAACTTGTCAATGATAAATGCTAACATGCAAAAACTGAATTCTTTATTATTAGGCCTTCTAGTAAAATTAGCAGTAATAGTATACTAGAGACTATAAAAGCTAGATTCACCTCCTATGCTCTACATGAGGAAATATCGAATTAGAAAGTGATGATTGATTTGGAGATCGATACTAAGTATGATCTAATTTCTTTTTGGGCTCCTTGCCAGAGGACCGCCGAGCACGCCTCTTTGCATCAAGATTACCGCCAGAACTACTCTTAGAATGCTTATCCTGCTTCTGTTCACCAGTCTCCAAACCAGACTTACCCAAAGAGGCCTTTTTCCCCATCTCCTCACAGACCAACCAAAAATTAAAATTCAAAGTTGTCGGGAACATCGGCAGTCTTTCCAATTTTCCGATCATCTCTTGCTCTAAGTCCAGCATCTCCCGTATCTTCGCCGGGTTACCACCTTGAGGCAAGGGTTCTGGCGATCTATTCCCCTCATACACCCAATCCAAGGAGTCGTCGAAGTCGACATCATCACTTTCTGAATCGCTGCAATCCCCAGTCCGCTTGTATCCGATTCCACGGAGATACTCCCGCTTTGCTTCTTCCTCTTCATAGCAAAGCTCATACCAATGGCGCAGTTTGCTTATGGTCAGGGCGCAATCCATGGGATCTTCATCCCAGTCCTCGGTCTCGCTCAGCAGATTCCCTGATCCAATCTTCCTCACTAAGAGTTCTGGATTCTCTCCGGGTGTCCAGTCGATCGATTCATCCTCGAAATCTTCTTCACCGAGCAAGGACAGGTCCGTGTCAGGGTCTAAACCGGGAAAGACCAATCGCGAACTCGGTGGGAGCAGCAGCTTGACAAATTCCCGGGCTGCGGTGCGAGCAACTTCTTCGCAGATTGTTCCACTTTCGCAGATTGGGACGGCAAAATCAACGATGTGGGCGTCGAAATCGGGCTCCGTGCCTAGGGCAGCGTTCATCTCGGGGTATGTCCAGCGACGGTCGATGAACTGGGAGAATCGCATTATAAGCGGTCGTAGAAATGTCTCTTGAAATCCCCTGAAGCTAGTTCGAATGAAGGCGACAGGGCGGTGGACTAGGCTTCTAGCAGGGACTGGATTGGGACAGACGGCACAACGATGATCTGCGGATTCGAGGACGTGCTGCTCGTGGAATCCTGCGATACGACAGTAATCAATTGCATCGTCGGCTTCGTTTTTCGACGGCGCAGGGAGGACGGATGGAGGCCATGTGGATGAGAGGACAAGACAGCTGATTTGGCCGCGTGGTGGATATTTCTTGATAGACAGACTCGGACGTCCCACGAAGACTGTGGTTGCAATTTTGTAGGATCTGTTACTGTCCGAATCACTCAACTGCACCGACGTCGGTGGGGTATTGTTTCCATTGGTTCCATCAAGGGTTGTTCTTTCGTCACGGGTAGTCGCAATGCTTGAAGTTGGACTCTTCAGTGCGATCGGGTTGCTTTGGCGAGAGAGATTGGTATCACTCTGCAGGGCGTTTGGTTTGTTCCACCACGACATGATCCTTTCGATGTAATTCTGTGTTCGCTGAGTCGCAGTCCGGTGGCATTCATATAAAGAGCATATAGGAACAGTCAAGAGACAGAGATACGGCCTGTCGCTCAAGATACTCCCAATACTCCAGTCCACTTCTTCGCAGCTTTTGAGATGTTCCGTGTGAGATGCAATAGTCGACATCAACTGGTGCATCTCCTCGAAATCTGCCAATTCAACATATCCAGACTTTGTAGCGCACAAAGGACGATGCACAAGAGTCTGTGCCAGCTCCTCCTTACAGACTGCACACAGCTTACCGCTCACGCAGCTCAGAATCTCATCCGTGAAGGCCAGTGCCAATGCCACGATAGCACGAAAGACCGGCAACTCGTCGGACGAACCGTTCGGCAGGGAGAAGTTACTCGCGCTGGGAGACTTTACCACACTGTCTTTGGATTGACGGTGATCAAATACCTCTTCAGAGGCTTTCGCGTCGAAACGAGCATGGTCCAGCTGTGGTGATTCCGGGTCAGGATTGCCAAAGAACACGCTGAACCAGATCGGGATCTGTTTGTATTCGGTGACGGTGGTTGAAGGAGGTTTTGCGCTTCCACTGAGTCTGGAGCTGTCTCTCTTGGGGAGCGAGAAACTGAGGTTAGTGGGACTTTTGAGGCTTTTGGGACTCAAGGTTGAGATGCTTGGAGCCATTTTGTTTCAGTCTTCGTAGGACAGTCTAGTCAAATCATGATGAGGAAGATCCAAGTTGGATGAGAAGATGGTGCGAGCAAGAAGCCATCCGGGATGGTTGAGGAGAGTTCCAGGAAGTTGGCTGGATTCACTGAAGACTGTGGCTGGAGTTTCGTGGCAAGGTCAAAAGTTGATCGATATCAATATCGATATTTGGTTATTTTCAAGCATGCGAGGTGGTTAGTTCAAGACACTCGATAGATGGCATGCCAGACATCATCAAGCATCTGTATGCTCTTTTATATTCGTCGTTTTGATTCCATCGGGACATTTACCCTTTGGTTCTACTAAAGTCATGATTATTCGATGCTTTGATGGTTGTATTTCCTCCTATGCAACAGTCGACCTGATCAGCATGAAGCCATTAAACAACATACTCGACTTCAATCCTCAAAGCTCGTTTTTAAATTCCACCGTATCAGGGGTGATTGTTTACAATTCTCTTCTTTGTCTGAAACGATAAAAATAGAAGAACTAGTAGCTTTAGTGGTGGATCTTCGAGCATCCTGGTTTCTGTAGATGTAAGCCGTGCAGCAACCAGACAGCCAGGAATCAGCGGATATCTAGCTGTATATCGACTAAAACTTTCAATTATTCCTCAAGAATTAATTGCTTATTTATTCATCAGAAGAAAAGCAGCAAAAAAATGAAGAAAATATGCCCGTTTGCAGTGCGGAGCTGTGATATGTGCACGTGATGCGGAGATTCCCCCTTTGCAGCTCGACGGTCGCTTTTGGCTTGTCTCGTGTCGCTCCAAAACACACCAGAATTCATTGATTTCTGGCTTTTTTTTCTTTCTTTCTCTGCCCCAGTTTCTAGTTCAGCACGTTCTGTTTAATCACTTTTTTCGAATTTATCTCTTTGTTCGATCATTTGGTGTTCAAATTCGGTTTGGCTATCGTGGCTTCATTGAGGGATCGCCAGGCCTCGTCCTAATCTTTTTTGTTTTTTGCCCCCTCGCTTCTTCATGAGTCTCAGCCCACCGTGGACTTCATTCCTTTCTTCTTCATTCATCTTTCATTCTCCTACTCTCTGTTTTAATATACTTTTACAATGAAGTTGCACGCCCTCTCGTCGCCGTTCCTTCTATTCCTTCTTCCAGCCATCTCGACAGCCCTGGCCAACAACAGCGCCGCGGATATCGTCGAACGTGAACTTCCTGACTTCAAAGCAGGGCCCAATGCGATTGCAGCAGATATAGATGGGCTCGGTGCCCCCAAGGCTGCTCCCAAAGGGACGCTGGACGCCCCGGTCGATGGCAAGGACGGCAAACCACACGCGGGTCCGTGGGTGGAAACCAGTGCGGAGCGGGATCGCAAGAAGACAAACACAATCAACACAGTGGAGGGCAAAGAATTGAAATCAGATAAATCGGCTTCTTCTGGTCGCCTGGGAGCGGATGGGAAGCCAATTCCAAACTCGAATGATGGTGTCATGGATGACCCGTACAGGTCAGGTCCGAAAGAGGGCACTCGGGGTACCGAAGGCGGGGTGTCTGAGAAGATCAAGGGGGAGCAATCGCCTGGGGAGAAGCTTCCAGGTAGTCCAAAGGAGGCGCCGCCGTTGCCTCATAGCGAGCAGAAGGTGACCACATCCGGTGGGGAGACCACCGTAAAGAATGGCAAGGGCTCGGATGGTCAATCGAACCTCGGAGTTCTCGAGGTACTACATAGCTTTCCTCTTCCCTCAGCGACAACTAACTAACACGATTCTAGAAACCCGCTGACTTGCCCGAGAAACCGCACGATATCCCGCATCCTAAGTCCCCCGCTCAGGTCAAGGATGACCCAGTTGGCCTTGAAAGCCCCGGTAAATCGACCGGCGCTTCCTCCAAGACCACCAGCAAGCCAGACGTTTCACAGGAGGCGGTCGGTACACCTCTACACTCTCTCGTTTTCTCGTTCACTATGATCGTTGTCTCCGAAATTGGCGACAAGACCTTTCTAGTGGCCGCTTTGATGGCCATGAGACATCCACGCCTGCTCGTCTTCTCCGCAGCTTTCTCTGCCCTCATCGGCATGACCATTCTCTCGGCAGTGCTGGGACACGCCGTGCCGACACTGATTCCCAAGTCCTTCACCAAGTTCATGGCAGCTATTTTGTTCGTCGTTTTTGGTTTGAAAATGCTCAAAGAGGGACGCGAAATGTCACCGGATGAGGGTGTAGGCGAGGAAATGAAAGAAGTCGAATTGGAACTGGAGGAGAAGGAGCATGAGCAGAGGCGCATGAATCGCCGTCGCTCCTCGGTAACCCCCCATGCATTGGAAGCAGGCCGTATTACCGATCGCAAGTCCCGTTCGTCCAAGAACCGTCTCCCATCGCCTCCGGAAAGCCTTTCGTCGTCGTCTTCGCGTGAATCGTCCCCCAGTCCCGGCCGGAAATGGAACGATGCTCTTGTCGGAATGAACAACCTTTTTTCGCTGCTCCTCAGTCCCGCGTGGGTTCAAACATTTGCCATGACCTTCCTTGGAGAGTGGGGTGACCGTAGTCAAATCGCAACGATTGCCATGGCTGCCGGACAGGATTATTGGTACGTCACTGTTGGCGCGATCACTGGACATGGGCTCTGCACTGCGGCCGCAGTGATTGGTGGAAGTGTTCTTGCTGGTAAGGTCAGCATGCGAGTTGGTAAGTATCTTCTTCCGTGGTGTAATCGACCACTGCTAACAATGTGTGACAGTGACCCTCGGTGGTGCAACGGCTTTCCTTATCTTTGGGGTCATATACTTGATAGAAGCCATTTACTAGAATGGCGCTTGCTTTAACTTGATGGTTTTTTGGCGACTGGTGAATAGTACTATAGAGATGCGGGTAATTTCCAATGTAAATTGATGAACCTTCGACCTTAATATGTTTTTAATAATGATATTTTATGCCTTCGATCTATTATTTCCATTCTGCCTTGTTTTAGACAGCAGTTGTAGCTATTCCTTGTTGATAGAACGAAGCCTCTGTTCCGACATGTATCTACCCCGAGTCTCCGTAGACAGAAAAATATCATATCATGCCTTCGTGTCATTGCCAAGCTAAAATTATAGTTGTAGGTAAATTTTGCATGGTTATTCTGGCTCTTGCTCGTTTTTCTATGCGAATAAAAGGCTTTCTAGATTTTTCCGGTGTTACTCTACCATAGTCTTGGGGGAATGCCGTTATGGATGCGAAATATACATCTACCGGCATACAACAGTGTTTCGATTTTTCTGCTTTTAATCGTTGTTTTTTTTTTTGGGGCCTCTTGAGTATATTTCGATAATTCTTGAACATTTCTCGATCTTCCCACGTCACTTTAAACTTCACTAAAAGGCTGCGTTGTTCTCTATTCCAATTAACCTGGTTCAACCCCGATGCTTCGTAGAGCTGTTTCTGTACGAAGAATTTGATTTCCTTCATACCACCACCACGTTTTATTTTTTTATTTCCTTTTATTTTTTCTAATAGATTTGCATCATTTCTATTTGATCTCCCATGTTTTTAGCCCAAATAAAGCACGAACTGAGAGAGAAATGCCTCTGCAAGTTATTGTAGGGTTAGGGTTAAGGCTAGGGTAATGAGGGGTTAATCATGCTGACTAACGTAACCCTATACCCAAACCCTCCCGCCTTCCAACGCAGAAAAGCCCAGATTTTCCTGCTTCGTGGCGCTTCCCAGTTTTTTTCTGCCTCTTCTTGCCTTCTCTCCTTTTGCGTCCATCAACCTCACCATTATTTTCCATCCCCAACCTTGTGCTATTGCATTGATATCTTCTATCAAACACGGCTTGAAGCTATAGAGCTTCTCTCCGCCTTATCCACCGCCCCAGAGCAATGCGATCGGTGTAGATGTCGCTCTCGCGGTCGCATTCGGTATTGGCGGGTCCCTCGAGAATCAGCAGGGGTGAGGAAATGACTTCAACTCCTCTCTCTGGGACTACGCATTTGCGCAAGTTTATCCAAGAAAGTCACAGTCCTAGCTCGCCTCGGAAACGCGTGACAAGAAGTCAGAGTCGAGAGAGAGAGTTAAGCAAGGATAATGGCGGTGATGGCGACCGCAGACGATGGGGACAGCGCAAAGGCAGAGCGCGTCAGAAGCGTAAGTTGTGATGTTTTCATTCTTATTTTCTCGTTAAGTTATTTATTTATTTATATGACCATTTCTTATCTGGCGCTCTTTCTGGTCATTTGAAGATTGTTGGGGATGTTGACAGGCGCGCGTGGCGTTTGTTTACATCGCTTCATCCGCTCACTTGGGTCATGGTCAAGTCATTGCATGATGCTTTCCTTTGATTTGATGGGCTTATTACTTTTCTCACTCAATCCTCTTTCATTTATTGCTATATCTATTTCTTACCTCTGATTTGTTCAACAACTCCCCGTGTGGTCTTCGATCTTGCTTATCTAACTGTAAACAGAACTAGAACTGGATGCCGTGGAAGAGGAACCATCAATCACCTCTCCCCAAAAGACCAGGGCTCAACAGTACAACCGGGAAGTTCCAGAGTCTCCTGAAGATGTAGGAAACATGTCTGGAACAACATTTCTGCCCGCCTCAGAGCCGGATACAGATGTTAATGCAGACATGATGATTGAATCGCTGCCGGATCTTGAGCGAGCAGCCAAAAATGTCCTGGACTTCCTAGTCTTGTCGTCGCCAGATATGGTGACAATCGTCAACGTGGCCAAAAAACTTGGGGATCCCAAGACCAAGCATCCCCAGCGAAGAATGCTTGAGCGCTCCAGGTCTAACTTGATGAGCAACTCCAAATACTTCACCAACCAGACATACATTGATGTTAGACAGGTCAACCGCTTGGTTTTGCCAATGTTGACAGAAAAGTCTGCCGTTGAGGAAAATTGGAGTATTGACCCTATCCTGCACCGGGCAAATTGTGCGCGCTTTGCCCATCAAGTGCTCCTGGCCAGCGGTGATGCTAGCTCGCCCAGGCAGGCAATTATCAACCTGGAAGGTCGATTTCCATCGCCTTTCATGTGTGACATTGTCGGTAATAAGCGGAATGGCGATCCGGCGAAAAGTTCCTTAGAAACGGAAACCCTAAACCTTGCCCTGGAGATCAGAACCCAGTTTCTGATTCATGAATTAGAAAGGCGAAAAGACGATGATCAATTTGATGGCAAGGCTATTATGAATGGGGTATTTTTTGATGACATTATGCCCGAAGAAGAAGAAGAAGGGTCCGGAGACGGGCAGACATACCTCCGTGGCTTCAACCTTGGTTTGTTCGAGGATGAGAATGGGCGTCTTCCTGAGTGCTTTAGAGATACCGTATACTCTAGGATCAGCGAAATCCGTATGCTAACGGGCGACCTGGAAGACTCGGTAAATATTGATGTGCTGAAAGGCGCCTATCGTTGGGAGATGTTTGCCATGCGGGCCGCTCAATGGGTCCGCAAAAGAGACGAAGAGATTAATCAAGTGCTAAAATCGCAGCGGGGCGCGGAAGACGTGCGCGACGACTACATACGACGTGCCGCCAGCGTGGTCGAAGATGTTGATTTATCTCAGGACGTGACGGCTGTTCATGATGAAGAAGTTTTTGTTTCCGCACCGGAGTCTACAGCGCAGACCGAACAGCCACCGCCAGCATCAGCTCCTGAGAACCGTGAGCGGCGAAAATCTGGCAAAAAGTGAGTGATTATATGCGTCTCCGACACTATCCCAGCACACTTGCTAATATCTCCAAGATTTCGCAACCTTCAGGCAATTGGACGCTTAGGTGCGAGAATGAACTCTGCCACTGTGAGCCCGGCGCCGCGCCGACACTCGGAGTTTGCTGTACCGGCACCACCACAGGCTAGTAAGCCCTCCGCGCCGGCGCCTCGTCGTGAAACATTACCTGCGTTGCCCGAGCCTACGCCGCCAACACCGGAGCAATCTCGCAGAAGATCGCCATCCCCGGATAACTATGACACCTCTCTTCGTGAAGAGGAGGAATTGACGTTCGACGATAGTATGGCAACTGCCCCGGAGAAATCTACCAGTCCGACTATGCGTGGAGTCATGGAGGAAGCGCTTCGACAGGCCGGTCCCACGCAAGCAAGCCAGGCAGCCGAGGAAACAACCGCCCCTTCTTCGTCGGCCCTGAAGGTGTTTGAGTCGATCAAATCGGGACGAAATCCTAGCACCCCGAGACGCCCTAGAACAAAGGGCCCTGCCCATTTCATTGACCGCCAAGTAGATGCGCACAGAGTCTCACCTATCGGGCATGAAGCGGAAAGAGCCAGCGTTGAAAAGCATAGACAGACGCAGCAATCGCGAAAGCGGACACGAGTGGCATCGGATGATGAAGATGCGAGCGACGACGACTTTGCGCAGGACGAGCGTTCTGTCGATGTTGCTGCCAAACGAGCACAGAAACCTGAACAGCCTCAACAGAAGCGGCAGAGAATAGTGGAGGATTCATCTCGGTTACTGGGTACCCTGGCAGCGGGGTTGGCTCGTGCATCAGAAGCCGAGAGCCCTGGTCGCCGGCCAACTGCCGGACACGAAACCCGCCCCGAACCTTCTCCCCCCAGACCTACTCAAAGACGCAAGCCTTCCCTCCATGTGCCCGCTACACCACGCACATATACTGGGGGTCGAAGGGGCTGGACAGAAGGCGAAAATGCTCGACTTATCCGATTGATCGAGAAGCATGCCAACAAGTGGGCGCAGATCGAGAATTCGAACATTGCCGAGAATGTACCAGAGGGAGAGGAACGAATTGATCGAAACCAGGGACAATTGAAGGATCGTGCACGGAATATGTTATTAGAATTTATTCGGTATGGTGCCCTTTATGTTTCATGGATTATATGCTAACAGTATTGATAGGAGAGGAGAGCGGCTCCCCAAGAATTTCGAACTGGTCACGATCAAATCGAACGACTTTAAAACCCTTCAAGAGCAAGGCTATGACATCCCTGCTGCGATTAGCGCGAAGATGAATAAGTCCCACCGGTAATAATGCTTTTCTTATTTGCTTGAATTGAGCGTGCTGGTCTTTTTCTGGGAAATGATACCCCGTTGCAAGTCATGATTCTTGTTTTAATTGCTTTTTGGCTGAATGTATATAGCCCCGGCTTAATGAAGCGGGCAGCCTTTCGGTTGAATCTTTGACGATTCGTCTATGTCTATGTCTAGTGTCTAGTATACAGGATTAACGCATTACTGGTATCCAAACGATTGTTAGCAGTACTGATATTGTACATGATCGAATATGAATGAGTAAAACGAGCGAAGCATTTGTAGATGAATGATATCAGCGTTGGAACCCGACCCGCGGATTCGCACTCAACCCAAGCCCCGACAATGAAGACATTATATAGTATTCGCGTATACTGAATATTATTTTTTGTGCATCGTTGCCAACCCTCTCTCTTTTTCGATTAACGAAGATCACTGCATGAGAACTCCCTGCAGAGGTAAGAGCTCAATTACAGCAAAGCGGCAACGAGCGGCAACATGGCAGCCACGACACCGGAGCCAACCTGAACGGAACGACCGGCAGCACCGTTACTGGGCGAAGGGGTAGCGGCAGCACCAGACGAAGAGGCAGCGCCAGCAGCCTTGGAAGCAATGGGCGAGGACGAGGCGATGACGATGCCGCCGGCACCACTCTGGGAACCCATGGAGGGAGCGGTCAGGATGGTGGTGGGGATCTTGGTGGTGGTGGGCTCAGCAGCGGCAGTGCTGGCCGAGGAAGCAGAAGCCGAATCAGTCGCCTTGAGGATCGAAGTCGCCATGGTGGAGGGGACGCTGACGGCCGTTGTGCCGGAGTATTCAGAGTCGCTGGACGAGATGCCCTGGTTGTTGATGTCGATGACAGAGAAGGTTTCGGAGCCACCGCCTGAACAAGATCATTAGCATGGGTTTTCATGAGAGGATACATCGAAGCAGGATAGACATACAGGTGTCTTGAGGCCATCCGGAACATTTCACATTGCACTTGCCGTCATCGACCTTGGCCGACGAAGGGGGCAGTTCGTTTCCGCAGTAGCATCTGTCTCCGTCGGTCAAGGCCGCGATGGAGAAATCGCCCTGTTGACAGGTTTGGACACAGTAGGCGTAGTTCTGGTACGTGTAGGTGCCCTGGTCTTTAAGACTACCAGCGTCATCAAAGCAACCTGAAGTTCTGAAGCTGCGGGCAGAGACCGAGGCAGCGGAGAGGGAGAGGAGGACAAGGGATTTGAGCATCATGTTGACTGATTTGTTGATAGTAATGAAAGTAATGAAAGTAACAGAGAGTGATAGAGTGAATGAATGAAGCAGAGAACGAAGAGAGAAAGAAAATAAAAGAAGGAAACGATGTGCAGCTGTCAAAGAGTGTCAATCGGGGCGTTGCAGGATTTTTAAGACATTTCGCTCCTTCGAAATCCTCCAACGTCCTCCACTGCAGCTTCAACTCACTGCGCCCCGCTGACGCAAATTTCAGACTGAAACATCACCTCCAAGTGCTGATCCCAGCCCTTCCCAGCATTATGGCATCCCATTCACAATGATCACATCCCGATCGGGCGACAACTCGCTCCATCTCCAGATTCCCAGTGCCTGACCGGTTCGTTTCGTGGCGATCGACAGATCCACGCCTCGGGGCTGATCCCTTGCTGGTTTCTCCCTGGATCGAATCACAATGGCTTATTTGCGTCAATTGGCCTTAGCTACCGTGACTATCGAAAACTAACTCCTACGCGAGTCGAGATGGTGTGTTTGAGGTTTTTCTAGTTGGTGGAGGTTGGCCTCGCTTCTCCCCCCCTGAGACGATGACGATGAGTTCTTGGGCTGACAGTGACGGTTCTTTTGGCGCAGATTCCAACGTCATCTTTTGAGTCTGATATCTATTATCATCTGCCTTTTGTGTGACCATGACAGCATGATACTATTTAAACTGCAGTCCTCCTGATCGGCACTGACCAGGGCTTTGGGTCAATCCCTCGGAACTTCTCCTTTTTTTCTCTCCATCGTCTATCGTCTATCGTCTATTCTTCAGACTTTCGGAATCATCTCCGTTCGTTCAGTTTCCAGAAAAGCCGTGTCGATTGTTGATCATGTCAGCTTTCAATTGACTCATCAAGTCTTAACAAAAGTACCTGCAACTGCAGGTCGGCAACCCTGCACACGACATCCAATGCACTGATTTCGAATTGGAGAAGTCTTCCCTTGCACCATGCAAATACCTTCCTGCTCCGGCAATTTGACGCCATCGTGGGCGGTTGCGACCGCCTGTGTTGTCCGAGGAGAGGAGATAAGATAGCTGCCGTCTGGGGTTGTTGTGCCGTTATCCTGTCACTACTTAATGCCGTCGAGGTACGGAGCACTCCTGAGTTTATCTCGACTTGGCTTTCTGTCTGGTATCCTGAAGATTCGCCAACGAATATGCGTGCAGTTCAATTGCCTGCTCTCGGTTTGCTGGCCATCTCGGCCGCCGCTTTGACTATCCCTTCCCCGCAGCAAATCCTCAATGCTTTTTCAACCCACGAGTCTGACATCTGCCCTCTGGCACCTAAGGTTGAAATACCTCAGGATGGTCTGCATTCGGCCTTGAGATTTGTCGAGGATGAGGCATATCGTCTGCAGCAGGTTAAACGTCTCTCCAGGGCAGTTCAGGTGCCCACGACGGTCAGCGACTACATGACTGATCCTTACGACGACGGATTCGCGCCATTTTTAAAGTTTCAAGAGCTATTGGAGTCGTTGTTTCCCCTCACGTATGCCAATCCACAAATCATCCTCATAGTCTCACTCTAACAACATCAGCCACTCCCAAGCCCGCGTAGACCATATCAATCGTCTCGGTTTAGTCTTCACCCTCAATGGCACCGATGACTCTTTAAAACCTATCCTGTTCATGGCCCACCAAGACGTTGTCCCCATTGATGATGCATCCGACTGGTCCCACCCCCCTTTCGCCGGCCATTTCGACGGCCAATGGCTCTGGGGTCGCGGCGCCACTGACTGCAAAAATGTCCTGATCGGTCTTCTATCCGCCATCGAAGATCTTCTGCAACAAAACTGGCAGCCGGCACGCACTATCGTCCTGGCATTCGGTTTTGATGAAGAATCACACGGCTTTCTCGGCGCCGGCGCAATCTCCAAAGCTTTGGAGGAGAAATACGGTCCCGACAGCTTCGAGTTCATCCTGGACGAAGGTGGAATGGGTATCCAGCCTCTCGGCGATGACGTTGTCTACGCACTCCCTGGTGTAGGCGAAAAGGGCAGCATTGACATTATCATCAACCTGAATGTCACCGGTGGCCACAGCTCCATCCCTCCCAGCCACACTGGCATCGGTATCATCGCCGAAATCATCTACGAACTTGAACGTCAAGACCTCTTCCTCCCCGTCCTGAGCGACTCCCACCCATCCCGTCGCATGCTCGAATGTCAAGTCCGCCATTCCCCAGATTACGTTGAACCCTGGCTCGCCTCCGGCCTAAAGTCAACCGACCACGTCTCCCTAGCCGAGGCCATCGCCGTCTCCCGCGGTGAGAAAGTCCGTTTCACCCTCCAAACCTCGCAGGCTGCAGACCTCATCCACGGCGGTGTCAAGACCAACGCCCTCCCCGAGAAGATTTCCGCAACAGTCAACTACCGCGTCGCTCTGCACCAAACCCCAGACGAAATCAAACAGCGCGCCATCGCTATCATCTCCCCCATCCTCGCCAAATACAACATCTCCCTCAGCGCTTTCCCCGCCTCCACCGACGGCCTCCCAACAATCAACCATCTCACCCTCATTACCCTCAGTAAACCCCTCCTCCCGGCCCCAGTTAGCCCAGTCGATAACTCCGTCTGGTCCCGTTTCTCAGGCGTCACCCGCTCCGTCTTCGAATCCGCCCCCAGTCTTGCCGGTAAGAAGGTCGTGGTTAGTGGCGATGTCATGACTGGTAACACCGACACGAGGTTCTACTGGGCTCTGTCGCGGAACATCTACCGCTGGGCCCCGGCGCGTGTGGGTCACGCATTGAACATTCACACTGTTGATGAGAGGGTTGACATTGATGTGCATCTTGAGGGTATTATGTTGTATTACGGTATGTCCTCATATATTGTCTGCAGCTTATAATTCTGTTTGCTGACTTGATAGATCTCATTCGCGGTTTTGACGCGTGGAGCGACGGCGCGGGAGGCAACTATGATCTGTAGGTATATTAATGTCTACAAGAGAGGGTTATGAATGCATTATGAGAAATGTTACCACGTCAATCATGCAGACTGAAGAAATGTACATGAGAATGTAGTCTGTGGATCGAATACTTGCCAAGAAAAGACGGGTTAAATAGTTACATTACGCCCAATTCATCTACAAAGTTGAAAACTGCTGAATAGTCATTAACCAAGTCGTATTTGCACCTTGCACACTAGTGCAAGCAAAGATATATATGCACACATGGTGTTTGTTATGCATGATAACCCAGTGGCAGGTCGACATATACTCGGTCTAGTAAGGATAAATCATCCCAAACAATATTACAATGAACAGTGCCCCGCACGTCTGTGAAACGGGAAAGAAGAATATAAATAGCATCGAATACCGGATATCGACGGAAATCAGATCCCTTGATCAAGCAGGAGCAAGGAGAAGGCGCCGCCCATAACCGGACGTGCGATAAATGTGATATGAGGATAGCTATTTTGGTCAGCATGTTCCGAATATAATGATAGAGTGCCACTCACTCTCCGTTCGTAGTGTTATACAGGTCTGTTAGGGCTAGGTTGGTTGGTGTCTCGTTAATCCAAGTGGCCAACTTCTTCACAAACATGTCCCTAGTCTCGGTAGACGCAACCGCGGCTGTGAAGAGTTCCCAGTCACCTACAAAGCAATGTTAGAAAGCCATTTTCATACAGAAGAAAGGATTTTGTTTACTCTTTGTGTATGGGTGTCTGGTGTCAAGTGGCACGCCGTATTTCTCCTCTACGGTAAGGTAGAAGGCACTCTGCATGTCATAGACGGATTGGGGGACCAGATTCAAGCCCAATTCCTTGTCAGCAAAGAGGTTGTAAAGAAGACCTAGAGATACACATTAGTATACGAATTAAAAATACACTAAAAACATAGACGAACCATGGGAATCGTTGGATCCATACGACAGGGTCGTGTGCGGAGGGTTAGCATCATGGGCAATTCCAAGAGTCTGCCATCGGTCAATGTAATCGTGAGCAATACGCGAGTTGTTTGCAGCTTGGTCATCGTGGTCTGTCATGTTTCCAATGACCGACATAGCTTCAATGCCAATGATTCCCTTGAGAGCCAGGTTGGTTTGATTCCTAATGTACCAATTAGCAATTGCCAAAATTTTGTTAAAGAACACTCACGCCAAAGCGCCGGCAAAGTCATCTGTCGAGATCTGGTTCGCGGGATAAATTGCGTCATCTACTAAGTATGTCGTCCATTGCTGAAGCTTGTCGTAGTGCTGCTCAAGGTAGTTGGTGTTCTTCGATTTGAGGGCATATGCCAAAGCCATGATGACCATGTTTCCACATTCCTCAAGCGGCATTGCTTCATCATTGCCGTCAGGATGACCAGTTGCATTGGGGTAGTGACTTCCAATGTCGTGCATGGCATAACTGTTGGGGTACAACCCAGATTCCTGGAGCTCATAGTAGGGCTTCAGAACCAGCCGGAGGAGCTCTGGGTTGGTGTAGAGGAAAATGGGATGAGCAGGGAACACAACATCCACAGTATTCATGTTGCCATTGGAAGAGATCTCCTTCATGAAAAGGTAGACATTGTCCTGAGTACCACACAGCTGAGTGGCCGCAAAGGATTGACGGACGGTTAGCGAAGTGATGATCAGGTAGTCTTGTCCAGCAGCAGCGACAGAATCCTTAGCAATTTGCTCGTCCAAGTCCCCTGAGAGGGAAACTGATTCCGAGTAATCACCGTGGAAGAAGTCGAGCTAGAGAAACAAAATATTAGTCTAAAATCAATAGTACAGCAGAACCAGTCCTCACCGCGTCTAGATCATTATTGTAGTAGCTCTTCCACAACGAAGGTACAGCATTGGTACCGGAAGGTCCACTGTACTGAATGGCATCGTTCTGAGCCAAACCGATAGTGAACAGCGCACTCGCAGAAGAAGAGCCGACAGAACCAAGGTTAATGGCAAAACCAAACACGGGCCACTCGCTTGAAATGGCACGATAGTTCTTGTCCTCGGAATCGCCCAGGGTACCGTTTTTGGAAAACGCACCCCGAACTGTACTATCAGATCCGGATTGGTAAGTCAGGTTGTCCGCATTGTTAGTCGCCCAGTACCAGGACCCCCATTCTGCTTGATCTCGGTTCTCAGAGAAAAGAAGCTGGGTTTGGCGGTAGACCTTGTGGTATGCAATACCGCCATCGGTAACACCATAGTCCCACTGCGCAACAGCATTGCGGTCTCCTGACACCCATTCTGCAGACAGTTAGGCATGTTCAGACATGTTTGTGAGATTAGCAACTTACCGGCTGAGATGTCAGAGTACAATTGCACATCATGAGATTTACCATCAAGAGATGCGACATCCACATGCACATAGGAGAAGGGAAGCGATTGTCTCTTAAAGTCATTTGGCGTGATGGGTGAAAGGAAAGTGACATTCATTTGCACCGCATTGCCAACATGCAAGGTAAAAACACTCTTGGTCGAAGTATATTCATAGGCAGTTTGGTTGACCAATGTCCCTCCTGGGTTACCCATCCAGGTGTAAACAGCACCATCAACACGGATCAAACCAGTCCAGCCAAGTACTTGACCTCTGTCATGAAAATCACAGTTAGTAAATACCCTAGTAAATCAGGATATATAGGCAACTCACGGCCAGAAACTTGGCCATTCGCCAGGCAGGTAACCCCCATTACCACCATCACTCCCAGCAGTCAACCAGGCACTGACATAGGGTGATTTGACAGCCAAAGGCAAAGCAGGAGGTCGAGCAGGAGAGAAGCTCGACTCAGCCACAGCCAAGGAGACCAATGAAGTAAACAAAAGACCAAAACGTAACAAATTCATGGTGACTCTATGGTATATCGAAACACAACAAACCCAGGATCTTCTCTCTGTGATGTCGTTTCCCGCGCAAGACGGGAGCCAGAAGACACCGATTGTGGGAAAGGAAGTGAAGATCTGGTCTGTTTACAGGAATGCCAGGGGTGCTTTTATAGGCAGTTGAAAGCCAGCATACCGGACGAGGGGAGGGGCGGAAAAGAGAGACAGAAGGGGGTGGGGGAGAATAAACACTCCTTAACTAAAAGCCAAAAAAGATTAGTCTAGAATAGTTGAAGAGAATGAATGCATGGCGAGGGAAATGCTCCGAGACTGTCGTCTGACCTGTCAGTCTCTCTGTGGAGAGAAACCTCATGCGGTATACAAGACACCATATGGCCAGGGGATGGGCACCGAAGTGAGGGGGCACAACAAAGAAAGCAAAGCAATAATAATAATAAAAACGAAAAACGAAAAGGTAATATTACAGACAAACAAGACAGTAGGATCCGATCCAAGCACTAAACTAGTGTGAATTTATTTTCT
The DNA here is from genome assembly GCF_001890725.1 of Aspergillus wentii DTO 134E9. Lineage (NCBI taxonomy): Eukaryota > Fungi > Ascomycota > Eurotiomycetes > Eurotiales > Aspergillaceae > Aspergillus > Aspergillus wentii. The sequence continues at coordinate 1,233,089 of NW_024467836.1, forward strand.
GATCGATGCGCATGAGTGTGGAGGTCCGAGGGAATCTACCAAGTCATAATGCATGATTAGTTGGGAAAACAAGAGTCATAAGATGGGCTTGGGGCCTTGCCTGTGAGGGAGCAGAAGTATGAACGAGAGTGGGTCATAATAAGTGATGCTGGTTGATAAAAGAGCGAATGGAGGATGAAGCTGAAGATGCAGATTGCAGATCCTAGTGAGATAAACGAGTGTGAAGAGAAGATGAAGAGAGAGAGAGAGAGAGAGAGAAAGAAGAGAAAAGGAGAGAACGACAGAAGGAGAGGAGAGAGAGAGAGAGAGAGAGAGAGAAGGAGCTTCCCAACACGGAAACCGCGAGCCATGAGGAAGGCATGACGAGAAGCGTGACCGACATTTGTGATGCCATCAGGTGCAGAAAAAGACCAGGAAACACGGAGAAGGGCCCCTACAGGAAGCGGCATTGATGCAGTGTGACCTTTTTTGAATCTCCGAGGATTGCGGGGAAAGATGGTGATGATTTGATGGAGAGAGCGCGATGGTTGGGCAGACAAGGCTGGAGACATCGGGAACCATGATGGTGGATCACAGGATTTATGGAGACGGCCGATCTGCAGCGATGATCTTCATCTAGATTGATGGCAATGACGATGGAGAAAAGTTAGATGGAGAAGATGAGCCGAGTTGAGCTGAGTTGATACTATCGTGAAATCTCCTGGCTTGTGATGAATCACATTTTGGCTGCAGGAACGGAGGAAATCTTTCAACGCCCAGGGCCAGGACTCCCCCTTGCAGTGGTCAAGGCATCACCACGTCAGCCATCGAAGAGAAGTAATTAATCAATCACCTTAGCAAATTCATCTCGAGAACCCTGTCAATAGACGTGGATAGAATGAGGTTTTGAGGCAGTGATAGGCCCAAGATCTCCTTGCATCTCGGGCTGTCAGTCAAACAGCAAGGAATATCGCGACTGGATCAAACTTCAATTCATCAATCCTGATCAACTAGACGATAGTAGATGGTGTCAAGCGGTGGAGGAATGAGGCAAGGTGGGGGTTTCTAATTCTATCCCAGATGGAATTAATCACGCAATCCAGCTCTTATCAAGTATATTAATTGAAGTACGTATGTCTCCTGCAATGAGGCCTAATGGTTTGGATGTCATCGAAGTAGCAGTTACCCATCATGGAATTGTATACAGATACTAGTCATAACGCGTTACGCATCCCAGAATCAATCAGGAAATAGAATCTCATCATCATAACAATCATATCATCACAAAAGAAACAAAACAAAACACAAGACCATCACATCAAGCCTTTCGCACCGATGAGCTTCTCGCCAACTCGATGCAAAACTCCCCCCATTCACTTCCCCCAGTCGTACCCAACACCTCCACCGCAATCGCCTCCTCGAGTCGCTCCCTGTATCGCTTGCGGAACTCGCTCTTTACCCGCTCCAGATGTCGTGGTTCCCAGTGGAGTCGGACCAACCGCGAAATCAACAGCTCGGAGCGTTCCTTGCCGCTGCGGGACTCACGGAGGGCCTGGTGGAGGAGAAGAGCGTCTCGCATCGGTCGATTGATGGCGCCGTTGAGAATGTGGGCCAGTGTCTCTCCCTGGTCTCGGGTTAGCGATATCAAAAGAATGCAAGATAGGAAGGAGGAAGAACGTACAACAAGGTTTCGTGACTTGGCAATCATCGCCTTTGCAAAATTGTGCTTGTATATCCTCTCATACACCCGCAGCACTTCCCGCAGATGCGAATCGCTCCGCCGGACAATGGTGTGAATCATCGCTGTCTCTCCGCCCTCCCGCGACATCAACGCCCGGTACAAATCCTGGACATCCCGCTGCACCAAGTCTGGATTCACGGGTTCCCGCTCACTCTGTCGTCTCCCTTCCAGGGCAAGCAGCACCGCCACCCGGAACTTGTCCGCCTTCAACTCGGCCTTCATGCATTTCTCCAGGTCATCCATGTACCGCGAATCGCGGAAGTCCTCTTTGATCTCGCGGATTTCCATGTTGGTTCGTCCCATCAGAGATTCAATCAAGAGCTCCCGTCGGGAAGTACTGGACTGGTAGTAGCAATTCGCCCAGTATGCCTCGGATTCGAATCGGCCCAGTGCAGTCACATAACACACCTTACCGAAGGTGCTGTTGCCCAACTTCAAGCGGATGTGCTTAGCCACGTTGATTCCCTTGCCGTGTAACTTGACATGGTTCTTGTACTCCTTGCGCAGGTCCAGAACTTCATCGCTGTCCAAGTGCGGCAGAATGCGAATCAAGGTTTTCGTGTCAATGTTACGCGTGTGTGACAATGCTTCCTGCATCGCTATCGCATCGGGGGCTGGGTCGTAGAACGACACTCGCTTGCGCCCGCTGCTGGGCGAGATCAGAATTAGGGACTCGGGATCATGGGATCCGTGCCGTTCGTGTCGGACACGACTACTATCCCTCTTGGACCGTTCACTTCTTCGCTCCTTGTGTTCCCTGTCATCCTTGGACCTCTTTCGAATGTGCTTCATCAAACCACGGTCCATATCAGAAGGCGCGTCTAGCGGCTCCAGATCCGACAACTCGTCGTCCAATCTGGGAGCCGCAATAATCGGTGAAGGCATAGGTGAAATAGACTGATAAGTCCCCGTGTATGGCTCCAGCAGAGGGCTGCTCGGACGATGACTTGGGTCAGGCACTGCAACCGTAAGGTTATTCGCAGACGACACGGAATGGCTGTGGGAACGACCGTGCGTCCGGTTCCCAGGTGCAATCTCAACGAAATGCTGCTGGTCGCGGCTTGGAAGGGGAGGCGGCCTGGACGATTCAGGCTGAGTTGTATACCTGACCTCTTGATGCGGCTGGCCAGCCTCGGTTGTCGAGGGCCGAGAGAGTTGAGCGCTTGAAGAGTGCGTATGCGGCTTGCCTGCGGGCTTGCTTGTGGCATATCTAAGGCTGGGATCGATCTGTGCATACTGGAATGCAGGCGGGTTCGCATACGCTGGATGGATGGGTGAATCGCTCGAGGAATGTCTCTGGTGATTCGGCGAGCTCACTGCCGGGGCATACGCAACGGTGGTAGGGATCGAAAGCGGGCGAGGTGCATATGGGTTATTCGGGTGTTGACTAACATTCATATACTGAGGCACCGCATACACGGGCGCAGATGCAGCAGACACACCGGGTTGACCAGACACGGTGACAGATGGAAATGCCCCCGGCATGGTCTGCGCTTCGGCTTGTGATGACGGTGGCACAAACCCGGGCATCTCGCACTCAGGAATCGGCGGCCAGTTCGGCTGTAAAACCCCAAGCTCTGCATGAGGAGATTGCACCGGATCCGCGTATTTAAACGGATGGTGCCTTGCATAGCCAGGGTGGCTGCCAGGTACCTCAGGCGGTGCTTCCTCAGTAGGACGCGATGACCCGCGCTTGAACAACCCAGCCAATTTAGAACCACCCGAAGACAGCCTGTAATGCTTTTCGCGCTTCCCAGGTAGATCCCCATATGCGAGGTCATCATCCGCCGAGGAATCAGAATCGCTCGAATAGCGGTCGCGGTCGTACTGAGAGGGATGGCGACGATGCGATCGGGAATCGTAACCTGCAGTCCCACTGTATTTAGGCGCCGGACTCTTCAAGTCTTCCTCCCCGACATCCGAGTGAGCATAGCGATCACGACGATGCCGGTGCCTGTCCCTGTGATCATCCTCCGAATCCTCTGATTCCTCCGACGAGACATCGTATCGCGCATTGCTCCTCGAACCTCTACTCCGAGGATTGCGCGACGCGGAGCGAAGATTCTCACCTGCTGACTCGGAATCGGAATACTTTTTGTTGGTTCTCCTTCTCCTGCTTTCTGGGGCCGGCGAAGGAACCTGACTGCGAGATCTGGAACGGTCACGGCTGCGCCCGCCCGGAGACTTGGAACGGCCACGCGACCGTGGGTCGTTGACTTGGAGGGACATGGAAAGACTGGGGCTGCTTTATTACGGTAGGTCTAAACGAATGCAGTCGTTAGTTATTTATCAAGGAGAATAAAAGCGATGAAGGAAAGCGGGGATATCAATCGCATTCCTGGTTGCGACAGAAGAAGCAAGGGAACGAGACCAACGGCTTCGGATTATTCAATTGCACATACAGCCGTTGTAAAGATTGATGACGAAGTGTAAATTATTCGGAGATTAATGAAACAGCAGTAGTAAAAGAGTAGGGGATAAAATAAAGACGAAAGGTGGGATTGTGCTATGTTTTGGTCGTGGGAGAAGGAAGAGGCACAGAGACAGACGGTCGCTGATCGTCGTCGGTCCGCGTCAAAAAGCGACCAGCTGAACAGAGACAGCGCCAGTTCTGGATGCATCTCATCGAGAAGAGACACGGAATTATCCGCCCTTGGCTCACGACTCCAGGGATATCTAACCATCTCCTACCTACTAATGGCTGAATCCGCTGGATCATCGCTGGATCAACGCCGCAGCAACAACTCATTGCAATCCAGACTCACTCGTCCAGGCTCCAAGGCCGATCGACATATGCACTCGCTATTGTTGACTTGCAGAACGGGTTCTCAACAACAATGACCATCGTTGTGGAAATATCCACCATAAGCACATGCATCTTCGTATTGCTCCCTGTTTCTAAGCGAATAGTCAAACCGCCGTCTCCATATCGCGTCATTCGCCCTCGTAAACAGACGCTGGCGAGACGCCTCAATGGATTTCAGCCTATCCGATACTCCGATTATTGGCTGCTTTTCGTTCTGGTCTGCCGATCTGGCTTTCAGCCTCAGTCCAAGATATCCTGGTAGGGCAATGGGAAACAAGAACCGAGGCTGCAAAAAGGTGGCGATTGGCGCACAAACAGCTTGCAAGTCCTCAGTCATTGCTTCAATGCAGGATTTTCAGGGTTTATCCCAATAAGTTCGAGGTCAGCAGGTGATTTAACATGCTTCCAAAATACAAGTTCTACTTTTATCCAGAATTCGGTTGGAAAAGAAATCCAAAGGGTCAATAAGTGACAATTTGCTGTGTTAGAAAAATAGAAGAAACAGTCGGTGGAATTCGCCATGAGAACAGTTACTAAACCACAATCCTATCTACCATATAGGACAGTAGGAGACCAGAGAGAAAGAAGAAAACAAATTGCAGATGAGGGTACTCGTTTTGGGGAAATGAATCAAGAATACAAGGTGTTGAAAATAAAAATAAAAAAAAAGGACAAGGAGGAATATTATCCACAACCTGTGAGGCAATGCGCTGGGTCAGACACGCAAAGAGCATATCCGACAGGGCGAGTGGGTGCTCAATCAGAGACATTTGAACATCAAAAGTGTCAAGAACGGAAAGTGGTATAATGAGAGTCAAGAAAAGAGCCAAACGAGTCAAAATAAGCAAAAAGAAAAGAAAAGGGGTGTTGTGTAAGCCGTACATGGTGAGAAAGAGAAAACAGCAACAAGTTACTTTTCCAAGCCAGGAACAGACCCCAAAGGGTTCAAGAACATAACCCCTGACATGAAGCATTCTTGATTCAATCAAGAAGTTTCATGCAACAGGGAGATGTTCTTGTTTCTTGCACCAGCCCAGTAGTCGTCACGTTGTCAAAAGGAGATGATAGGAAAAAAGAAATCGGATCGAGGATCGTACATGAAAGAATACGTGGTGAACTGATGGCACCTTGAATATGATTACATATCCAAGATTGCAAGTGAGTAACGGCTTCAATAGGGCACTGATGGAAAGGCTTTCGCGGGTGAGTGTTCGTCATCAAATGACGAAGCTCAGTGACTGCCAGCAGCATAAACCATGCAGCCCCATCACCGAACTCGGCGTCCATCATTCATAGGACCCATTCTACCACTGTACGTATTCCTTTGAGGCCTCTTCTGTGGTGGAGCACTGAGGCCATGACGGTTCAAGCGGCTTGTTCTCCATCTCTCATACCAGATCACACGACTGGCCTCACGCAATTCAGTTCGCCAGTCACTGAACACATTATCCTTGAGCCTGACAAAGTCGCAATGCTCTGGGTTGTATGGATCGGCGAATCCCCAAGGGAACTTACGTCCAACTGGTTCATCCCCGGCCTCCAGGGAGTAGGGGTCAGGTGACAGAATTGAAAAGGGAAGATGCTGGCTCGCAGCCAGTGATGCTGAAGACTTGCGGGTACTCTGGCTTCGCTCGGAGGGGGAAGATGGAACTGGGGTCCCTTCATCACTCGATGGAGCCGGCTCCGAGTCTGCCGTAGCTGAGGCTTCCAGGTCTTTATTCTCCTCAGTGTCCTCTGTAGCCTCGGGCTTGGCAACCTCCTCTTCTTCATCGGCACTTTCTGAAGAAGTATATTCCTCCTGGTCTTCCAAAGTAAGAACCTCGAGAGGGTCAATGTTGGCCTGCTTCAAGCTATCCCAGACTGCTTTTCTCAGGTAGGTCATGTGCGCAGTAGTGATCGTATCGGCTTTGCTGATAACAGGAACAACGGTAGTCTTGCCCAATACGGTTCGAAGAACTTGAATGTCGAGGCTTTCATCTAGGATGCCAATGACCGAAGTGTCCGACGCCTTGGCGGTTCCATTGGCGGCTCGTTCAGCGACAGCCCTATTCTCGTCAAGGCGAACGGGGTCGAGAATTAAGAAAGTGCAATGAATGTGAGTGTCTCTAGCTCCAGGAGAGCGAATCACCTTCATTTCCTCGGTCAAAGTCTCTTCGAATTTTCCTTCCAAAAATCCAGTCACACCACGTAGCTGAATATCGGCGATGCCTTTCTCCAGGCCCTGCGAATCCCACAGGGTGAGTCCCACGCGCTCCCCGTCGATCTCGGTCTCGAGGAAGTGAGAAGTGTAGCCTTCATTGGCAGGGGATTGGTGGTAACTGTATTCCAGATCGTCAGGCGATCGGGAGGGATGCTTGTGCGGGGGCATGGCCAAAGATTTGCGAAGGAAGTTGAGGAACGAGGTCTTGCCAGAATTTCGAGCACCAAGAACAAGAATGCTGGGTGGGATGTCAGAACGTCACTCCTTTTCTTTCAGTTTATAGGTATTCCACTCACTTGTACGGGGTAGGGTCCTTGCGACGACGCAGTCTGCGTGGGTTGTTAACGGTGCTTACAGCACTGCTGGCGTAGCTATAACGACCACGATGCGCCATGCTCTCTGCTCGTGAATAGGGATCAGGGATTTCAGGGTTAGATGGCGAGCTCAGGGCACTGTTAGGCGCAACCTGGCGCAGCGCCTGGCCAGAAACAATCGCGACACTGTCTGGACGTTCATCACCTCCAAAGGTTTCAAGTACTGGAGTGGGAGAAAGGTCGGGGAGACGAGGAGGCTGCTTGGGCATGGATTCGCGTTGACGGCGCTCTTCCTCCAGCGCTGCAGCCTTGGACATCCTCTTGCTGCTCTTTTTTTCACTGAGTGGCTCCGTGGATTTGGCGCGACGTAGAAAGCCTAGAGACGATGTTCTCTTCTGGTTGACCTGGGTATTGCCGTTCTCTGTGATGGCAGGAAGGTCCATGGAGGAAGGTTGGACCCGGCTGGGGGGTCTGGACGATTGGGTACTGGTAGACATCGCTTCTCGTTTCCAGTCAAGTGGCACTGTAACACTGGAACGTTCTTTGATTGAAGCGGGGTAGCAGTGTGGTGAATTGATTCAAAACAACGGTTCTGGACAACAATCGAATTCTATCACTAGCAGTGGGGAACTCGAGTGAATGTGAGGACGAGTTTAATTCCGCGAATCGCCTGTCGAATCATCAGGCCAGAAGTCAGCAATTGCTCAGAATATTCTCATTTTATCATCCATCGCATTTAAAAAGGAGCTGATTTTCCTTTGCATCCAGCACTTACAAATTCACTGTCTAGTGGCTGCACTCGGACAATGTAGCTAGCTACAGTGGACACCAAGGACGATATTTTTTTTGGTCTTTTTCTTGATTTTTCTTCTCTTAAAATTGATCCAGATATCCCGTCTGATGCGAAATGGAAAGGGGTGTCAGCGAAACGATGGCGTCTTCGCGATTGATTGTTCTGCGTCGGGGACTCGACCGTGATGAAACAGCCGGGAGATCAATCAGTTGGTCAGATCCAAAGAATCCGCGACAGATGAGACGATCGATCAATGAAGATGAAGCTGAAACCAGCAATTGAAGCAGGACAGAAAGACAGAAGAAAAGACGACAATCACAAGCCCAGCAAGCGGTTTGTCGAAACCAGTCCCGAGTCACTGCTAGAGGACGACGGGAGACGACAAGGAAACGAGTGAGAAGAAGAGACCAGGATAGATCCCTAGAGAAATATTTTTTTTATTATTATTTCTTGGATTTTCTTTAAGTGAAATGACCTGTTCACAGCGTCCGACTGAAGCGGCGCATTAATGAGGAAAAGGGAGAGGTGGAAAGGAAAGGAAGAGAAAAACGAAATGAAAGGACGACGGCGCTGAAGACTGATGATGATCGGCCTCGAGGTAATATGGCAGAAGAGCTGGGCAGACTACTGCCTAGGTATGGCTGGCTGGCAGTCTGGCAGTCCGGCAGTCTATCTGTCTGTCTCAATCTCCAGTCAGCTCGCAGTCTTTCTTTTCTTTTTCTGTTCTTTTGTCTCTTCTTTTCGCTGGAGTCTGGCGTCTTCTTTGAGCTGTTCAGGGGAAGTCAACAGCACCAGGGGTGACCTTTGCTCTCCACTCCGGCCAGGCGAGATTCCATTCGTTCGTGCGACTTTTAGCTCTGGAGGGGCACCGAGTGTAATTTGGGACTTCTGCATCTCAGACTCATTGGCATTCTTTTCTTATTTTACTATTATCTTATTGCTATTATTATTGAGTATTTACATCTATATCTGATATACTCCGAAGATCTATTAATACCTTATCAATAACGCTCATGCAGCACACTCCATCGATCGTACATACAATAGTCGGAGGGCCGATCCATTCCACGTGTGGCCAAACTGACACCCAACAGTGGAAACCCTCTGCTCTAAGTCTGTTGTGCATATCCAACGTCCTATTTTCCAGTCTTTATTTAACTTCCTCACTTTCTATTTCCGTCGCATTATCATCACATTTAATCTTACTCATACCTTCTGCTCGACTGCTTGTTTTTCTCCCCAACGCGTTGATCCACTGCTTCCACTCTCTGGGTCTGGTTCGCTCCCGAACCACTCCGACCCCTGAGTGGTGTGATGGTCGCTGGAGTAGCCGAACATATCCATCACATTTACTGCTCTATTCATTTGCAGAGTAGTCTACTGAGTAGACGAGTCATTCATTTGTAAAAAGTCCAATCACAAGTTTAGCTTTCGCCGTTGGAATCTGCCTCTGATCTCAATATCCCCACATCCACTTACCGAGCCACAGCCACAAGTCCAGACACGAACCCTTCTCCATCTCATCTTATTTATTAATGCTGTTCCGTCCAAATACGAAACGGCAGGACAATGCATGGCTTGCTCGGGCACACCTGCTCTCGATCCAAACTTTTAAATTTAGGCCCGTTCGGTCCGGCCGCATATTTCTTCTGGCCAACCAGCTCTGGTCCGCCGGGCAGTGCATCGTCTCCCCATTGTCCATTGAAATTCAGCCAGTTGACAGGATGGCTTGAGTCGTAGGGCTGGAACGTTGCTTCCGATGGGTCATAGCGGTATGCATATGCGCTCAATGTTGGGTCCCATAGCACTCCTTGCTCAGTATGATCGACGACAAATCCGGCGGGCAGGTTGAAATGAGGGATGGCGTGGTCGTGGTTACTACACAACAGGATCTTATTTAGTATTATTTCTCCATCCCCGTAGTGTTGGACTTACCCAGCTATAGCATACACCGCATGAGTGCCATTCCCGGAGTAAGCATACGGCCGCTTACCCTTCTTCTCCGTGGCGGCGTATGTAAAAGCTTGTCCGCCTGCATGCTGACTATACCAAATGGCTTGCGGCGCCCCATGCAGGAACCGAATCATATTGTGCTCCCTAGCGCATGTTAATTTCGATCTCATATATCACTGTCCCGTCCCACACGAACCAGTCACCAATATGGTTACCAAATTCCATGCCCAAGACCGTGTTACCCTCATTGTACCTGATCCTGTTAGTGCGTACCCATCAAGTCCCGTCTGATTGCACCTACGCATAGAAATAGAAGTAAAAGGCATCAAGCGTCCCATTGGCATGATCCCGAGTAATAATAGCACAAGACACTGCATTATTCGTTTGGCCTTTCTCGTCTGGAGTGGTTCCGTGAAACCAGGCCGGCTGCGGGTCGGCATCGATGCCTTCTTTCGATGTCAGATAGACGCTAGTGTTTCCAAGGTTATTCAGTTTGTCGAGGTTATCCAGCGTCATTGGCGATGGGGCGTCTTTGGTTGATGTCCAGTTGACCATTGGGGTAGTATGTACGAGTTGCTGCCCAATATCCGAAGGTTGATATGATTCCTCGCTATGCAGCCACACCAGTGGTGCTATCAACGGTCAGATCCTTCCATCTTATCAAGATAATAAGTTGTATCATCTTACCGTATTCCAATACAAAGCTTGGTATACTCGTTGTGGTCAAATCTGCTCGGTCTATACTCGGCTGTGTATCCACCAACGGTACAGATTGTACCATAAGAGTGGATAGAAATGACCTTAACGAGAATCCAGATGTTAGCATTCTGATGTACTGGCGATATTTATCTTCATGATAAAAAAAAAGTCTTACCAAAGGCCTTCCGACCATCGTCTTTACTTAATATATACCTTCCATGATATCAAGGATGCCAAAGTCATAGGAGGCAAACACGCAAACAAGCATCTTAATCTGAACTTTCTTTGTCTTCTGACCTTTGAATGGACTGATTTACCATCCAAATTGACCATACTCAGCCTTATCACCAGGGTTAATGGTGAGAAACATTCCGTCTGATGAAATTTGAATAAATAATGGTGTGTACATGGATCGAAACATTGTCGAGTATTCGACCTCGTGCTAGAGCGACACGATCCAGAGGACTCGACAGAAACCATCATCTGACGAATCTTCAGGGTTTAAAGAAACGAGTTAAGAGAAGGTAATATCGGTTAGTATGAGCAGATCACACTGGGATTTTCCCTGATGATTTGAGCGTGGTTATGATCGACGGGATCGTGTCGATTGCGGTGGTTGTTAATGGCTGCAGGGCTGGATCCCGTGATGTTGGTGAATCAAGAATACCCTCAGATGACAAGAAAACACGCATGACTAGGTACGTAGTACAAGCAACAGCATAAAATAAATCATGGCATTTCATTTCAATCATACCTACTCTACTACACCCATTTGATTCCATCATTTGTTTCTACCTAGCAATCCGCATACTCAAATTAACCGATTACAATCTTCCCTGCTGAGCACGCTCTGCCTCCTCTTCCTTGCTCTTCTCCTCCTCCTTCATCAGCTTAAATATCCGCAAATCCAACGGAATCCTATCCCCTAACCATGCAGCCCGCTGTGTATGATTTCGCTCTTCCTCAGACTCAACCGTGTTGGGGTGAATCAAGGCACTCAGCGGTCCCCGATTGATAACCAGCCATGGAACGAAAGCACCAAATTGAGTCGGGGTGAATAGGTTGACTTCGAACATGGCGACGGGGTGAGGGCCTACTGGCCCATCGAAGAATCTGTAAATGCGGAGTTCGGGGACTGTTTGCAGGCATTAGTGGTGCTTCAATAGGCACGGGCTTTGGGTAAGCGTTGCTCACATTCACGTCTGATTCTTTCCCAAAGTGCCTTTGCGTAGGTGGCTTGGTCGGGGTTATTCTATAGTTGGTCAGTGCTATCAATCTTCCCAGATATACGACAGGATATAAACGAACCTGATAGTGGTAGATATGAATATCAAACCCTCCCCGTCGATCTTTCGCTAGAGGATCAGGAAACTCCTCATACGCCTTACTCAATACCCCATGCTGAGGGTTCTTGAGAGACTTGCCATCATCGTTTCTCTCCCTGGGAGCTGTTAATATCAGAACTTGAATTGGGATATATAACTTACTCAGAAAGTGGCTCAAGGTTCTCATAGCCTTTAAGTGGGGAGGGGTATGAGAATGCGAATTGATCAGTCATTTTGTAGATCGTAGGTAGAGGATAGATAATAGGCGGGGTAAGAGAGTGGCAGTAGTACCAATATATATAGCAGCTTTCTAGATATCAGATTAAACACATTAGCAATCAACAGTAAGAAACGCGCATTTTTATCAATCAGCAACAAAAGATGCGATCCACAATAATCGCCACAATCTTGTCATCCGCGTTGCTTTCCGCGCTCTGACAAAGCGCGGAATGAGAGCATCTGTTGCTTGGCTGAGGAGAATATTGCACGATAAAGGCATCATTTTAGCAATTGTGATGAAATGACTAGGATTACACATATATTTGTCTCTTACTCTGCTTCGTGTATTATACGATAAAATTGATCGTTCAGCTATTGAAACATCTGTAAACTGAAATATATATCAACATTCTATATTACTGTCGTCATAATTCATGCCATGTATATCTGGATGACCAGCAATCCAGTTAATTTAGATACTACCAAGCTGCCTTAACATCAATATGACCGTCATCATCAAGGAATTTTCCTCGATCCCATTCACGACCCTCCCCTTTCTTTGACCATTTCACATCCTCCGGTCTGCCCTCCGTGTCACCAGGTGCGGCAAAGGCCGGGTTACTCTTCCATCGGTCTACAGTATCTTGGTTGAAGCCCGCCTGACGTAGTCTCTCCTCGCCCTTTTGTCGCCAACGGGCACGGTCACGGACCGCCTCCAGGGCAAGTTCCCAGTCATCATCTTCAGCCATGAGACCTGGGACGGGCCGACGGGTAGATCTATTCCCAGTGTGCGTATCACCATCTTCCTGTTGGATGTCGAGGGTAGGATCATAATCCGGGGCAAAATGTGCGTCAATATTGCTTAGATTCGGTTTGTAAGCGCCTCGACCACGAGTAAGAAGTGCCCTATCCCGACCATCTTCCCTGGGTGGTAGTGGTCCGACGAGGTCTTCGAGAGGGTCCGATTCGTCTTCCGATTGTGGATTTTGTAGAGTTGCACGAGGCGGGGAAGCTTCTTTAGGTGGCGTGTGTCGGCGAGAAGAACGGTGCTCACGGGAGCTGCGATGGTCACTGCGTGTATCCTGCTCCTTGTAATTCCTGCTCCTGCGGGACTCATATTTCCGTTCGTCTCGCGGGGAACGACTTCGTGATCTGGAATATGATCGGCGACGCCTCCGGTGGCTACGCTTATCGTCGCGTCGACGGTCCCTCCTGGAAGATCGATGGCGGTCCTCATCTGTGTCATAATCCTCGTGCTTTCGCCGGTGTTTCCTGGAGGAACCTCTATCCGTAGATGCCGAGCGACTTCTATGTCTTCTTCGGTGCGACCGATGTCTATCTTCGCGACATTCCCTTCTATCTCTCTTAGGTTCCCGATCGTCGGATACGTGTCTTCGAGCATCGTGTGACGAGGATGAAGCAGCCTGTTCCCGTAATTGTCGCATTCGTTCCCTTGCCTCGCTTTCTTCCTTTCGCTTCAATGCTGCATTGTGACTGTCGGTTTCTTTGATAATATGACGTAGGAAACGAGTATTTGGCTTGGGCGCAGCTCCTGTAGGCCTAACATTTATCAGCACCTGCTGCGTCGGGGGAAGAGAAAAGGAAGATCCACCTTTTGGGCACATATGCCCCTAATCCCTCCGTAGAATATTTAATAGAGCTGTCCCGCGCTTCATTTGCGAGCACTTGCGCAACATAGTCGTCGTCGCTGGGGTCGCCAATCGCTCTCCCATAATTAGGAGGCATGGTGGGACTGGACAGGTGGAACAGATATGAGGTTAGAAAAAGGTTGAAACAAAGCTTGAATAAAAGAATCGGCTATCTTGATGACATGCACTCAATTGAATCTGGGCCTGATTGTTCTGACAGATCAGAACGCAAGGGAGAGAACTTCATCTAGAAGAATCTCGCCTTTGTCCAGCGGCGACACCGCCCGCCGCGAAGCGGAGCCGATCGATCGGCGGCGTTCAACATGTTTACCTCCGCATGTTTCTGCCACGCGCTGGACAACCATTCATTTCTCAAGTAGTCGAGGATATATATCGATATTAATTTCTCATCTGCTGATTTCTCGATAACTATCAATTCCCGCGAACTAGGGCGAAGACCAAAACCGAAGACTGAAAAATGGCAGACACGAACCCCGCCGAAGCGCTCAAGCAACTCCAGAGTCTAGTGGAAAACGGCGACTTCAAAACCCAACTGGCAATCTTGCGCATAAGTGAGCCTATCTCTGCGATAGGAGAAATCACAGACCGGACCAATTCGCCTTCGAAACGTGGCTCAGATGTGTCGACACTCGACAACCCCTCACCTGCTTCTCTCGAGGCCGATTTGACACACTACAAGGTACGAAATTTGTCTACCCTACGGATCAGGATAGTTTGGTGACTGATTGTTGTCAAAAGGAACTCTTCTCAAAGCTACGATTTTCCTACGTGGAGCAAGTGACAAAGGAAAAATTTCTCCGTGCGATCGTGGGCGACCCGCCCCTCGTGGTGAGCCACAATGAGAATGTCGAGCTGGAGACACAATTGGCGGAAATAAAGGCAGAACTTCGTGGGCGCAAAGAGGATGTTCGCCTCATGGTCGAGGAGATGGAAAAGATGGGTAGAAGTCTTGCAGAACGTGGGTGCTCCAACGACATGCTTTCACCGTTTCCGAGTGTGCAAGGCGAATGACTGATTTTGCGACAGGCTACAATAATGTTTCTCTCCAAATGACGCAGCTTGAGACCCTTCCCGAGTCTATCGAAAACCTTGAATCTACGGTCGCTGGATTACGCGCGAAGCAGGTAGCCAATATGGATGTTTCGGCTTCTCAGAACCTTCCTCTGCCCGCGACCCTGTCCCTACTGTCTGAGCGTGAAGCCGAACTTGCAGCATTGAATCGGCAATTGGCTGCAGCGGAGAACACCCTGCCCCGGAAGAAAAGGGATGCCGAAGCCATGGAGCGAGAGATAGGTGTGCTGGAGAGACGAAAGGCCGAAGCAGTCATACAAGCTCGGGAGGCCCAGAGAAAGAAACAAGAGGGTGAAAGTGATGGACTTGAGGAGATGGGAAGATGGTACCGAGGCGCAGAAGAAACCCTGAAAAAGTTGGTGGGGGTCTAAGGATAGTTTAAGATATCTCGGATGATTTATGATGGAATTATGGGGGATCGGCGTTTAGGATAACTAGTGAACTACGAATTATACACATGGGAATACAAGTAATTATGGATTGAGAATTCGAGTTTCGAATTGAAGCCTTTTTTTTTGGCTGTTTTTATTCATTGAATCGCATGATCGTACGACATTAGACGCTATGCTGCAGTCACAATGGAACCCCGTTTTTATTTCCAAAACGAAACCCGTCCGTACTCCCGATTTTAATAATCTATTCCTCTTCCTCCTCACCCTCGTCGTCACCACCGCCGGCGGCAGCAGCGGCCTTCTTGCGCTGGACACGTCCAGGGCGGCCACCACCGTAGGGGGAGGTAAGGGCGAAGTCGATGTGCTTCTGGGAGTCGAGGCGGACCATGTACGAGGGAACGTTGACGATCTGCTTGCCGACGCGGATGTGACGCTGCTTGATCAGGACACGGGCGTGGTGGATGGACTTGGCGAGACCGAGCTTGTAGACACAGGTCTGGAGACGGCGCTCCAAGAAGTCCTCAACGCGGAGGGCAAGAACGTAATCGAGCTTCATGCGGGACTCATCGAGCACACCGATGCGGACGAGACGGCGAATCAAGGCATTACCTTCGAAGAGACGCTTGGGGTCCTTCTCGTCGAGGGTGAGCAGCTCACTACAGTCGCAAAAGGTTAGTCTTATCCTCCATATATAAATCCGATCCCCGCGATTTTCCTTCAAAGGCCGGCGATCGAATTTCAAGGGTGTGCATACCGAGCAGCACGACGAATCTTGGACAGGGTGAGCTGGACACGCCACACCTCACGCTTGTTGCGCAGGCCGTACTCGCCGACAACCTTCAGTTCCGAGTCACTAGGGAAAAAACCGTTAGGAAACAGGAACACACGACATAAACAGAAGCACGCTTCTGCTTAGTGGCCGGAGAGTACTAACAGACGGGCCGACTCGAAAGCTAGAGATATGTTAGCATTTGACGCATTCTGGATAACTTCTTCAATTTTGATAAAGGTCTACTTACGACGACGAGGGACCTTGTAGGTCTTGGAGTAGACGCGCCTGTTTTAACAAGACGGTTAGAATTCATCGACAGGGTAAACTGTCATTGCGACGCAGTATACTCACGGGACGGGGGCCATGGCTGCTGATTGCGCGTTGTCGTGAGGTTGTCGAACACACCAAACTTCACGAAATTCGCAGAGGATCAGAAGATGAAGATGCAGTTTGGATAATGAAGCTAAGCGAGCGAAAGTGGGGCCCGAATGCGGCTTAGTGCGAGGGTTAGCCCTTTCTTGGCGGGGACCAGCGCACTAAGCACCCGAGCAAGTCTACACCATCCCGAAGTGCGGCATAGAGGCACTTCTTCGTTGTCGACAAATTCCCAACTCCAGCACACCAACACCGCCGTCATGGGTCACTCGCACGGTTTGAGATCCGGCACTCGGGTATGTTTCTGCGCAAATGCGACATCAATGATATTTTTTTCGAGAAAAAGGAAACCGGAAATGCTGATGGATTTGTGAATACAGTATGCCTTCAGCCGCAACTTCAAGGAGCACGGTAGCATTCCCCTGTCGACCTACCTGAAGACCTACCGGTACGCAGAAGATTTCCCGCGATTTCGATATGACGATTGTGCAAGGATCTAATGGATATATAGGGTTGGTGACATTGTGGATATCAAGGTCAACGGTGCCGTCCAGAAGGGGTCAGTAATATCTCCGCCCGCTCCATTTTCGAATAGCCCCGATCATGGGGGATTCTGCGTGATGAAATTTGTGTGAAGGAAAAAAATCGCTGAGACATTGAGAATAGTATGCCCTACAAGGTCTACAACGGAAAGACCGGTGTCGTCTACAACGTGACCAAGTCCGCCGTCGGTGTCCTCCTCTACAAGATGGTCGGCAACCGCTACATCGAGAAGCGCATCTCCGTCCGCATCGAGCACGTCAAGCACTCCCGCTCCCGTGAGGACTTCATCAAGCGTGTCAAGGAGAACGCCGCCAAGAAGAGCCAGGCCAAGCAGGAGGGTGTCACCCTTCACCTCAAGAGACAGCCCGTCCAGCCCCGTGAGGCTCACACCCTTGAGGGTACCGCCCCCGAGAGCATTGCTCCCATCGCCTACGACACCCACATCTAAACGAATGGATACGGTCTATGCGGTTGTTTGGTGTTTTCTGGGATTTTCCATCTAAGGGTGGACTTTGCATGAGATGAAGCGATAAAAAAAGAAGGGCTCTCGGATAGGCACATCTTGTGCATAGATTCCCCTGAATGAGAAAAAACAAAAATTCTCAATTTCCTTTTTATATTCAAATAATTACGATCAGAACTCTGCCACGATTTGATCTTTTTTTTTGGGACCATTTGGCAGTTGTCATCCGACAATCGTTCTGAGGGATACGCTTCGAGGGACTGGACATGTCTCTGGAGTTACAATGGCATCTGTTCGTGGAATTGAATGGGAGTCCATGCAAGGTAACGAAAGCCTTGGTTTATCTCTAGATGTAGACTTCCATAGATCTACCATACAGCTGAACCTTTAACTGCTATCTCCATGGACTTATCAAGAAAATTACTACATCGAGCCTAGTACTGTATAACTCGATCGTACCTCATTATGTACTCCGGTACGTATGAGCTGAGGCGTGCAGAGTCGTCCATCAGCGACGGGACAGCAAGGCTTGTCACCACTCGCACCAACGCCAGTAAGAAAAATTATCATGGACAATCGAGGTCAGACTATTAATCCTTCTAGAAACCAATCTAGAAGCCAAGTCAGCCAACAATAATACAACTATTAAATCGTCTGTCCCTGATCTGTCCTTAAAACCCCGGAGTCCTGCAGCAGCCGGCTTCAGCCGCCGTCTTCGATCGGCGCAGGAATTTTCCCAAGCCCAATCGGCGGTGCCAGAGAGTTCCGCCCCGAACTCCGCGAGAGAGAGAAAAAATAAAATAAAAAAGAAGAGCTGAGAAAAGCCTAACAAAACATTTACCAGATAGACCTGATCTGGCCTTTTTTCGTTTTTCTTCTTCGTGTATACTTTATTATTATATTATTATTATTATTTTCATACCATTGTCGTTGGAATAGATGCTTTAATTCTAGTGACTCTTTTTCCCTCTCCCCAGACCAAGTGATCTTGACACGGAACCACCGACTCGACCAGCGTGCAATCGTCAAGCTTCGTTCATATGACTCTCTCAGCGACTTCTCGGGCCAGTGCGCAGGCGCACTTGGCAACTGATAATGCTCCCACACATATTGGGGCAGGTGCTTTGCAGTCGAGAGAGACCGGCGAGGTCATGCCTCAACCGAAACAGCCGCCCGTGAACCAGAAGCCTGAAGCGAAACCATTCGCCCATTTTGTTGCTGGAGGGTACGTGACGAACATTTGTGAAGCCTGGTTGATATGGAGCTGACTTGAATTTCTCAGAATCGGTGGCATGACTGCAGCGACACTTACCTCTCCTCTCGATGTCCTGAAAACCCGGTTACAGTCCGACTTTTACCAGTCGCAACTCCAATCCCTTCGTGCTTCTCATCCTATGCCGCCTTCTTCGTCGCTTGCATCCCTCCCGCGGAGTGCTATTATGCATTTTAGTGAAACATTCCAGATTCTCCGCTCGATACACGTCCACGAGGGGTGGCGCGCCCTGTTCAAGGGTCTGGGTCCGAACTTGATCGGAGTCGTCCCTGCACGAGCAATCAACTTTTATGTGTACGGAAACGGCAAGCGGATTCTCAGTGAATATTTCAACTACCATGACGCGCAAAAAACACCGGTGGGCGTCCACCTGACGGCTGCCGCAGTGGCAGGAATTGCCACGGGAACTGCCACCAACCCGATCTGGCTCGTTAAGACCCGGTTACAGCTCGACAAGTCCAATGCGGAGATTGGCAAAGGGCGCCAGTATACGAACAGCTGGGATTGCATCAAGCAAACTGTCCGCCACGAGGGCATCCGCGGCTTGTACAAGGGTCTTTCTGCTTCCTATCTGGGAGTCACGGAATCAACTCTCCAGTGGGTAATGTACGAGCAGATGAAGATGTACCTGTCACGCAGAGAGATGGCCAAGCGTGCGGATCCCAACTACACCTATGGTACCTGGGATGATGTGGAAGTGTGGGGTGGCCGCATCTGCTCTGCGGGTATGGCGAAACTGGTGGCTGCAGCTGCCACCTACCCTCATGAGGTTGTCCGCACCCGTCTCAGGCAGGCTCCGACCGTGGCCCTTGGCGATGGCAAGGTCCAAATGAAGTACACTGGACTGGTACAGTGCTTCAAGACGGTGTGGGTGGAAGAAGGAATGGTCGGACTGTACGGTGGACTGACCCCACACTTGCTCCGAGTTGTTCCCTCGGCCGCCATCATGTTTGGAATGTGAGTTGTTCTATTGTTTCATGTTTCGTCTCGTTGGGTAGGATGATGATTTGACTGACTGTAATGAATAGGTATGAGTTGATTTTGCGTGGTTTCGGGACGACATCATAATTTGGATCCCAACTGACTGAACCTGCACCACCCCTCTCCCACCATGCTCCTTCTAGCGCAACTGCCTGTATTATATGACCCTCCTCCCACTTATTTCGGATAATCTCTGCTGTTTAGAAGGATCGACTGCATGTCCACGGCGCACAGTATGGGTTTTCATGGCTTTGGAACGGCGTCTGCTTGTTGAATTTGACTGATCCATATGGGCTAGATGATCGGGAGGATACGGATTTCAATGTATTTAACTGTGTCCATGTTTGTTGATGGGGATTATATGCCACCCAAAAATAATTGTGGAAGATGTAATTGTATGGAAATGAATAAAGCCTGTGAAATGGATTTGGGTATTACTGCTTGTGTCACTTGGTGTCACTCACTTGTCTCAAGTCACCCTGGTAGTTGGGTAGATCTGATGATCCAGATGACCGTTCAACTTCCCTGCCACCACATCGACTTCCAATCTTCAATCTACCGTGGCGAAGCTGTACCCAACTGCGTCTAGTCCCGAGTCCTGCAACAAACCACATCGATCGGAGGCGGAAATGTGGTGGTAGATGATGTTGATGATGCTGGTCATGGAGATATATCCACCCCAAGGCTTAGCAGTGGATCTGAGCAATGCCACTGGGGGCCGTAAAGCAATACACAGTCAGTATCGTCATGATCCATACGGTAATTAACCTTTGCTCCCTTTCCTCCTGGCTCCTAAGTTGGCTGCCTCTTTTCCCCTCATCTGAAGATGAATTTTGCTTGTTGATGAAAAGGTTGCCTTATCTGGCTTCGGCGGTACCGACGGGAGGACGATAAGGCGTAAATTACGATGTGTTACAATACGCAGACTTCCTGAGGTTGACCAGTGCTCCACAGGGCGGGGGTCTGCCCGGCATGACTGGCTCCACTTGATCAACATGTTCTGGGTTGTGATAATCCATAGTAATAATAATTATTATTATAATAACAGGAAAAGAAAGTAAGGATTGACACAGTCATTAAGGCTGGATCGGACGGTGTTCATCAGTGGCTTGTTTGTGTGGAGAGTTGGAAATTTGGATCTCCCCCATCCTTATGATGTACAGGATGTACGCACTATGCCTGAAAATGGGTACCTTACATTGCAGGAAGTTAATCAAGAATAAGGAAATACTGCGTCATCCTCTTCGAAAGACGGGATACATCCAATATTCTGACTATTCCTCTTATCCTATAAAATAATAAGCAGACATGTTGGAGCAAAACACTGCCTCTCACCGCTACGTCGACGGTTGCCCTCTTGCATAGTTGCAACGAACCTGTCTACAGTAAGCAGGCTACTGAGCCCATGAAACGCCCCGTTGGGTGCTAAGACCGTACATCATCGCTCGAGTCCTGAGGTTCTATTTTCTCTCGTGGGACTTTGGGCAGATCATCGCATCCTATAATTGCCAGCAGGAAATTAATTATACGGGAGGGACCTACATTAATTAGCCTGCACTTTGTAGGGTCGAATCACTGATCGACCCCCCGCGCCAAAAGCGACATAAGGCTAGACAAAAGTCCCCTATTGTCTCCATCCCCCATTCTGCTAACGATACGACAACTATCCTGATCGGATTGGGCATGGAAACTACTAGAGTGTTCGGGTTGTTTGCGCGATCGACAAGATGTACCAGCTGAATACCACGAGGCTCACTCACCACTTACTCGGGATCTGCCCAAAATAACAGACTCTCGTCCTCTCGCGTGGCTTTTTTTTGGCTGCCGACCACCAGAAGGGATTAGTGATTTCTAGAATGCCTCCTTCACCGCACTTTTTCTCCCGCTGGACTGATATGATTTGTTTTTCGTCCATTTTTCTTTTCTTTTTTTGCTGTCTAAATCTCGTCAAGCTCTGAGAATAACCTTGTGGGACTGCTTTCCAGCCTGCCATGTCGGACTGGTCTCCTCCTCCGACTTTCCTCTGTGCGTATCATCCGTGATGATTCTTTTGACGCGGCGCCAAGGAAATCATTCATAATCTCCTCTCCAAATGCGCTGTACAGCCATGCTGAGGCCATGGGAAAGTGCCTTGATCGTTCAAGGGATATCATATCCTCCCCTCCCCTCCTTTTCGACCGTCAGAGCTCATTCGTGAAATTACAAGTGTGCTGTCCATCGTGGTGATGGGGCTCTTTGCCCTCCCTATAAGTAGACACCTAAAGTACCTCGTTGACTAACACATCCATACTATTGCCTTTCAAGCCTGTCGCTCATTAATCAACGCGCTGCACTTGCATTGCAAAAGCCTACCAAATACCTTTGCTGAACGTACCTGCCTACATTACACTCTTTCATTTGTCACTTCATCCATCTTTGTGTGTTCGACTTGCTGTCCAAGAGCCTGTTGACTTTTGTTACTGCGAGGCTGAGATGATAGAATGATCATCGCTTCTTCCGTCTACCTGGATCATACCATACTCAACTATACTTGACTCCTATTTTGCTCTGTTTGCATACAACATACAAACATGGCTAGGCATGTCTATTGTCCTCTTGCCCAGCATCATCCTTTGGCCACTGCTAACACATACTCTCTTCTCTAGTGCCACACCCACCTCGAATACAAACACCGATCAAGAAGCATTCCAACACATTGGTGCTTGGGTAACCGATGTTCCCCAGCCCAAAACAGCGATATCAGACGCCATTAGAATCCCAGAAACAGGAAATCCCGTATCATCGTTGATAACAGAGCACAACACTGGCACTTCTCCCATGATGCAAACCTTCCTGAATGACTTCACCAATGATCAGCCATGGACACTGGGTACAAGAGATCGTAACTGATGCCATGAGGCTGCACCTCGATTTATTTCGTATTGCGTCCGAGTCGACGAGAGAAGATAATTTTTTATTCTCCCTTTTTCAATCATTTTTACATCTGGAATATTATAAACATATTCCCTTTATTCCTTTTTTCAAGGTGATGATTAAAATTCCCAAGCATTTCGATGCGATTTGATCTGCATATGTATTGTTATGGTGGGCCGTTCATCATACTATGGGGAAGGCTTAGCTCTGGTGCCTGAGTCAACTTATGTCACAAGACGGGACCAAGAGTTTATTCCTCCCATCAAATGCCTTCTATTTGAAGAGGTGCATATCTCCGAGTAAAGCCATTGGCGGATAGACAAGGATGGAACAACCGAAGGATTGTGTGTGTGTGTGTGTGTGTGTGTGTGTGTGTGTGTGTGTGTGTGTGTAAAGAATAAAGAGCCCCATGTATTGTATCTTGAATAGTGATTATCTGTCTGGATGGAGACTTCTGTCATTTTTTGTCTCAAATAATTTTACCTTTGTACTACACTACCTGACATGGTGGGGCAAGAGAGAAGATCTCCAAGCCAAGTGCCTGTTTGGCTAGACTGTTCGATGAACTCCGAACCCCCGGCCCTAACAAATTACATACGTCGTAGATCAAAGGGGGAATTAAAATAAAATAAAAAAAAAAGAAAAAAGAAAAAAGGGAAAAGGAAAAAGAAAATAAATTGTTAGAATGATCAAAAACAGTTTAGCCATGGGACCCACTAAGAACCTTACCCTTTTGGTGGCTTGATGCCCCATCCCATCAGCCGGGCACCTCTCTACCAACTCAGCCATGGGGAGGTCAAGACTGAGTGTATCCAGTATGAAGTGCTTATGATTTTTGATGACGTTAGTATAATCCTGGATATAATCTAGACTTGTCGATTATTTATTAGTGCCATAGTACAAGGGCATGTACATACCTAGTACTCGTAGTCTGACATGATATCAAACGCTGATCTAGAACCGACAAGACACATTGGATAATGGCGTTCCTGGCACTAATGGTTCTCTAGACGAAGAGCAGATAAAGTACAACAAACTAAACCTTACCTTAAGTCTAGATTGCTGTCTACGGGGGGATTTCCCGTCCGAGCCCAAGTCGAGTCTGGACTCTGGACGGAGATAGTACTCCGTAGGTTACTCAGGAGGTTATCTGTGAGGATGGACAAGGGACTACGGAGCACATACTTTGTAAAATGTAAATCTTCTATCAGGTGGATACCTCAAGATTTAGCAGTATTGACTCCGTTCTACCCCGTAATAATATCGCACTTTAATACTTGACACAGTTGACAGACTGACAGTATGGAGCCGTGGCTGTGCCCCCGCCCGCATGAATCGTGGCTGTAATAGCAGCAAAGCCATGCTGTTTTGAGTTTACCGTCTGGCGGAGAACACGGAGTACTGACTAGTACAGCTACTAATACCGACGCCCCGATGCTCTACAATCGACGAACACGGGAGATGTTGGATGCTGAAACTGGATGGTTGGACACGTGTTTAGCCCCTGAGGCTCAAAGGCACAGCAGGCTCAGGGAAAATTGGAATTATCTCCGTCGTGCTCGAGGGTCGACGACTTCGATAGTCATGGGACTGTACACGGTCAAAGCTACAGTTCGATTAATGTCGGCGTCCGCAAAAGTATCGAGATGGAAGATCATGATGGCGTACGGAATATTACGGATACAGTTCCGGATGCCATTTAGCCTGAAACATACAGATGCTAAAACGTGAGGTACTGTGGTAGGAGGCTAATAGTATTAGATGTATATAGAGTGGAGTAACACCTTCAGCTGGCATGTAGTAGTGTTCTGCATCGCCCAGTTATTTCAGTAAGATCTTGAGCCTCACTTTTGCTTTTGGGAGCTTCACTCTCACTCATACCTCGGTCTACTATATAGCAGCATCACATATAGGTGTCTGTTTTCTTTTCCCCACCCCTGCGCTTGTGACCACTGCTATACCCAGCAGATGTAATAATACCATCATAGGAAAGGTTATGGTCGGATAATCGGATGCTCATAGCTTTTGAGCCCCATGCTTTGACTCATTCCAAATTGACTTTTTATTAATCATCATTATTGGAGCTTGAAACATGGCATTTTCTGTTGGGGCTTGGATTGTGTGGTGGTACAGACCGTAATATTTTAGAATGATGTCTGGCCTCATTGATCTTGGTGATGGTGTGTACCTAGTAGGTAGTAGACTGTTGTAATGGATGTTTGGATCGTGCAGATTATGAGCTGATGAAGATAGGAAGATGAAGATACCATTGCCATGGACCTGGGGAGGAAGCTCTGGCAAGTAAGGTAGGCCAGTTGGACTAACCGTGTTCTGTTATTACTTAGTAAGAACTATACTATTCCTGTTAACAGCCTTCTCACTGATAGGACTAACGGATCTTGCAGAGCCTCATGCCCCCATCATCCATGTAAGAAAAACGGTTATGCCTGATGTGGATATATGTAAGGTCTGCAAGAAGGTTATGGGAACGGCCTGGATTATGCATCTTCTTGTGCTTTATCGTCGAGTCTACTTGATGTTGGTACTCTGTCTGCGGAGTACATTGATCATGATATAGTTATGTGCAATCTACAAATGGATATATCGACAATAGAATACCTAACAGACATTAGCTACAACTAATTTATTAAATTCAAAGTATTTCTATTTATTTACTTTTTTTTTTTTTGAATATAGTTTCCGAAAATTGTTGCCTGCAAAATAATCAAAAAAGCAACAACCATGGAAATTGAAACGAGAGCTTCCCAATGGAAGCAATACCTGGTAATACCATACAGTAAGGTAATAATGGTAACGACCCACAGTGGCTCTCCCGCCCGTCCCGCTCCCGGGAATTTTAATGGCGGACCATGGATAGAGAGGAACGAAAGATCCGGGGATTAATTAATTTGGCAAAAAGAACACATAGGAACTATTCAATATTTGGCAACATGCTGCAATAACCTGAGGAGAAAGTATGATTTATCGACTAGGAGAATAAATGGAAGAAGCAGACTGGGAAGTGACAATAGTTATTGATTCAACTGGTCCCAGGCAGCAAACCTAGATGACGTATGCAGTATGGATGTATTATTTTGTATTATGCAGAATTTCTACAGTAATGGTAATTCAAAGATGAGACCCTTGAGATCTTGGGCCATAAGGACCGAATTTGGCAGACTTTTTTTTCTTCTTCTCATTGCATAATGGCCATCACTCACATTTTATTAAGGCTGTCGCTTGATTGACATTGGTTTATTATTGATTTATAAAATATTTCTTTCAAAACATATCGGTGGATTACCAACTAGTGGATACTCTGTTACATACAAAATCACCCTCCCTCTGCAGGCCGGGTGAATTTGCTGATGCTGGCTGTTGGTGCAATCGATCTGCTTGCTCTTATACAGTCCACTACGCCCTCCCCCCCCAAAGAATTCTTACACTCTTTTTTACCCTCTGCCATTGCATCGGAGGAGACTGAAAATATTTAAAGAAATCCTTTTGCCCCCTTCCCCCTCCTTTGTTCTTATCCTCAAACTCCCACCCCCCTCTCGTTGGTAAGCTTCCATCCATTGATCGTCGATCGTCATACCCATCTAGCCTTGTGTTCATCGCCGCCTCCCACCCTTGGGCTTTCTCTTTCTTCTTTTTTGGATAACTCTTTTGGTCTTGACTTTCTCTTTTTTGAATTATTTTCTTTGTCTCAAATTTTTTTTTTTTTTTTTTTTACCTTCCCCGGCTGCTGCCATCATGGCTGAGGTTGATGACCTGAATGGTCATTCTGGGGACTACTTGCTGCCAACAGGATACAATCCTCGCAGACCATCCATCACTATTGAACCACCACCTGGTGGTTCAAGCGTTGGTACCTCGAGAGTTCGTCTCTCAACACACCCTTCTGCCCCAAGGATACTATCTGACACTGCTGTCTTTTAGCTCTTCTCACACCCATCGTCTCACATGCCCCCATCGCCTTCGAGCCATACCACCAACGCCGAACAGTCCTTCTCAGCGTATGACCTTCACGATTCCTTTACAGGACCAGTGGCAGATTATCTAGGAGTAGCGGACCCAGTAGATTTACTGGGAATTGGGTATAACTATGGAGACCCCACTATACACCCCGACAACCTGGATGGCATCAGCCCAAATACCATTGTCCCAGATACTGGGCTGCTTTCCCAACGTGCCCCTAGTGTTACCTACCATGACAGAATGTGCCACCTGGAGAATGAGCTCGAAAGACTTAAAGGGACAACACAAAACAACATTTCACATCTCAATGCAGATCAAGTCAGTGAAATGTGGAGTCTCTTGAAAAGACATTTCGACGCAATTGAAGGAATGGTCCACAAGAAAGTCAATTTCTGGGGTGAAACATCGGCGCCTGCTACACCTAGCAATGTTTCTTCCAACGCCAGGGCCCAATACATTTGCAAGCTTTGCTCTCCTGCCAGACGAGGAACCTTTCTGAACCGTGGCACCTTTGCCCGCCACATTGCACATAAACATGCTCCTCGATCTAGGTACCATTGCTTTTTCCCAGAATGTCCATGGACCGGAAGCAGAAGGGACAAGATCCACGAGCATCTTCGAATGAGGCACAGATACTATGAGAGCTTGTCGCCTGCGGTTGTCAATGGCCTGAAACGACTAATGCAATCTCCAAGGGAATGTGCACTTTGCTCAACACCAGTCAGCTCCTGGGAGGCGTACTTTGAATGTGTTTGCACTCACTGCCATATTTCGGAAGACGATGCCACCGAAAGCAACAGCAGTTTGAGCAGAAGAGGTAGTGGTGGCAATGGTGGTGGCAGCGGGAATGGCTATAATGGCCCACCCCCGGATGGCTATGGTGGAGGAGGAGGAGGAGGCTCTCAATTCCCACCCCAAAACGGATACTACAACAACCCCTACAATGGAGGCTCTTTTTTCCCAAACCAAGGATACAGCTTCGCCAACGGAAGAAACCCCAACACTGAGCACAGCCCCATGGATGCCACCAATGACGCTGGTCTGAACTCTCGTTTTCCTTCTGAACCGAATCCTTCACACAGCCCCAGAACGGGCAACGGTGGCACAGCGGTCCCGTGCAAAGAGGAGGAAATATCTCCTCTTTCACTCACCCCACCTCAACCAAGGTTTTTCTCCGGCTCAATGCTCCCTGGCGAAATTCACCCTAAAAAGGCCAGACCTAGCCCCGTTGAACAGCGCCCCGGGAAAGACCCGAAACATGTTCTAAAAGAGGATCCCCAAAGGAAACGCAAGACCTGTGGCTATGAATTTGGTGGCTGCTCAGAGGGAAAGTTGTCAAACCAAGCCGGAGACACACGCCGCCAGTCGGCTCAGAAGAAAGAAGCGCGAGCAAGTTTCCCCTCGCATGGCTACAGTCAATTCCAAGGTTCTTTTTGCGAAGTCACCCCAAAACGACCTATGCGAATGAACAATTCAGTGGGCCAAGCTCCATCATTTTATGGCCCAGGGACCGGCGGATTCAAAGGCCATGTAAAAGGCCCTAACTCTTGCCAAATCTCTGCGCGATCCTATAATCAGAAGAAGAACTTGGGACAATGGACAGCGGGAGCTATTCGCAATGTCTGGAAAGATCCAATGAAAAATGCCCAGCTTACCTCTCCCACTGAGGACACCCAAGCCTTGGTTGCCTTGAATACTACCGCGACCCCGGGCAAGGCATCTATATCACAACAAGCCTTCACCGAGGCTGCAATGGCTCTGCCAATTCGTTTGAATGGGCTTTCAGGACCTGATTCAAACGCATCAACCAGTGTCCTGAGCCCTAGGAAGCAGATGGGATCGATGGGGTCAGTTTCAAGTAAGTTTAAATCGCCTATCCGGTCTTTACAGGCAATTTGGTTTGTAGTGCAGATAGCTAATTTCGCTTTCTTTAGATGACACCCATTCCAAAGTCAACAAGCCCACACCGAAAGGATACCGTGCGGTCAAGAGCTCTCCGGGCACTAAGAAGAACGGAAATCCCTTCACCATAGATTTGATTGCTTGCGTTGATGTATACCGACCAGGAAGGTTTGAGAAACATCCTTCTCTGTGCCTAATATTGAAGGCCATCATTCAATTCCGCAGATTGCGCTCCAAAAGTACAGAAATGCATTCGGCGATGGAAATTACGGATGGAACCGATTTTGCAGATCCTAAGCCACAGGATATCGACTTTTCCCAGGTGCCTCTTGACCTTAGCTACGAATCGATGCTTCTCGGGTCACTTGACGCAGGTATTATGAATGGCCTGTCTTTCGGCAATTTATCGGAACTCGACCTGCGGGGTGATGATGACCTGCCACAGAATGCTATGTTATTTGGATGTTGATCGGTGCTCCAGCTTGGAGATAGTATTTGGTCAACAAACCTATGCGCTGACGACCAAGTGTCTTTGATGATCTACGACCCCATTTCTTTAGTTATTGGATTGATGTTTTGTTTCTCATGTCGATTTCTATATTTATTTCTTCGGTATTTTCCCTTTTCTTCACGTGGTATATACTAATGACTATTGGGAACATCATGGAAATGATTCACGGTGCAATGGATATGAGGGTATTGCACCAGGCGTATGGTTTTATGTGCCTCTATACCCACCCACCTTTGGCACATATTGGATTTTTTTGACATGAATTCTTTTCCTGTACATGTATCGTTTGGATGATTTTCCAGATATGTTTAAATTTATATTTGATGCATGCCTATATTTATTGAAATTTAAGTGTTGGTTCAAGACCAGCTCGGCTTTTGTGCTTTGGGCATTTTTTCTACTGTGTTATCTGGCATCTAGCCAGGATCAAAATAGGCACCCCTGGAATAATAAAGCTAGGCAAATGGGCTATGGTAATCTCATAGCCTTGTAATTTGCTAATGTCCTAGAGATTATGCGGCGATGGATGAAAGGAGACTGGTTTCTATGCAATGCTCCCCTAAAATCCATCCGCTGGTCGCTGCATACAGTGAGATACATTAGGACGCTACAAGGATACATCACGACCTGCCATTTATAGGTAGCTCCATGGGGGATACTGGCAAATAGAAGGGTGGTTGCTGGGAGCGTCTGCATAACCTGCCGCAGGACGTTTGTTGTCCTCCTCATGCCCCTCCCCCCCCACCTTTATTTTTTAGCCTTCTTTTATCTTCCATCCGCCGACTTCTCCTCTTTCTCTTCTATATTCCCCCAGGCAAAATGGAGAATTTCGAAGCCTGGTATACCAATCTTAATAGTCAGGTTCTGGACCTGATTAGCGACTATGCTGGGCAAGAGCTTTTCTGTCTCGAAGGAGATTCAGTCGTTCTGGAGTGTCTCGATGATCCCGCGCTAGACTTTCAGAGTGAGCTCCAAAACCAAAGATGATATGCGAGAGCTAACATGCGAGAAGATGGCTATCAAATCCTACACGCCGTGTACAAAGTGGAGAGGTTTCTTTCTAGACTACTGTCTACGAAATGTAACTTCCACATTGTCTTCTTCGATGGTGAACTTTACCCGACACCTTATTGGTTCTGATTCTGATTGAATGTCTACTTTATAGAAAATCGAGACATCGCCTCATCCACAGCTCACAAGGACCTGTATCGGTCAAAATACAGTCTGGCCAGAGAGATAATCGTTCAGCACCTCAAACATGTCCAGGAGAAACACCCAGAGATCAAAGTAAATCGGTTTTCTTCCGCTTATTCTACTGAGTTTCGGAATTATGTTCAGATGTACAATGTTTATTTCGTCATGTGCCATAATGGAGCGCTTCGAGAACGCAAGGAAGCTACTTTTGTTGAGGCATCTCTGCGTGTGATTTGCAACATGATGGCCCTTGGGCTAGATGTTGCGATCATGAATGAGATTGAATGGAGTGATAGCAAGGTGTGTTCCTATTACCACATTCGACTCTTTTCATTATTTCTGACATCTGTTTGAAAATGTTAGGTGATGACACGAGTGCTTCAAGCAAGCTCTTTTCGACGCTCTATCGTGGCAACCGAAGCTGAAGAGTGTGAAGTGGAATCGATTGCTCCTTCCACAATATCCAAATGTCTCCAAGACCTACAGTCACTTGCAAAGCTTAAAGACGAAAATCCTAGCTTGGCAATAACTGGAAGAGATGCACTTACTCTGGCTATCGCGTCAAGCTTGGTCCTAGAGACGGAAGATGAAGACATGGATGATTCTGAAGCAAGTCGTATGGTGATCGCACTTTTTCTTCAACTTGCCTGCCTGAAGAGCTTGTCGCTGGGTGAGCGGAGAATCAAAGTACGCGATATACCTAACCCAGAAGTCTACGACCGATTCTTGGATAGATTCTGCCAGGTCGCAGCTGCCATACTTCAAGCTCCTGAGTGGCAGAGTCTCGATTACTGCGAAAACAACTACTTGTATGACCTTGTCGACGGCAGGGTCCTCCGGTCTTGTGTCGCTTCCGTATCAGAAAATGGAATGGCCAAAATTAGCAGCAAGATTGGCGATAACTGGGGCAAACTCTTGGAGTTATTCCAAGCAATCTCGAAATATGACCTCCCGAAGGACTTGTTTGAGAAGCACAATGGTAGTTCTGAATTGGACCTTCGAATGAGTACACTTTGTGTCAAAAATGATGCCCCCAGAATGACTCTACTACCGTTCAAGCACAATGTCTTTGATAAACACTTAGAAAGTGTTCATGTGGATGTGGAAAGCTCAGATGACGACGAACCTATCGTTAATGTTGTCCAAGACAACAAACACTGGCATAATAGCCGCCCAATCATACCAAGGCGCTCAGAGGCCGATAAGAAACCACATACAAAGTGGAAAAATCCTTTCAGATTCAATCAAATTCTATCTCGAGATATGGACAAGTACGCCGCAAGTCTTACGAATTCTAAAGGGCATATGTTCGAACGCGAAGTGATAATATCGAAGAAACCTTCTCAAGGGATATCCAAAGAGAAAAAGATCTCAGGCACGGCGAAAGCTATTGTTGAGAAAAACAAAGCCAGCCAAGCTAAGAAGGAAGCTTCATTCCTGGAATCCTGGAAGCAGACACTAAGACAAACACAAAACCTGGACGTTCGTAGTCAGATCAAGGAGATCAGATCTTTCCTGGAGAAGCTAAAGGATCGAAAGCGGGAGGTCCTGGAGCCAGAAGTGCGTGTCTTCATTCTGACATCCCTCGTCACCCAATATCAGAATCCCAGAATCGTCGCAGGCGAAAATGACCGGAATAGCCTGGCACGGGAAATCTGGGATGAGATTAGGATTCTGCGGCAAATAGTCAATGGAATGACTCAAGAAGTCTTCCAGACTTTCCAGAAGCTCTGCCAGAAAATGGGCTTATCTGATGTTCCCCAAGCCTCACCTACTCAGCGGAGGCCACTGTCATTTCCGTTTGACATTAAAAATGTTAGACCGCAGCAGATAGGTGCGCCTTTGGACTTTCAGGCATTCCAGCTAATGCATTGTGGACCTTTCATGGACCGCCAGACCGGCGCAAAGGAGGATAAGCGTGTTGCCTTTAAGCCGGATAAATGGCAACGGGACGTCCTCGACGAATTGGATAAAAACCATAGCATTTTCGTCGTTGCCCCAACAAGTGCGGGAAAGACCTTCATCAGTTTCTACGCGATGTCGAAAGTTCTCAAAGAAGATGACTCTGGCGTCTTGGTATATGTGGCACCGACCAAAGCCTTGGTGAATCAAATTGCGGCCGAGATCAATGCACGCTTTGAAAAGTCGTATCCTAAAAGTGCTGAACAGACAGTCTGGGCTATTCATACTCGGGATACACGTATGCACAATCCGATGAAGTGTCAGATATTGGTGACAGTTCCTCATATTCTTCAGATAGTAAGTGAATATCGTATCTTAGCAATTGGGTTCACACTAACAGGCTTTGAAGATGCTGTTATCGCCGGTCAACGCTAGAATATGGGCGCCACGAGTGAAGTGCATCATATTTGATGAAATTCATTCAATTGGACAGGCCGACGATGGCCTCGTCTGGGAACAGCTGCTCTTACTAGCCCCGTGTCGCATAATTGCTCTCTCTGCAACCGTGGGAAATCCGAAAGAGTTTGAAGAATGGCTCTCGTCAACACAGCGATGCCTGGGTAATCCTTTGAAACTCATACAGTATGGACAGAGATACTCCGATCTTCGAAAGTTTCTCTATTACCCACCCAAGGAGTTCAAATTCCAAGGCCTCTCGCGGCCTCAAGCCAAGGGAATATTAGAGTCTGAATCCATTGAAGGGTTGCGAGCCGTGCATCCGATCGCTAGCCTTCTTAACAAACGGCGTCAGATGCCTGAAGATCTTTCTCTTGAACCACGAGATTGCTACCTCCTTTGGAAATGTATGCTGAAGTACGCTTCCAGCAAGTTCCCTGTCCCGGAAAAGCTCAGCCCAAAGAATGCCATGGCATCATTCATTCGGCGGAGCGATGTATCCGAGTGGGAAGCCGATGTGAAGGAAGTCTTATCTAAATGGATGACGGACCCCCAATCTCCCTTTGAAAGCGTCCGAAAAGAGCTTGGATCAATATTCTCACCTGAGCACAATAAAGAGGGAAGCAGTGGGGAGAAGGGTGACCAAAGCCTTGCAGCTTCTCCTGCCAGTATGCGAGCCCTCAAGAAAGAAGAGCTGTCAACTTCTGTGTTTCCGCTTTTGGTCAGCTTGCATAAGAAAAATGCTTTACCCGCCCTGCTTTTCAATTATGAGCGAACTACCTGCGAGCAAATCGCGGAAACAACACTCAAGCAACTGCGTGATGCTGAGAACGAGTACAAAAAGGGTGCTTCTTGGCAAAGAAAAATGACCGAGTATAGACAGTACCAATCTCTATTGTCGAGACAGGCTCGAACTGCAGATAAAAATGGGAATGGCAAACGCAAACAGAATGGAGACCAGGGAGAGTCATACCCAGACCCGGCTGAGAATGAAATCCATCCTTTGGAAGGATTTGATCCTGAGAGACCACTGGAAGAGTTCTCCTTTGCCGGTACTGGCATATTGACTAGGGAAGACCTCCAAGAAGAAATCGAGACTTTGAAGTACAGGAACGTCAAGGATTTCTTGTGTGAAGCTCTTGAGAGGGGAATAGGAGTGCACCATGCTGGAATGAACCGTCAATATCGTCAGTGGTAGGTGATCCCCTTGAGGCTGGCTACTAGGAAATAGCACTAATGATACCTACAGTGTTGAGCGCCTCTTCCGTGCAGGATTTCTTCGAGTTGTCGTGGCCACTGGCACACTGGCCCTGGGAATCAACATGCCTTGTTCGACCGTCATCTTCTGCGGCGATAGCGTTTTCCTGACAGCGTTGAACTTTCGCCAGGCGGCAGGAAGAGCTGGACGTCGAGGATTCGATGTGCTGGGAAATGTTATTTTCCATGGGATACCTCACCACAAGGCGTTCCAGTTGATCAGCTCTCGTCTGCCGGACTTGAATGGGCATTTCCCCATCACAACCAGCTTAGTTCTCCGACTGTTTATTCTTCTCCACAATTCACAAGAATCAGAGTATGCTGTGCGAGCAATCAACTCTCTACTTTCCCAGCCAAGACTCTATTTTGGGAGTGCAGAGTCAAACGAGAAAGAAAAGGTTCTGCACCACTTGCGATTCTCGATTGAATACTTGCGGCGTCAGCGCTTACTTGGACCACATGGAGAGCCGATTGAGCTGGCATGCTGTATTTCCCATCTCTACTATACCGAGAACAGCGCTTTCTCCTTCCATGCCCTTCTCCACTCGGGATATTTTGAGAGGTTGTGCGAATCCACTCGATCCAACACGGAGAATCGAATGAAGACGTTGATGGTTGTCCTATGTCACCTATTTGGTCGGAAGTCTCTCGGTCATCGATACAAGACAGACCAGAAGTCACCATCTATTGTTGTTCTGCCAACAATTCCAGCCGAAGCAGCGGCAGTTATTCGCGCCCATAACAGCGATATCCTCAAGACATACACAACATATGTGGCCACGTACATAAACCAGCATATGACGGAATCTGAGCGGGAGCTGCCACTCAGTGGAATCTCGGTCACAGACCAGGGTAATCCAGAACTGAGCCGTCTCCTGGGTGCGATGGAGGCGAATAAGACGTGTTCCCCGTTTGTTGGACTGTCTGGACACGATGACGAGTTCGAATCCATCAAGGATCTCTGCCAGACAGTTCGATCTGGGGTATTTCTGGAAGAAGGTGTTATTCCGCACCTTGATATCTACCCGGATGGGGGAATGGCGCCGTTGAACGCTTATCTTTACGACTTCTTCTGCCATGAAAATCTGGGAGCCCTTGAAGATGCCAATCACGTTTCTCGCTCTGAAGCATGGTTTCTCTTGAACGATTTTTCTATGGTTCTTGCTACTATAATTGTTGCATTGGAAGGTTATATTAACCCGGACAAAGAACAAGATCCCCTAGATATCATGGCAGCTGGGGATGAGATGTCGGCAGAATCGGATAGTGACGATGAATCTGATGAGGCAGTGAATGAGTCCAACACTGGAGAAACCGAGTATTTTAACACACCCAAGAAACCTAGCACCCCAGCCGCTAAAGACGAAATACTGGATAATTGGGATGATATGAGCGATGCCAGTGAGAGCTCAGAGGACGAATCTTCCGAAACATCCTCGCAAAACGATCAGAAACAGGGATCAACAGTGTCTGTGGAGGTTCTCAATGCCTTCCGCCAGTTGAAAGATGAATTTGATGAGAAATTCCGTGCTATTTTTGCATAAGTGGTTTGGATATTGTTTCTTACTTGTTGTGGATATCATTTTGGATGTTGCCATTAACACAACCTAGAGAATCAAGACATCAGAATATCAAATTAGTTTGTGAATTGTATATATGGCACAGTAGAATCATTTCCCTGATTGCAGCACCACGGAGGCTTCTATCATCATGGTGGAGAGATTGTCCTTTTCATCTCTAAACAACAACCCACAATGCCTCACATGGTCGACTCCCTCGAAACGATCCTCCATGACAGCCCCGGTATCTCTCATCCGAACATACTTCATCCAGTAAAAGATGCAATGCTCGAGATGCCACGCCTGCGTCACCCAGAACGTCCCATTCACATCTGCCAACGCCGCAATCTGCGACTTATTCATAGGAATCGTGGCCGCCTCGTCCGCGAAATACGACCACGCCCCATTCGGCCCCGGGCCGGACCGTTCAAACTCGGCGGTTAGTTCCTCGTCGCGACAGTAGGGTGGCAGCCAGGATGTGGCGAGGATGTCAAAGGTACAGCTCTTTGAGATGGCTTCACTGATGCTCGAGCCGCAGTCGCAGAAATTCAGAGTCGGCGGGAGTGTCGATGGACGGTAGACATCTGGAAAGCGGGGAGTCAAGACGGAAGGGCGAAAGTGCTGAATGAGGAGGAGAACCAAGGCGACGCAGTCCCAGATAGCGAGGAGGACGATGAAGATACGGATACAGAGCGCGATGTAGTATTTCGATGGAGGATGTCTCGTCGACGATCGAATGATGCTTTCGGGTGGTTTCTCGAGGGGTTCTTCGTCGACGGGTTCAAAGTGAGGGCCGGATTTGACCAGGAAGGGAGTCCGGGGGGAGTCCATTGTGGATGAAGATGGAGATGGAGACATTAAAGCGAGCCATTTTGATTCAGATAAAATTTGTCTTCTTTAATATTATAAGCAGATGGTTAGATATCGTCGGCTGGGTTGGATGACCGTTTGGGGGTTGAATAGGAGCGAGTAGGGCTAGCAAAACAAGCCCTGAATAGCATGTCGATCGCGGCGGGTTTCTTTGTCTACCTTCACCTCTTGACATCATGCAATCCACCTGTACAATTTGAATTATACTCTACAAGAGAGCCAGCAGTATTAAGAAATTACTGAACTGTGACGAATGATCCGATCAGCATGGCTGTTTCAGAGCCAATCTGATTATCGCGGAGATCAGAGATGGAATCGGTGCGTCCGTAGCAAGGCTGGCCTAGAATTTGGGCCAAGGAAGATCCCAGTTTAGGTCATTCATGTTTGGCAGGATGTTGGAGATGTTGGTAGAAATGAAGATTAAAACTGTAGGATTCTATATGCTTATTATGTATCATAGCTGTGAGATGAGGATTCTGGCTACTTAAAGGCCCTCGGAGGCTCTCTTTCTTCCAACCCGCTTCTTCACCATGTCATTCCATTCCTCATGCAGTTCCCAACCGACTCCCACCATATCCCGTCTACTCCTCTATTCCAACAAAATGGCGATGAATGTCCAGGCTCTGAGTCTCTGCAACGCTCTTACCATCGAGCCAGAGCTATAGGCAGGCATTATTATGAGTGTTTCCTCCAGCCCATACCGAAACAATGCTAACTAGTTAGGACTGACCATGCAGGATGTCCTCGACAGATCCCCCAAGCTCTGTCAATTATACATGGACTCCATTATCTACAGAGACCTTCCAGCTTGGACTTGTCTCTGATCTAGTATAACCTCGTGGTGGGGGCCATTGCCCCCTAAGCTCTTGAACGACTGCTACCCTGCAGCCAGATGGTAGCTTTATCCTGCACACTTCCACTCCCAGGAGCAGCAAAGTAGGTTGAGCTAGGTACCTTAGGTGAGATGATACTGATCGATCCAGATTCATACCATCATCAATGCCAATTCCGGGTATACGCCGCACTGCTATAGTTATGGCTTGCTTTCTAGTAAAGGGGGATGACAGAGGAATTCGCCCTTTTCTGGCGGCCC
Organism: Aspergillus wentii DTO 134E9; assembly: GCF_001890725.1. Taxonomy (NCBI): domain Eukaryota; kingdom Fungi; phylum Ascomycota; class Eurotiomycetes; order Eurotiales; family Aspergillaceae; genus Aspergillus; species Aspergillus wentii. Next base: position 1,270,293 of record NW_024467836.1, read on the forward strand.
TTGCTGAGGGGACTGAGATGTGTAAAGTTGTGATATCAACGCGTGTGAGGTCGAGACAAAGGGATTTGAAAAATATCACTAACTCAGTTCCATCAGTAGAACTTTTTCTTGATTTCCCGTTAGCAATTGGGCGTGAGCTTTCGATGTCCCTTATATAGGAGGTAGATGCTGTCTAACACTATCATATCTAAATCCGACGCAACAACACAGCCCACCATTAAAACTCATCACCGAGATCCTGATACTCAGCCCTCATGCTCCACGCATCCCTCGCAGCCCTAGTCTCATTCTTCCCCGAAGTCCGAAGCCCCCAGAATTCACAATCCTCATATCCAAACGGCAAAAGACCACAAAAACTTCCCTCAACAGAGCCATTTCCTAGAAATCGAATCTCCCCCGATCCGCAGCTCACATGGTCCATTTCTGTGTCCCGCGCACGCCATTCAAAGAAACAGCTGCCCTCACCAGCGTACATGATTTGGTAAGGACGGTTGGGCATGAAGAGGATACCTTCTATTGGGCCGAGCTGGAATTCGCCCCAGATACTGGATCCGTCGAGACAGAGTATCATACCCGAGTTGCGGGTGTCGAAGGCTTGGGAGTCGATCTTGTAATTACCATTAAGAAGGCCTAATGTGACGCGTGAGGAGGGTAGATTGCTCGGTGGCTGTTGCTGCTCCTGTTATTAGCTTGTGCGTTACGCGTGACATGGGAGTAGATTTACCATTCTATACCCATGTCGCCCAGGCCTCAGTGACGATGAGTAATAACCATGAGGTGCCACCTCTTCCTCCTTCACCATCACCTTCTTCTGATCCCCCTGCCCAAGACGAAGGTTGATATTCAAATTCAACCCCGCGCAGGACACGGCCACCCCCTCATCATCAATCTTTCTCTTTACGCCCTTAGTCCCAGTAGACTTCTTCTTGGCCTTCTCCTTCTCTTTCACCTGTCTCTCCCACTCCCTTTTCATCTCCAACTGCAACACGTCCACGTGAAACGGAACCTCTAGTTCGTCCCGATTCAAAGCATCCAGCAACGGCATCGCCGCGGTGCTCTTGTGATCTGTGGGCGGGAGTCCATAGTGTAGCAGCTGTGCCTTGAACCAGTTAACCGGCTGGTCGAGGATAGAGGCTTTTGCTCTAAAAAAGGTGCGGAGCTCGTCGATGCTTGCGCGGCGATGACGGGTGTTTGGGGAGGGGAGGGCGTAGAATACGTTATTTTCGTATTGAAAACCCTTGCGACATATTGGGTCCATTTTGGCAGTTGAGTATCCGAGGTTGTGGTTGTGTTTTTCTTTTTTGGGAGGGAGTGGAGAGAAGAAGAAAGGTGATGATGGGGGAATGAAAGAAGATAGAAGTGGAAGGATAATCATGACGAATGTACCAGCATTTTATTCAATCAATTGTAAATATCTGTACAGGCCAGCTAGACTAATATTATATCGTTTACAAGCAGGATATCAGTACAGCCCAAGAAAACATAAAGAAAAGACATTTGATTCGTCTAATACACCCTGAGAAAAAGCCGAAGCTGAAACAACCAAATAAAAAGACAAGCCAGATTTCCCCCATAAAACCGTTAGATAAAAACAATCAATTAAACAATTTCGAGAGTCAAGACCAGCAAAAGGACGATGAGGTAGATAAAACACGTGCAGAAAAGTAAAAAAAAAAAAAAGGTCCGAAGATTGCAGACGCTGCCCAGTGTCAACAGAAATTAGTGAGATAGATTTTGTTTTACTTGATATTTGTTTATTCAATCAGTAGTATCTTTACTCCTGTCGACTGCGCTTGGCACCATGGGGATTCCACGATCCATCGCCGACCCCTTGGTTTGGAGTGAAGAAGCCTTGATTGAATGCAGGATTCGGGGCTTGGAAACCGCCTTGACCTAGCAAGAACCGCAGTTAGAACTGGCTTTACACCGGTTGATACTCTCTGAATATCATTCATCTCATGACATACCTTGCATCCCCATGTTGGCTCCCATGCCTCCCATCATCGGGTTCATTCCACCAGACATCGGGTTCATTCCCATGCCTCCCATGGGGTTCATAGCTGGCATACCCATCATGTTCGGTGTAGCCATGCCGCCGCCGCCACGGCCACGCATGCCCCCAGGGCCGCCTCGCATCCCGCCGCCCATCATGTTGCCGCGGTTATTGAAGCCATAGTTTTGCATGCCACCCATCGGGGCTCCCTGGAAGCCGCCAACCATCGGCCCACCTTGGAAGCCACCGCCCAACGGGTTCTGGAAGTTGCGGTTGCCCCCAAAGCCCATGTTGTTGTTCATTCCGCCGCGGTTGTTGAATCCACCACCTCGGCCACCACGGAAACCTCCGCCCATGTTGTTCATTCCGAAGTTCATGCCCTGGTTCGACGAGTTGTATCCACCGGATGCTGCTCTAGCCTGGTTATCCTTGCGCATCGGCGCATCTTTGGGAAGCGTACGGAATGGGTTGGTGTGAGGATTGGTATAGTGAATCACGTGCTTTCGGCCTGCCTGTCCTGTTGCGCTGATATTTTCAATCTTATGCTTGGCCGCTGTTGCTGCCTGAAGGGTTGTGAATTCAATAAATGCTTGCCTATTGGGCAAAATCCTGTTAGCAACACGATGACTCGTTAATAGACAGCTTGGAGAAGCATACCCTTTACTCTTTCCATTCACCTTGTGCTCGCTGAATGTTACATCCTTAAGTTCATCTTCAGAGTTGGCTTCGTGGACCCAGCCACGGATATCATCGTCAGTGGTCCACCAGAACAATTCGGAGAGCAGCAAAGCAGTTGTGGCGTCTGGGTCTGATGGACGATCGTCATGTTCCTTGCGCTTCACGCCCTGCTGGGGAGCTGGGATCTCTTTTGCTTGGGTGTGTTGCTGGGCAGAATCTGGGCCTGTTACATGTTCGCCATTCGCACTGGGGCCTTCGTTGGCATTGGGCTTCGTTTCCGCAGAACCCTCACCATGTGATGGACCGTTTTGGTTATGATCCGGGGCGTCTAGGATGAGTTCCGAGTCGTCGTGCTTAAAATCACCTTGTTCATTGGCGTTATAGCCACCGCCATCACCATAGATGTCAATATCGAAGTTATCATCTTCAGTAGCCATCGTGCTTAGATGAGTATCGTAATCTCAAGGCAAAAATTGATTGCTTGATTGTGAAATATACACAGTCCTCTTTCTCTGTTTCGATGATTCAAGGGAAGTACATGTCTGCAGACACAGGCCATTCATTAGCAAGAAAGAAATTGTCCACATCTCCAAAAAAAGAACGGATTCAACAAGTATCTGGAAGATCGGGTCACCTAGGATATCCCCAGGAAGAGCGTTCAAAAACCGTATATAACTTTTGAAATCAAGAGAAACACAACGCAGAACCATGAAATGAGACAGGAGGATGAAAAGAAGGCTCGATGATACGTACAATCCGAAGCGCAAACAGCCTCAATATGAACACACTCTGCGCCAGCCAGATAGCTCTGGAACGGAAATGCGGGGCGCAGTTAATTCTTCTTTTTGCTTTTGGAGATTCCAAGTACAGGTAAGATGGTAATGGGAAGATTTGTTAAATGAAAAGGACGAAGAAGAGATTATTCCACAGAAGACGCGGCGCCGCGCGAGCTCTTCTGCCACAGTCAGGCAGAGGCTTTTGCTAGAGACAGGTCTGACAAAAACTCTCGGGATGAGAGGACAGTAGAAAGAAAAAAGAAGTAATATCAAACAAAGGTGTCAGCTGAATCAGTCAAACCCCCCAACAGCGTTGTAATCCAGGATGTATACAGGATCTCCGCCCAGTTTGTATCCCCTGAATTCGTTGCGGCGAGCGCGGGAGCCCGAGGTACCTAACGGGGGTGACGGGGGGTGACGTTGGAGAGGGAAATGGGGTGAAGACGCGACAAATTTCAAGAGCAATTGGCGACGATCACGAAAAGATCCCTTGGATGATGTCGGATGAAGGAACCGGATGGGAATAGAGCGCAGTGGAGAAGGGGAAGTGAGGAGAAACAAGAGCTTCGATCTCGAAGTTGGAAGCTGAGGCCGGAGCGGCAGAAACGTATCTCCGGACCCCAGAAGGCCAGCTCTCCGTTACGGCCTCCTCAAGACACCGATTAATTGTCCAGATCATCCTCTTCTTTCTCCTCGAATTCGATTTAATCAGCCAATTCTCCCGTCACTCTTCCTTTCGATTCTCCTTTCACGCTTTTTCTCTCTTCCCTCCTTCTCTTTATTCCTTTAATTTCTTTCTCGCCATCATGTCTGAAACCTTCCAGGAGCTCGCCGATATCCCCAAGGACTTTGTCCGCGAAGGAGGACTATTCATCCGCAGATGCACCAAGCGTACGTGATCCTACGATAGGATCCCTAGTACTCGACCCAAACTGACTCATTTCATCTACAGCCGACAAGCGCGAATTCATCAAGATCAGCCAGGCCGTCGGAATGGGCTTCCTTATCATGGTGCGATTTCCCTGATTCAATCTCCACGTCGATCGATTACCATGACATCCACTAACACACGTATAGGGTGCCATTGGCTACTTCATCAAGTTGAGTATGTACTAACCTGTCCGACTGTGGCGTGGAGCACGTGGGCGATTTTTGAATGACGATCTTGAGCTAATCGTGTCTTCAGTACACATTCCCGTCAACAACATCCTTGTCGGTGGAGCATGAGAAACCAAATCGAGTCAATTTTTGATACCAAAGCGAATTCGGGAGTTGAAATACGCCAGGGGATATAATATCACGTGTGCATTGCGCGAAGAGATTCGACCGATGTGCTTCAAAAAGAAATACCAAAAAGCCCCCCCTGGTGGAATTGCAGATGTCTGCGCGGTGCAGGCAATTTTATGGACACAATATGCGACGTGTGACAGGACGAATCGCCATCACATCAGATATCACAGCTATGCGTTGCTTTTCTGTATAAATATCGTTTTTATGAAGTTTTCTTTTTTGTCCCAAGAGTTATTAAAAGGGCAGGTTGCGACTCTTATTTTTGTCATCCAATACCTCTGTTAGTCGCGAATATCAACATCTAAACCTTGACAATCATATATTGGCCTCTGTGTATACTAAATTTTTAGATTCCAGCTCTAAATGATTGGCCATCCCATATCCATGCTTATATTACCATTCATCGTCCTCATCATCATCATCCATATATTGCCTTCTTACAGGCCGACTCCTCAGTGAGCCTCGGGCGGTGCCAGGAAAAGAACCACGGACCTGCCCCGACTCCCTGTAGAGGTTGAACTCAGGGATCTCTTCTAACCTACAATCGTAGCTCTTTCCCATCGTCGGGTCTCCTTCATCATCCGCGGCAGAGTCGTTCCATGAATGCAGGGTGCAGGTACCAGTCGATAAGCCCCAGCCGTTCCATGAGGTGGCTGTTTAACAGAATGATCAGACCATGCCTACTGATCGGTGGTAGATGCGCGCCGTGCACGACTTACCTGCTAACACTGGGGCATTGGGATGCCAACTTGCGTCTCGAACACACGTCCTCCACATCATTTCCCCCCTATTCCTGACTTCGTACGCAGTGGTGAATATATCCGGATCGCGTGGACGGGAGTTTAAAGTCGCAACGCCAACATCGATCGTCCCTGCGAGAGTGGCGTCTAAGTTATATACATATACTTTGCCATCTTCACTCCCAGTGTACACATATCTCGAATTGGTGCTTCCCGGAGGTGAGAAGTGACACCTGATCAAGGTTTTAAGAACACGGTGGCCGCGGAACGTGACAACCGAACAGTCGTGCGGATGTGGTTCGTAGTAATCATCGGGGTAGGGTTCGAATCTATAGTCAAATCCGGTCGTGTAGCGATTCACGTCGATCGTGTCGAACCTTGCGGTCGTCATCATCTTCCTCAAATCCCATAGCTTCATTGTCTGGTCTTTGCCGTTGGACAATATATAGCGCCCGTCGCCTTTGCTGTCTATATAGGTAAGACCTTCTGTATGCCCCATAAACACTCCTGCTTCACGTCCGTCACCCATTGAGCGCCGGTCCCAGACTCGCAGGGTAGTGTCGTCAGATCCGGAGTAAAGAATATGAGGCGACGATACATCTCCAAAGCATACGGCATTGACATCGTCTTCGTGATTTTGCAAGCGAAGAACGGATTGTCGCGTCTCAAGGTCATAGACAATAACGGAGTTATCAAATGTGCCAGCCACGATTTCACGACCGTCTCCTGAAAATCGGACTGACCAGATCTGTCATAAGGTCAGTTGAATCAATCCTTCTAATCAAGCCACAGCGATACATACTCCAAAGTGTGAGCTTCCATACATCCCTCGATCTCGTCTCCCTCCGGGCATTGAGGATAAATCCAAGATAGTTGGATCAGATTCATCGGCCGGATCGGTGGGAGCAAGACACACGAGATTGCGGATTGAACTATATGCCAAAAATCTGTTGTCGGGGCTCAAGGTAGCATCCGTGATTGTCCACTGCCCAAAAGGATAATCCACTGTCTTATAGTATTTCCACTCGAACGGGTTAGATGTGTCGTACATTCTGACCTTGAAATCCTGTGCGCAGCAGAAGAAAAAATTACCATCATCAGAGAATTGTCCCGAGTAGCATCGTGAGTCAAAATGGATGATTTTGTCTGCGACTGATTCAGGGATCAAGCCCTATATCCAGATAGATATTAGTATGGAGCTCGCCGGTGCTAGTCACCTTGTCTCGGTACTTACCTGAGAAATGGATTGTGCTGCCCTCCTCTGTGCCCCAGCAACATCAATACCCAATTCCCGCCACATAAGTCTCATTGCAAGCGCCTTTTTGCGTTTCTTTAACTCGTCGACAAAATGTGAATTGCTCCCGAAATTTCCGGTTCCCATCAACTCGGTGCCAGCATCACTTGGCACCTTGGGAAATTGATCACTTCCTGCTCGACGCCTGTTCCTCCTCCGATATCTGAAAAACCCAAGATCATCGGTATCGTCAGCGTCTTCATCTTCCTCCCCTAAGGGACCCGTTCGCCATCCATTAGAATGGAGAATGTGTCGCAGGCCGTTGGAAGCTAGGAGGTTCAGCAATCGAGTCGCAGAAACTGCACGCCATCAGTACTTCACATTAGAACTATATGGGAGTCGAGCGTCTCGTATTACCTCTTGTTCGTCCGTCACCCTGACCTTCTTCGGTATTTTCGTGGTCGGAGTCCATCGCAAATTCGATCTGGATATTTCCTAAATGCAGTTCCGGGTCTTCCGCCATATGAAGGTTGTAACATTAGCATTTTATATAACAGGTAGAAAAGAAAAGCACGGCACAGAAAGGTGGCTAAATTACCAAATTGTGCACCAACATCTGCGTCGTCGTCGATCCCTTCGTCCTCTGAATGCCCAGATCCGGGTACATAGTCCAGGTCCAGATCCTCGCCATCCTCGTCCTCTTCAAGCCATTCCCTAGCCGGATGCCATATAGTCGCAGACCCCCTTCGAGATGAAGGCTCCGGTCGCTCACCACCGGGTGGGGAGCCAGACGAACTCATGACCAGGAGGGGCTGCAGTGAGGGGATGGACCACAGGCGAAATATCAGATAGACATCTGTCTTCCAATGATAGACAATGGTATGCGCCAGGAGATGCGGTCACTGGGTGGTACGAGCATCCCCCAATGGACCTGGTGGTTTGGTTGGATTAGTTGGTGGTCGTTGCTTACCTTACTACCAACCTGCTTATCGATACCATCCTATCCCGGTTATGTCATCCGGGGATTCTCCGCCTTTAACTCCTATCCCCGACGATACTCGAATATGAAGCTGAACTTGATTTTATCGTCAGTAAATGCTCAGCACAATTGACGAGAAACTTGTTTACCCGATTAATGCCTGACTACTCTTTCGCATTATTGCTTTCTCAGATAGTATTGTTATATATATCCCCGTACTGTTAAGGGTGCACGAGTAGCCAAAGTCAACAACTTGCTTGTCCTTTATATTCTCTGCTCTTCTCTTTCAGACAAAATGAGCCCCTCTTCATTCAGCTATCCCCATCATCATGCTCCCTACTTCATCTCCCAACTTCGAGAATCAAGATATCGAATTGTCCGTATCGATAAGGAGATAAGATCTACGGATCAATCATTGACCGGTACGGGAAATACAGAAATACAGCGTGACCCGTAATATTACCCGCCGCCGTGAAATGCATGCGACCCGTCCGCATCATCGTCCAAAGCCCAAACTGCCTCTACTATCTATCTGGCAGCTACACGTCCGATCATTGCGGTTCTCCTATCTCCAGCCAGGAGGTATCTTTCATCAATATCTACCTGGCAGATTTGAAGTCCTTTGAACAGCTTAATCAGTTCTACCGATCAATCTCCACCGCATTTGCCGGAGGTCGCAAGCTTCCCCGCGGTCCCCCACCTCATTTCTTTATCCCAGATACCCCGACCTTTGATCATATCACAGCCACGCAGTCCACAATGCAGGCCGTTCCGGAGTCGCGACAGCAGACCTTTGAGGAGATCTACGGGCCTCCCGAGAACTTCCTCGAAGTTGAGGTAATTCCATCACCACTTCCCCCTTGTCTCATCGTCCCGCTCGTCCGCAGTTTGATATACCACTTGAAAAACCGGTTTCGGTAGCTATTAACCACTGTTCAAATTGTTATACAGGTCCGAAACCCTCAAACGCATGGTACCTCCCGGAATATGTACACGTCATACGAGATCATCTGCAGAACCAATATCCCCGCTTTCAAGTTGAAGCATTCTGTCGTGCGCCGGCGCTACTCCGACTTCGAATACTTTCGGGATATCCTGGAACGTGAAAGCACGAGGGTAACAATACCGCCCCTGCCGGGCAAGGTCTTTACCAGTCGATTCAGTGACGATGTAATCGAGCATCGACGGGAGGGACTCCAACGGTTCTTACAGATTGTTGCTAGTCACCCTCTGCTGCAGACGGGTAGTAAGGTGCTGGCAAGCTTCATACAGGGTGTGTTATACGCTATGCTCCAATTCAAGACAGACTGGTTCTGATACTGACTCGCAACCAACCAGACCCGAACTGGGACCGTAATGCCTGGTAAATTTAGGGGTTTCTTTGCGAGAAGGCGAGCGTCCCGCGAACGACTCACTGTCCCAGAATACTCAGTTATGAATCCTCTCGCCCCACGCGTATTCCTTGAATATATTCACACTCGAATCACCAAACCATGAATGGGTATTGATCGATCTTTGTGACCATTTGAGAAGCATCCCTCGTTCCCTTCTGAATGGCCTTGGTCCGCCAAACGGTAAAAGTAGCCGTATATCACGCGCTTTGGCTTGTTTCTTCTTTTTTTGCGATGATTGTTAATGATATCTTGAGGTGGGTAAGCAGCGTTGAATGTTCTTTCGAGACTTCTAGAAGGCGCATCTTTTATCCAGTTTTCACGATCGACTTCCTACCCCCTTAGTGCTTTGCATGCCTATTGTTTTATTCCTGTGTTCCACTATTCCTTAATTGTTCAATTCCCTGGTTCTCCTTTTATGTTTGATAAATCCAGTCTTCGCTGCATAGTAAGCGATTTGGTGTTTGCGAAATTGATACTTCCTTCTTCATCTTGGGTTGAGCAGGCTTTGGTTCCATTTATACTGAAGGCTCGATTTATCTGTGCCATAGTTACACCTTGTTTACTCACTGTTATCACTGCTCTCAGCACAAGGTAGCACTCTTATCATATTGTAATTTACTGTATGAATGCACTGTACGAATGCAATCCCTCCGTATATGACCTTCAGCTCTGTGGAATATATGACCTTTTATTAAGAATGTGTAAAAAAGACACATCGTCAATGACGAAAACTAATAAAAAATATCTAAAGGTAATTCCACCATCCAATATTATGTTGGGGTGGATTATGGAAGACATAAAATCTGGATTACAGAAATATGCACAAAAAACAGAACCATCGTGTACTGAGGGGTATAGCTAAAAACGCTAAGTGAGTTGCAAAGGGAAAAGGAAAATCCGAAACAAGACAGAGCTCTACAGAATGGGTCAAAGAAAGAGTGAAACCCCCCAGGACTGGTGATCTTGGGGTGGGAAAACTGAGGCCCAGGTAAAAGAAAATGACAAGAAAGGAGGGGGAAGAGGGGGGAACATGGGGGAGAAGTAAAAACCTGTATCGAGGAACCCTTAGGCTAACTCATCCCAGACCATTGGGGCAAGTGTATTGTCTTCCCAAGATGCATCGACGTTAGAAGCACCGGCCGAATTTTCGTCCAACGGAAAGGGGAAAACTGGCGCTGTTGCGGGTGCATTTGCTGAGGCCTCGAGCAAACCCTGTGGAGGAGCAGGGGGTGGAAGGGCTGGGTCAATAGGACCTAATGTGGTCTGATCTGTAGTGTCAGCCTTACTATTTTGCGAAATAGATGAAGACTGTCCCGCTGGTATGCTTTGATTGTTGCCAGCAGCGGTAGGCTTGCTCTCATCTGCGGCAGCTGGTTTTCCCGTCTGATTACGAGATGTATTCCCACTAACAGAGCCCCCATCGCGGTATGCATGAGGAAATTTGGTCCTGAATCGATCTCGTAAATCAGTGGCTTTCCGATGGCTAAGGTTCAGGCGCTTATCCTGTTGAATGAGTGTCCATTGGAATCCGTGTACGGCATAGCCTTTGAGTAAGGCCTCATCCTCGGTAACAGTGAAAGGGCGACGGGATCGACGTCGAGACTTCATAGTAAAGTGTGGTTCTGGTATACCAAGAGATGCCAGGGTGGACTTGGACCTATTTGAGAGAGTGGGTGTAGCCTTGAATGATGGCGGGTATTTGGGACGCGATTTTGAGGTATTGTCATCAACTTCTATGGTTGACAATGAACTGCTTGATGAAGACTGCTCCTTGTTGAGATTGAGGCCCAAATTTGCTCCGTTGGTCTCAGATCCGGAATTGGCTGGTCGTGGATGTGGAAGAAGGATTTTCCCGGCAGTCCCATCCGAACCTTCTGTCTCAGCACGTAGCAGTGCATTGGCAAGGGTATCATGCAGTTGTTTTGTTGCTTCATTTGGGTCAGCGGCCCTGTTGAGAAATTAGAGCTCGTATCAACCAGAAATATCATGTGTGTATCCTTACCGATAAGCCCATGGGCAGCAGACACGAAATCTTGGAGAAAAAGCTCAGCAAAATCCAGTTGATAAACCTTCCCATTCCATACCTGTCTTTCAAATTGGAGGCACTCCTCTTATTAAATTTCAGCTCAGGCTGCGCTAGTATCGCTGTCCAGTTGCCAATCCCACATTTGACCACGCCCCGCAGGAGAGCAGTTGTCTCCTCCTCAGTCCATTTCCGAAGATTCTTGCGCGAGCGGCCTCTAGTTTTAGGAGATGGGGGCTCATTACTATCCTCTGTTGGTGATGGTACAGGCTCCGTATCCGTCTCGGGCTTCTCCTTTTCCAACACCGGTTGGTCAACAGCCGCCTTGTGTGTTGACTCGTCCACTATATCAACCTGGTCGCCATCCCCGGCCTTGTCGTCAACGGGAGAATCCAGAATCTCTTCAATCCTTCCTTCCCTTTTCTCAATCTGACTATCTGTGACCGTATTAGCAGTCAGTAAAGCGGGCTCGACAACGACGTGATCTCTTGTGGGTTTGGTCAGAAGTTGTGTGATCGAGCCGGCTTCGATGGGCGGAAGAAGGGCAGCGTTGGGCGGAGGCTCATTTAGTCCATTTAAAATAGCAAAAGGCCCAAACGGCGGTGGTCGCTGTTCTTTTTGTGCCTGGGGAATGGGTAGTTGTAAATGTTCACTGAACGAGTCCGCTTGGACATCCAGGCGCCGACGCTTGCGAGCATGGGACGAATCATCATCAAATGAGGAAAACGGAAATCGCTCGAGAGCACGGAGGTTGACAAAGGCCGGCAGGATAGGCCTCGGAGGAGGCTCAAAGCTCAAAATCGAGTCCACCGAGGCCGAGGGGTCGTTCTTCTTGGTCCGGGCAGCATTCAGGAATTCAGTCACCGTCGGGAGATTTGCGGGTATGTTGCCACCAGAGGGGTTGGCCTTGGAGATGGTGTTGGATTTTCGGACACCACTGGCATTGGGTTCTAACGGTGAGGGAACGTTCAGAATTCGAGAAGAGACTGGCTGTCGAAGAGGGGCAATGCGAAGGCCTTGAAGCTGAGGGAGTTCGCGAGACTCATCGAGGGGCCGGACGTGAGTGCCGTTCGGATCCATTGTTGTCGAAACAGGATCACAACCACACTAAATGGTGAGCACCACAGAAGACCCAGAGGTATATGCTACACAGCCCATCTTGTGCAGAATTTATACCGCTAATGTAGAATGATCAAAACCGTTGCTGATGGAGATGTTGTGGTGATCGAGGACTGCCTTGAAAGCGATGGAATGACTGTCTGCAGTAGGGGTGGGTTTATGAGCCATCAGTGCATTACGGGTACGGTACGGTTATATTACATACGGGGCAGGTATTTATTGCATCATGCCAATTTCTTAGTTTGCATTGTTCAACTTCATCGCCAGCAGCTTAGGATATAATTTTTAGCTGATTTGATATTTTTTTTCCTGACCGCTAAAATATCTAGAATTGAGATTGGGTGCTGTCTGCAGTTAATAATCAAAAATTTCCCGTTGCACTGTCCATGGATGGATGCTCTTTGAGCTTACTACTACGGCCACCTCATTTCTACCAAGTAAATAGAGACTGACCTGACCGTCTCCATATCTTCCACCCTCTCTCTGAGTTTTCCTTTCATCTTCTTGATCAAAGTGGTAGCCTTCTGTCTTTCATATTACCTCGCTGTCCATTGGCCCAGAAGTAACAGAATTCATCACGATCATTTCCCGCATCTCCTTTCTGACAATCATGCCGTCCACGATTTTCCCCAAATGGCCTCATATCCTCTTTGCAGTGGTAGAGCCCATCTCACTGTAACAACTCC